>NW_026062014.1:0-600000 GCF_023897955.1 Schistocerca gregaria | reverse complement strand
AAGAGCGTCTATAGAAAGGTCCCAGAACTGCTCTCATTAATAAACGGTCACAGCGCCCATATAGTACTAGGGACAGAAAGTTGGCTGAAACCAGACGTAAACAGTAATGAAATCCTAAACTCAGATTGGAATGTATACCGCAGAGACAGGCTGGACAGTGAACGGGGAGGCGTGTTTATAGCGATAAGAAGTGCAATAGTATCGAAGGAAATTGACGGAGATCCGAATTGTCAAATGATTTGGGTGAGGGTCAAGGATAAAGCAGGCTCAGACATCGCAATTGGATGTCTCTATAGGACCCCGGGCTCAGCACATGAAGAATAATTTAGAAAACATTTCGAGTACATTTCCCCACCATGTTAGAGTTCTGGGTGGAGATTTTAATTTGCCGGATACAGACTGGGTGACTCAAACGTTCATAACGGGTGGCAGGGACAAAGAATCCAGTGAAATTTTTTTAAGTGCTTTATCTGAAAACTACCTTGAGCAGTTAAACAGAGAACCGACTCGTGGCGATAACATATTAGACCTTCTGGTGACAAACAGACCCGAACTATTTGAATCAGTTAATGCAGAACAGGGAATCAGCGATCATAAAGCGGTTACTGCATCGATGATTTCAGCCGTAAATAGAAATATTAAAAAAAGGTAGGAAGATTTTTCTGTTTAGCAAAAGTGACGAAAAGCAGATTACAAAGTACCTGATGGCTCAACATAAAAGTTTTGTCTCAAATACAGATAGTGTTGAGAATCAGTGGACAAAGTTCAAAACCATCGTACACTATGCGTTAGATGAGTATGTGCCAAGCAAGATCGTAAGCGATGGAAAAGAGCCACCGTGGTACAACAACCGAGTTAGAAAACTGCTGCGGAAGCAAAGGGAACTTCACAGCAAACATAAACATAGCCAAAGCCTTCCAGACAAACAAAAATTACGCGAAGCGAAAGGTAGTGTGAGGAGGGCTATGCGAGAGGCGTTCAATGAATTCGAAAGTAAAGTTCTATGTACTGACTTGGCAGAAATCCTAAGAAATGTTGGTCCTATGTCAAAGCGGTAGGTGGATCAAAACAAAATGTCCACTCTGTGATCAAAATGGTACTGAAACAGAGGATGACAGACTAAAGGCCGAAATACTAAATGTCTTCTTCCAAAGCTGTTTCACAGAGGAAGACTGCACTGTACTTCCTTCTCTAGATTGTCGCACAGTTGACAAAATGGTAGATATCGAAATAGACGACAGAGGGATAGAGAAACAATTAAAATTGCTCAAAAGGGGAAAGGCCGCTGGAGCTGATGGGATACCAGTTTGATTTTACACAGAGTACGCGAAGGAACTTGCCCCCCTTCTTGCAGCAGTGTACCGTAGGTCTCTAGAAGAGCGAAGCGTTCCAAAGGATTGGAAAAGGGCACAGGTCCTTCCCGTTTTCAAGAAGGGACATCAAACAGATGTGCAGAACTATAGACCTATATCTCTAACGTCGATCAGTTGTAGAATATTGAAACACGTATTATGTTCGAGTACAATGTATTTTCTGGAGACTAGAAATCTACTCTGTGGGAATCAGCAATGGTTTCGAAAAAGACGGTCGTTTGAAACCCAGCTCGCGCTATTCGTCCACGAGACTCAGAGGGCCACAGACACTGGTTCACAGGCAGATGCCCTGTTTCTTGACTTCCGCAAGGCGTTTGACACAGTTCCCCACAGTCGTTTAACGAACAAAGTAAGAGCATACGGACTATCAGACCAATTGTGTGATTGGATTGAGGAGTTCCTAGATAACAGAACGCAACATGTCATTCTCAATGGAGAGAAGTGTTCCGAAGTAAGAGTGATTTCAGGTGTGCCGCTGGGGAGTGTCATAGGACCGTTGCTTTTCACAATAAATGACCTGGTGGATGACATCGGAAGTTCACTGAGGCTTTTTGCAGGTGATACTGTGGTGTATCGAGAGGTTGCAACAATGGAAAATTGTACTGAAATGCAGGAGGATCTGCAGCGAATTGACGCATGGTGCAAGGAATGGCAATTGAATCTCAATGTAGACAAGTGTAATGTGCTGCGAATACATAGAAAGATAGATCCCTTATTTATCTACAAAATAGGTCAGCGACTGGAAGCAGTTAATTGCATAAATTATCTGGGAGTACGCATTAGGAGTGATTTAAAATTGAATGATCATATAAAGTTGATCGTCGGTAAAGCAGATGCCAGACTGAGATACGTTGGAAGAATCCCAAGGAAATGCAATCCGAAAAAAAAGGAAGTAGGCTGCAGTACGCTTGTTCGCCCACTGCTTGAATACTGCTCAGCAGTGTGGGATCCGCACCAGATAGGTTTGATAGAAGAGACAGAGAAGATCCAACGGAGAGCAGCGCGCTTCGTTACAGGATCATTTAGTAATCGCGAAAGCGTTACGGGATGATAGATAAACTCCAGTGGAAGACTCTGCAGGAGAGACGCTCAGTAGCTCGGTACGGGATTTTGTTAAAGTTTCGAGAACATACCTTCACCGAAGTGTCAAGCAGTATATTGCTCCCTCCTACGTATATCTCGCGAAGAGACCATGAGGATAAAATCGGAGAGATTAGAACCCCCACAGAAGCATACCGACAATACATCATTCTACGAACAATACGAGACTGGAATAGAAGGGAGAACCGATAGAGGTACTCAGGGTACCCACCTCCACACACCGTCAGGTGGCTTGCGGAGTATGAATGTAGATGTAGAAAGACTTGCACCCGGCGAACACTCTACCCGACGGGAGGCCATAGTGACACGAGATTCACATTTTCATGATTACAGCCACTGGTAGATTATATTCACGGCACTCTCCTATCTCAAAACTAGTTACCTCTTTCGATCCTGTCTGCTAAGGACCCTGTACGGCAAAACTCCATCGTGATTTTAATCAGTCCCTCTGCACCTTGTAACTCTCCCTCGGTCTCTGCCACGATCTCACTGCAGCCTTGTCCATGTGGTCATCACAGTTTGAGTCGTAACTGAGCCGAAGTTGGAGAGACAAACACGGAGAGCTGAGTTAATGCAACGGGACCATCTTTTTACCGTCTGGTGGAAATGGGAACATTTTGTCGTAGCTGTGCTAACCGTGTGCAATGTGTAAAGCCAGTGCCAAACAAAGCTTTCTCCTGCGACACAAGCTAGTAGGAAAGACAGTACCAGCAGTTACAGTAGTGTTTATGAGGAAAGTTAGGTAGACTCCACATAATATGTGAACTAGAAGATGGACAATGATTTTGCTACAGCTTTGAGGGATGTTTTCAAACTACAAATGGTTCAAATGGCTCTGAGCACTATGCGACTTAACTTCTGAGCTCATCAGTCGCCTAGAACTTAGGTTAGTTAGGTTTAATTAGTTTTAAGGACATCACACACACATCCATGCCCGAGACAGGATTCTAACTTGCGACGGTAGCGGTCTCTCGGCTCCAGACTGTAGCGCCTAGAACGCACGGCCACTCCGGCCGCCAGCGGCGGACTTAGCGCACAGCATCCCTCAGGGTGCATTTCTATCTGTCACGAAAACGTTATCTCTATCTTCGTTATTTTGTACCATCCAATAGAAAGAAACTATGAGCTATAAAAACTTCACTCTCACCCAATAGAGAATTTGATAAGGTGTTACTGTGTTCCTCTCTTCCGATATGTCAAAAACAAGTACCGTCTGTGTGCTATGTGGAGATCCTACTGAAAATATACAGGTACTGCTCGACTGGAGCAGGTAACCAGTGATCGAAGTCGCTTCAGGACCTGCACTGTAGGACCACCATATCCCACAGATTATCAATTAAAAAAGAGTGTCATTGGGCCTTTGTTTGATATGTTGCTTTCCGCTGTAACACATCGAAGTAGTATATGTCTGCAGCTTTGTACACCGCCATACCTTTTTTTTTTTTTATCCACCATGACTTCAAGGTCTGTGTCAGGTGTTAAACCGACATAAACACATTTCGATCCATTGGCTCTCACAGAAAGCTGGACATTGCATGGTGTAAACTATGATGCTGTTCTCACAGCACACAGGATGGTTGAAATAAGAGAGAGGCGGTGTTTCTTACTGACAAAAATGTGGAAAACATCACAACATGTGGAAACTGGAAGAGTTTGCGGCATTGTGGAGCGTTTCCAAACAGCTATACAGAGGTGATGACCTGTACATTTAATCTCATCTTCAATAGTGATGGGGGTAGCAGACGTCTTGGTGTTCCATTATGATTGAAACAGATATCACGTACATAGCTGCAATATAAGGAATCGGTGCTGGTCATCCCTGGAACGTGTTGCTCTCATAAAGACTCTCTCCCCCTCAAACAGGTGGAGTCGGTCAATCATTATGTGGTAATCAACCATGTACCAGTAGATGGAAAAGATGCCACCGATGCACTGTAATAAGCACCACAGTTGGTGGTGCTATCAATTTCAGCAATATTATCAGTTTTTCCATAATGTCAACGCGGACCAGTGACATGGTAGCATGTTTCCCAGGTTCTGCATCATCACTAAACTGCCCCCCCCCCCTCTACTTTTCGAGTACCATTGCGAATGTAGATAGATGACTGGTGCATATGTACAAGAATTATCGATGAATGGATGTACTGCACAAAGTAGACCAGACAGCATCTCTACTCATGAAGTTAGGTTATCTACATATTTCTAGCAGTTTGATCATACTGCGTAATTTAGTATTACGATTGCCCATCTTTCCCTGCGTGGATGTGGGTCACAGACTATTCTTGCATTGATTAGATAAAGTTGGATATTGAAAGGTCTCCTTGCACTGTCTTTGACCAACCCTCCCTAAAAACTGGCTCCTATTTAATTTTCAACTGACTAGAAGTAGGAGGTTATTATACCCATTAAACCCCAGGTCTCGTGAAGGAACAGAGAGAGCTGAATCCGTAACAGGTGTTCAGGGAGACTATTCACAACCAATCGTACTCACAGCGCATCTCCAGATGCAGACATGTGGAAGAGGTTAGCACCCCTTATCGGTGTATGGTAGATATGAAAGTGTTGTGATGATATAACAGATGATCGTAAAGAAGAAATTTGTGCATGATTGAGCTCCAGACGAATGTAGTTTAGAACTGGTAGCACAGTAGATTCATATAAAATATTCCAAATTATTGGTCCTGTGTTTGGCGCCCATACAAGTAAGGTATCAGAAAGAGAGAAATGATCGTGGAACATAAACACATTCCAAGGGCTACATGGTCCTGCACTAAACACGCTATATTGCTAGAGCTGTGCTGCTTGTGACTTCTGAGTCGTGTGGAATACAACGCTGTTAATATTCCAGTGCAATAAAGCGCATGATATACATTCTTCCTGTGAGTTTCTTTATGGTGAACTATGGTGACGCACTGTAAGGTGATAAAACTACTACTTATCACGCCAAAGAAGGCATTAATTCTTTGTAAAACAAACACTCCAACTTTGTAAACACCTGGTGTCATACACCTCTGTAAAAGTATGAAGGCCAATTACAGTTCAGAAATTGTGATCTTTTCACAACAGTCCCATAAAATGGTCGTCAGCAGGCAAAAATGCATACGAAGGAACAGCGACAGCTTACAAGGAAATAAGCACTACAGGCAGTGCCAGAGAATGTGTAACAGTCCTACAGTTTACCATAGCCCCTTGTAACCTTCCTCTTGCACACAGATGTCATGGTTCGATTTTAGGTTGTATTGCTCATGTGCACGATAATATTGCCATCTCCGCTATTAAGGTGTCTTTATGTAGCGCCATTCTACCACCCTCCTCCAGAATATGCAGTCCTATTGATTTCGCTAGCTTCATATCTCATGGCATTCTTCTCTAATTTTGTATATTTAACTAGTTTTTCGTGATTTTACATATTTTATCGCATTTCCCTCAATTTCAACGTATTTCACATCAGTATCTCGTGATGAAATCGGTAAAATTCGAGAAAAACCTCGTATAATGCGTTATTCAATTTTTCGTCAAAGTTTCCCATAGGTGTGGTCGTAGTGCTGACATCCCATGTACTGTCTGATATTCTACAAGAATATTTGCGTTTATTGTACACCAAACTATTAAAAATCCCAAGACTTGCCCTTTCCCTTATGGTCCACATGCATGAATTTTGGATAGGCCGATCATTAAAAATATAGTAGCAGTCGATTAGTACCTGTATGAGACTCCACTACATCCATCATCCGCGCCAGCCGTTGAAAAACAATTCCATGTGCTGATATGATCCATGAGAGAGGCTGTCTGCAGACTCATGTAGTGCAGCTCCCGTGGCTTTAGATATTGACTTGTGTTGTGCAACAAATCGCCTCCTTTGTTTTTTCTAATGTTTAGAATTAGCATTCAGTGTAATAGATAGTCTGAACACAAATCAAATGTGCTAATCAGACCCCTGCTGCAAGTATCGAGTCTCAACATCTGCATCTCTTGTAGATGCCCTGTGACACCGTTTGACGCTGATCCAAATCATCAACCTCCCTTCACTGGATATTTGTCTGCCGGCATTTACTTCTCACCATTCAGAACTTGTAGACTGACCTTAAACCCCTGTCTTCCCTCCATCCTCTGTTAGGACACCACAACATTTAAATTCGTGCTGCTAAAGATCATACCTATTTCGATATAACTTATATTACCAATATTTGTGCAAGACATTTCCAGGGGCAGATTTGGACTCTGGCCACAATCTATTGGTTATGAAATGAAGATTAAAGCTGAAGAAATTGCAAAAAGGAGGGAATTTAAGGACATGAGACCTGGATAAACTGAAAGAACCAGAGGTTGTACAGAGTTTCAGGGAGAGCATAACAGAACAATTGACAGGAATGGGGGAATGAAATACAGTCGAAGAAGAATGGGTAGCTTTGAGGGATGAAATAGTCAAGGCAGCAGAAGATCAAGTAGGTTAAAACACGAGGGCTAGTAGAAATCCTTGGGTAACAGAAGAAATACTCAATTTAACTGATGAAAGGAGAAAATATAAAAATGCAATAAATGAAACAGGCAAAAAGGAATACAAACGTCTCAAAAATGAGATCGACAGCAAGTGGAAAATGACTAAGCAGGGATGGCTAGACTATAAATGTAAGGATATAGAGGCTTATCACACAAGGGGTATGATAGATACTGCCTACAGGAAGATTAAAGAGACCTTTGGAGAAAGGAGAACCAATTGCATGGATATCAAGAGCTCAGATGGAAACCCAGTTCTAAGCATAGAAGGGAAAGCAGAAAGGTGGAAGGAGTATATAGAGGGTCTATACAAGGGCAATGTACTTGAGGATAATATTATCGAAATCGAAGAGGATGTAGGTGAAGATGAAATAGGAGATATGATACTGCGTGTAGAGCTTGACAGAGCACTGAAAGACCTGAGTCGAAACAAGGCCCCGGGAGTAGACAAGATTCCATTAGAACTACTGACAGCCTTGGGAGAGTCAGTTCTGACAAAATTCTACCATTTGGTATGAGACAGGTGAAATACCCTCATACTTCAAGAAGAATATAATAATTCCAATCACAAAGAAAGCAGGCGTGGACAGATGTGAAAATTACCTATCAGTTTAATAAGTCACAGCTGTAAAATACTAACGTGCATTCTTTACAGACGAATGGAAAAACTTATAGAAGCCGTCCTCGGGGAAGATCACCTTGGATTCCATAGTAATGTTGGAACACGTGAGGCAATACCTACCCTAAGACGTATCTTAGAAGAAAGATTAAGGAAAGGCAAATCTACGATTCTAGCATTTGTAGACTTAGAGAAAGCTTTTGACAATGTTGGTTGTAATACTATCTTTCAAATTCTGAAGGTGGCAGGGGTAAAATACAGGGAGCGAAAGGCTATTTACAATCTGTACAGAAAGCAGATGGCAGTTATAAGAGTCGGGGGGTATGAAAGGCATGCAGTGGTTGGGAAGGGAGTGAGACAAGGTTGTAGCCTGTCCCCGTTGTTATTCAATCTGTATATTGAGCAAGCAATGAAGGAAACAAAAGAAAAGTTCGGAGTAGGTATTAAAATCCATGGAGAAGAAATAAAAACTCTGACAGAATTACAATGTCATCGGCGAACGTCAGAGGCAGCAAAGGACTTGGAATAGCAGTTGAACAAAATGGACAGTGTCTTGAAAGGAGGGTATAAGATGAACATCAACAAAAGCAAAACGAGGCTGATGCTGAGGGATTTTTGTTTAGGAAATGAGACACTTAAAGTTGTAAAGGAGTTTTGCTATTTGGGGAGCAAAATAACTGATGATGGCCGAAGTAGAGAGGATATAAAATATAGAATGGCAATGGCAAGGAAAGCGTTTGTGAAGAAGAAAATTTTGTTAACATCGAGTATAGATTTAAATGTCAGGAAGTGGTTTCTGAAAATATTTGTATTGGAGTGTAGCCATGTATGGAAGTGAAACATGGACGATAAATAGCTTAGACAAGAAGAGAATAGAAGCTTTCGAAATGTGGTTCTACAGAAGAGTGCTGAAGATTAGATGGGTAGATCACATACTTAATGAGGAGGTATTGAATAGAATTGGGGAGAAGAGAAGCTTGTGGCACAACTTGACTTGAAGAAGGGATCGGTTGGTAGGACATGTTCTGAGACACCGAGGGATCACCAATTTAGTATCGGAGGGCAGCTTTGAGGGTAAAAAACGGCGAGGGAGACCAATAGATGAATACACTAAGCAGATTCAGAAGGATGTAGGTTGCAGTAGGTACTGGCAGATGATGAAGCTTGCACAGGATAGAGTAGCATGGAGAGCTGCATCAGACCAGTCTCAGGACTGAAGACCAAAACAACAACCAATATTGTCTAGATTCTCCAGTAATAATAAACATGCAAGGTGTACGATTGCTCCTATCACACCTCCTTTTATACTCTGAAAATCCACAGTGATGGCACATGATCACCCCAATCAAACTATTTTGTGAGCTGGATGTCCATTGTACTAATGCACCAATACCCCCAAGGAGGATGAAGCATTTTATGTGTTAAACTGTACCCAATTATAAGGGGGATATTTCCAGAGTCGGTGTCCAATGTTATGAGATTAGGGCTGCAAGTGTAATATTTAATTCTAATTACAGCGATAAATAAATTTTGCTGGTTTCCTAGGACGACGCGGTTTTGAATGTGAGGCATGTGCCAGAGGAGGCATGTGGCCAGAACAAATGGGCTTTTCTGGCAATCGGTGGTTACAACGAAAAGTTCCAGTAGGCCAGCTAGTCGGTTATTGCACACACAAGTCCCAGCCACAGTGCCCTTTCGATAGCTAAACAGCAAACTAATACACAGTGTGCATTGGGCTGTCTCTGTGATCGTATGTGTTGCATGTATTCCCCTTGGAAAATTGAGTCATTCAATATCGATAACTGTCAAGTGTTGGCAATGAACGTGTTGATAACATCCTAATTCCTACCACTCCAATCACTTCCAGACGCCCTCCACGTCAGGGTGGTGCACTCTGGCGGACACACGCGTCCACCAAACTGGCTACGGCCGTCCGACCTCTGAGCGTTGGCGCTGGTTGCTCATGAGGAGATTGGCGAGTGACGTGTGGACACTGGGCATGTGCATTCAGGATGTATTTCAGCGATATCCAACATCTGGCCATGACAACTACTGCTACGGCCTGGACTGTGGTATTTTCTGTGTCTTTGTCCTACCCCCTAACCCACCCTTTCTCCTCCTCCTCCTCCTCCTCCTTCCGAATGTAGTGGAGAGAACCAATTTAGGAATTCTACAAAGATTTAAAAATCCAATCGCAATATCCAATCCCCGTTTAATCAATTTATTGTTGTTGCTTTATTACGAGCACACATACCAGTCCGAAATCTCCACAGAATTTCTATGGACACAGCATGCAGCTGAGCTGAAATTTGAAATTTTCAGCTACCTCCAGGTTAATGGACTTTCTATAAATGACTTAACTGTATCAGTATACACCAATAGGAGGCAACGGGAAAAAATAACAGTAGGGTTCGGAAATTGGGAAGCTGTAGGATCGAATCACATCAAATATTCTAATCCTAGTAATCCACCAATAGAAAGCAACGGAAAACTGTCCCACACGAAGGGCATCGATTTAATTAATTAGACAATCAATCTGATGGAGATATTACCTCACTCTAAGAAATGCACAGGTGGGGTTTACTAGGTAAATGCTGCTTTGTGTGTGATTCGATCCGACCACGGCCAATGGTGCATGCAGTCCTAGCAGGGTTACACTACAGGACATGACCGGTTGTGAGGAGGGGGGTGGAGGGAGAGAGAGGGGGATAGGGGAAAGAGAGAGAGAGCATGTGCTTGAACAGGAATTTCTCAGCAATCAAATAATAAAGAACAGCCACCATCAGAAGCTCTTTTGTTTGGGGATTACTGCAACGTCTGCTCTCATAGTGGCCAGTCACGGACCTGAGCAGGGGTAGCGTGGCCTCCACATATAGTAATACGTGGAATGACAAGCCCAGTGAAGTGTTTGGGCGTGTGGGCTAAAAAAAAAATTTCGAAGTTGTTTAATATTCCAAGTATCTTCTCACCCTCAAAGAATTTGTAGGTAATGGAATTTTGTCTATTTAAATATTTAAAGTAAATAAATGAACTGTATGATATACACTGCCTTGTATCCCTTAAATTGTTTAAATAAAGAATCTTTCACACATTGTTTTGTGTATGAGAAACTTTTTAACTCTTTATTTGGCAAATGGTGAAAATAAAAAAAATTAAGTGCTTATATCTATTTATTATACTTAAAGAAATACAATTCAGTCAGTTTTAGAAATTTTTGACAAAAATTATGAAAATTATGAAACGTTGCTTACAAGCAACATTGCCAGCAGTAGATCACACTTATACATATTATAGGAAAAAGGAGTTTGCCGATAACCTGAAGCAAAATGTTTGCCGTACGTGAATAATTTAATTTATAAACACATTTATGCATTCCTGCTGTGTAATAGAACTGTTTCATTTTCCCTTCTTGTTCTTCTTGCAATGGAATTTTTGGAAACAGTTCCTCTTTGGATCGAAGTACAATACTAGATTGCAATTGGAACACATGACTGTAGAATATTCAGACGGACAATAACGACAACGACCTTTGGGACCGTATACAGGCCCAATGCTCCATATTATCAAATCGGGCATCTTGTGTAACAGTCGGAGCTGTTGCCTTCCTCCTCTTCTTTTATGGTGGTGGTTTGTCTGTTGAAGGTCTTCCTACTTTACTTTTACCTGAAAATATCAAACCATTGGCAGTATCTGCCCTAAATGACTTTGATGAGGTCTTTTTGTCCAGAGATTCTCTTCGAAAAATGCAGGCAAGCATTTAAAACACTCAGATCTAGAATAAATCTAAACCATCTCATGTACCATCGCCTAGTTTTCATTGGTACTCTGTAGAGCTCTATCAGCATACCAGCAAGATCAACTCCTCCCATGTGCTTGTTGTACTGACGTACATTACTGGGACAGGGCACATCAATTCTTTTTTGATTGCTGTCCCATCGTTTTCCTGTTGAGAGTGGTTGGACACCAAAAAACGAGCTTGCAAGTGTCACGATTTTATAGCCTGCCCACCTTACTAAAATGAGGTCGGAGTGACTGTCCTTCCTGTAGTCATAGCTGACTCGTCATTCAGTAACCGCTTCTCGTCATGTAGAGGACAGTTCTTTATTCAGTTCCTCCTTATGGTGCCCATGGACTCAATGTTTTGATGTTTTTTAAGTATGTTTTAAGTTCAAGGCTGCAAAATAAATTGTCAAAATAAAAGTATTCCAATTCCATTATTTTCACGTCATCAGCAAGATCAGTTATCATCCCCTTGCCAGTATAGGGAAGAAAATCATAGACAACTCTAGACACACCAGCACGAACAAAAATCTTAAAACGCCACTTGTGTGGCTTATTTGAATATATTGGCGCAAATTACCTGCTCTTGTACCTTTATATGCAACCATCTTCTCATCTGTAGAAAATGCCGACTCTTGTTTCTGCTCACGGCAGTTCTATACAATTGACTCAAGAACAGGTCTTATTTTCAAAAGTCTTTCAGAACAGTTCACAGCATTCTCATTGCTCGTAAAATGCAGGTATCGGCGGAGTTTCTGAAAGCGCTTCAAACTGAAAATGCTGGTGAATTTTTCACAGTTCATTGACTGAGACCAATAGTCAGTCTACTAAGACATAGAAACAAGACCCATGTATATCAGAACACCGAAAAATTGTTCTATTTAATTTATATTGCTGTTTACTGACGTGTAGTTCGTTGGTCAGAGTTTAAGTTCGTTTCCTGCACAATTTTGTCAATTAGTTCTGAATCAAAGAATCTTCTGAAATAACCCAGTGGTGTATTGCCTTCATCAGAAAACACAGGAGAGAGACTTTCTGCCCTAGCAGTTGTATCTTCCTTTACCCACATGTAAGTGACTGCTTTTGTAATTTACTTTTTCACTTGACTGCCACTTGCACTAGAAGGATTCACTGCAGAAGGTCCTTGCACATGTTCAGCTTCTGAGATTTCACTTCCTAAATCAGAATCAGTGTCTGGTATAACTTGGTTATGGAACTGAGATTGACGCTCTGGAATCACTACAGCCTGCCAAAGCTTCGAGTTCAGTGTCATCAGATTCACTTAGATCAGACAAAGCCGGGTTTTCTAGTGGAACTACTATTCCTCTCGCTTTTTCAATTCCATAAAATATTCTGGAATCCATTGCTAAAAAGCCCCTAAAAATAAAAATATCTTCTCTGTCACACCGTAAACATGTGTAATATACTAATGGCACATGTCCCAACTATAGGCAATGTTGCTCACAGGCAACATAAAAGTTTTATACTACTTACGTATTTCCAAACAAAGATTGAAATATTTCTGCTGTAAACTTACCTCTGGGTATATCTTGCCAGTAATCTTAGCAGTTTTTCTTCAATCTATTTAAATCCACTCTTTTAGAACCAAAATAAGACACCTCTGTTGCTCACACGAGGAGATCTCTGTAACACCACTGCACAAACTGCTATCTCGTGTGGAAAACCTTAAGCTATTACAAAAACTGGCGTTGGCAGTGTGTAAAGGAATGTTGCCTGGAGGCAGTAATGCCAGTAAAATGCACTGGGAAGAGTTTGTTGTCCCATAAGGCCAAGGTAAATGTGATGTTGCTTGAAAGCAACACTGCCAAATAAAGGGTTAAACAATATTCCATACACTGCAATCAATTTTCCACCTGCTAGCCAATCAATTGGGTCTTTTTCCAGACAAATTCCTGGAGGGGGAGGGGAGGGGAGGGGAACTGCTGGGGGTGTCCCAGATAGGGAGGGGTTAATT
Organism: Schistocerca gregaria; assembly: GCF_023897955.1. Taxonomy (NCBI): domain Eukaryota; kingdom Metazoa; phylum Arthropoda; class Insecta; order Orthoptera; family Acrididae; genus Schistocerca; species Schistocerca gregaria. Next base: position 586,655 of record NW_026062014.1, on the reverse strand, counting down.
AATTGGTCGATTTAATTAATTAGTCAAATGGGTCCATATCATAAGTGTGCTTGTATTGCGAGACAATTTCCAGAGGGGTGGTGGAGAAGGAGGAGAAGTGGGGAGAAGGAGAGGGAAGGGAGGAGTGTGGAGGGTTTCTTGGAATGACGGATTATCCTCAGGTGGACATAATCCACTTAGCAAAATAGTAAGTTAAGGACTTGTCAATCAAAAGAGACCAATAGGTTTTCCACTGAATGTATGCTTGCTCCTGATGTAGGCAACCTGCGCTAACAAAATGTGCTGATCCTTTCCTTACCCAACTACTCCTGTTCACAGACAAATGTGAGTTCACTGGGGAGGGATTGTGTTCTGAATTCGCTAAACAGCCATGTCTGGCAGCCAAAAAGCTCCATGCGAAGCACATTCCGAGGCTTCGGTGCCTGTTGGATATTTGTTTGTTGGCAGGCATTCCAGACTGTCGTGTAACTGGGCCGTACCTCCTTCCACTCTAACTGGTCTTGCATCTCTTATGTCTCTACAAAAGATATTGGGGCCGTCCTTGAAAGCTGTGCCAGTGATTGCCCATCAGGAAATGTGGTTTCAGCATGATGATGCACCAACTCGCTTGTATCGTGCAGTTTGCAGACATCTGAACAAACGATATGGTGACAGATGGACAGGGCGAGGAGTCTTAACACAAACAAATGTGCTTAAGTGATAAACAGGTGTTCCGTTATGTTTCATTTCGAATTGTTTTGTATTGCCTTATGCGTAATTTAATCCCTCAAACAGAAGTGGATGAGTTAAAAATCGAAGTTGAAACCATTGTAGAACTGAAACGGTACATTCCTGGGCATGGGTTTGTACTCAAAATATTCTTTCCTGTCTCCCTTCTACAAGTCCTAGAAGTTTGTCCGAACACCCGGCATTCAGATTTTTAGTTCGACTATCGATCGTTTATATGCTCGGACAGCGTTTTGTGTTTGTTCTTAGTTTTGACAATTATTAGCGAAAAGTGTTTTACCGTGGAACACACTTCAGACTTTCACACTTTAATAGACCTTTACTCCATTTTGTTATTCTATTTTGAAATGACAGCATTCACTTTAGGAGTGGTGCACTTTCTTTCTGAAATTACAATTACTCCGGAAAAGTAAGATTTTTGACAAATGAGAGACTGTTCCAAGATACAACATGGTCATGTACCTAGGTACAAATATCAGTTCAAATCGTTGCAATCGAGAAAAAATTTTGTCAGTAGTGTATTTCTCTATGAGAAATGTCTTACGTTATTACTCTACTACACAAGAATAATCAGCAAGCGAAATCAATCGTTTTATCAAAAACCAGTTAGAAGTTAACAACGATCTGAAATAGAAGCTGTTGCAGCTATCACAAATTTCCCTTTTCGAGACTGGTAACTTCGTTAATACATTACATAAACATACTTCTTTTGCAAATCTCATATACTCCATGGTGCAAGGTCTTCCGTTTGAAGGTACGAGATGGTTTGTGACCCACGAACTATAACTTATTCATCCACACGTTATGTAACTAGTCAAAATTAAACAATATTTTATTCACCACAAAATTCTTTAACCATAGAACAGACAGTATCCTCCAAATATCTTTAATATATTACACAACACTAAATATGTAGAACTCGTTATATTTGCAAACCCTGCAGAAAACAAAAGCAGGAGCTCTTTATTTTAGTCTCTGAAAGTACCGGTTCACATGCGATTAACTTTAATCTTCAGCATATACTCGACAAATGAAGATCAAGTACTTTCAACTAAATTCAGTCCTTCATACAATAAAGGAGCCGCCACAGTGGTATGGAATCAGCCCCCGTGGTCTCACTTCACCCCAATAGACCCCGTCAGACCTTTTTCGTTTTCGATTATAGTGCTTTGCGAAACTCCGGGCCAAAGTAACTTTCACATGTTGTGTCACTGTCAAGCAAAATAGAAATAATTGCTGCTGCATGGTACAGATGGTAACAAAGCAGCATGCAATGATACGAACATAACTGACGTTTTTGTTCAAAGACAGTAGTCACATTGCAAAAGGCGGAACGTGTTCTCCATGAAGCATGTGATCACCAAACACAGCTGTGCGTGCTCTGTAACCAGCTCCCAAGCTGGGCACGAGGTTGGTAAGGAAATGTGGTAGAGCGTTCCATTCCTCAACAAGTTTGACTGAGAACTCTGGATGGTCGCTGGAACATGTAGGCGAGCTGCGGTATGCATCCCCAATGCATAACGACGTGGCCCACGGTGTTTACGTTTGCCGAACATCCACTCATTCAAAGACCTCCTACACCAGTGCTTTCGATGCGATCACGCATTGTCGTCCTTAAAAGTACAGTGAGGGTCGCATACAGCCTGAAAAGATACGCATGGGAAACGAATGCAGTGTCACAATGCCGCTGACCTGCGAGTGTACCATGATCAATTTGCCCAACCAACGGTATGCCTCTCCAAAACATAACACGTGAGCGCATCGGAACGATTATATGGACAATTCTCGTCGTACCCTCATATGGCCAGAAGTGGGAGCACGTAATGCACCCAGGAACGTCGCCGAATTTCAAGATCACTTACTGCCCTCCAGTTTTTGAGGGGCAAGACGACCCGCAAATAATAACTATAACCTCTTCTATTCGTAAGCTGTTCATCGCAAGGAGACGGTATTTGCGTTGTGCACAGCGGCCAAAATGAACGATCAGTTACTTAACACAATTCGCTCGTGTTGTATGATTATAGAGATCGTTTATTTATTGGCGAGAGATAGTGATTTCGATTTTCCCTTGGTTTGTATTGTTTCAAGATACAGAGATCACAGCTTCCGCAGCAAAAGGAGCAAAAAAGGTCATGCGGACATATGGCCAGAAATGCGTTCCCAGTGAGGTAGGCCATTTTGATGGCGAAGGTAAGAGATCATTGTCAGAGAAGGTATCAATGACACTTGAGAGCGCACCAGACGAATGGGAATGTTCTGCCTCTATCAGTGTTCCAGCTGCACACTCTAGGGGGCGCAATGTTATCCACGAGGGCGGTGCACTCGCACTTTGTTATCAGGGGCAACGGCCGTGCACCGCAAAGTTATGTGCAGACTGTGAACGTAACTATACAGCCGATTTTGGTAGGCTTTACGTTAGTCAAATATTCGAATCAGTTACATTTTCTGAAAATTTGAAGCAAGCCATGTTAATAAGCCAGTATCTTTCACTAATACCTCATTTATCGCTTTTGCCGGCCGTTGTGGCCGATCGTTTCTAGGCGCTTCAGTCCGGAACCGCGCTGCTGCTACGGTTGCAGGTTCGAATCCTGCCTCGGGCATGGATGTGTGTGCTGTCCTTAGAACTACTTAAACCTAACTACCCTAGGTATAGGGGACTGATGACCTCAGATGTTAAGTCCCATAGTACTCAGAGCCATTTGAACCATTTATCACTATCTCTGTTGGTGTCTTGTTGTTTACATTGACAATAATTCATTAAGATCATAAGAAAGAACTAATTCATTGACCAGAGACTGTTGAATGACGTAAGTCTGTCACCTGTCATAATGTTTTTATTGTACACTAGCTGACAGCCGGCACTGTCGGTCGGGGTGTTCACTTTGCTAGTTTTCCACAACGAGGAACCTTGCACGCACACCTGCCAGTAGGCTCGGCGTGGGATGATGCGCTTGGCACAGCTGCTTCGAGTATCTGCACGCCTCTGTGGCGAGGCCTACAACCGTTTGCGCCTCATAGTTGAAAGCTGCCAAAAGCGCTGCCTGGAGTCACTTCACTCGACTGCACGAGTGGCTCGGCAGTAAAGAGTCCTACAACGATGCATTCATGTAGGCGCATTCAGCGGCGTATGTCAATACCGTCAGCAAAATATGTTGCTAACAGAGTGAGCAGCAAGGATAAATATAAACATTAGGCACACTCCGGCAGTTCTTCACACATCTTGGTGTTCATGACGTCGGATCTCCCGAATCATGTGTGGCATCATGATATAGTTTTGTATGTGCCTTTCGCTGCGAATGTCTGCGAAATTTGTTACGAATAGAGTTAGTAGTACAGAAGCAAATTTCAACATCAGGCATGGTGCGGCTGATTTTCATGCATCTCATCGTTTATGATGCCGCACCTCCTGAATTATGATTGTTACCTGTCAGTAAGTGGTATGTGCACAAACTTTGGTCCATATCAGTCCAGTGGTCTAGGGGGAGATGTGCCACATACGTACATACATCAATTTTTTGTAATATGTGTGGGTTCTTTCCACGTAAACAGTGCAGTTACAATCGTCTACTGTGTGTATCTGAATAACCCAATTACTGCTGTCCTTCACTTGAGACAGTTCCACACCACCAGTCAGAGACGTTAATCACACCCACCGTTATCTAAGATTAACACAGCTATTTCATGGAGACTACGAAAATATTCAGATTTCATAAGTCCCCCAAATAAAAAATAAGAGTAGTCATAACATTTGTGAGAGAACTAGTTCTGTATTTGTTTTTCGCATTTACCACTATATATTTCCCGTGTGTCTTTCCTAAAATAAGCTCGTATAGCATATTGAAATAGTACTGTGTTTACGACACAATAAATTCTTTTAAAGCTGAGGGCCTCATGAGCTAAATGAAGAAGAGAGTTTCAACTACAGGGTGAGGCATAATAAAGAGCGATTTTTGAAAAGCTGTTAAATAAAGACACTTTTTCTATTTCATAATCTTAAAATATACGAAAAAGTGTTTTCTGTAACAGTAAAACGTCAGTTACTTTTTCACCGAGTGAGATGGCGCAGTGGTTAGCACACTGGACTCGCATTCGTGAGGACGACGGTTCAATCCCGTCTCCGGCCGTCCTGATTTAGGTTTTCCCTGATTTCCCTAAATCGCTTCAGGCAAATGTCGGGATGGTTCCTTTGAAGGGCACGGCCGATTTCCTTCTCCATCCTTCCCTCACCCGAGCTGGCGCTCCGTCTCTAATGACCTCGTTGTCGACGGGACGTTAAACACTAATGTCCTCCTCCTCCTCCTCAGTTACTTTTTCAAGATAACTGTCTTATTATGGCGTCCGCTTAGAAGCACGCATTCCTCCAGCCAGACCTTGTACTGACTCATCACACTTCCTGTCGCGTCCACTCTTTCAGGGCTTCAGTTGTTCGAGGTGGGTTATCTTGCTAAACTTTCCGCTTCAGATAACCCCAAAGAAAAAGTCACAAACATGTGACGTCCAGTGAACAAGAGGGCCATGCAATGTACCCATTTCGGGAGGCCATATCTTTGGAAACAAACGACTGACAATATTCATGCTTACTAGCGTATCTCTGCGAAGTCACTGTTACAACTTAAAAATCGTTTGGCCTTATGATCCCTAATTGAAGACATTACGAACCACACAGTAACTTTTGCCCAGTGCAGTGGTTGCTGATGCAGTTCTCTAGTATTAACGTCACTGCAAAATCGAAAGTTCTGCTTGTTCACATAACTGGAGAGACGGAAGTGAGCTTCATCCCTCATCCACAAACGGTTTACAATGTCCTGGTCCCGAATAATCATGACCAAAACTTTTAATTAGAAGCGGCTGCGGATCACATAATCTATTCCCTTAAGGACCTGTACCGTTTAGATTTTGTAGGGGTGAAAGTGCAAATCCTGGGGTTAAATCCTTCCTACCGTTCTCTTTGAAATCCCAAGTTTAGCGCGCGTTTTTGCAACTTCACAGGTTCAAATGGGACCGCGCAAACTGCGACGCGACGCGACTGGGACGCGACACGCGCCTGCGCCAGGTCGCGCGGCTTTGTGGTAGCGGCGCAGTTTCTCGCGCCGCGCGTCACGCGGGTACTGACGGATGTGTGAGGCGGGGAGCGGGAGGGCAGTTCTGCCATATACTCACTTCGGCATGGCGCATACGGGCAGTGGAAGTATTGTCCATCCGAAGAGTACGGCCTGTAATGTAAACTGAAGTTTTCTATCACTGAGCAGTGTTCTTTTTTTCGCTGTTTAAGCGCTCCGTCCATTTTCGTTAGCACGTAATAGTTTTCATTTACATACATATGTACAGTTCTTTTGTTTTGTTTATTCTTTGTCAAAAAACCCAATGCACAGTTCAATAACCGGTGAGCCATTAGCCACTGAAAGTATATCGTCTGCCTCCACAATTTTTTCAGAACGTAAGAAGGGACAGACGATTTACCGTGAGGGTAGTGAATAAGGAAGTAAGGAATATTATAAAATCGTGTCATCTAGAAGCAAGACAGGAAAGTAAAACAAGGTTACCTACTTGCTGCCTCTTATGCTGAAGTATCTCTGCGATCCATTACAAAAAGTCGGGAAGGCATAATTTCCACAGGTATGACCCCTTTGCGCTCCTGGTAAAAAGCGTCCGAGATAGTAAAACTTAAGTACTTCATATCATCATGTGGATATGGGTCTAATAAGAGACGTTATACTTCGTACATGTGGACGTGACATTTCCATTGCAAGCCCGAAATAGTCGAGAAGCCCTCGTAAATAACGATGTTTTAATCGGCTCGTCGTGACGAGGAAAAGTATTTCAGTGGTTGCATACACGCTATCAGCATTAATAAACTAATTACACAACAGGCTACACAAAGGAATTAGTGGTCGGTACTATTATAAAAGTAGGAATATCCTGAAAGAGTGTGGTGATATGTAGAAATGTAATGGTGACAATGTTTTCGGAACGATGTGAACTCTTCCTCTCACAAAGCACACTTGCTGGCTTCCGCATTCCTGTCGCGCGATTTATTCGCAGCTGCTGACGATACACTGGCCATTGTGTTGTGCCACGTATCAGTTGTTTACTTTTCTCAGTAACAACTATTTTATTCGCGAACCACGGTCTGTCAGTTTGGCAAGGCGTTGGTGAGGAACCGGCATCAGTAGTGTGCGTGGTATCCCGCCTGAAGACCACGCTCTTCATTACTTTGCTATTGCTCAGATGAAGGAAAGGAATAAAACTCTTTGGTAAGTTTCCATTTCAGTCGCTCGGTGTTAAAAATAAAATGGGTTGTGAGATTCAACAAAAATTCCAACAGAATTAGCGATTTATTTTCGTGTGAGTTGTTAACCTCGTCTCATTCGAAGATGCAATACCATTTGCGAGTAACGGCCACACTTCTCTTGTTGAAGGGTTTGAGAGCACTTCTTTTGCCAAAACACAATATGATTTGCATAAACTCATTTTTGCAGCAGTTATTGTGACACACTGTTTTAGAAATCTGTCTCATTAAACAAGTAATTGGCGACCAGAGAGCCGAATATCTTACCAAAAAACTCATTGTGACGGTTTGTGGCAACATAAGAGAAGAAATTTCATGTTTACTTTCTTATTAGGACACTCTTGTCTCACTAGCTGTCGATAACTCTAAAAAAAATAGACAGTGGAATGAAAAAAAAATAAATAGGGAAGTGTAACTACTGATATACCGTGATAGATAAGAAAGCTCAGTGTGTTTACGACGTGGCAAAGTATGGTTCAAATGGCTCTGAACACTATGGGACTTAAAATCTGAGGTCATCAGTCCCATAGAACTTAGAACTACTTAAACCTAACTAACCTAGGGGCATGACACACATCCATTCCCGAGGTAGGATTCGAACCTGCGATCGTAGTGGTCGCGCGGTTCCAGACTGAAGCGCCTAGAACCACTTGGCCACACCGGCCGGGGTGGCAAAGTACTCTCTTCCTTGTGTCATCATTCACCAAAATCTTGTTTCGATGTCTCGAGCGGTTTAGGAAATACCAGTGATGTAGGAATATTTCATTCCCGTGGCGTAAGATTGGGAGTGAATGCTCTACATGGGATCCATTTTCTCGAAATCGAAGACAGATGGAGACCTCCTCCTAAGTCTAAACAAAAATTTAATATGTTAGCTGAATTTCATACTCATAAACATATTTTGTAATACTCACCAAACGCAAAATCATAGCGCCCCCTATTTTTCATTGCAAACTTTTTGAGTTTTGCGTAGTGACTTACTAAAATGTGTAGATCACAGTAAGCATGACTATTAGCCAGATGATAGGCACTTGGCCAAGAAGTTCACACGTAAAGCCACAAGTACGGAAAAAAATCAAATATTTTCAGTGAATAGTTTCTGTAAATTATTAGAGAAAGATAAAAAGGTGCGCGCCCTACGGTTCTGTCAGCGCAGAGCGTCGCCAGTCGGCGCGTGCTAAGTACGGTGTACGTGTCGCAATATGCACTGCAGCCGCGCGACTCGTGCGGCACGTGCGTGTCGCGCTGTAGTGTCGTGTCAAATCACACGTGCTATACGCGTTTCATTTGGCGTACACGTTCGATGTTTTTCAGGCGAGCGCACAGTTTTTGGTCTCCCAGTTGGCGCCGTCTCCTCAATGTTCCCCAGCCACATTTTAATCGCCCAGGCAGGTGCAGCGGCCAATTTCGATTAACGCTGAAGTGGTTGCGGATTGCACGTCGTGCTAGCTGGTACGAACTACCGTTTTGATAAAATGCTTTGACAGTGTACGCTCCATTATGACTAAATGCTATTTCGCGTCAAACGTAACTGAAGCTATCCCCTCCACCTCTATCCGACGCAGCTTGATTCACTCGCTTTTTAAAATCGCTAGATATTATATCTCACAGTGCATAAAACTATAAAAAGGTAGCACGTGCAAGAATGTAATGAATCATGAAGAAATCCCAAGAAAGATCATCGAAATGCCAGCAAGATTATTACCGAAGTAGACGCCTTGTGATTAACCGAAGAACCTTAACTTGGAAGCCACGGTCACATTATTTGCTACTTGTGGATGTCTGCTCATGTCCGAGAAAAGTGAACTAATAATACAAATTAAGCCCATAATACTGAAGTAGCCAGATCAGTTATTCATGTTTTCCGAGTGAGCTACGTGGTGTGCTTACAATTTAAAGCCACAGTGGCCACAAGACGGCAGCCTTTTCTGATGAACGGAGTGCTCCAGTATTCATCTACAGACAAGAAAACGAAGTAAACGCGCTCTCATACGGCTTCTATTTGACTTTCTCTGCAGGAAAGCCACAACAAACGACAAGACTGAAAAAATACTTGCATTAAGGTCTATGTCCATTCTGTTTGAATGTTTTTTGTTTTGTCATATTTTGCCTGATAATGGCTCTGAGCACTATGGGACTCAACTGTTGTGGTTATCAGTCCCCTAGAACTTAGAACTACTTAAACCTAACTAACCTAAGGACATTACACACATCCATGCCCGAGGCAGAATTCGAACCTGCGGCCGTAGCAGTCGCACGGTTCCGGACTGCGCGCCTAGAACCGCGAGACCACCGCGGCCGGCTTGCCTGATAAAGAGGTGATAGCTCGAAACGCGTTGCAATATTAAATAAGTTAAGTAAGTGAACTGGTAGGAATTTCTGAAAAACTTGTTTGTAAAGTCCTGTGATAATATTCTTTTGTACTCGCTTTCGAAAGATGTATTCGAATCCAGTCCGATTGCTTCGGTTTACGCTTTCGACGGCACCACCTCAGAATGGGTTTTTGATGTCGCCGTAGAGAACGTCACAACTACTTCTCACCTCAGTTGTGTACAAAACGGTGGGACCCCGAGTGAGTAAACAAAAGAGTTACTATAACGGATTCAGTTTTTAGACTACAATAACGCACCGATAACTGATTACCGCCCGAATGCACGGTTATAGGTTGCGGGACTGAATACACGCAAAAGATAACAGCAGGAACGAATCGCCTTACGTAACAGGTTAAAGAGTGACTGATACGGCGCACTCGGAGTGTCTCTTAAAAACAGTGTAAATTACCAGTCTGTGTGAGAGGATCTCTTGAAAAATACTCAGCCAGTAAGCAACTATGTCGTTGCACTATACGATAGGTATCGACTGGCTTTATTACCTCATTCTGCCTGAAGAAAAACGTGTGAAAATGTAATTTTATTTACGTTTCGTACTCCTAACACAAAGTACCTCTTAGAAAGCCACCGAATGGTTTTATAAAATAAGGGCAACAAAATATATTAGGAAAATACTTTAATCGGTCTTCATGATCAACTCCATTAGCCACGATACACTTCTGGCTACATTTATAAAGCTGGAACTGTTCTTCGGACAGATTGAAGCATTACCGCCACACTACTTCGGATGTCTGTTCGGATACCAACCACACAGCTATACCCAAGTACCGTAAAGGCTACCTAAACCGTTCTGGATTGAACTATTAGTACTACGTTTTTTTGAGGATCAACCTCAATAGCCACGAGGCTAACGATGTAGCTTGGATTCATATGGGAAACGATTTCGATAAGGGAGAAACCACGAATAGATCTTACATCAAACCCCCTCCATCCTTTCTGGTGCGATAGAAACGCTTGCATATAATTTTATATGCAGGGAACAAAACCAGATCTAGACGTAGGGTGGAAAAAAGTTAGCATAAATCAAGAGAACCACCCACAACGTTAATAAATATTGAAGGCATCTTATGTTCGTCACTCTTCTTTTAACCTGTAGTGCAAAGTGTCGAATATTTCGAGAGGTGGGACTGTCCCCCAAAACAAGAAAAAAAATCCATTACACGTTGTAACATTACAGGACATATTGGGACATATTGAAGTATTCGATACTGTAGACTTTTAGGGGATGTCGATACAGATATGCAAAATGTAAAGGGAAACTTTGGTGATGTTTAAATATTGTACTGTGTCAATATTAGGACTTTTGCACAGAAAGAACAAAAATAGAATTAATGTAAATATATATTAGTGTTAGTAACCTATTTTCATTCAATTTTGTAATTATATTTCATTTTGTAAAAGAAAGACTCACTGTTTGCTGTAGCTCTGATTAATTGTATAAATTATCAGTTTTGAGCTAAATTATTTCGTATAATATGGACAAGATACTTTTAAAAACTCACCAGCTAAAGAGAAAGTCTGGAAATGAACGTTTAATGCACACTTCTGGAACTTTCAATGGAGAAATTGTATATTATGATCGCAAAAATAGGAAAACTTGTGAAAACTGTTTCATAACCTAATTTCGAAAGACGATTTGTATCAAGAACTATTGCTAAAAAGATTTATTTACGTTTTGAAACACGATTTAAATCATTTTACATATAAATAGTTGTTCTAAATCACTCAAGAAATATCCAGAATCAAATGTCAAGATATTTCTGGAAACACCGGTACAAATCTGGTGAAGGTTATCCAGAAGCTGGTAGAAAAATGTTATAAAATCAATTTGGAAATTATGCTTGTAAAAATTTATATGTACTGATCCTCTTACTTACTTTAATCTGAACTAAAATTCTGTGATGTCTAATTTAGTTTTAAGTCGTGAATTGCTATCGTATTGTAAACAAAACATTGTCAAAGACTCTCATTGTTTGGAAAGATATTAATACACCTAGGAGTTGTCAGTTGCCAGTTCGGATATGCAGTGCGGTTAGCTCGGAGAGTCAGTTGTTGAGTCTGTGAAGTCTGTCAGTTCTGCTTGTAAATAAATGTCTGTAATGAAGAATTACTTGTTGTCGTCAATATGAACTCAAGACCTTTTACACGAAGCAGACACCTCCTAATGCAACGTTTTAACTTGGTGTTGAGGAGCTGAAATGTTATAATTTGGTGCAGAAAGTCCTGGGACGTTATAATTTGGTTGAGGAAGCTGGGATGTTATAACGTGGATCGGGAAACGCATACTTTCTGTGATCTGCACACTTGTCCATAGGAGCCGTCCATCCTGATATCCGTTAATGACATTTCTCATATGAGGTGCTCAACGTGACGTTCCTCCAATGGCAATGTATCGCTCTGCTCCTCAGCTTAAGAGATCACGCACTCTCCGAAATACGCTTGCTCGTTGTTGCGTCGAAGACGCGATCCTGTAGTGTCTCGGTATCATTGACCGGCGTGGCGTCGGCTGAAATGTTACAAGCAATCTGGGTTGCTCCATCCATTGATAAACTAACACCATCCGCTCCTTATGACGGAGAAATGCTGGAACACGATTCTCATCACTTTATTAAACTCTCATTAATATACTTGATTTTCACTATTGTGCCTGATAAAATTCCAGAGGTTGTGTGTCTTAACTTACATCACTTCAGCTGAGAGAATTCGTGGGAACCTCGGAGTTCGTTTCCCCAAGAGTTGTAGAACATCCGAGGCACACAACAATGGGAATAAGGGAGGGACAGCCTGCTCACCGCTCAGAGCATTGAGTCCCCGGTTATAAGTCCGGCAGGGCAGCTACATTGCGGCCCGCAGGGGTCACGCGGAGGAGGGTGGGATCTTTGGTGTTGCGTGCGCCACTGGCGGCTAGCAGGTATGAGTCTCAAGACCCGGCGTTAATTCCTTAGCTTTCTGGGATTGTGACTCGCGACGTCGCGCCAAAGGTACCCAGTGCTGCCGCTAGGTGTCACACTCAGCGAGTTGGCACCAGAGACGGAGAGAGAGAGAGAGAGAGAGAGAGAGAGAGAGAGGGAGGCCAACGCCGCGACTGTGCGGCAACCGGGTTTCTCTCCAAAAATGTAGCGGAACATACGAATGGATGACAGCCAAGCGCAAACTCTGTTGTTGTACCTCTGACACTGAGGCAAGAACGTAAGATCAAATTGCGGAAAATGAGGTAGTAAACGAGTTTTGAAGTATTGTACGCTTACTGAATCTATAATGCACCTCCCTAGAGCTATTTACGCTAACAGTGTATACAGTTCTGTACAGACAATGTAAAAATGTACATACATCAAAAAAGTTTCGCATCACCTCGGCTCCAAGAACTCCGGAACCTGTACACAAAATTGGAATTGAGATCAACATGAATATCCTTTGCACCCTTTTTATTGCTAATGAAAGTCAGGCATTGCATCTTGTGCCACCATACAGGGACACCTTCGGAGGTGGTGGTCAACATTGCTGTACACACCTCTCCCTCTAATAGCCAGTAGCACGTCCTATTGCATTGATTCGTGCCTGTATTTGTAGTGGCATTTTAGCCATAAGTTCATCAAGGCACTGTTGGTCAAGATTGTCCCACTTCTCAACGGCGATTGGGCGTAGATCACTGAGAGTGGTTGGTGCGTCACGTCTTCCACAAACAGCACTTTTCAATTTATCCCAGACATGTTCTATAGCGTTCATGTCTGGAGAAGGTGCTGGCCACCCTAATCGAGCGATGTCGTTATCCTGAAGGAAGTCATTCACAGGATGTGCACGATGGGGGCGCGAACTGTCGTCCATGAAGACGAATGCCTCGCCAATATGCTGCCGACATGGTTGTACTATCGGTCGGAAGGTGGTATTCACGTATTGTACAGCCGTTACGGCGCATTCCATGACCACCAACGACGTACGTCCGCCCTCCATAATGCCATCCCAAAAGAGAAGGGAACCTCCACCTTGCTGCACTCGCTGGACAGTGTATCTTGAGGCATTCATCCTCCTCCGACGATTGTCTGGTTGAAGGCATATGCGACACTCATCGGTGGATAGAACGTGATGCCAATCCTCAGCGGTCCATTCTGCGTGTTGTTGGGCCCACCTGTACTGCAAAATGTCGTGGTTGCAAAGATCGACTTCGCCATGGAAGTCGGAAGTGAAGTTGCGCATCATGCAGCCTGTAGCGCAAAGTTTGAGTCGTAACAAGACGTCCTGTGGCTGCACGAAGAGCATTATTCAACATGGTGGCGTTGCTGTCAGAGTTCCTCCGAGCCATAATCCGTAGGATACGGTCATCCACTGCCGTAGTAGTCCTTGGACGGTCTGAACGAGGGATTTCCTCTCTCTCTGTGTATCTCCTCCATACCCGAACAACATAGCTTTGGTTCACTCCGAGACGCCTGACCCCTCCCTTGTTGAGAGACCTTCTTGGCACAAAGTAACAAAGCGGACGCGATAAAATACGGTATTGACCGTCTAGGCATGGTTGAATTACAGACAAGACGAGCCGTGTACCTCCTTACTCGTGGAATGACTGGAACTGATCTGCTGTGGGATTTCCAGCTATTTTGGTGGAACGAATTATGTTTGCAGAAACAAAATAATATAGTCACATAAAACTCTCAGAGTTCATGTGAATAAAGTGAAAGACCAAATAAATATCGTGATAAGCATCCTTCACAGAAATAGATTCTAGTACTTAAAAATTCAAAAGGATAGACTGTATGTGCAGAACGATCTGCTGGTCAACTGCAAATGTGTATTGATTGCCCTTTTTGTACATACTCTAGTCACTGTGAATGTCGAGTAATTCTTTTTTCTCCATTACATGGAGAAACGAACATATAAAGCGCACCAGTATTACTGATGGAACCTTCTGGCAGATTATTCTAGTTCTGAGAGGACGTATCATCGCAGCGCACTCTCTGCTGCAGAGTGATATTCTTTCAGGGAGTTTTATTAGTATAGACAAGTCATTTCACATGTCTGAATCAAATTTTAATTTATTTGATTTGACTCAAATAAAATCGTATTTTCATTAGAATATTATAATTCAGTATTTCCAGTTGACAAAAAAATACAATATTAATACAATTTAAAAAAATGCTGAATATGAGGTTCTAACCTCGACACTGTTCCAATATGAAACTCAAATACTTACGAATAGATTTGTATTTAACTGAGCCGGAAAAATATCTCCCTTTTTTTAGAATTAACATTTTTGCGTTTTTTAAAATTGTCACGTTGTTTTAGTAAACTGATGTCTGGGCACAGATTTTCGAATTACATAAATGTACGTAAAGGAAATCGAACAGGGCCAGTCCACAAGCTCCGCTAGCCACATAACAACGTATATATACGCTCACAAGCGTAAAATCTATACCAGCTGCTGTCTGAGCAGGGTGAAAGCACATACAGAGCGCATAACAAATCCGGCAATAACTCACGCATTACAGTCATTTTCACGCCTTGAAGAAGAAAGTTTTTCCGAGTCTGACATCCAGTGGCACACATAGTGACGTCACGAGTCACGACACCAGGAAGCTCAGAATTTGACGCTGAGTGTCTTACCCGGTAACATCTGGAGAGAACTGACCAGTTCTTGACGAGGAGCGGCCTGCTGCTGTGTGAACCTGACCTGGTGGGGTTCCAGCGGCGTTTGCTTGGCTTGTTGGAAATTCTGAGTTGTTTATACAAGGCTCTGATTCGTCTGCTGTCATTGGACAGAAGTACATAACGTTTTACCTGACATGCTTGTTGCCATGACGGCCCAAACTGAGGAGTTGGATGTGGATGATCGAACACTCTTGGGTAGAGGAGACTTCTCGTGCTCGATCGCTGAAGGGGGCGATCATTCTGGTGTTCCGCACTGGGAAGTCGTCCTGACAACTTAACTCGGTCCACAAGTTCCATGGGGGCGCAGATCTCGTGTTGACGCACACATCTTAGTGTTACAGGCCCTTTGCTGTTCCTTATCCGTATAAACGATTTGCGAGACAATCTGAGCAGTCGCTTAGGTTGTTTGCAGATGACGCTGTCGGTTATCGACTAATAAAGTCATCAGAAGATCAAAACACATTGCAAAGAAATAGATAAATGGCTCTGAGCACTATGGGACTTAACATCTGTGGTCATCAGTCCCCTAGAACTTAGAACTACTTAAACCTAACTATCTTACGGAAATCACACATATCCATGCCCGAGGCAGGATTCGAACCTGCGATCGTAGCGGTCACGTGGTTCCAGACTGTAGCGCCTAGAACTGCACGGCCACACCGGCCGGCAAACAAATTGCAACGACCATAAATAACGAAAAGTGTGGGGTCATCCACATGAGTGCTAAAAGTAATCCGTTAAACTTCCGTCACACGATAAATCAGTCAAATCTAAAGGCCATACATTCAACTAAATACCTAGTAATTACAATTATGAACAACTTAAATTGTAAGGAACACACAGAAAATCATGTGGGGAAGGCTGACCCAACACTGCGTTTTATTAGCAGGTACATCGAAAAAGTGCAAAGATGGTAGCATGTTTTGCATCAACACGAAATAGGGGGGAGAGTGTCACTGAAATGATGGAGGATTTGTGATGGAGATTATTAAAACAAAGGCATTTTTCGTTGCGGAACAATCTTCTCACGAAATTCCGGTCACCAGCTTTCTCCTCTGAATGCGAAAATATTTTGTTGACGCCGATCTAGATAGGAAGAAACGATCACTATGATAAAATAAGGGAAGTCAGAGCTCGTACAGCCGGTCGCTGTGGCCAACCGGTTCTAGGCGCTTCGGTCTGGAACGGCGCTTCTGCTACGGTCGCAGGTTCGAATCCTGCCGCGGGCATGGATGTGTGTGTGTGGTTAGGTTCGTTAATGTTTAAGTAATTCTAAGTCTAGGGGACTGATGACCTCAGATGTTAAGTCCCATAGAGCTTAGAGCCATTTGAACCATTTGAAGAGCACGTACGAAAAAGATGTAGGTGTTTGTTATTTCCGCGCGCTATACGACATTTGGAGAATAGAGAATTTTGAAGGTGGTTCGAAGAACCCTCTGCAAGGCACTTCAACGTAATTAGCAGAGTATCGATGTAGATGTGGATGTAGATCGAGATGGCTAGTGATTGGTGAGCACATTGTAGCGGCACCAATTTGCCTGGGAGATTACCATTTTATAGTTGTACACCACCGCAGTACCGTAAGATTCCGGATACGAAGAGAGGTTCTTTTCATTTTAGTCCCGACAAGGAACCACTACATAGGAAAATTCAGATTCGTAGGGTTTATTCACATTGTAATGACACATTCCGACGCAGAGACATACAACACCTTAAAGGCTGCGCCAAAGATCAAATTGAGAGGGATGTAGAATATAATCTCTGTAATGTTCAAATTGGAATCTCTTTTGTTTCATACTCCAAGAAGGAGCTGAGAGACACTTTCGATTGTTGCCTTGTGGAGGACGGACGTAATTTCGGACTGTGCGGAAAGGCAGCCATGTTGTTAGTAATCATGATTTGTGCGACGAGCAGAGCAAGTCTTGTTGTCTTGTGAATAAATAATTTTCGTAACACTTCGATACTTCTCACTATTTTTTAAAGTGACGTAGCATTGTATTTCTTTGGTTTCCACCGTCTTCGTGAAGTGAACCGATGCCGACTTAGGAAGGTACACACGGTCAACAAAGAGAAGAACATCGAGGACGACTAATGAATTAATATTGTGGCAGAAGGACTAATTCTACGTCTAAGGTGAGAACTCTGATTAAATCAACAGTGACGTAGAACTCAAAAATGTAATTAATCGGAATGGTAAATTATATTACAGGCATATTTCACGCAGCACTGAATTTGTCCGCATTCAAGCTGGTCAATACAGCCCGTAAAAAAAGAAAGGCATTTCAAAAATTCTGAAGTTACAATTCCATGTCCACAATTTTTCCTCTTTACAAAAAACCAAGAAATTTAATTTTTTTATTTATTTCGCCTCAACATCGTGGAGGGAATGTGCAGCATGAACACATTATCCTTCCCTGGACATTATGCTTTTGCTGATTGTCAGTATTAGTCTAACATGATAGACAGTTAGTCTATTGGTTTTCTTGTGTACGAAGAAGACTTTTTGCAATAAATCACCAGTTCATTTTTTACTTGAATTTCATTTAAAGAATTTAGTGTTCCTTTCATTCGATTTGCATTATTAATTGTTTTTAAAATACAGTTATTAAGTAATTTTATACAAATTGTTCACCCTAGGACCTCATGTAAGGGCCAAATTTCAAGTAGCATATTTCCATTGTATTATGTATATCAAAACTGTATCTAAAGGGATTTTTCAGAGTCTAAATAGTCTCCGACTCTGGTAACGATTTCTAATTTCACATACATGTGGTACTGCAAGACTAACGCCTTGAACTGTTCCCATAACCAAAACTACAGAGGACTGAAGTCGAGGGAACAGGGGACCAAGGTGTGCCCCCTCCGCCCCAACCATTCCAAAAGACATGAAGCGTCAGCATCCGATATTCACACACATTGCAGATGAAATGTGACATAATGCATAAACCACATCGGTAGTCTTTACTGATGTGGTACCTCCTCAGACAAGGTAAGCAAAATGTTAACAAGAAGTTGACGATAATGAGCTCCATTAAATGTTTGGAGTAGGATATATGGCCCTAGTAACTTATCACCAAGAATGTCTATCCATTAGTTGACGGAGAAATGAGGTTGATGTACTCTTTGTACAGCAGCATAGGGGTTTTCATAAGCCCACACGTGCTGAGTACGGAAGTCCACAGCACGACCCTTTGTGAACCGCACAGGATCAGAGAAATAAATTCTTCGTCGAAAACAGTGGACCTGCAGCACGCTTCTGTATGGGCCAATGACACAACTATGATAGGCTATCGTGGTCCTCTGGCATTAGTGCCTCGATGTGTTGAAGGTGTTACGGATACAGCAATAGCTCAAGCAGTACCAGCCGGACAACAGGATGACTTATGCCTTCTGTTGGTGTCAATCGCCAAATCCCCACACTGCTGTTGCACGTCTTTCGTCCAGCAAATCTGGTATGTCCCCCTGCATCTGAGGTGTGTGAACTGACTCATTCGGTCCACCATTCGTCTTTTGGATGCTAGAAAATCCGTGTCCTTAAGAAGCCGAAAACTTTGGGTCAACAACTTATCGCATGGTACTCTGCAACGTGGGTATTTTTCTGCGTAGTGGGAACGTGCTTACGGCCTATTTCCAATTGCTAACCCATAGGAGATAATTATATCCGTCATGTCACTTTATGAGTAGTAAGCTTCCATTGTTAACAAGCAGAAGAGAAATGGAAAATTTACCAACCTATTCGTGCACAGTGCAGTACAAATATCACAGTGACAGTAAACATTGCGATATGACTTACAGGGACTAGATGTTTGTCTGTGAAACCATGTAATATAGAATAACGTGATGCAATTCTGAAATGTACTTAAATGCCATACTCCGAATAAATAAATGCGATACATACCCATAGTTGCAAGCAATTTACTACAAAATAACACACACCAACAACGCTAAAACTATAGTACATGCAACACAACTGCCTGTAGATTACCCAGTGCTCAGACTTGTGTACACTGGAGTACGTCAATACGGAAAGACACGTACAGTAGTGAACGCTATTGACGGATCATGGGTTGGGGTTCGGTTGTTTGGGGAAGGAGAGCTGACAGTGAGGTCATCGGTCTCATCGGATTAGGGAAGAACGGGGAAGAAAGTCGGCCGTGCCCTTTCAAAGGAACCATCCCGGCATTTGCCTGGAGTGATTTAGGGAAACCACGGAAAACCTAAATCAGGATGGACGGACGCGGGATTGAACCGTCGTCCTCCCGAATGCGAGTCCAGTGTGCAAGCCACTGCGTCACCTCGCTCGGTTCACGGATCATGGGGGCAGCACCTGTGGCCATACATCACTTGTTTATTTAATATCTACCTTGCGTGTCAGGCGGACATATTCACACCCGAACGTCTTCAGCCACAATGGACAAGTGTAGAGATCTCACAAAGTATGCATTTCCAGACCCACGTTCGAGGTATTTTTTTTCTTGTTCTTGTGGTTGGTATCACCTATCAAAATATTTGCCACTATTTCTCCAATATTCGGTGTAGGTATTCCACCCAAGAGTCTTCAGGCGCATTTGCTCTGGTGTTCCGACAGATATTTTCAATTTCGTGTTTGGAATGTGTAGGTGGAGTCAGTCGAAATTAATACTGTTCATTACGCCTGTCATGATTGCCACTGTCGCCGCAAAGCGTCGGTTTGTTCCCCGTTAAAAAAAAATAATTTATTTTCAAAGCGGAATTTCACGTACCCATTGGGATGGACGGGCCACAAACTAGTCTACAACGTCATTCGCTTCATCCATTTGTATTAACAGGAGCGGGAAAACTCTAAGAATAACCGATACTCTAACAGCGACAACAAGGCCCTGGCCCAAATTGATAGCTACCGCCACTCTCCGTTTTCCAGTTTTCCTGCTAATACGTATCGCTAAAACGAATACCAAGCTGGACTAATCTCGGGCCGCTCTAACGAATGAGAATGTAAAATTCCGCTTCAAACAGCATTTCGCGTGTAACGGAAACAAACCGAAGCTTTCCGTCGACGTGATGACCAGTACACGTTTGGACTGACTGCATCTACACATTTAAAATATCTACTGAAAAACCAGAAGAAATGTGCCTGAAGACTTTTAAGAGAGACATCCGGTACATTTATACACTGAAGTAGCAAAAGTCACGGAGCACGTCGTAGCATCGTGTCGGACCTCGTTTCACCCAGTACAGAGCATCATCTCCGTGTGGCGTGTACTCAAAAAGTCGATAGAAGTCCCTTGCAGAAATATTGCACGCTGCCTCTGTAGCCACACATAGTTACGAAACACTGCCTCACCTGTAATAGAACACAGGCAGATGCAGCTCAAGTGCGTTCTGGGTACTGATACTCTAATAGAGGTGGTGATATCTGGCATAAAAGCTGAAACCTTACTGCCTGCAGCCTCCTGTAACAAATCGTCCCGTGTGCTGGATTTTTCCACGTGTAGAACATTCGCACTTACCTTGCTCAGAGATCCGTCCTGTTCCGCACCATTCTGTCGCGAGAGTTCCCGCCACTCATTGTCGTTAAGTGGATTATGTTGTGGATCAGCGGGTTTGATTTTCTCCAACTGTGGTGGTCCCGCCAAGGCATTCCTATTCTGCTCACGGTCCCCTCATGAGCAGTCTCTGCTTTCGTGGTGTAACGTTCTCTGGCAGCATGCATCCAAAGTGAAAGTTAAAAGAACATTTCGATGTATAATGTTCATTGCAACAAATAATTTATATGTGTTTCTGTTAATTGTATTTCAAAAGGACATTTAAAAGATAATTATGAATTTTGCTATTATAAATGATTATTCAAAGACTGTTAAATACTATCTGTGGCGGAGGATGTGAAAACCGCTACAGAAGAAAGGATATGTTATCAGAAAAGACAAAGACTGTACAAAAATTAGGTAAGATATAAATTGGCAATATATTGTAGTAGAATCGCTTGCCTTCTGCACAGACTGAATGGGAGAGGAACCCGTAACGTTGCATTAGGCTCTTACGTAGTCTTCATTTGTCATAAGTCGATGATCGACGCCATTTGTAGCTGGGATTGTAAACGGTGTGTAAAGATTTTAATTGTTTCTGTTAAAATATATTTATCTAGTAAAATCTGTTTGTCACAATTACTGCAAAGTTCGCACCGGACATTACCCATTTTATTTTAGAATTTCCAGCATTTTATTGGATATCGCTGGCAGTACGGAGCTGCACCGTGAGCGAGCATTCTGGAACAGCGGCAGATTAAAATATACCATCGCAATAACGACCACATCCTAAAAAGGGTGCAGGTAGAGGTGAACGAAAATAAAAACGTGTTTCTTTTCACAGCATTCCATAGGCAGAATACAAAGAGATAGTAGATTTTATCTTGTGCATTCACAGGTGGATACAAGCTGCAGCTCTTTTAAATTTTCATTCAAAAAGTGATAAATTCTGAACATAACGTGAAGTGTATTTAAAAGTGGATAATTCTTCAGGAGAGCTTAGAAATATAAAAAAGAATTCATAAAGTAAAGATAGTCTTATGCTTCAAAGCTAGTCGGGCTATATCCAGTAAACAAAAATCCAGTGCAACGTGAAAATCTTTGCTAAGTTCGATGGAAAATTATATTTTCATTCTTGTACAAACAGCTGTAGTCCTTGAATAAAAATAAAACTTGAACATTATTTTGGGAACATTCAAAGAAATTCGTTTTTATTAATCTGCAATAGAATATTTCATATGTAAAGTAATAATCATAGATGAAAAATTTATTGCAACCTTTGAAACCTCCCTTTAGAAAAATTTATTAATGATTGTGCTGATAATCTTCTTTACGTTATTTGATTTTCAAACAGCTGAGCAAAACTCAACGTACTCAGACATTTCTCTTCACTTACTCTGATCATCACTAAACGGACTCACAATATTTTAGCGCAACGCAATCTGACTTATATAATCCCCACAAAAGAATGGCCCCGACTAACAATAACCTATACCTTTCACGAATCACTAACCTCATAAAAATCTTCGTTACTCGAACTACTGCAATATAGCGAGCGCCAGTACTGCCAGCTACATAAAAGATTCTAACTATTGAAGGCACTAACTAGAAATCCAGTCCTACAAATTTACTCTGATGGACACACGTCCAGATCATCCGCTCTCAAAACTCTGTCATCTCTCTCCCCACATCCAACACTGCTGGCGGCTCACCTCCAACTGCGCTACGCTAAGCGCTGTTCACATCCAACTGCCCAACACTACAATAGCGAATATTTCAACAATGCCAACCAGCCACAGACTGCACATAGCACAATCAGTGATTTTCATACAGAGCGCTATGTGGCGTTACCAACATAAAAACCTAAACAGCCTACTTACACCTTTCATTTCTCATGTCCATCCACGTATATGTTAAGTTTAATCTCAACGGTTTCCCAATCAAATTAAACGCAGAAAACAAAGTTTAAAACCAAACGGTCAGCTCCCGAATAATTAAAACAGACAGAAAGGCATTAAAGTGGTTTCTGATCCCACTGCTTCCAGGGTTTTGTGATTGCGTTCGCGTGTCTCTTCATTCCTGTACTGATTTGCCCTATCTTTTTCTATTCCCCAGATGTTCCCAAATCACCGCCACCCGTTATTGCTATCACCACTCAGCTGATTCCAGCCCCGTAATCGAACTCACTACGACCGCCCGTTGTTGTCGCTACTACATCTACATTTATACTGATCAAGCCACCCAACGGTGTGTGGCGGAGGGCACTTTACGTGCCACTCTCATTACCTCCCTTTTCTGTTCCTGTCGCGTATGGTTCGCAGGAAGAACGACTGCCGGAAAGCCTCCGTGCGCGCTCGAATCTCTCTAATTTTACATTCGTGATCTCCTCGGGAGGTATAAGCGGGGGGAAGCAATATATTCGATACCTCATCCAGAAACGCACCCTCTCAAAACCTGGACAGCAAGCTACACCGTGATGCACAGCGCCTCTCTTGCAGACTCTGCCACTTGAGTTTGCTAAACATCTCCGTAACGCTATCACGCTTAATAACCCTGTGACGAAACGCGCCGCTCTTCTTCGGATCTTCTCTATCTCCTCCGTCAACCCAATCTGGTACGGATCCCACACTGATGAGCAATACTCAAGTATAGGTCGAACGAGTGTTTTGTAAGCCACCTCCTTTGTTGATGGACTACATTTTCTAAGGACTCTCCCAATGAATCTCAACCTGGTGACCGCCTTACCAAAAATTAATTTTATATGATCATTCCACTTCAAATCGTTCCGCATGCACACTCCGATATTTTACAGACAGAAATGCATAAAAATGGTTTTTGATCCCACTGCTTCCAGGGTTCTCGTGACCGCGTACGTGTGCCCCTTCATTCGCGTACTGATTTACCCTACGTTTTTCTATTCCCCAGTTGTTCCCAAAGGAACTAGGGTGGCTGCGTACAGTCTGTCACTCTGGTCTAGGTTTTCGACTGCGCCCGGAACTGGAATCATGCGTTTGCGCACCGCGTGACTAGATCGTATACTTAGACAGATACTCCCCCAAATCGTACTCGAACTCTTATTGCACCGCTTTAAATGCTTCCACATCATCCTTTCATTTTGCAAAACGATGAGATATCAGTCCCCTATAACTTAGAACTACTTAAACCTAACTAACCAAATGACATCACACTGAAGCGCCTAGAACCTCATGGCCACACCGGCCGGCTGCATTTGGCAGCTGGGATGATGTGACACATGTGGGTTGGCATGATAGTCAGGCAAATACTGATCAGCTCTGTTTCTCCGAACGTATAAAACAAAAATTGATTAGCCTGTACCATGTGTTCGAGCAAACGGGCGGCGCTGAAAGGAAAGCCAGCCGAAATTCCCTTACTGTCGCACAACGCCGCGATCTGGTCCTCATTGGCATGGCAGGTTCCCCTGCTAAGAAACAACGCACGAATCCAGTAGTGTGTGCTGGGCCACACTGGGGAAAGCACAAATTCGAACAGTTCCGACCAGACATAGGGTGAATTCAGTTAACCGAGTTCAGGAACATCTCAAACTCACGTAGTGAAAGGAAATGCTTAAAACAGAAGCTTTGCTTTTCTCTCGCGAAGGTCTGTCCTCCGCCGCGAGAACCTCCCGCAACATTGCTTTCCCTGTAATCGCACTTATCCTCGCTTTCCGAGACCCTCTTTGCACTTTATTCCCTGAGGCTCCAACTCCATTAGCCCCTATACATCTACATTTACATGGATACTCTGCAAATTATATTTAAGTGGCTGGCAGAGGGTTCATCGAACCCCGCGCGACCGTTACGGTTGCAGGTTCGAATCCTGCCTCGGGCATGGATGTGTGCGATGTCCTTAGGTTAGTTAGGTTTAAGTAGTTCTAAGTTCTAGGGGACTGATGACCTCAGATGTTGAGTCCCATAGTGCTCAGAGCCATTTGAGCCATTTCATCGAACAACCTTCACAATTCCCTATTATTCCAATCTCGTATAGAGCGCAGAAGAAACGAACATATATATCTTTCAATGCGAGGTCTGGTTTCCCTTATTTTATTATGCTGATCGTTTCTCCCTATGTTGGTCTCCGTCAGCAGAATATTTTAGCATTCGGAGGAGAACGTTGGTGATTGAAATTTCGTAGGAAGCTTCCTCTGCAACGAAAAACGCCTTTGTTTTAATGATCTCCATCCCAAAGCCTCCAACATTTCAGTCACACTCTCTCCCCTATATCGTGATAATACACTTTTTCGATGCACCCCGTCAGTCCTATGTGGTAAGGATCCCACACCGCACAGCAGTATTCTAAAAGATAACGGACAAGCATAGTGTAAGCAGTCTCCTTAGCAGATGTATTACACTTCCTAAGTCTCCTGCCAGTAAAATGCAGTCTTGGGTTAGCCTTCCCCAGAACATACTCTGTGTGTGACTTACAATTTAAGTTGTTCGTAATAATAATTCCTAGGTATTTACGACCTTTAGATTTTTCTGATTTTTTGTGTAACCGAAGTTTAACGGATTACGTTTAGCACTCATGTGGATGACCTCACACTTTCCGTTATTTAGGGTCAATTGCCAATTTTCGCACCATCCAGATACCTTTTCTAAATGGCTTTGCAATTTGTTTTGATCTTCTGATGACTTTATTAGCCGATAAACGACAGGGTCATCTGCAAACAATCAAAGACGGATGCTCAGATTGTCTCCCAAATCGTTTATAGAGATGAGGAACAGCAAAGGACCCTGGAGAACGCCAGGAATCACTTCTGTTTTACTCGATGACTTGCACCTCCAAACTCTGATAGGAACCTAATTGGTATACACTCTGGGCCAGAAGACATGCGTTTATTAAGTAATTCAAGTTGCTTCACTACTCCAAGGATATCTACTTCGACGTTACTCATGTTGACACCTGATCTTGTTTCGAATTCTTGAATATTTACTTCGTGTTCCTTTGTGAAGGCATTTCGGATAACTGTGTTTAGTTGCTCTGTTTTGGCAGCACTGTCTTCGATAGTATCTCCATTGCTATCGCGCAGAGAAGGCATTGATTGTGTCTTGCCGCTAGCATACTTCACATACGAACAGAATCTGTCTGAATTTTCTGCCAGGTTTGGAGATAAAGTTTCGTTGTGGAAACTATTATAAGCATGTCGCATTGAAGTCAGCGCTAAATTTCCAGTCTCTTTAAAAGATCGCCAATGTTGGAGATTTTGTTTCCGTTTAAATTTGGCAGGTTTGTTTCGTTGTTTCTGCAACAGTGTTTTGACGCGTTTGGCGTACCAATGAGGATGAACTGCGTCGTTTGTTAATTTATTTGGTGTAAATCTCTGAATTGCCGCCGATACTATTTCTTTGCATTCAAGTCACATCTGGTCTGCAGTGACATTATTAATGTGGAAGGAGTGGAGGAAGATGTTATGTGAATTTTTATGTGCTTTTTTGAACAGGTATATATTTCGTTTATTTGTGGAGGACTTGGGGGTCTGGGTACGTTCAATAATACCAGTATCCGTTTTAATCCTCGTTACTAGTTCAGGATTATTCCGTGTTAACAGGTAAAGCGCGGTTTTCACAACCTTTTACTATTCATGAAGTAACTGCTCGAAATAGTTGTCGGAGAAAGCGTTTAGCAAAATTTCGGATGATGTTTTATGCGTACCTCCGGAATTAAACATGTATTTTCACTAACATATCGAGGATAGATTAAAGGCACCACGAACTATATTTGTATGAGTCGGGTACGCGTTTGAAATTAAACTCAACTCGTCTTTGAACCTTTCACCTACTGTATCATCTGAATTGGGAGGTCGGTAAAAGGATCCAGTTATTATTTGATTCCGGTTGCCAAGAATGTCCTCTGTGCATACTAATTCGCAGGAACTGTCTACTTCAATTTCGGGACAACCTGCTTTGAGGTGAGCCACACGTTTCTTCAAGTCACGAGCTACGTATCGTCCCCTCTGGACCAAACCTGGGTGTTGCTCACAGTAGCCGGCAGTCTGTTGCTTTATCGCCACCGCCTGCGGCCGAACTGGTGCTCGCTGTCTCTGCGACGTTAACTCCCGGCTCTCGGCAGCTCTTAGGAACAGGAACTCGGGCGCAGCAAAAGACAGAGTACGTATCGCGCTGATTCTCTGCTCTGCCTGACCCTTCGTGGCTTCCAAACGCCCGGCAGCCGCTCTCTCAGCTCGGGACAGTAGCTCTACGCGTTCACTTTGGGACAGCCACGAACGTCGCCATAACCCTGCTCTCCTGTTCTTCGAGCACTCTGTTTAGCGGCAACTGCTCGCTTTCAGCTTCACAGACGCTTCTCGACGACCCTCGACGTTTTCGCTAACTCGATCACTATTTCATCCCGTAGCATCTTCTAGTCATTCGCTTTACTTTCCACGTTCCGTTCGAGCTTAAGATTCGCAGCTTCTAAGTCATCAAATAGCTTTTCATTCACTTTCCTCGGCTCATTAAATTTCTCTTCAGTCCCTTCGTGAGTTCACCAACCGGCACAGAGGTTGTTTGAGCATAGTGGAAAAAAAATTTGCATGCAGTTAATGCAATACTAAATCTAACCATAGTACATAACATCGTTAAATGAACCTGTATAATTAATCAATGGATTGTGAATTTGGCACATTAGTTCTACTCATTCCTCTCTCTGGGTACTTCGTTATCACTGTCTTTTTGTGCAGCATATAAAAATCAGGCTAATATTTCAAAGAAAGAAGCCGTTAAGAGCATCGAGTTGCAAGTCTGGCAGCTATTTGGTGCGTTCTGAAGTAGTTAGAGGACACACGATTTAAGTTTTCATGAAACACATTTATTCAAATATAGCCACAAAGAATTATGGGTGGACATTCTGTAGATATACTTAAGTTGTGCCTGAACACGAAATAAACTAATCTGATCTGGCAAGAAGAAATTACATAGCGCAATTTAACTATGCATACGTGAGGGAAAAGAGAGGAAAGGGAACAGAAACATATGACTTCAGTTATCCAATCAAGCTTCACACGAAAACGACGAAATTCAGAGGAACAATACCTGCATTGCCTGCATGCACTAACATCAAAGGGGTTTACACCGATTGAAACATCTTGTTACAGCAAATACACCACCTGAGAATTCACGCAAGCATCATGAAAAGAAGTCACCTGAGTTGCACATCCAACTGTTTCAAACAGATGTGAGTGAAAATCGCTAAATGTATAAATCAATGAGAGTACACCACTGTAACAACGAATAGATCATGAATCACACCGAATTCATAATAAAACCATCAAGGCGGAAGGCCCCAATGATTCGAGAAACATATGGCCCCCATTAAACAAAGGCAGCTGCTACACGTTCCCACAAAACACGGAAATGCAGTAACGCAAATATTCACCCATAACTTATCAGTTAAAATAACACGGAACAACTATTGAGATTCAGTAATAGAGCGCAACGCTCACAGAATAAAGACAACTCGAGATCACAGCAGAAAATAGAACATGCGATAAACTACAATACATAAAAAGAAATATCGCACATACACGAAAACACAAGTTCTGTCATATTCACAAAGCTTTAAAGCACATTAACTCAGGCTAACCATATCCCGTAGAGCGCATTGACACAACAATAGTAGAAAGGAACAAAGCAAACTCCGGACACTGACAAAATCATAGACTCAAGCATCCTATTAAGAGCAATATAAAGCAAGAAGTAATCGAAACACTTCATTCAGGCCAAGAGCTTTTCCGAACGGCTCCACGCATGAAGGCCGCGTTTGAAGCTACGACCTATCTCATCACTGGCAGGAGAGGGCTCACTTAAGAGCACAGCTACCATCCACCGAGTTCAGTCCGGAACCGCGCGACTGCTACGGTTGCAGGTTCGAATCCTGCCTCGGGCATGGATGTGTGTGACGTCCTTAGGTTAGTTAGGTTTAAGTAATTCTAAGTTCTTGGGGACTGATGACCTCAGAAGTTACGTCCCATAGCGCTCAGAGCCATACATCCACCGACAGCCACCGCTCGGCTCGGAGCGCATGGAAAGCCCACACGGGAAACGGACAATACCAACTTGACAACCACGAAGCTGTCGAACAGCACCGATAGAACTCTTTGCCCACGTAAGAGGTACAAAATTGGTTATCCTGTGCTTCTAGCAGACGAAAAGCAGCTCAAGTACCAAACCCAAGACAAACCTGAAAAGACACATAAAAAGACCTGGTCACACAAGATAGGCTAATGGACGAACTTTATAAATATGGGGCTCGATTACACATGGAATATTAATGGATCACTTAAAGTACTGACATACTGATGCGCAGAACGAGTTGCTTGCACTTAACGTCAGATTATCACTGAAACTTCTCAGTCCTTCTGGGAGAGTTAGTAGAACCAACTGCAGACAAACAGAATCAAACAGGACAACAGTCTTATGAAGCGACTCTACACAGACATTTCAACATATCATAAACACACTAATTATAATCCTTCATGCAGTGATTTTTGCGTTTTCTCCTGTGGAGTTACGGGGTACTTTTATTGATATGAGCGTCCACTGTCTACATCTATATCTACATGGGTAGACTGCAAATCACACTTAAGTGCATGGCAGAGGGTTTATCGAACCACCTTCACAATAATTCTCTATTATTCCAATCTCGAACAGCGTGGTGGAATAACTAACACGTATATCTGTCAGTGCGTGCTCTTATTTCCCTTATTTTATTATGATGATCGTTTCTCCCTATGTAGGTCAGCGTTAACAAAATATTTTCACGTTCGGAGAAGAAAGTTAATGACTGAAATTCCGTGAGAAGATTCCGCCGCAACGAAAAACGCCTTCGTTTTGATGACGTCCTCCCCTAACTGTGTATCATGCAGTGACACTCTCTCCCCTATTCCATATTAATACAAAACGAGCAGCGCTTCTTTGAAGTTTCTCGATGTACTCCGTTAATTCCATCTGGTAACAATCCCACACCGCGCAGCAGTACTTCGAAAGGAGACGGACAAGCACAGTGTAGCTAGACTCATCAGTAGATCTGTTACATATTCTAACTGCTCCGCCAAAAAAACGCAGTCTTTGGTTTGTCTTCCCCGCATCATTTTCTCTCTCTTCTTTCCACTTAAGTAGTTCGTAACTGTAATTCTTAGGTATTAATTTAAAATTACGGCTTTTAGATTTGATTTATCGTGTAGCCGATGTTTAACGGATTTCTAGTAGCACTCTTGCGGATAACCCCACACTTTTCTTAACTTTGCGCTAATTGCCAACTGCCAACTTTCGAACCATACAGATATCTTTACTAAATCGTTTTGCAACCGATTTCGATCTTCTAATGACTTTACTAGACATTACCTACAAACAGTGATCGTAGATGGCAACTACTCATGATCGCAACAGAGTTGCACTGGACACGGGGAGAAGAACATTTTTCCATAACACATCCGTCAGTAGTTCTCTTTGATGAACAGGATGTGCTTCACTTCAGCAACTGCTTCATTTCTGCACTACAATAGGGTGTCTCACGGAGACCTAGGAGCTATAAAGGGCTTGGAAAATCTCTGTCGGCTAGTCTCATAGTCTTTAAACCGGAGATGCTTATTTTGCTGTAATTGGTTTTGTGGAACCGAGAATTCATTAAGATCTTCTCTTGCAATGCTGCGTGGTGATTGCCCTTTAATCGCCTTAATGAGCTCCGGTCTTATTGCCAAAGGTAATTCAAACTGAGTTCGTGGATGTTATAAATGCATAAGATCCAAAGATAATGAGATGTAGATTGTTTACATAGGAAAGTATCACTTTGCTTATGTCACCGAGAAGTACTGGCAATGAGTGTTGTGTATAGAGTGACTAACTTATACTTCTCCACAGTACTGCTTGTGAGTCAGGTAGATCTGTGGTACATCTACATCTACATCTACATCTACATGACTACTCTGCAATTCACATTTAAGTGCTTGGTAGAGGGTTCATCGAACCACAATCATACTATCTCTCTACTATTCCACTCGCGAACAGCGAGCGGGAAACACCTAAACCTTTCTGTTCGAGCTCTGATTTCTCTTATTTTATTTTGATGATCATTCCTACCTATGTAGGTTGGGCTCAACAAAATATTTTCGCATTCGGAAGAGAAAGTTGTTGACTGAAATTTCGTAAAAAGGTCTCGCCGCGACGAAAAACGTCTGTGCTGTAATGACTTCCATCCCAACTCGTGTATCATATCTGCCACACTCTCTCCCCTATAACATGATAATACAAAACGAGCTGCCCTTTTTTGCACCCTTTCGATGTCCTCCGTCAATCCCACCTGGTAAGGATCCCACACCGCGCAGCAATATTCTAACAGAGGACGAACGAGTGTAGTGTAAGCTGTCTCTTTAGTGGACTTGTTACATCTTCTAAGTGTCCTGCCAATGAAACGCAACCTTTGGCTCGCCTTCCCGACAATATTATCTATGTGGTCCTTCCAACTGAAGTTGTTCGTAATTTTAACACCCAGGTACTTAGTTGAATTGACAGCCTTGAGAATTGTACTATTTATCGAGTAATCGAATTCCAACGGATTTCTTTTGGAACTCATGTGGATCATCTCACACTTTTCGTTATTTAGCGTCAACTGCCACCTTACACACCATACAGCAATCTTTTCTAAATCGCTTTGCAACTGATACTGGTCTTCGGATGACCTTACTAGACGGTAAATTACAGCATCATCTGCGAACAGTCTAAGAGTACTGCTCAAATGGTCACCCAGGTCATTTATATAGATCAGGAACAGTAGAGGTCCCAGGACGCTTCCCTGGGGAACACCTGATATCACTTCAGTTTTACTCGATGATTTGCCGTCTATTACTACGAACTGCGACCTTCCTGACAGGAAATCACGAATCCAGTCGCACAACTGAGACGATACCCCATAGCTCCGCAGCTTGATTAGAAGTCGCTTTTGAGGAACGGTGTCAAAAGCTTTCCATAAATCTAGAAATACGGAATCAACTTGAGATCCCCTGTCGATAGCGGCCATTACTTCGTGCGAATAAAGAGCTAGTAGCGTTGCATAAGAGCGATGTTTTCTGAAGCCATGCTGATTACGTGTCAATAGATCGTTCCCTTCGAGGTGATTCATAATGTTTGAATACAGTATATGCTCCAAAACCCTACTGCAAACCGACGTCAATGATATAGGTCTGTAGTTAAATGGATTACTCCTACTACCCTTCTTGAACACTGGTGCGACCTGCGCAATTTTCCAATCTGTAGGTACAGATCTATCGGTGAGCGAGCGGTTGTATATGAGTGCTAAGTAGGGAGCTATAGTATCAGCGTAATCTGAAAGGAACCTAATCGGTATACAATCTGGACCTGAAGACTTGCCCGTATCAAGCGATTAGAGTTGCTTCGCAACCCCTAAGGTATCTACTTCTAAGAGACTCATGCTAGCAGATGTTCGTGTTTCAAATTCTGGAATATCCCATTCGTCTTCCTTGGTGAAGGAATTTCGGAAAACTGCGTTCAATAACTCCGCTTTAGCGGCACAGTCGTCGATAACAGTACCATCGGCACTGCGCAGCGAAGGTATTGACTGCGTCTTGCGGCTTGTGTACTTTACATCGACCAGAATTTCTTCGGATTTTCTACCAAATTTCGAGACAAAGTTTCGTTGTGGAACCTATTAAAGGCATCTCGCATCGAAGTACGTGCCAAATTTCGCGCGTCTGTAAATATTAGACCACCTTCGGGATTTCGCGTTCTTCTGAACTTCGCATGATTTTTCCGTTGCCTCTGCAACAGCGTTCGGACCTTTTTTGTGTACCACGGGGGATCCGTTCCATCTCTTACCAATTTATGAGGTATAAATATCTCAATTGCTGTTGCTACTATATCTTTGAATTTGAGCCACATCTCGTCTACATTCGCATAGTCAGTTCGGAAGGAATGGAAATTGTCTGTTAGGAAGGCTTCTAGTGGCACTTTATCCGCTTTTTTAAATAAAATTATTTTGCGTTTGTTTCTGATGGATTTGGAAGAAATGGTATTGAGCCTAGCTACAATGACCTTGTGACCACTAATCCCTGTATCAGTCATGATGTTCTCTATCAGCTCTGGATTGTTTGTGGCTAAGAGGTCAAGTGTGTTTTCCCAACCATTTACAATTTGCGTGGGTTCGTGGACTAACTGCTCGAAATAATTTTCGGAGAAAGCATTTAGGACAATCTCGGCAGACGTTTTCTGCCTACCACCGGTTTTGAACAAGTATTTTTGCCAACATACCAACTATAACCGTTTGAGTCGGGTATTTATTTGTTACGAGACTCAAACTTTCTCTGAACTGTTCCGCAACTGTATCATCGGAGTCTGGGGGTCGGTAGAAGGAGCCAGTTATTATCTTAATTCGGCTGTTAAGTATAACCTCCACAGACACCAATTCGCACGGAGTACCTACTTCGACTTCACTACAAAATAAACCACAACTGACAGACACAAACACTCCACCACCAATTCTGCCTGATCTATCTTTCCGGAACACCGTCTGAGACTTCGTAAAAATTTCTGCGGAACTTATTTCAGGCTTTAGCCAGCTTTCTGTACCTATAACGATATCAGCTTCTCTGCTTTCTATTAGCGCTTGAAGCTCAGGGACTTTTCCAGCGCAACTACAACAATTTACAACTATAATTCCGACTGTTCCTTGATCCAAGCACGTCCTGTATTTGCCAAGCACCCTTTGGCATTGCAGCCCATCCCGCACTTTCCCGAGGCCATCTAACCTAAAAAACCGCCCAGTCCACGCCACACAGCCTCTGCTACCCATGTAGCCGCCAGATGAGTGTAGTGAACTCCTGACCTATTCAGCGGAACCCGAAACCCCACAAACCTATGGCGCAAGTCAAGGAATCTGCAGCCAATACAGTCGCCAAACCGTCTGAGCCTTTGATTCAGACCCTCCACCCGGCTCTGCACCAAAGGTCCGCAGTCGGTTCTGTCAACGATGCTGCAGATGGTGAGCTCTGCCTTCATCTCGTAAGCAAGACCGGCAGCCTTCACCAAATCAGATAGCCGCTGGAATCCAGAGAGAATTTCCTCAGATCCAAAGCGACACACGTCATTAGTGCCGA
This sequence comes from Schistocerca gregaria, assembly GCF_023897955.1. NCBI lineage: Eukaryota > Metazoa > Arthropoda > Insecta > Orthoptera > Acrididae > Schistocerca > Schistocerca gregaria. The sequence continues at coordinate 552,983 of NW_026062014.1, read as the reverse complement.
CATGTGCCACCACCTGCAGCTGGCTGCACCCTGTGCTCTTCATGGCATCCGGAAGGACCCTTTCCACATCAGGAATGACTCCTCCCGGAATGCACACGGAGTGCACACTGGATTTCTTCCCCTCCTCAGCCGCCGTATCCCTAAGGGGCCCCATTACGCGCCTAACATTGGATCTCCCAACTACCAGTAAGCCCACCCTCTGCGATTGCCCGGACCTTGAAGGCTGACAATGATCCTCTGAAATAGGGCAGGCAGCTGCATCTGGCTCAGCCAGAGACAGTGCCTGAAACCGGTTTGTCAGACACACTGGGGAGGCTTTCTGATCAGCCTCCGGGGACGCCTTTCGCTGCCTGCCAGGCCTTGGAACGACCTCCCAATCAACCACAGGCGAGGGCTCAGCGCCACTGCGGGCGGCAACCGGGGCAACCACAGCGGCAGACCAATAACTTAGGTTATCTGAACATGAGAGAAACTACAGATTAAGAAAGAAAGGTTAAACCTTTGCTAATTATCTGATAACAGAAAACTAATCGCTCAAATTATGTTGATTGTAAGATTTTACATTCTGTAAAGAATATCAAAAGGATGATCCACCTGGAAATACTTGAAATGACTAAACATATGACTCAGAATGCCATGTTAGTATTAAATGACAAAACTCAGTTTCCTTGGGTCTCTGAGTGGAGGACCATCCTGCAGGTGATGTGCTGTTCATTAGGTAGGTTTGTTGCAGATACTGCTCACCTCTCCAGAGGCATATTTTGTAGTGCTGTTCTACAAACACAGTAGCTTTGATTGGAAGCATCAATATATCGCTATGACATCACACAATCTGACGATGTATTTGGTATTTATGTATCACAGTGTGGTATTTGTTATACATAGAATATCTTTGGTTAGAAATTCTTTATTATGTATTAGACGAGACGTCACTATTTCTACCAATTTCTTCATTTCTAACACTATGACATAACACACACACTAGTAATGGAGTGGTGGCTTAGCAGTGATCCGTAAATCGGAACCACGCTGGACTGTGATTGGCAGATAGAGTCACAATGGCGACGTGACGCCGGGAAAAGTGTGGTGGAAAATCTGGTAGCAATAAGAAAAAGAAAGAAAAATACATAAAACTGAGGAATACACAAAAAATATGAAAATGGGTGAAAACTACAAAAAAATATGGAATAATGAGAGTACTTCCTGGATGCGGCATCCGCTGGTGCCTCTAATTATATAATACTGGTATTAACAAATATAACTCAAGTGACATGACTTAATGTAATTCGTTACAAACAAATAGCCATTGGCTGATGCCCCCCCCCCCCCCCCCGTGCTTTACAGCTCTGGAGTAGCCCCTCGCACTCAAGTGTCCCAGTTATAAAAGAGGGGAGGAGGTAATGCTTGATCCTCATTGCTTAGAGGGGAGAGTAAGTGAGCCGGTTGTCGTCACCTTTGTCACATGACAAAGTTGCCTCGATGACTACTCTGGGGACTTTAATCAATTCTCACTGGTTCTCGGGGAATAGGGTGGAAGGGGGGGGGGGTGTTTACCAAGCATTCCCAAGTTGGTAACCTGACACCTAATGTAAGATATTTGCAGATTCAACACACCTATCCTGCAGTCCTCCATTGCCTCAATAGACATCTCTGCTGGCCAACGTCCCGTACTGAACAGAAAGACTTGCTATGTGGGTCCCATTAAATAATGTAGACGGCATTAGCACATCTGCATCTTAGCAGGATGACCAACTGAAAATAGGATGTTTGCAGTGGTGCACATGTACATTTAGATTGGAGATCTGCATCTCAAGATTGCACATAGAACGAGTATTGGGGACTGAAGACGCCAAATAAACTGTTTCAGCGCAGTGGCTCCGGGGTAAACTGACCTTATGGCATCTTCCTCAACCGAATCAGTGCATGACAGCTAGGAGAGAAGGAGAGCAACGTCAAACTGATAAATGGGCTCATACGGTCAAGTTCTTTGTAACTTGACATGATTATGTAATCACTGAAATAGCGTCACACATGCAGTAACCACTCACAGACAGCAAGTGCAGCTCTAGCAGTGGAGGGTGTACGCATAGCGTGTCAGGGGACGCGGAAAACGGTGCAGTCGTTGATAGGAAAAGGAGAAACTGAATTGGCGACCAAAAGGGCACGACAATTGTTTTTCGAGCCAGGGATGGAAGCGGCTAAGTTTAAAAATTGTTCGCTGTCACCGTGGCTGAAGCATGAAGTCAACGGTAAGACGGCGCTAACCAAACCTGGCGCCAGTGGAAGTGTAGTGCAGCGCGCCCCACAGATGACAGGAGTGAATGATGGCTGTGGAGACGTGTACGGCCGAAGAGACGAGCAGCTGTTGAGCAGCTGGCCGCCCATCTTAGCCGAGGGGCTGCCGACTGCGTCTCCTCAGCGGCCGTTCACCACACGTTGCTGTGTCTGAACCTCTACAGCAGGCGCCCGCTTCAGGTCAGCATGCTGACCGCTGTTCGTCGTCGACAGAGGCTGGAATTCGCAGCCCAGTACCGTAATTGGACGTCCACCCAGTGGCAACAGATGGCCTCATCACGTGGTTCCCGTTTTTATGGTCCACTAGACTGACGGCTGCTGGCGTTTATGGCTAGAAACATCTAAAAGAAAACACCCGGCAACAGTCGTCAGAAGAGTCCAGGCCAGAGGCGGGAGCGTTGTGGTATTGGGAACGTTTTCATGGCAAACCCTGAACAGTTTTGTGAACGAAACGGCATTCGTCATCTAACAAGTGCTCCGTTTCACCCGCAGACCAGCGGACAAGCAGATCGCTTCATACGGACTTGCAAACAACAGTGGCCAAGCTTCTCACCACCTACACATTTACTATAATACAGAATAAAATCTGATTAATAGTTTAAATTAAAAACCTCGGAATGGTGTTTTATTGTAAATTTATTAAGATTCTAATCGGAACAGGCGCTGCAACTCTTTTCCGCCTCCTATCGCTCACACCCACGAGACGGACCATCACTGCCGGAACTTCTGCACGGCCGCAGCCATAGGTCAGTGCTTCAGTTGCTACACCCACCACAGCACCCGGTGCCGCGAATGGGCCGCAGGTACCGCTTCGTGCCGCGTAATCTTGTTTTTTTTTTTGTACTGTTTATGGCAACAGTGAGCGCTGGTGCAAGAGGCGTGGTTCAGGAACGCATTGGCTCTTTACATATTTGATTGCAGCTTCGAATGGTTTGCACCGCCGCCATCAGAACCAAATTCGTGCGTGTCATCTCTCCACCATTCTGCTGCTTTTCTTCCCCCATGTTCACTGCCTCACAGGGGGGCACGGCCTTCGCAGATGCCCGCTGGTGCCACCAAGAAACAGATGGACGATACGCCCTCGCCCTACCGTACCCGCTCGCCGACCCAATGGAGGTGGACATGGCATCAGCATCGCCGTCGCCCTCGTTGCCCCAGGACACGCCCTTAGGCCTGGATGTGCGGCCTGGCAGCAGTTTTCTGGAGTGCGTTGCTGTTGCCTCACAAGCCAGAAGGCAGGGTACAGCCAGAAGCACGCCATTCTCCACAGCTACGGCTCCTCGCTCATCTCTACGTCCAGCGTCCTGCCTCCCTCCCCATTGTCATTAACTGCCTCACTACACGGCAACGGTGCGCCATTTCGGGGGGAGGGGGGGGGGAGGTAATGTGCTGGCATAAGCTCTCGCCAGCACAGCAGGTGACACAGAGGTTGTGAGAAGATTGATTGTAGTCACCGGAGCAAGCGAGCCTATCGGGAGAGAGGCCAAAGACGCACTCGCAAACAATGCGCCGCCAGCGCCCTCTCGACCTCCAGTATTTAGATCGCCGCCGCAGATTTGGGGTGGAGAGGGGGGTAGTCAGCAGGCGTCCAGTGAGTCAACGAACTGAGTCATCAGTCACAGCCTAATGGGAGTCGAAATCGCAGTTAGCTCAGCCTCTAGCTCACAGTCAGTACCTAGCCATCAGAATAGTGTGCATAGTCCAGGTCTTGTGAGAAGTAAAAGTCGGCCATCTTAAGTAACTTCTTGTTCTTATAAGTAAAGAACCCTGTTAATACACCCATGCACCTTTTGTTATAGAAGAGGATACTGGCAACCAAACAACATGCTCTCCTTGCTTCCCACAGTACAAGTCTACAGTGACAACAAGACGACACAAAATTCCTTGAATGATCTTGTCATTCTGGAAGCCACAGTGGATCAACACAAATATGCGTCGATGTCAACCTCTACATGCAGTTTGTTTTTCCTAAGCGCGATGGCAACTACCAGCAGGACAATGCAACGAGTCACACAGCTCACAGTGTACGAGTGGTTTCAAAGAGTGGCTGGATGGGGCTGCTCGTTCCATGCTTGCTCAGCTGAGACAAGTAGCCAGGCTGGCCACGGCTGTAGACTTGGCACGGCTCCACATCCCTGCCGGTACCTTCCAGAACCTCAGCGACTCTCTTCCCACGCGTCTCCCAGCACTCTTAGCCGCAAAGTCATCCGACAGATGGTCATATTAATGTGAGTGCACATTGGAAGTCACAGGCAGCACTGCAGCCCTGCACGCCTTAGAGCTGAAGAGTGGGAAGCAATCAGGGCGCCATGGTTCTCAGACACTTTGTACCTCCTGTAAACCTCCAGAGGCAAAGAAGTAAGGAAGGCTGCATAGCACTGGCGTAACGGGATATTAAGGTTTGTGTTGGGATAGCAACATTCTAACGAAATACGACACAATTAAATAAGAAACACCTCGAATATGTCGCTCTTGAATATCATAAGAATTCTCTTCATTATTAAGTATCGTACAAAAAATTTATTACCATTAACGTATTCACTGGCATTGAAATGCATAGTGTAAAGGCATTGGCCATGTATGTGTGTAATGTCCTTAGAACTACTTAAAACCAACTAACCCAAGTTCTAAGGGACTGATGACCTCAGATGTTAAGTCCCACAGTGCTCAGAGCCATTTCGTAGAGGCCTGTAAGCGTAAAATCGTTAGTTCGAATTTCGCTATTAGCATTCACTTTTACTTTTATTTAAATACCGAATTTATGATAATATGGAAACGTTTATTATCAAGTATCGAATCACATTTTTTAATAAAAATAACGTCCTTTTTAAAATTTATTGGGTACAAAAATGCGAAACATCAGATACAAAATAAACCCTATTTTCATTTCTAGAGATTGAACTGCGTTGTTGATGTACAACTTTCTTATTTAATAAACGCGTTTCGCCTCTCTATATCAAATTTTTACGCGGTCAGTAATTCGAAATGGAGAGATTTTATTATCATTAAAGACTATGAGATAATGTCATTTTCATTTGTTAATAAATGTGAAACATAAATACTAAAAATAGACATTGCTACTAGCAAGATTCGAATCACAGCTACGCTCCTTTTTACTTTTCCCATTTAGCTCCGTCTTACGCTCACCATAAAAGAATTCTTAAGTTGATAGAGGCTTGTAGCTCGTAACGGTATTTTCCTCACAGGATTCGACCTGATTCCTCTTCCAGAATGCTTAAGTAACCCTCTCAAAACTATAACCTGGTCTTTGTACAAGGTGAGCTGCTTCGTGAAAAGCAGAGAAACAACTTCTTCATGCAAAAGAATGGAATAAACTGTGAAGTAACACTCCTCTTCGCAAAATTGTTAAACATCGTCACGCGAAGAAAGGAAGTTATAACAAATTACTCTGGAAGACAACAAGAAAAAGGCTCCTCTTCACAGGAAAAACAAGCAATAACAACTCTTCTTAAAAAAACAATCAAAATACATGTACATCGGCCATTAATCTATTTTACTGGGAGAAATTTCTAGAAAATTGCAGGAAAATTATTTCTATTTCTGTTGTAAGTTGGTTATTAAAACTACTGTTGCATATTTAAGTAGTCACTAACGCCCGTTGTGTCTCTCGTTGAAGTGAGTATGTAAGGGACAATGTGAGTCACGTACCACACGCAAATGTTATGTTAGAACTGCCAATCCGATGGTAATATACACTGAAGAGCCAAAGAAACTGGTACACCTGCCTAATATCGTGTAGGTCCCCCACGAACACACAAGTGCCGCAACACGACGTGGCATGGACTCGACTAACGTCTGAAGTAATGCGGTAGAGAACTGACGCTGTGAATCCTGCAGGGCTGTCCATAAATCCATAAGAATACGAGGGGGTGGAGATCTCTTCTGAACAGCACGTTGCAAGGCATCCCAGATATGCTCAATAATTTTCGTGGCTGCGCACCTTGGTGGCCAACGTAAGTGTTTAAATTCAGAAAAGTGTTCCTGGAGCCACTCTGAGGCAATTCTGGACGTGTAGGGTGTCGCACTGTCCTGCTGAAATTGCCCACGTCCGTCGGAAAGCACAATGAAAGTGAACGGATGCAGGTGATCAGACAGGATGCTTAGGAACGTGTCAGAGTAGTATCTAGACGTATCAGGGGTCCCATATCATTCCAACTGCATTGAAATTTGCAGCAATTTTCGGAAGGACTGCACTTCTGTCACATTGAACGATTCTCTTCGGTCGTCGTTGGTCCCGTTCTTGCCGAATATTTTTCCGGCCACAGCGATGTCGGGAATTATATGTTTTGCCGGATTTCTGATATTCACGGTACCCTCGTGAAATCCTCGTACGGGAAAATCCCCAATTCTTCGCTACCTCGGAGATGCTGTGTCCCATCGCTCGTGCGTGGACAGTAACATCCCGTTCAAACTCACAATCATGACCTATTGTAGCAGCCTTGACAGGTCTAACGACTGCGCGAAACACTTGTCTTACGTAGGCGTTGCCGACCGCAGCGCCGTATTCTCCCTGTTTACATACCTCTCTGTTTGAATACGCATGCCTATACCAGTTTCTTTGGTGCTTCAGTCTATTTTCTAGCGGTATGGTTGAAGGCGCCGTGTGCGTGACACGGGCCAATCATTTCGCTGCACACTCACTTGCGGAGGAATATATTAAGAAGATAACTATAAGAGTTCTGTGAAGGTTACAGAACTTCCGAGTATATTAAGCAAAGGCGATATTTCAACCTTTTTTGAGAACTGTGTCGTACTATACGTACGCAAGGAAGTACACGTGCGACACTGACCTTGAACTGCGGTAGGTATGAAGGAAGTGGCAGAGGTCAATTCAGCAAGGTCCTCTCGTCTGCCTCAGAGCAGGTTACAGCAACGGAGCGTATCCGGTATCGGGACATCATTGTCGTTTCTTTCGTGTCAGAAGCGCTACTTGAAATTTCTCTATAGAGCGTAAGAACACGTTTGCAAGAAATTGTTGGTCCACTTTATCAGTTTTGATGCAATTTTTGTGATGGCGTAGTGGCGCTATCGCAGGTCAAAAACGACACACTCAGAAAATGTTCGTTAAAAGAAATCGTTAGTAATGCGAGCAATATCGTTTCTTTTTTGCGAGTTAGTAGTATATCGGTCAAATATAGTAATGGAAATCCTAATCACTTACAGTCTTGACCAGTAACCCTCGCAATACTCGCATTACCAGGGGGGGGGGGTACTTTGTACCCACCTTTTGAAAATATTGAAATCTACTCGGGTACTTTATTTTCTTAAGTTTTGTAAAAAATGTTTGTTGTCTTTGATGAAATCTTCTTACAGATTTTATGATTGTTTTACATTTTTCGTTTAAGCTTAATCCGAAATTTTAAGTTGAAGGGAGGTGGTCATAATGTCTTACCCGCTTGGTAGTAGATGAGACTTCCACAATGTTTGTCTTACTCCACAAATAACAGCATTATATGACCTTAGAACACATGGAAATTATATTTCTCTGGACTGATAGCAACAATGGTCCCAACAATGATTCATTTCCCTTTGTTTCTTTATTGTTTCCTGTTCAGTGGCACTTAGTTCAGTCTTAATACAACTGTGCTTCAAAACTTGTCGACATTCACTTACTGATGGAGAAATATCACAGATTTTGGAAGAAGCTACGGCTTCTCAAATGGAATCTGATCAAACTGAAGCTGTAGTGAGTGGACCTGAAGAGGATTGTGTTGTGCGCTAGGATGTGGACAGTGATAGAGCACTTACAGAAGCTGATGATGAACTCTGGGTACCTGAAACTGATGACGTCGCAGTTTGCGAGGTTAGTGACAAGGATATTACAAGCACTGGAAAAATTTATACCTCCAAACCACCTCAAATTAGAAGACGAGTAGCAGAAAACACAGTGAAAGAAAGAGAAGGCATAAGAGACGAAGGTAAACTAGGAACAATAACAGACATATTTGAAGAGTTTTTGTCTCCAGAAATTGTCAACATCATAATAAAGCATACCAATCAAGAAGCATTGAGGCAGAAAATACCCAAGACAGACAGACAGACAGACAGACAGACCTGCGTTCATAGCGTATATAGGACTATTTATTATAATGGGGAAGGAAAACGACAGTAAGTCATCATTTATAGATTTATGGTTCTATACTTAAGGAATGTTTGTTTATACTGCTACAAGTCGTACCAGATTCGAGCAGCTTACTAAAGTAATAAGATTTGATCACAGAGAGTCACGAAGCGATCGCAATAAACGTGATAAGTTTGCTGCAATACAAGAAGTTTTTGATAAAAAGAATGAATTTTGTCCAAAATATTATTCTGTTGGGATGCACACTGTTATTGATAAAAAGTTTCCATTGTTCCGTGGCAGGTGTCCCGTCAAGGTCTTCGTGAAGGAAAAGCATGGTAAATACGGTGTACTTACACGCATGCTCACAGACGCTAAAACCAGATATGTTATCTGCACGGAGCCTTATGCTGGGAAAAGAAATAATGGTACACAGCACTCAAATTCCGCTGCAGCTGTGGTCAAACGCCTGAAAGTTCCTATACATAATTCAGTGAGAAAGGTAACCACATATAGATATTACACTTCAATTGATTTGGCCGAAGATCTATAGAGGAATCACAAGCTGACTCTCGTGGGAACATTACAAGCTAATTGGAAACACATACCTCAAGAACTGAGAGACATCTCAAGACGAGAATTACATATTAGTGTTGGAAATATTCCAATCACAATTGTATCCCCCGTAAAAACCCAAAAGAAATCTGCTATTTCTATCATCTGATCATAAATTTATACTATAATGAGACTAAAGGTGGCGTTGACACGATAGATCAATTGGTGAGGAAATATTCAACTAAGAGGGCTACAAGAAGGTGGGCGCTATCTCTTTTCTGTACTCTTGTGTACATAGCAGTGGTGAATAGGTCTACACTATTTTTGTTGAACTTGCCGGACTGGGATAAGAAGAACCTAGTAAGTGACGACTTATTCTTCAAGAACTTGGACTACAGCTCGCGAAACCATACACTGAAGAAAGGGCTAAAATATTTCTGGACTGCCAAAGCCTGTAGTTTCAAGAATGGAGGGTATTCTCAGAGGAAAATCCAGCAGGACTACGGTGCAAAGGAAGCTCATGGAGGTAAAGGTAGATGTCTTTTGTGTGTTAGTGAAAGCCTTTCAAAAGCAGAAAAGTACAACAAAGTGAACAAAACAATAATAGTCTGCCACAATTGTAAGAGGTACATATGTGCAAAACAGCAAAAAACTGTTGTATGTTCCAAGCCCAAGAAAGTCGTGAATAATTACTCTCACGACACTATGTTATGTACATAACATATATTTCTATATTACGTCAGGTATTTGTAACTATTTTAATTATAGTAAAGTGCACTTCAATAGTATTTTAACGACTTTTACTACTAATTTTTCTCAAGATAATTAGACTTACTTAACTTAAAAGTGAAGTAAGTGAAAGGTTAAAACTGTTTTCAAAAATGCATTTTATAAGACATATTGAGGTACTGGATCCTGACTATGTTCAATAGATCTTTCAAAAGTATGCTATTAACGCAATTTAAAAACAATTAATGAGACGTTTTTATTTTATAAATTCTTTACGGTGGGTACAAAGTAGCCCCCCGCCCCCCTCTCTTTGGTAATACACGTTACTGAAAATGGCTTGGTATTGCGAGTGTTAAAACTGCACTGGAAGGACAGTAAATAACTAAATCTTCTCACTGTGTACTTCACACAAATTATATACATGTTTGTATGTATATGTGTATGTATGTATGTTCGTTAAACACACCTGCCTAAACCACAGGACGAATTTCAACCAAACTTGGTGCACGTATCATTTACTGAGTGGAAAGGAGCACTGTGGTGGTAAGGACCACAAGGGGTGGGGGTGGGGGATGGGAGTGCAAAACCAGCGCAGCCCACGATCGAGAACACCCACTCTTCAGTCATCCAGCAGTTGTAGCTCAGATCACTTACAGACTTGCAATAAACTTGACACATAATTTCAAATCTTTAGGAAACTTTTTCTCTCTCATAACACCAAAAACTGATGAAAACAAAAAAAAAATGTCGCTTACTACAGTGTTGCTGTTCACTTGGCAAGTGACGTTTTAATTAATTGGGTATTTGTTGCTAACGTTTTCGTGGCAAATTTTTTATGCAGACAGTATTCGCCTATAGCTCTGAATGTAGCAGAAAATTACATCGTGGAACGACATTTACACTCCTGGAAATTGAAATAAGAACACCGTGAATTCATTGTCCCAGGAAGGGGAAACTTTATTGACACATTCCTGGGCTCAGATACATTACATGATCACACTGACAGAACCACAGGCACATCGACATAGGCAACAGAGCATGCACAATGTCGGCACCAGTACAGTGTATATCCACCTTTCGCAGCAATGCAGGCTGCTATTCTCCCATGGAGACGATCGTAGAGATGCTGGATGTAGTCCTGTGGAACGGCTTGCCATGCCATTTCCACCTGGCGCCTCAGTTGGACCAGCGTTCGTGCTGGACGTGCAGACCGCGTGAGACGACGCTTAATCCAGTCCCAAACATGCTCAATGGGGAACAGATCCGGAGATCATGCTGGCCAGGGTAGTTCACTTACACCTTCTAGAGTACGTTGGGTCGATCGGGATACATGCGGACTTGCATTGTCCTGTTGGAACAGCAAGTTCCCTTGCTGGTCTAGGAATGGCAGAACGATGGGTTCGATGACGGTTTGGATGTACTGTGCAATATTCAGTGTCCCCTCGACGATCACTAGAGGTGTACGGCCAGTGTAGGAGATCGCTTCCTACACCATGATGCCGGGTGTTGGCCCTGTGTGCCTCGGTCGTATGCAGTCCTGATTGTGGCGCTCACCTGCACGGCACCAAACACGCATACGACCATCATTGGCACCAAGGCAGAAGCGACTCTCATCGCTGAAGACGACACGTCTCCATTCGTCCCTCCATTCACGCCTGTCGTGACACCACTGGAGGCGGGCTGCACGATGTTGGGGCGTGAGCGGAAGACGGCCTAAAAGTGTGCGGGACCGTAGCCCAGCTTCGTGGAGACGGTTGCGAATGGTCCTCGCCGATACCCCAGGAGCAACAGTGTCCCTAATTTGCTTGGAAGTGGCGGTGCGGTCCCCTACGGCACTGCGTAGGATCCTACGGTCTTGGCGTGCATCCGTGCGTCGCTGCGGTCCGGTCCCATGTCGACGGGCACGTGCACCTTCCGCCGACCACTGGCAACAACATCGATGTACCGTGGAGACCTCACGCCCCACGTGTTGAGCAATTCGGCGGTACGTCCACCCGGCCTCCCGCATGCCCACTATACGCCCTCGCCCAAAGTCCGTCAACTGCACATACGGTTCACGTCCACGCTGTCGCGGCATGCTACCAGTGTTAAAGACTGCGATGGAGCTCCGTATGCCACGGCAAAATGGCTGACACTGACGGCGGCGGTGCACAAATGCTGCGCAGGTGGCGCCATTCGACGGCCAACACCGCGGTTCCTGGTGTGTCCGCTGTGCCGTGCGTGTGATCATTGCTTGTACAGCCCTCTCGCAGTGTCCGGAGCAAGTATGGTGGCGACAAGACTTCATAAACACTGACTGCGTGGAAAACTACCATATCATGTAAGACGTTTAAATCTATTACTTAGTTGCTACTTATTCTATTTGCAACATTTTTTACAGACAATATCCACATTTGTCGCTGAATGTACCTACAATATATAATTCTACAACTCATCTCAGTATTTGACATGTCTCCTGAACCATGAGTGAAAAACGTTCAGATTATGCATGACGTTTCAATTTATCACTTATTTGAAACCAACTCTAGTCGCAAACATCATCCATATATGCCGCTCAACGTACCTACAAAAATATATAATTTTATAACAAATAGTTCAAGAGATATTACGTCATAAACAGTGAGATGCGCGAGAAACTGTCAGATGATGTGTGACGTTTTAATTTATTACCTCTTTACTGCCAACTGTGTTCACAACGCATTTCGCAGATAGTGGCCACGTATACTGCTGGATCTACCTGGAAAATTATCTTTTTGTACAACACATATTTCAGGATATACGACGTCATAAACATTTAGCTATATGAAAACACAACAGCAGGGTGAAAATTCGCTAGGCATACAGGTGAAATATGTATACAAATATGATCGAAATTTGTCTGAAATTAGGTGACGTGTACGTATACGAGCAAACTAGCGGTAAAATTCTCATCCTAATCCTTGGAACGACTTCAGTCATATTTGGCACACATATTAGTCGCTGTCTAGAATGAAGAGCTAAAAACCACCAGCTTCCTGCTGGGGTGAGCGTGATAGCGTGGAGAGGGACGAGGGGAGGAGGAGGAGGAGGAGGACATGGACAGCAGAAGAGAGGAAATGGACAGAGAGAGGGGAGAGGACGAGATGGCAAGAGACAGGGGAGGTGTGGAGGCCGTGGATAAAGGAGGGACGGGAGAGAAGAGTGGATAAAGAGAGAGAGAGGATGGCTAGAGAAAGGGGGGAAGTAGGTGGACAGAGTGAAGCGGGAGGAAGAGATGGAATAACGGAAGACTAGAAGAAATAAATACTTGCTCAATGCCTGGTTTCTCTTCTAGTTAGAGTACTTAATTTTTTGTTCATTCAGAATAATAGACAGTGAAGCTACATCAGGCAGTGACAAGCGGCAGCACATCGAGTCGAACTAAGCTCGTGTGACAGACAGGGGTGCCGCGAGGCATTCCACGCTGATACGACTCTGTATCGTACTGAATCGAGGGTGGTGATCCGCCACACAGAATACCAAAATATCACAAGAGTAGCGACTATGTTAAGGTACGGTCGCAGAGACCGACACTAGCGCTCCAAATGCCCTGGCGGTGAACTTTGAATTCGGGGAAATATGACGTGATAATCTGTATTCTTGCTCTGCAAAATGCGAGTACTATATGATAATATTTTTCATTTATATGAGTGGGTCTGGTGACAAAGTGCATTTATTTTAAAACCCAATAATGCAATTTCTACCGTTTGGCTGTAATCGAGTTGAAATTATGTTCCCGATTAAGACATCTCTACCGCGCGACCGCTACGGTGGCAGGTTCGAATCCTGCCTCGGGCATGGATGTGTGTGATGGCCTTAGGTTGGTTAGGTTTAAGTAGTTTTAGGAGACTGGTGACCTCAGATGTTAAGTCCCATAGTGCTCACAGCCATTCAAACCACTTGAGGACCTCTCTATGTGTATTGCAGTCTTTGAATTGCATTGCAAATACGTTGCTCGTATTCTGTTTAATTTTTGCTGACATCCGTATTATAGGGTGAACTAAATGCTTCTGTATTTGTTTTTGTTGCATGCTAAAGGACGCTAGTTTTGTATCGCGGTGTTCTGCAGACTCACGTATTTTTGTTACAGCTTAAGAACCTCGATTGAAATCCATTGTTAGTGTACTCTTCGTATCCTTTGTTATTTTTGTTCCCATTCGTTTTTCGTACTCCACCAAAATTTTCATTGACTTCTGCTAAAATGCACTATCTGCACTGCCTGTTACTAACGTGTGAAAACATTTGCTAGTTACTGAGACTACGAAACAGACATCTACACCTACATCGACACTCTTCGAGCCATTGTGAAACGCATGGCATCCAGTGACGAGAAGCAACAGCACTCAATGCAGAATTAGATACAAGTTCCGCAACAGATGTAATAATGTGGAGTTGCAATACTGTCGACACCCGATAAGATGGAGTTCTTCATTAAAAGCGTGAAAGTACAGGACACGTATGTAAACAGATATAAAGTGTTGTGTTGGCAGAAGAGCCAACACCGTGTTACAAGAGGAGGCCGAAATGCACGCGTTTTAGCTCACGCAGGCTGGCGTGAGGAGGAAAGAACTATACTAACGTCAGATCTGGAACATGACAAGGAATTAGAATTCAGAAAGCGGACGTAATTATTTTGATACTTAACTTTAATCCATTAATGATGAACGTCGCTCTTGACGGTACATGATTCACAATATTATCTGTTCAGAATACATTCATATTAACTGAATATGGCGCCTTGCTAGGTCGTACCAAATGACGTAGCTGAAGGCTATGCTAAACTGTCGCCTCTGCAAATGAGAGCGTATGTAGACAGTAAACCATCGCTAGCAAAGTCGGCTGTACAACTGGGGCGAGTGCTAGGGAGTCTCTAGACTATACCTGCCGTGTGGCGGCGCTCGGTAAGCAATCACTGATAGTGGCGACACGCGGGTCCGACGTATACTACCGGACCGCGGCCGATTTAAAGGCTACCACCTAGCAAGTGTGGTGTCTGGCGGTGCCACCACATAAAGTATAATAAAAGCGGCGTTCTTAACAATTGTCTAAATCGCGTAGTTAACACACAGATTCGTAAGTGGTAACAAAAATCATAAATCTCAGAACATCATGTGAAGAAACCAACTTCTGTTTTATATGAACAACAACCAAATATGGACCCATTTACCCGACCCAGTATTACTGATGTCAACAGAGCTCAATCAGAATATGAGCAACATACTTACAACGTAACTCAAAGAGTGCAAAGCACACAATAAGGAATGAGAAGCACAATGATTTGAAACGAGCTTCTGTTAAGTTCCGTTCACTACGGAACGAAAACAAACACAGAACCTAACGATCATCCAATAAGAAAGCGACATGATGCATTAATAAACTTGCAGCACTGCAAGTGGCCTGACAGCGAACCGAAGTCGTGTTACGTGTAGCCCCTACACGGGTTTCACCCCCTGTTGTGGCTGTCTCTGCACAGTTCGTAGCCAGTGTTTCTGGTGTCTGTTTAAAGCAACAGTCTGGAACGCTCTGTATCGACGCAAAGAGGATTATATACTGAGCGTGGTGGCGCAGTGGTTACCACACTGGACTCTAGTTAGGGAGAACGACGGTTCAAACCCATTCCGCCATCCTGATTTAGGTTTTCGGTGATTTCCCCAAATCGCTTCAGGCAAATGCCGGGATGGTTCCTCTGAAAGGGCATAGCCACCTTCCTTCCCCATCCTTCCATAATGTGAGGGACCGATGGCCTTGCTGTTTGGTGCCCTCCAACAATTCAACCAACCAACAGTGGATTACATGTACCGAAATCCTGGCCAAAATTATTTTTGATAGTTTCAAACCTTTAAAGCACTCCCTTTCACTACTAGGTTAACTGTAGTTGTGAATACCCCTAAACTACTCCACTGCCGTCCATAGAGATTGGCCTGGGATGACTCGGCATGCATTTGTTAGTTTGTCTGCCTGTCTTTCAGTTTGTACCATGCCACTTTCCACTAGTTTTTAACCTTTTGTACTTGAAAATTTCAAAGTAGATTCGTGTGATACCCTTAATTTGCTGTACCGATTTTACTGGTGACGTGATGACAGGACTGCTTCTACTAGGGCACCGAATTGCTCGTCACGTGTGTGATTGTTCCATATGTAGTTAGTTTGCCATACTTTTCTCGCAATTTTTAAATGCGCCTTCAAACTAATTATAGCTATGTACTGTGTTATATATGTGCGTATTGAGAAGTGTATGTTAGTATGTTTAATCTAGGTTGGTTCTGCTACGTTCACTTGTCTAATTTTACCGATCACAGCAGGTGATTGTCCCAGGCCTCTCGCAAAGTTCTTTTCAATTGCACGTTGGTTTATTTTCTTACTTCTCGCAGTTCACAGCCTGATGCGATAGATGGTGCTGCATGCAGCGCTCGATTGCAAGCAAAATCTATCTACGTAGGGGGGCAACACATCTGTATGCTACACGGTGACGTAATCCACCAAATCAGATGCCTTCCTATGAGTATGAAAGAGGGAACCTTGCCAGTTCACGACAGTCAGTTTTAGTCCCTGACGACGATGGTGGAGGGTATCATCGAAAGCGTGGAATTTTCTGAAAATTTGACGAGGCAAGTGAACCGAGAACCTTTCATGTACTTGCTACAATAGTTGACCAAACGTCCATTTTTGCCATTTTGGCCATAATTTCGGTAAATATACTCCGGTGTGCGGCACAGGTCAGCACAGCATGGGCAACATGCGATGTTGGTGTAATGTGTTGAAAGATAATGTCACGAAGATCTCGGAGAAGGGTCATAGCCACCGTCCTTAAGGCGCCAGAAATGTGATAGGTACAGTGCAAATTACCATCTGTGTGGACAAGACGCGATCATCTTATTTACCCAGTGGTACCCCATACCAACAATTCAGATGATGAGCCCATGAGAAGATGACGAAAGCAGTCTGGCAACGTTCGTCCTCCTCAGAGCTTGCATGCATGGATACGTCCAATGTGATGTTGTACACAGGACTGGGACTCGTTTGCAAAGACGACATAGTGCCACTTTGGTATGTCCAGTCTCCTTGTTGGGAGTTCCACTGTCGACCGCCTCGGTCTCCTGCCGCGTCGATGTGGGCTTCGACAGCAGTTGTCGCTGGACGTCGCCGCACTGTCCGTGAGGGCGCTCTTCTGGCCACCAGTGAGCTCGCTGCGTTCCATGACACAGCCAACCAAACAGCACGTCGAGCCTCTCAGGCGCTAGTCACGTAGGGCCATTAACAGCCTACGTGACCCTCGCGAACCGATAGGCACCGTATTCACGTGACAGCGCGAGCAGCGTAACGACAAACTGCAGTCTCGGACTTTGGTACGTGCTGGTAGACGTTTCCCCTTCGTACACAAGGTGTCACACAGTCTTCCCACAAACAAACAACACTCAAATGCGATTTCTGAACGACAAACCCGCTGTAAAATCTTTACTTACATACAGAGCAAAGTGGCAGCTGTGGAAAATCACTGGTCCACATCTACCCTATACCTTGCAAGCCGTGTAATATGCTGTGGCAGATGGTGGAATCCGTGCTGGATACAGTGGCCGATGCGCAGGGAACAGTTACTGAGCGATTTCATTTGTTTCTTTAGGCGGGGCCGACCTTGTCTGGCCACTTCCAGCCGGCTGGCGACACACTGCGATGGCAGAAGCGAGCCACACGCCCTGCGTTCTTCCTCAAACGATTTTACAGATACTATTCCGTAAAAAAAAAAAAAAAATCTTTTTTCCCTACTTATAGCTTTATATGCCAGCTTCGTGTGACGTGCCCATCATTTCGTTAATGGTGACAGTTATTATGGTACTTCGATTTAAGTAAGACACTGCATGAAATACGAAAAAGCTTAAAATAGAAAATAGGGGTTGCTAAGATTTTGCGTTTGGTACACATTACATAATATGTTGCCGCGTATAAAATTCAGCTGAGATAATGAATTTTTCTTTAGACTTTGGTGGAAGTCTCAGTCACCAATGACGGAAAAATTAATCTGATGTAGCGCACTCATCTGCAACCGTCCGAGCCAGCGAAAAAGCTAGAATGAGATATTCTCAACATTCCTCACATCTCAAACGGTTTGAGATATGGAAACAAGATTTTCGCAAATGACAGCACGCAAAGAGAAGAGTGCTTTGCCGTATGGTTAACATGCAAAACTTAATTATTGACCGCATTATACGATGAAACAATGTAATTATTAAGGGGCATCGATAGCTGGTGAAACGAGACATACTGTGGGATATAGTACAACGTAAGTGAAGACATTACAAGCTCATTTTTGAATCGGCGATGTGCTTTTTCATAAACGTTTCCTCCCTATTTTTCCTCAGTTTCTCACTTAAAAAACTTCATAACCACTGTCCATTTTCAATTTCTCGCGGCGTAATGAACAGTCCATTAAATTTTGGGCACGCAGCCGCGCAAATAAAATTTCCTCCGCTGATATTTCGGCCGCGTATCGTCCGGCCATCCTCAGAGTGAGTCATAAGACTGACGACAAGATGCCAAGCGCGGCCTTAGATGCTCCACCGCGGCGGTACTGCGCATGCGAGTGAGAGATGTTGGTCGGCGGCAAAGAAATACGCTTATACATGCACCGCCTGTGGCGAAGGCGTACAGACATTTGATTCGCTTATCGATGTATGAGCGGCGGCGGTGACACCGTGACGACTTCTCTGCAGTTCAATTACCCCAAGAGCCGGATTCCATGCTTTGTCCAAATTAAAACAATTATCTCTGTTTATTAAATTATTAGCTGCTCTAATCTCTATACCTTGACGGGAGATTCCCAAAAGGAAGACGTGGATGTTAAAATATTCACATCACTGTAATTCATGGAATGACCTGTACCAAGACAATGTTCGGCCACAGCTGACTTGTCTGGCTGTAATAAGCGTTTGTATCTTCGATGCTCTACACATCTCTCATGAACGGTGCGTGTTGTTTGATCTCTGTACGATTTCTCACAATTTCCGCTATAAATCTGATACACACCCGCTTTACGAAGCTGTAAATCGTCCTTCACAGAGTAAAGCTGCAGCAGTCTTCGTTGGGGGGGATGGGGGGGGGGGGGGTGAAAGACCACCACAACACAGAATTTCTCAGGAATACACCCACATCGGCAAAAAAGTACTAGATTTGAAAGAATTACTATCTTCTTCCTAGGTTTTACATTGAATGCTCTACAAATTTGTTGCGGAGAAAATCCATTCGATTTAAAAATGCTCTTAAGGTATGTGAGCTCTTGTTGCAAATTGTCTTTATCGGAAATACAGTGTGCCCTATGCACTAAGGTCTTAAGAACACATACGGTCTGTGAAGGGTGATGGCAGCTACTGGCATGAACATTTAGATTTGTATACGTTGGTTTCCGGTATACGGCGTGTCCTAATGTGCCATCAACTTTACGGCGAGCGACAACATCCAAAAATGGGAGGTAGACGTTTTTTTATATTTCCATAGTAAATTTGATACTAGAATGGATGGAATTCTAATGCTCAAGAAATCGATGTAATTCATTCATCCCGTGCGGCGATACCACAAATGTGTCGTCCACGTACCTCCAGGAGACCGTTGGTTTAAAACTTGCTGAGTCCAGTGCCTTGTCCTCGAAGTCTTCCATGAATAAATTAGCTACCAGAGGGTAGAGGGGGCGTCCCATGACAACACCATCGGTCTTGTATGAATGCATGGTTTCTCGGCGATATGAATTAATAAAATATTCTCAGGCTTCCAGCGGTTAAAATCGCACGAGCTTCCGACCGAGCTCTCCCCGGTCATTGTCAAGTGGTAAGACTGACTGCTGTGTCGACGTGGCCGCGTCGTTATACAGCCGCACTGCTAGCTGTGACGTCACTGGTGCTCTCTTCCTCGACAAACAGAGTGTTGCAAAAAGGTACGGGAAACTTTCAGGAAACATTCCTCACACAAATAAAGAAAAGATGTTATGTGGACATGTGTCCGGAAACGCTTAACTCCATGTTAGAGCTCATTTTATTACTTCTCTTCAAATCACATTAATCATGGAATGGAAACACACATCAACAGAACGTACCAGCGTGACTTCAAACACTTTGTTACAGGAAATGTTCAAAATGTCCTCCGTTAGCGAGGATACATGCATCCACCCTCCGTCGCATGGAATCCCTGATGCGCTGATGCAGCCCTGGAGGATGGTGTATTGTGTCACAGCCGTCCACAATACGAGCACGAAGAGTCTCTACGTTTGGTACCGGGGTTGCGTAGACAAGAGCTTCCAAATGCCCCCATAAATGAAAGTCAAGAGGGTTGAGGTCAGTAGAGAGTGGAGGTCATGGAATTGGTCCGCCTCTACCAGTCCATCGGTCACCGAATCTGTTGTTGAGAAGCACATGAACCCTTCGACTGAAATGTATAGGAGCTACATCGTGCATGAACCACATGTTGTGTCGTACTTGTAAAGGCACATGTTCTAGCAGCACAGGTAGGGTATCCCGTATGAAATCATATTTACGTGCTCCATTGAGCGTTGGTGGAAGAACATGGGGCCCAATCAAGACATCACCGACAAATAATGCCTGCCCAAACGTTCACAGAAAATCTGTGGTGATGACGTGATTGCACAAATGCGTGCGGATTCTCGTCAGCCCACACATGTTGATTCTGAAAATTTACAATTTGATCACGTTGGAATGAAGCCTCATCCGTAAAGAGAACATCTGCACTAAAATGAGGATTGACACATTGTTGGATGAACCATTCGCAGAAGTGTACCCGTAGAGGCCAATCAGCTGCTGATAGTGCCTGCACACGCTGTATATGGTACGGAATCAACTGGTTCTCCCGCAGCACCCTCCATACAGTGACGTGGTCAACGTTACCTTGTACAGCAGCAACTTCTCTGACGCTGACATTAGGGTTATCGTCAACTGCACGAAGAATTATCTCGTCCATTGTGGGTGTCCTCGTCGTTCTCGGTCTTCACCAGTCGCGAGTCATAGGCTGGAATGTTCCGTGCTCCCTAAGACGCCGATCAATTGCTTCGAACGTCATCCTGTCGGGACACCTTCGTTCCGGAAATCTGTCTCGATACAAACATACCTCGCCACGGTTATTACCCCGTGCTAATCCATACATCAAATGGGCATCTGCCAACTCCGCATTTGTAAACATTGCACTGACTGCAAAACCACGTTCGTGATGAACACTAACCTGTTGATGCTACGTACTAATGTGCTTGATGGTAGTACTGTAGAGCAATGAGTCGCATGTCAACACAAACATCGAAGTCAACATTACCTTCCTTCTATTTTGCCAACTGGAGGTGAATAGAGGAAGTAGGGTACATACTGACGTAACTAAAATGAGCTCTAACATGGAAATTGAGCGTTTCCGGACACATCTCCACATAACATCTTTTCTTTATTTGTGTGTGAGGAATATTTCCTGAAATTTGGCGTCCCTTTTTGTAACACACTGTATATAGTTATGTTTTCATTCCGCGTCCGTCGCGCCCGTTTTAACATCGCGATAGTCGGGTTCCGTCTTTGTTGATGGTGTTTTCAGCGGTTTTTATTTCAATAGCTTCTTTTATGATGCTATCGCAAAATCCCTCCCTCATATCGACATGTTTCGTCGAATAGAATTCGATGTCCACTTTCTAAGGCGTGTTCTTCCATGGCTGAATTTTCTGGATAGCGTAGGTGTAAGCACCTCTCGTGTTCCTTCCCGACGTTGCTCTACCATGCGTACTGTTTGGCTGACGTAGTAACAGCCACACTGACATGGTATCTTGTACACTCTAAGCGTTCTAAGATCTAGATCGTCCTTCACAGGCCTCATGAGCTGACGAACTTTTGCTGGGGACCTGAACACCGATGAAATGTTATATCTCTTCAGGAGCCGGCTAATCTTTCCCGACACTGTACCACAGAAAGGCTAAAACACAAGTTTCTTGTTTGCTTCTTCGGTGGTGTTCTCACCTCTCTTAGTTTGTTTTTTTGCGTGTCGCGCCAGATATAGCCTGTGATACCTGTCCGTGGCTGTAACCGTTTTCCCGGAAGACGTTTCGGAGGTGGCTCAGTTCTAGTGGCAGACTTGCTGCGTCTGGGACGACTTTAGCACAATGGACGAGGGTATTCAGAAGGCCACTTTTTGTGCCGGATGGTGGTGGCTGAGTTACCGATCTGTGTGTGTAGGTTTCCTGCGGGCACTGTGGCTGAGGTGCCCGTTGGTTTTCCGTCGAACGAGTACGTCAAGCAAGGGCAGTGCATCATCTGTCTCGACTTCCATCGTAAACTTGATGTGGCCGAGGAGAGCTCGGTCGAAAGTTCGTTGGATTATAACCACCTGACGCGGCTGGAAGCCCGAGAAAATCTTATTAATTCATATCGCCACGAAACCACGCATTCATACATGGCGTACCTCTACGGGAGGGGGGGGGGGGGGGGGGGGGGAACGTGGCGCCTAGGGAACCTGCTTGGGAAGAAGGCTAACCTGTTAAGCTCTCTAGCCTTCCTGCTACGCTGTCGAGATGAGAACGCGATTCCACGATTTACCTCGGCAGCCAGGTGAATCTACCGTTCAGCCAGCTCTGCCCTGCTGCGGGAAACGATACACTTCACTAGGAGGCAGCTGGATTTAAAAGGTCGCGAACTGCTGGCTATACATCTGCAGTTGACAGAGGTACTCTCACAATTAGATTTTGAGTGGGTCGACGCGGCCACCACAGCAAAAGAAGGCCACAGAGAAACAGAAAGGGTAGTTCGCGCGGATTTCTTAACAACAACACGGTGCAGAACGGAAATCAACAGAAGGAACTGTCATCAATATGACGAAGAAAGAGGTCGATGCGGGTGCCATTTCGGCGCTTAAGAAGGGTATTAACTTCGCACCAGCGCTTCAGAGCATCCCTGTCTGTGATGATATAAGTGGGGTTGAACAAACAATCCGTAAGATGCCTAGTGAGAATGCTGACGAAATTCATCGCGAAACGTGTCGCATCATTTCAAAATCTAAACCACCGAGGTCTAACTTGACTAGGGCTAAACGCAATGGTCTTCACGCACTCCGCAACGACGCACTCATCGTGGTTCTGCCAGTCGACAAGGGCAATGCATCCGTCATTGTAAATAAAGCTGACTACGATGCCAAAATTCAGTTAATGCTTGAAGAGGATATATAGCGTTAACTGCCACGGGACCCGACGTCAAGAATAATGAGGAAGACATCAGAGCTTCCAAAACAGTAAATGCTGGAAGAGGGCGTTATTAAGACTATCCTCCCTCAGGCGCCAAGACCACCTACGCTTTCTGGACTACCAGAAATCCACAACCGGATTCTCCTCTTCGTCCCATTGTGAACACCATTGGGTCACCCACTTATAGACTGGCAGAACACCTGACCAGCCTCCTTGCACCGCATGTGGGTCGTTGTGTGCATCACATCAAGAACACCGTCGACTTTCTCAACAGAATTAAACAACTGCGTCTTAGTCAAGGAGATATGATGGTTAGTTTTGGTGTGGTCTCCCTGTTTACACGTGTTCCGGTCAAAGACTGTATAGATCTCCTCTTCCAATTATCTGATAGCACAATTGTGGGACTGTTTAAGCACACAGTGACATAGTCGTACTTCCTACATGGCGGCCAGTATTTCGTCCAGTTGGACGGCGTGGCTATGGGAAGCCCTCTGGCTCCATCCATAGCCAAACTTTTTATGGCAAAATTTGAAGACTTCGCCTTGGACAAGGCTCCAGCTAAACCAAGTTGCTTTTAGCGTTACGTCGATGACACTTTCATCATGTAGCCCCATGGTCGTGAATTTTTGGAACACCTGAACAGCATTCACGGCCACATCAAGTGTAAGATGTAAGTCGAGACAGAGGGTACATTGCCCTTGCTTCACGTCCTCATTCGACGGAAAACCAAGGGGCCCCTCAGCCACAGTGTCTACAGAAAACGGAGACACACACACACACACACACACACACACACACACACACACACACACACACACACACACACACACACACACACACAGATCAGTATCTGCACGCTCTCAGCCACCACCATCCGGCACAAAAACGTGGCGTTCTGAATACCCTCGTCCATCGTGCTAAAGTCGTCCCAGGCGCAGCAAATCTGCCACTAGAACTGAGCCACCTCCGAAACGTCTTCCGGGAAAACGGGTACAGCCACGGACAGGTATCACAGGCTATATCTGGCGCGACACGCAAAAAACAAACTAAGAGAGAAGAGAACACCACCGAAGAAGAAAGCAAGAAACTTGTGTTTTAGCCTTTCTGTGGTACAGTGTCGGGAAAGATTAGCCGGCTCCTGAAGAGATATAACATTTCATCGGTGTTCAGGTCCCCAGCAAAAATTCGTCAGCTCATAAGGCCTGTGAAGGACTACCTAGGGCTAAGAACGCCTGGAGTGTACAAGATACCATGTCAGTGTGGCTGTTACTACGTCGGCCAAACAGTACGCATGGTAGAGCAACGTCGGAAAGGAACACGAGAGGTGCTTACACCTACGCTATCCAGAAAAATCAGCCGTGGAAGAACACGCCTTAGAAAATGGACACCGAATTCTATTCGACGAAACATCTGTCGTTATGAAAGCGGAGGGATTTTGCGATAGCGTCATAAAAGAAGCTATTGAAATAAAAACCGCTGAAAACACCATCAACAAGGACGGATGTTTGCAGCTCAGCACAGCCT
This sequence comes from Schistocerca gregaria, assembly GCF_023897955.1. Classification (NCBI taxonomy): domain Eukaryota; kingdom Metazoa; phylum Arthropoda; class Insecta; order Orthoptera; family Acrididae; genus Schistocerca; species Schistocerca gregaria. The sequence continues at coordinate 528,576 of NW_026062014.1, read as the reverse complement.
GGGACCCGGCTATCGCGATGTTAAAACGGGCGCGATGGACGCGGTATGAAAACATGATCATATATGGCGTGGAAGAGAGCACCAGTGACGTCACAGCCAGCAGTGCGGCTGTATAACGACGCGGCCACGACGACACAGCAGTCAGTCTTACCACTTGAGAATGACCGGGGAGAGCTCAGTCGAAAGCCCGTGGGATTTTAACCACCCGACGCGGCTGGAAACCAGCAAATTTTTATTAACTATCCAATCTTCTCATAAAATTCACCATTAAACTGGAAATAAGATGATAAAAGCACATGTTCAAAAAAGGCCGTAATGTTCTTATCAAGATGTTGGCTGATAAGAGAAAGAGTCCTTTAAAGGTACCGGTGCATAATGACAGCAACGTCAGGCTAAATAATAATGATGTGGTAGTTAGTTTTGACGTGTTAAGTCTCTGAATAAAATCCATAGAATTACGAATGTGGTGACTCCATTTTCCTACCAATTGTTTTAATTAGGAAGCCAAGTGTTTGGCAGAAAAATACTTCGGTGAACCAATAGCGCTCGTTATAGGTCTCATAGACCTCTACACTCTCATACTTAGACATTTTGTGAACTTTAGGAAGACCATAATATCTCGGTGGTACTTCTTTTGACTTCCTTTGGTAGTGATGAAGCGTTCAGCAAGGCAGCAGTCCATACTGTCACCTTGCTAGTAGGATCTTTGTTAATCTTCCGGTATGCACCAGAACTAAGTAGACCACATAGCTCTTCCTTGTAGACTTTCTGAGGCAAAAGGACCGGAGCATTACCCCCACGCGCTGCAGTCGGAAAACTATAAGCGCGATGCCATAGATAGTACAAGGGTACTAATATCGATACGCGCTGCTGCTGCGACTCACGGAGAGAGAGGATAACAGCTTAACCGCGAGAGACTAATCACAGAATATCAACCAAAACCAATATTTAATGGGAAGCATAACACGAGCCAGCCACGGCTCAACCTCCCGCCCTCAAACAAACACGATGCTGGAAGGGGGGGCGGGGGGGTGGCTACTTAACCATCAGACTAACTAACTGGATTTAACCTGGCTAAGGTGAACCCAGTACTGGTTACCGGAATGGTTATCCTTAACCAGCAGATTCACCGGGCCTAAAATGAACAAATTGGTGCTAGGCCCCAGAAAATGAGGAGTAAATTTACTCATATTTCCGACACGCAGCTGCCTACTGGGGAAACTACGGACATAGACCTGATCTCCTAGCCTCCCTCTAAAGGTTCGCCGATTACGATTGTAACGCTCACCTTGATTATTATGGACCCTGAGTATATTACGTCTGGCACGGTTCCAGTTTTCATTGATGACTTGAGGAACTAGATCTTGAATTCCCCACAAGTTCTAAAAAGGGGAATTAACAGGATAGGAAAGGATCAAAGAGGCGGGAGTAGCTCCCAAGGCTTCATGATTGGTGGTATTAAAAGCAAAACTAAGCCAAGGAAGACTAGAGTCCCACTTACTAGGCGTTTTCGGAAATCAAAGCGGATTTACGATTTCGGTTAACCCTCTCCGTAAAGCATGCCTGCGGATAATACGACACCGTTCTGAAAATAGGACGCCTTGAAAGGAGCCGAAAGGAAGGCCGGCGCATTATCGCTAACAATTTTCTTAGGGGGGCCAAAAACAATGAAAACTTTAGTTAAATGAGAAATAGTGGTGGTAGCAGTGACGTTACGGCTCGGAATGAGCCAAGTGAATCCGGAGAACGCATCAATAATAACTAACACGTACCGATGACCTTTCTTAGTACGAAGAAAGGGTCCTAGATAATCGATATAGAGCTTGTGCGTAGGACAGGACTCGCGCTCAGAGCTCAGCAAACCCTGTTGAAGAGCATTCTTGGGTTTGACTACATTATACAGCCGATATTGCTATACCATCTCTCTGACATTTCGCTCCATGGAGGGCCAAGTCAATTGCTCCTTGACTTTTTTCAGAGTCTTAGGAACTTATAAGTGGCTACCCACCAACGAATCATGAAAGTACCGAAAAACCGGGCGCACCAGAGCTACTGGCAAACTTCTTTAACTGCTTCGCATGCCCGACCCTTTTACGCAGAATGCAACTGTTAATAATATACTCATGCGACAGTTCCCCAGCCAAATAGGGTCCTGATCCCGACGCTGAGCGACATCAAACTAAAGAGGAATTTCTCCCAATCCTGCCTCCATCTGTCTCCCGGGTTCCCTCACTAGGTGTAGATTCGGCGAACTACCGGCTGAGGACATCCGCAAGGATATTTTCAGTGTCTCTCACGTGTTTAACTTCAAATTAAATGCGTACCTCTCATCTGGCACTACGGCCAGTTTTACGCGGCCTAGCCAGCACCCAGCTCAAAGCCTGATTGTCGGCTTCTAACTGAAATTCCCGATGCTCAAGGCAGAAGTGGTACTTCTCCAATGCAAACAAAACGGCCAACGCCTCGCACTCGTAGATGGAGTACTTAAGTTCGGCGCCAGTGAACCGACGAGACGCGTAAGCTAATGGCTGCGTCTGACCTTCGAACAGCTTAAATACCAGCATTAGATGTGTCATTTTGGACAATAAGCCTTTTATTAAAGTGTGGTACTCCTAGAAATGGAGCATTGGCTACAGCTGCCTTAATATACTCAAACGCGGGCTCCTGGACAGGTCCTTATTCAAAACGCACTCTCTTCCGGCACTGTTCGTTTGAGGTCGCGGCCAACTAAGCAAAATTAGGGACAAAACGATAAAATAGTTCAACATGCCTATGAACCTAGCAAATTCCGCGTTTATCAGTAGGCGGAGGCAACGCCCGTATGGTCTTAGTTCGCTCTTGTTCGATGCGAATACTCTGACCTGACACTAGGTGACCTAAGAAGAACACCTGCTGCCTTTCTAATGTCATCTTACTGGGTTTAACAGTCAGCCCGGCTCCCTGAAACCTCGAAAGAACTTTCTGGATATGATCCAAATGGTCCTGAAACGAACGGCTATAGATGACTAAATCGTCCAAATAATTATAGGCAAACACTAATTTCAAGTCCCTAAGGATATTATCCAGCAAACGAGTTGCCAAACCAAAAGGAACTCTGTCAAACAGATTCCAATCAGTACAAAATGCGGTAACATGTTTACATTCTTCAGCTAATGGAATCTGATAACAGGCTTGGTTCAAACCAAGAACAGTAAACCAATTAGTACCGGCAAACCAGGTAAAAGTTATGTAGATCAGAGGCAGAGGCACATTCGAAGACAACCTTAGTGTTCAAGCACCCGGTAGTTAACCACAGGTCTGAAATAGTGCTCCTGATCCTTGGGAACATGGCATATGGGGGAAGCATAAGTAGATGTAGAAGGCGTAATAACTCCTTGTTGGAGCATTTGTGATATTCTCGCCTTCAGTATCTTCACCTTAGGAGGTGAGAGGCGACGTGGGGGCTGCCTGACAGGACTATCGTCGGATAGAAGGATATGGTAATTAAGAACATTAGTGACACTCAAGTTATCACTAAGAAGCTCAGGAAAACTCTGTAACAAATCCCGTAATTGAGAAGCGTGATGCGGCGAGAGATGGGTAAGATCAAACTCATTAGCCACATCCTGAACGGCCAATGCATCTGCATTTCGATGCACAATACGTTTAGCGCACTTATAAAAGAAACATAAGGTGGCTTGCGGAGTATGGATGTAGATGTAGAAACTTGTCCACAGGATCTAACTTAAAGAAAAAGGTGTGCCCAGAATAATCCAAGAATAACCCAGTATTTACTGAAATCACATCCCAAAATTAGATCGACCGGCAGCTCCTTGACCGAGGCTAATGACAATGGCCAGGAAAAATCCCCCATCGATATATTCCCTCGGACCCAATCATGCAGAGGCAACACCTGGTCATTGGCCACCCGACATTTCTGCACCGGAGAAAGCACCGACCGAAGTTTCGTAAAATGACCAACTTCCAAAAACCACTCGAAGCACAATAATGAAAATGAGCTAGCAGAATCGGAAAGAGCACAGATCGGTTCGCCACCTACTCGAGAACAAACGTAAGGCGAGGGCGGTGAAGAGGGAGCGACAACACGGGTACGCCAGCGTCTAAAGGCTCGATCACGAGATAGCTGCCCAGTCCGGCGTCATTTATTGGCTCTGAGAGCGCGAGGCTGAATCCGAGAGAGCTCCAAGTGAGCCGTGCTGCCGCACCTGAAACAACACCGGGGTTCCAGTTTTACTGCTTCAGCGGATGCAGACACTTCGGAATTTCCCTTGCCAGCGCCGGTGGCCTGCCCCTTAACTTCGTGACATACATCGTATCCAAGCGGCAACGCCCATATCGCTACAACCGCGGCACGGAGTTCTTCCCAAGCTGAAGGCTGATTACGGAAAACATAGTGCTACTTATCCGCAACGCGCATTCCCCTAAGAACAATAGACACCGGGTGTTGTTCAGGCAAATCGATTAACAAAGCCAAGGACGCCGTCTGAACTCTGTCCACATACTGATGTAACTGCTCTTTATCCCGCTGCAACTCCCAAATGTAACGACATTCAAGCGGTTTTCGAACTCCTGTGGTCAATCTCTGCCTAATGACGAGCTCCCTGAACTGCTGTAAGGAGAACACTTCAGCCATGGCTCGGAAGAGGAGGTTCTGCAACTCACTTCTAGCTAACAGGTACGGCAGTGACAAAATTACTTGGTGTGGAACCACGAAAGGGAGAAGCATAAAGTTCAAGACGAACCGACAACCGTAATAATTTTTCGACCTGTTCAAGCCGCTCCACGACTAATTCAGTAATATCACGAGAGGATTAGGCAACTTGGCAAACATTGCGTCTAACTTCACCGAGGACGTAACAGTACCATCCCGGGTAGGCTCTCGCCCTCTCCCGAACACAGCAAGTCCCGCTACTCAATCCTCCTCTCACCAACTCTAAACACGTAAGATTAAACTGCAATGCACTAACCAAAGAGCCCAATTCGGCGGCTAATTTTTAATGGTGATCTTCCAAAGCTAACATGCCCAAATCCGCTTTCCGATTTGTTAACTGGGCCTACACCGTATCCAATAGACTGGCACTAGGTTGAGTGCCTTCCAAAACGCAAATATTGTCCACAAGGCCCCTAACAGCCTTCAACAAAAATTCAGTGGCCGCTCCTGTCTCACCCAACACCGCCGGCGTGACGTCAACCGGCTGAAAAACGGCAGCACCTAAACGGGCCACTAAATCCGGATCACTGCCCTCAGTAGCTTGGCGCCTTATTTCCAACTCGTAAACAAGATGTTCCTGAGCAGGCCGATCCCCGGACTCTGACTGACCGCCATTACAATACACCTGAAACAATCAACACCCAAAACAATGTGGTGTCACAGAACAGAAATAAAATTGAAACTAACAGTAACTGGAATGGCAAGAACACAAACGTAACCATTCTCTGCTACCAGTGAAATCCCTGGGCTAGCAGGACGGAGCGGATGGGGTTATATTTGTGGAAAGAGGTCAAAATATGTTACTGTCAGTTGCACACCAACATACAAAATTTATTTCTTAAAACACACAATCAGACAAGCAAGAATCAAAACTCTCAAGGTTTTAACGAAAGACCTCCTTTGATTTAATTTAGATCGGCTGAAGGCCACATCGAACATCCAAGGCACAAGGCCTAAGCAAGGTACAGGAGTTCTTCTGGCGGTTTCACTTCTTCAGAATTTTTTTTATCTTCAATATAAATAGGCTGAAAGCCTTAGCTTTAATTTTATCCCATATAACGCGGCTGAAGGCCTCACGTTAATCAAGAATAGTGTCGCGGCTTAAGGCTGAGACAAAGATTTTCAAAGTTTAATTTAAATTGGCTGAAAACTCGGTTGAAGGCCGCATATCAACAAAACAATTTTACGGATTTTGCCTGGGAAGAAGAGCTTTCAATTTGGAAAGGCTGAAGGCCTGATCTCAAAATACTTCGTGTAAAACTCTGCTGCAGGCCTCATATTAAAAAATAACAATCTTATGACTTAAGGGCAAGACAAGGATTTTGAATTTTTAATTTAATAGAGATTAAAACACACATCATGGAGAAAACAATTTTACGACTTAAGGCCTAAAGGAAGCGATTCTGAATTTCAACTAAAATAGGCTAAAGTCTTTATCCTAAAATGCTTCACATAACACTCGGCTGAAGGCCACATACGAAACCCAAACAATCTCACGTCTTAAAATTAAAAATTGGAAATTTCTTTGTCTGGGCTTTAACTGAAAAACTCGGCTGAAGGCCACATAAAAACTACAAAATATTTCTTCCGGCTTAAATCCTAGACAAAATTTTCAACTTTTGATTTTAAAAGGCTGAAAACTCGGCTGAAGGCCACATACCAGTCAAGAAACTTTTTTTACGCCTTAAGGCCTAAGAAGAAAAGCCTTGAAATTTCAATAAGAAAAAACTCCGCTGAAGGCCACACACAGTACTTAAGACTAAAAAGGAAATCACTCTGTAAAACACAAGGAGCGGCGCTCAGAAGGTTCCAACCTGGGGAAGTAACTAACGCACTTTTAGGTGAAACAGGCAGCCAGACCGACAACTTCTTAATCAAAAGGCAACCCAACAAAAAGCCAGCCGAGGAACCAACCAACAACATCACTTCTACTGCATCTGAACAGCAAAACGACAACAAGATGTCAATCGCAAAACGTTCCGGATACTGGTGGCCAATCAAGCCAAATGAGAATAAACGCCCAAAACTACCAACACCTTAGCTGTCACACTACACGCTGTGCTGTACAATACCAACACGATGTGGAAAATACACTGCCAGAAACTACGTCAACAACCACTTTAGGTTACTGGAACGTCAACGGCCACAACACAGGAGATACCTCTGGTACACTTAATTTAAGTCATTCCTTCATTAATGAAGTTTAACACCACACAGGAAGACGGCTGCAATTCTAGTCGACTTCAATGCACACACGTTGTTGCTCGCGTGGATCTCTCAGAAAGTGACAACCAGGATCAAACCAAGAGATGTGATAGCAGTTGAGGCTTGATAGTAGGTTAAGTGAGCACTCAACTTTAGTGTCCAGTTTCGGTGGCTGACGAACTTCGTAACCCTCGCAACAAGCACCTCACAACTCCAACCGCACGTGCACGCCGCCAGCGGCTCCGGTCTGACCACGCGCCACAGAGACTTCCTCGTTGCTCTGACCCAACGGACCGACTGTCACACACAGCACACCCGGAAAACATATCCGCCACACCAGACATAGTACAGCAGTACTAGTATCGATACACACTGCTGCGGCTCACGGAGAGAAGACAGCAACGTTATTGCGGTAACCACTGGGCTACAACAAATGATTAAAAAAAAAAAAAAAAAAAAAAGCAAGGCACCCATCCAGCCAGTCACGGCTCACATACGTTGCAAAGAGCAATGGTGCTGACAATTCTTTTCAGTATTCAATACTGCCTTCTTACGTTGCCATCCTGATAAGTCAATGTTGACTTGTATAGAAGAGATATTCATTTTCCAAAAACATCGCAGTTCTTCCACATAAAACATGTTCCTTAATTCTACAACAGTTATTCAAAAAATGGCTCTAAGCACTATGGGACTTAACATCTATTGTCATCAGTCCTCTAGAACGTAGAACTACTTCAACCTAAGGACAGCATACAACAGCCAGCCATCACGAGGCAGAGAAAGTCCCTGACCCCGCCGGGAATCGAACCCGGGAACCCGGGGGTGGGAAGCGAGAACGTACAACAGCTATTGTTTCTATACAGGCTACACTTTAGTTTCTCTTTTTGGCGTGCTTCTGCCTAGAGCGGAATGCTGTCTGTGTATTTCATTGGTCAAACTTTTCATTGTAACGAAAATATGATTCTCTATAAATTGTTCGAAACAAAGAGTAGGATATGACCAAATGAGGAAGCAAATAGACCAGCGTGAGGCCTAGTTTTGCGAAAAACGATTTAACTTCTTTAAATAAATCAGGGAAACTGAGAAAAAGTTAAATCTTTCGTTGCTGATGGGATACATCTGTCATACTAAAGTCATACGCAGTGTTTAGAATTGTCACGTCGATGTCTCATATCTGCCTAGTGTTAGCGAGATGCTTTAGGAGCTTTAAGTAGAATGCTATGGACCACAGGGTGTACTCAAAAAAAGTCTGAAGTAACTAATTGTGTTTTCTTATACATCATAGGTATTGTTTTGCAACACTACTATAAATCTCAGAAATTCTGCTGGTTTGTACATAATGCGGATGTAGTGGAACATAGATGCTCCAGAAAATGGCGCAAAATGTGCAAAATATTGATTTGTGTTATGTCAAAGTCATCTGTAAATATTATGTCGAAATTTTGTGACCATACTTTGTCCATAATTAGCGTCCTGATACAATCGCTCTAAAACAAAAAATTTAAGTCTGAAATCTTAGGTTCACTTGATAATATGTATCTATTAGGCTGGTGCAGAAGTTCACAGCTTTTTCTTTTTTTTTTTTTTTTGTCAGCTGGTATTCAGGTTGCTATGGGTTTATTTAACGATTGTCAGTTTTTATTTTTAGTTTACTGTTGCTATTTGAGTTTACATGTTGAAATATTGTGTCTGAAGATAGTGAGTGGAGCTGTCGACGCTACAAAATGGAGTACAAACAGGAGAAATCGGAACATTTCCGACATTTTTCACGGTCTCAGTTCATTCGAGGGGCTACAGCAACGGAGGCACCCAGAAACATTTGCACCGTGTGTGGGGATAATACTATTGGACTATTGGACAGAGAACTCTAAGGAAGTGGTTTTCTCTTGTTAAGGAGGATCGTTTTGACGTTAATGATTTCGCTGTTTGATGGAAGTCGTTCACACTCATGAACCCACAATGATCCACGCGAGTGTACTCGAGAGCTGGTAAATGTGGTAAACTGCAATTATTTCACCACCGTACGAATTTAAGTGTAATGGGAAAGGCTCAAACATCAAGAGTACGGGTGCCGCATGCCCTAAGCCAAAATCACAAAATCAGCAGGTGACCACATGTGCATCATTGCTTGGCTCGTGAACAACACCGACGATGACTACTCCGTACCACTACTGGGGTGCAAAATAACTGATGATGGTCGAAGTACAGATGATATAGAATAGAGACTGGAAATGGCAAGGAAAGCGTTTCTGAAGAAGAAAAATTTGTTAACATCGAGTATAGATTTCAGTGTCAGGAAGTCGTTTCTGAAAGTATTTGTATGGAGTGTAGTCATGTATGGTTCAAATGGTTCAAGTGGCTCTGAGCACTATGGGACTTAACATCTATGGTCATCAGTCCCCTAGAACTTAGAACTACTTAAACCGAACTAGCCTAAGGACAGCACACAACACGCAGTCATCACGAGGCAGAGAAAATCCCTGACCCCGCCGGGAATCGTACCCGGGAACCTGGGCGTGGGAAGCGAGAACGCTACCGCACGACAGCCGTGCATGGAAGTGAAACATGACGATAAATAGTTTGGACAAGAAGAGAATAGAAGCTTGCGAAATGTGGTGCTACAGAAGTATGCTAAAGATTAGATGGGCAGATCACATAACTAACGATGAAGTATTGAATAGAATTCGGGAGAAGAGGAGTTTGTGGCACAACTTGACAAGAAGAAGGGACCAGTTGGTAGGACATGTTCTGAGGCATCAAGGGATCACAAATTTAGCACTGGAGGGCAGCGTGGAGGGTAAAAATCGTAGACGGAGACCAAGAGATGAATACACTAAGCAGATTCTAAAGGATGAAGGTTGCAGTAGGTACTGGGAGATGAAGCAGCTTGCACAGGATAGAGTAGCATGGAGAGTTGCATCAAGAAAGTCTCAGAACTGAAGACAGCAAACAACAACAATGCTAACACAGGGAAACGAAAGGAATGGTTGAGCTTAGCAAAGCAGCAACTCCCCGAACAACGACCTGTAATCATCTACAAAAGATGATGTTATGCATCTGGTGCGCTACGAATTGCTTCCCCGAAGTGTAACCATCACTGCTGACGTTTATTCTCAGCAACCGCGACGTTTTGCAGACGCAATCCAAGAACGACAAGGAGGAAGACCGCGTGAAGTGATGCTACTCCACGATAACGACCACCCGCATTTTGCTAGGCTGAGGGAAGACACTATACGGGAGTTGTGTTGGGGAGTCCTTCCGCAATCACGTTATTCAGCTGATCTGGTGTCCTCATACACAGATACAACCTTGAAGGAACTTCCCTTTCCAATGAAGATGCTCTATGAACATGGCTCGACGAGTTCTTCGCCTCAAAACCACGTGATTTCCACAGTCGCGGAATATAAAACGTACTCCAGCGTTGACGGATTGTTTTAAATAGAGAAGGAGAACGTATTATTGATAAACGTCTGTGTTACGTTAGAACTTATGCACCAGCCAAATACCTTTTCTGCATGAGACACGGCAGTCCGCAGAGCTTACCGGTGTGACGGGATGCCGCAGCGTGAGGGGAACGTGCATCCAGCCTTGAGGATGCCCCGCTGAACCGCAGGCGTTCATGTACAGTACAAGGCGTAGGGTAGTATCTGACAACTTCTCGCGCTTCAAACTACCCATTTCAGCGGTAGTGTTGCTCGTAACGGGAATATTTTTCAGTCTCTGAGTTTTGACGTTATAACAACAGCAGTTGCCGAAGAGCACTGAAACACATAAATCAAAAGAAGGCAGCTGTAGTAGACGAAATTCCTTCAGAGTTCTTGAAACTCTGGGTGAACTTACCTTCGTAGCACCATTCCACTTGGTAAGCGAGATATATGCATCGAGTAACACATACTCTGACCTCAATAAACAATATAAAACAGCAATTCGGAAGATGCTGACATCTGTGAAGAATATACGGCAGCGAAGAAGTCTCGGACGAAATATCAGCACAGGTCAGTTACTGGATGCAGCAGTATTCCGAGCACTTTATTCACCGTGGTCGTTTCTTTACGTTTGATTAGCCAGATAGGATTCTACAAGCAGTCAGCTGAATTACTTCTTAGCAGCTTCCCTTACGGTTGGGCAATGCCTTTGCCACACACATAAATAAAGACGTATTTCACAAAAAGATTGTCAATGTAAAAGGATTCCTTTCCTGGTTAATGGTTGGCTTACGATATCTCCCCGAATTCGCAACCACTGTGTCCTGATGATTAGTAAATCTTCTTGGCCTCAGTATCATCCACGGGCAATTATCGTCCTACCTTACAGGCAAAGCAAGTGGAGGTCCTTCTGTTCATACAAAAGCTTGGTGAATGTTGGGCGGTCACATCATTGTCCGGCGAGTTGCCATACCTACCTGTCACTCTGGGACTGATGGGACTCCCTCAAACATATATACATGAGATAGTCCTTCGGATGTACGCGTGAGACTCCTAGCAGTTGACGTCTAAATGTGGTTTTTTATGTATTTATTTGCAATGGATTTCGGTGTCTCTCCATTTTCTGGCATGTCTACGGTACCACGTGATCAGGCGTGTACCGGGTAATCATCAATATACACATGTCTCATAGAGGGTATAACACCAAAAATGCAGACAAAGTACCGTCTGCAACATCCAAAATTTTCGCCGTTTAATTTTCGTTGATATCTTGCACTATACTCTTGATTCTGATGCTATATGCTGCACTACAGAAATTAAATACATCAATACTTCGATTACGTATTAAATAAAAATTTGACTGTATATAATTGATTGTAATTATAATAGAAATATTATAAATTGCCGGGTAATAGCCAAGGGAGCTTTATTGAGATGTATCAATAGCAACGACGAAATGATAATAGCTGTACCGATGTTTATCTTTGCGCATGGAGAGCCTCTGTCGCGTGGCGTGCAGATGGGAGGCAGAGCAGTTTGTGTCATGAAAGAGTGCGGAAGTGTTTGTTGAACGCTCCGGCCGACCCGGTGTGTACCTATACTCGCGCCAGTGTAGACATCCCTCACTCGTTAACCTGTGATTACTGAGAGCACGGTAGGAGTGGACAGGCGGGGGAAGCTGCAGTTTCAGCTGTTGCCTGTCCCGTACGTATCCGTGGTTAGTTGATATATTCTTTGCGTGTTCCGCTTGCGTTATCTAGGCACGTTCTCGTGTTTCGGTAACTGTTGTGAAACATCGATTAGGATGGACAGGGACTGCGATTGCTGTGTTCGGATGAGGGTTGACTTGCCATCCCTTCGCTCAAAGCTGCAATCGGCGCTGACTTCGGTCGCGCAGCTTGAGGCTGTTGCCAATGGGCACCACTGTGGGGAGCCGGGCTCGGGTATCACGGGGATGTCAACCTCGTCCCGTCTGTCCCCAGATCGGTCTGCCGCTGTGGTTGCCCCGGTTGCTGCCCGCAGTGGGGCTGAGCCCTCGCCTGTGGTTGATTGGGAGGTCGTTCCAAGGCGTGGCAGGCAGCGAAAGGCGTCCCCGGAGGCTGATCAGAAAGCCTCCCCTGTGTGTCTGACAAACCGGTTTCAGGCACTGTCTCTGGCTGAGCCAGATGTAGCTGCCTGCCCTGTTTAAGAGGATCATTCTCAGCCTTCAAGGTCCGGGCAATCGCAGAGGGTGGGCTTACTGGTAGTTGGGAGATCCAATGTTAGGCGCGTAATGGGGCCCCTTAGGGATACGGCGGCTAAGGAGGGGAAGAAATCCAGTGTGCACTCCGTGTGCATTCCGGGAGGAGTCATTCCTGATATGGAAAGGGTCCTTCCGGATGCCATGAAGAGCACAGGGTGCAGCCAGCTGCAGGTGGTGGCACATGTCGGTACTAATGACGTGTGTCGCTTTGGATCTGAGGAAATTCTCTCTGGATTCCAGCGGCTATCTGATTTGGTGAAGGCTGCCGGTCTTGCTTACGAGATGAAGGCAGAGCTCACCATCTGCAGCATCGTTAACAGAACCGACTGCGGACCTTTGGTGCAGAGCCGGGTGGAGGGTCTGAATCAGAGGCTCAGACGGTTTTGCGACCGTATTGGCTGCAGATTCCTTGACTTGCGCCATAGGGTGGTGGGGTTTCGGGTTCCGCTGAATAGGTCAGGAGTTCACTACACTCAGCTGGCGGCTACACGGGTAGCGGAGGCTGTGTGGCGTGGACTGGGCGGTTTTTTAGGTTAGAAGTCCTCGGGAAAGTGCGGGATGGGCTGCAATGTCAAAGGGTGCTTGGCAATTACAGGACGTGCTTGGATCAAGGAACAGTCGGAATTATAGTTGTAAATTGTTGTAGTTGCGCTGGAAAAGTCCCTGAGCTTCAAGCGCTAATAAAAAGCACAGAAGCTGATATCGTTATAGGTACAGAAAGCTGGCTAAAGCCTGAAATAAGTTCTGCAGAAATTTTTACGAAGTCTTAGACGGTGTTCAGGAAAGATAGATTAGGCAGAATTGGTGGTGGACTGTTTGTGTCTGTCAGTAGTGGTTTATCTTGTAGTGAAGCCGAAGTAGGTACTCAGTGCGAATTCGTATGTGTGGTGGTTATACTTAACAACTGAATTGGCTCCTCCTACCGACCCCCAGACTCCGATGATATAGCTGCTGAACAGTTCAGAGAAAATTTGAGTGTCGTAACAAATAAATACCCTCACTCTAACGGTTATAGTTGGTGGGGACTTCAACCTTCCCTCGTTATGTTGGCAAAAATACTTGTTCAAAACCGGTGGTAGGCGAAAACATATTCCGAGATTGTCCTAAATGCTTTCTCCGAAATTGTTTCGAGCAGTTAGTCCACGAACCCACATGAATTGTAAATGGTTTCGAAAACACACTTGACCTCTTAGTCACGATGCTATTAGCTCTGGACTGTTTGTGGCTGATACAGGGATTAGTGATCACAAGGTCATTGTAGCTAGGCTCAATGCCATTTCTTCCAAATCCACCAGAAACAAACGCAAAATAAAAGCGGATGAAGTGTCACTAGAAGCCTTCCTAAGAGACAGTCTCCATTCCTTCCGAACTGACTACGCAAATGTAGACGAGATGTGGCTCAAATTCAAAGATATAGTAGCAAAAGCAATTGAGATATTCATACCTCATAAATTGGTAAGAGATGGAACTGATCCCCCATGGTACACAAAACAGGGCCGAACGCTATTGCAGAGGCAACGGAAAAAGCATGCGAAGTTCAGAAGAATGCGAAATCCCGAAGATTGGCTAAAATTTACAGACATGTGAAATTTGGCACGGACTTCAATGCCAGATGCTTTTAATAGGTTCCACAACAAAACATTGTAACGAAATTTGGTAGAAAATCCGAAGAAACTCTGGTCATATGTAAAGTACACAAGCGGCAAGACGCAGTCAATACCATCGTCGCGCAGTGCCGATGGTACTCTTACCGACGATTGTGAAGCTAAAGCGGACTTACTGAACGCAGTTTTCCGAATTTCCTTTACCAGGGAAGACGAATAGAACATTCCAGAATTTGAAACACGAACAGCTGCTAGCATGAGTTTCTTAGAAGTAGATACCTTCGGGGTTGCGAAGCAACTCTAATCGCTTGATATGGGCAAGTCTTCAGGTCTAGATTGTATACCGATTAGGTTCCTTTCAGATTACGTTGGTACAATAGCTCCCTACGTAGAAACCATATACAACCGCTCGCTCACCGATAGATCTGTATCTACAGATTGGAAAATTGCGCAGGTCGCACCAGTGTTTAAGAAGGGTAGTAGGAGTAATCCATCGAACAACAGACCTGTATCATTGAATACAGTATATGCTCCAAAACCCTCCTGAAAACCGACGTCAACCATTATGAATTACCTCGAAGGGAACGATCTATTGATACGTAATCAGTATGGTTTCAGAAAACATCGTTATTGTGCAACGCAGCTAACTCTTTATTCGCACGAAGCAATGGCCACTATCGACAGGGGATCTCAAGTTGATTCAGTATTTCTAGATTTCCGGAAAGCTTTTGATACCGTTCCTCAAAAGCGCCTTCTAATCAAGCTGCGCGCCTATGGGGTATCGTCTCAGTTGTGTGACTGGATTCGTGATTTCCTGTCAGGAAGGTCGCAGTTCGTAGTAATAGACGGCAAATCATTGAGTAAAACTGAAGTGATATCAGGTGTTCCCCAGGGAAGCGCCCTGGGACCTCTGCTGTTCCTGATCTATATAAATGATCTGGGTGACAATCTGAGCAGTTCTTTTATTTTGTTCGCAGATGATGCTGTAATTTACCGTCTAGTAAGGTCATCCGAAGACCAGTATCAGTTGCAAAGCAATTTAGAAAAGATTGCTATATGGTGCGGCAGGTGGCAGTTGCTAAATAACGAAAAGTCTGAGGTGATCCACATGAGTTCCAAAAGAAATCTTCTGGAAATCGATTACTCGATAAATAGTACAATTCTCAAGGCTGTCAATTCAACTAAGTACCTGGGTGTTAAAATTATCAACAACTTCAGTTGGAAGGACCACATAGATAATATTGTGGGGAAGGCGAGCCAAAGGTTGCGTTTCATTGGCAGGACACTTAGAAGATGCAACAAATCCACAGAAGAGACAGCTTACACTACACTCGTTCGTCCTCTGTTAGAATATTGCTGCGCGGTGTGGGATCCTTACCAGGTGGGATTGGCGGAGGACATTGAAAGGGTGCAAAAAATGCCAGCTCCTTTTGTATCATCACGTAATAGGGGACAGAGTGTGGCAGATATGATACGCGAGTTGGGATGGAAGTCATTAAAGCAAAGACGTGTTCCGTCGCGGCGAGATCTATTTACGAAATTTCGGTCACCAACTTTCTCTTCCTAATGCGAAAATATTTTGTTGAGCCCAACCTACATAGGAAGAAATGATCATCAAAATAAATTAAGAGAAATTAGAGCTCGAACAGAAAGATTTAGGTGTTCGTTTTTCCCGCGCGCTGATCGGGAGTGGAATGGTAGAGAGATAGAATGAATGTAGTTCGATGAACCCTCTGCCAAGCACGTAAATGTGAATTGCAGAGTAGTCATGTAGATGTAAATGGGGGGTAAGAAATGAAAGGGGAAGCAGCCTGGTAGAATTTCGCACAGAGCACAACTTAATCAAAGCCAACACTTGGTTCAAGAATCGTAAGAGAAGGTTGTATACATGGAAGAATCCTGTTGATACTAGCAGGTATCCGATAGAGATTTAGGAACCAGGTTTTAAGTTGTATCTTACCGTTGTATAGTCTAAGAGATTTCCAGGGGCAGATGTGGACTCTTACCACAATCTATTGGTTATGAACAGTAGATTAAAACTGAAGAAACTGCAAAAAGGTGGAAATTTAAGTACATGGGACCTGGATAAACTGACTAAACCAGAGGTTGTACAGAATTTCAGGGGGAGCATAAGGCAACAATTGAAAGGAATGGGGAAAAGAAATACAGTAGATGAAGAGTGGGTAGCTTTGAGGGATGAAATAGTGAATGTAGTAGAGGACAAGTAGGTAAAAAGACAAGGGCTAGCAGAAATCCTTGGGTAACAGAAGAAATATTGAATTTAATTGATGAACGGAGAAAATATAAAAATGCAGAAAATGAAGCAGGCAAAAAGGAATACAGACGTCTCAAAATGAGAACCACAGGAAGTGCAAAATGGCTAAGCAGGGATGGCTACAGGACAAATGTAAGGATGTGGAGGCTTATCTCACTTGGGGGAAGATAGATACTGCCTACAGGAAAATTAAAGAGACCGTTTGAGAAAAGAGACCCAACTGCATGAATATCAAGAGCTCCGATGGAAACCCAGTTCTAAGCAAAGAAGAGAAAGCAGAAAGGTGGAAGGAGTATATAGAGAGTCTACGCAAGGGCGATGTACTTGAGGACAATATTATGGAAATGGAAGAGTATGTAGATGAAGATGAAATGGGAGATACGATACTGCGTGAAGAGTTTGAGAGAGCACTGAAAGACCTGAGTCGAAACAAGGCCCCGGGAGTATATAACATTCCATTAGAACTACTGACAGCCTTGGGAAAGCCAGTCGTGACAAAACTCTACCATCTGCAGGCGAAATACCCACAGACTTCAAGAAGAATATTATAATTTCAATCCCAAAGAAAGCAGGAATTGACAGATGTGAAAATTACAGATCTGTCGGTTTAATAAGTCACAGCTGCCAAATACTAACGCGAAATCTTTACAGACGATTGGCAAAACTAGTAGAAACCGACCTCGGGGAAGATCAGTTTCGATTCCGTAGATATATTGGAATACGTGAGGCAATACTAACCCCACGACTTATTTTAGAAAATAGATTAAGTCTACAAATGCTAGAAACGTATGTTTGCCTTTCCTTAGAGTATTCCAGTCAACACTGTCAAAAGCTTTCTCTCTTTCAATTTCTGAAGGTAATATACAGGGAGCGAAAGGCTATTTACAATTTGTACAGAAACCAGATGGCAGTTATAAGAATCTAGGGGCATGAAAGGGAATCAGTGGTTGGGAAGGGAGTGAGACAGGTTTGTAGCCTCGCCCCGATGTTATTCAATCAGTATATTGAGCAAACAGTGAAGGAAACAAAAGAAAAATTCGGAGTAGGTATTAAAATCCATTGTAATTCTTATCAAAGTTTTTATTTCATCTCAATGTCATCGGCAAACCTCAGAGACAGCAAAGGACTACGAACAGCAGTTGTGGGGAATGGATAGTGTCTTGAAAGGAGGATAAAAGATGATATCAACAAAAGCCAAACGAGGATAATAGAATGTTGTCGAATTAAGTCGGGTGATGCTGAAGGTATTAGATTAGGAAATGTGACAAAGTTGTAACGGAGTTTTTCTATTTGGGGAGAAAAATAAATGATGTTGGTCGAAGTAGAGAGGATATAAAATGGAGACTGGCAACGGCAAGGAAAGCTTATCTGAAGAAGAGAAATTTGTTAACATTGAATATAGATGTAAGTGTCAGGAAGTCGTTTGTGAAAGTATTTGTATGGCGTGTAGCCATGTATGGAAGTGTAACATGGGCGATAAATAGTTTAGACAAGAAGAGAATAGAAGCTTTCGAAATGTGGGGCTACAGAAGAATGCTGAAGATTAGATGGGTAGATGACATAACTAATGAGGAGATATTGAATAGGATTGGGGAGAAGAGAAGTTTGTGGCACAACTTGACTAGAAGAAGGGATCGACGTCTAGGACATGTTCTGAGACATCAAGAGATCACCAGTGTAGTGTTGGAGGGGAGCGTGGAGGGTAAAAATCGTAGAGGGAGACCAATAGATGAATACACCAAGCAGATTCAGAAGAATGTAGGTTGCAGTAGGTACTGGGAGATGAAGAAGCTTGCACACGGTAGAGTAGCATGGAGAGCTGCATCAAACCAGCCTCAGGACTGTAGGCTACAACAATATAAATTAAGAGAGCGCAATTTCATTTACTCTGTATTAACCTTAGAGAGTGACTTCTGCTACCTTGGTATTTATTTGATTGTTGTTATTTTAAAAGTGAAACCGATTTCTCATATGCTTAAAGGTAATTCAGTTCAATCTTTCAATAGTCAAAAATAAATGCTTGCCGTTTTCTAAATTTTGCATTAAGTTACACTGAGGTTACTAAACGTCTTTTTTTGCATTACATTTAACGTTACTTTCAAAATTTAGTGTTTCAGAATGAGTAACTTCAAGTAGTGGGGCAACTGATAACGCGATTGATGTTAGCTGATGACACGATTACCGTTATCCAAGATAGTGGCTTTTGGAGGGATGATAGCTCAATTGCGCTACCTCTACTAACCTAAAAAAATGGCGAGAAAGAATTGGCTATCTCCACTAACCTAAGTCAACTCTTCCTAGGAAGTAGGCATAAGTCTTTATTTAAACCATTAGAGGCAGTACCACTATCAAGTGTTTTCGCCATGCTCTTGTCAAATGTTCACGAATTTTCCTCTAAGAGCTTACTCCTGCAGCTGATGCAAGTTATTATGATTTTGTCATTTAATTCGAATATAATTTTTATAAATTTGTTTAAATATGTTTAAATTTGATTAGATTTCTTTAAATTTATTATCTACCTACGGCATTAGTGTGTTACCACCACGAGGCTGAGATATAGGTTGTCGGTATGTTACATGAAATCATTCAACTCTACACATAAGTCCTTATTAAGCAGTTAGAGCGAAATTAACGTGCATTTTCCAAGAGGATTGTGGTACTGCCTCTAAGAGCTTACTCCCACAAATCATGGGAGTTAGTGTTGTGTTGCCTCCACTAGAGCCTGCTCATTCAATTCGGATATAATTTGTTTAAATTTATTATCTACCTACAGCATTAGTGTTGTGTTGCCGCCATAGGGGGCTAAGATATCGATAGCTCTATTACTTGCACTGGACATATGTCCTTATTTAAACAATTAGAACCTCTACAACCATCAAGTGTGTTCGCCACCGTCTTTGAGAATGTTCACGAAATTTGCTCTAACACTTTATTCTTGCAGCTGATGAGAGTTAGTATGGTGTTTCCTTTCAATTCGAATATAATTTGTTCAAATTTTTATAAATTTATTGCCTATCTGCTGCATTAGTTTCATGCTACCGCCATAACAGGCTGAGATATGAATAACTGTATTACATGAACTAGACATAAATCTTTTTTTTAACGACTATAGCACTACAACCATCCACTCTGCTCACGAAATTTGCTCTAGCAGCCGGTGGGAGTTAGTAGCGTGTTTCCAATTCACTTCGAATATAATCTCTGTAAATTTGTATTAATTTCTTTAAATTTGTTTAAATTTATTATCTACCTACAGCATTAGTGTTGTATTACCGCCACAAGAGGCTTAGATATCGATGTTTTAATAGCTGTAGTACATGCACTGTATCTACGTGACAGCGTTGTGTTTCGTCCTCGGATAATAAACATCGTCCGGGTAGAGTAGAGTGCGGGAATCGGCATAAGAGGGTGACATACGTAAAAAGAGAGCCAGACTTTGACGCTCAAAACACCAGATCTCTTCCACTGGCCCACAACGGAGCCGGTGTTGGTCTCTATTCTAGACGTTGCAGTTCACACATAAGGCGAATCTGCAAGATGGGTCCTATGGAGAGTCCCTCGAATACCAGGTCGAACGTACACCAGGATCGAGCGTCACCGCGTTGACAGAGCACCATACTACGTTCCAGTGCACGGTAGGACACGTCAATTCGACGACATTAAGCGACCGGCGGCGAAGTAGTGTGCGGCAGGTGACTGGCTGTTGGTAAGCGAGAGACGGGGAGGTTGCCGTACTCCAGGTAAAGCCTGCCAGAGCAGGAAAAGGGCACCCGTGTCTGACCTGAGGGTCAAGGGAACACGGTGCCAGGCCATCCGTCAGTAGGCCGGTGAGGCTGGTCGGTCATCGTCGCCAAAGCCTGCGGTGCAAACTAACGAAGAGAAATACTGCTCGATAGTGAACACTGACAAGGCCAAGTCCGCCTCGTTCTTTCGGAAGAGTGACGGAGTAATATCGAACCTTTAATATCATTCCAGCGCTGACAAAGGAACCGAATGCGGCCACGATGCTCCGAGCTATGTGTTTAGGCATCGGTAGTGTTTGCGCTACGTGCGGAATTCGCGATGCCCGATAGACGTTAACATATTCGGTCCGTTGATGTAGGTCCTACACACGAAGACGAAGATCCACAAGCCCAGCACTTGCAAGAGACTCCGATAATTGATGGTGGTCGTGCGTGAGATGTAGTCCGTGAAGTCGATACCGAGACAACGGATTTTATCGCGCAGTGCCACCCTCGCAGGTGTCATCCCACGCCAGTGTTCAAAACCATTGATTTATGTACATTTACACGGCATCTCGAAGCTTCGAAGTGGCTAACCAATCCAATGATTTGCGAACATCATGTTCGTCACGAAGAGGTAACATCAGATCATCAGCATACGCAGTGCACCTAAAAAAGAAGCCACCAAGAGACAAACCCGTGAGGCGGTGTCGCAGCCCGCACAACAAAGGTTCTACTGCAAGGCGTACAGTATTGTCCATAATAGGCGTACCTGTGTAACACAGCGGCGAATTTACAAGGTGTTCGACAGTCTAACGTTGACAAGCGCTTTCCCTGTTGCGCCACGTAGGAGACGAGTAACACCTCGGAGGAAGCGTCGGGGTAATGCTTATTCTGAAGAACAGCAGTTTAGTACGTATGACTGACGCAATCAAATGCTTGACGAACATCGCAGCCAGAGCTCCCGATACGCGACGCACCTTAGCGAGGGCAATCAGCGGCACAGGGCGGAGCGCATATTATGCATCCCACCTATCGATGACTCATCAATTGATAGGACACGGGATGTCGTACGCAGAATTCGAGCTGCCACTCGATGCGTGAGATTTAGGAACCAGGTTTTAAATTGTATGACATTTCCAGGGGCAGATGTGGACTGTGACCACAATCTATTGATTATGAACTGTAGATTAAAACTCAATAAACTGCAAAAAGGTGGGAATTTAAGGAGATGGGATCTGGATGAACTGAAAGAACCAGAGGTTGTAAGGAGTTTCAAGGAGAGCATAAGGGAACAATTGAGAGGAATAGGGCAAAGAAATACAGTAGAAGAAGAATGAGTAGGTTTGAGGGATGAAGTAGTGAAGGCAGCAGTGGATCAAGTAAGTAAAAAGACGAGGGCTAGTAAAAGTCCTTGGGTAACAGAAGATATATTGAATTTAATTGATGAAAGGAGAAAATATAAAAATGCAGTAAATGAAGCGGGCAAAAAGGAATATAACCGTCTCAAAAATGAGATCGACAGGAAGTGCAAAATGGCTAAGCAGGGATGGCTATAGGACAAATGTAAGGATGCAGAGGCTTATTACAAAAAACTCGATGGTTTGTCACCTAATGGTTCCATGTCACAGACATCAGCGAAAGTCCTTCACCAAATGTTATGCACAGATCACATCTGGATCACCAGTGAAGACGGAACAGGCTAATATTGTTGCTCACATGCCAGTTGCGCAGTGAACTAGCTTTATTGCTGTACACCTGTACTGTGTTGAGGGACAAGGATAAAGTGATGTCATGGCGATGGAACTTGATGGTGTTTGTTTGCCATAAATACATTGACTCTGCACAAAAGAGTAAACAAGTAACCGGCAAATGAAATCTATTTATAATGTCTACTAGCTGGTGAATGCGGTAAATGATGTTCTCACAGGAGTGCACGTTGAGGGCATACAGGCCTCAGTGATATGAGCATGTCGTCCGATCACGTGACCACGGAATAACAATGGACGTAAGTCTGGAGTGAAGCAAACTTTCTTTATGAACCACCAGGCACACTGTACTTAGGAACGAAAGCGAAACATGTGGACAGCCCTAAATAAAGCCAAACACATCAGTAGCTCACGTTAAGCTCAACCCAAGTAGTCCATGGCTTGTGCACCAGACCCAGAATACGTGTATACACGGTACTATAGCCCATCTCAAACTGGTTTGTTTTTTACTCCTGTGTGCATCATACCATTGTCATAATTTGGCCTAACAGAATATTTGCTTGTCAGAAAGCACGCTTTGCGCTGATTGCCGTCCACATATTTCTGCGGGACAGCTGTCGTGATAGTCACTAGGGGAAAGATAGACACTGCCTACAGGAAAATTAAGGAGACCTTTGGAGAAAAGAGAACCACTTGCATGGATTTCAAGATTTGAGATGGAAACGCAGTTCTAAGCAAAGAAGGGAAACCAGAAATGTGGAAGGAGTATATAGAGGGTCTATACAAGGGCGGTGTTCTTGAGGACAATATCATACAACAGGAGGAAAATGTAGATGAAGTTGAAATAGGAGATATGATACTGCATCAAGAGTTTGACAAAGCACTGGAAGACCTAAGTCGAAATAAGGCCCCAGGAGTAGACAACAATCAATTAGAACTACTGACAGCCTTGGGAGAGCCAAGCCTAACAAAACTACCATCTGGTGACCAAAATGCATGGGACAGAAAAATTACCCTCAGACTTCAAGAAGAATATAATAATTCCAATCCCAAAGAAAGCACGTGTTGGCAAATGTGAAAATTACCGAACTATCAGTTTAGTAAGTCATGGCAGCAAAATACTTTACAGACGAATGGAAAAACTGGTAGAAGCCGACCTCAGGGAAGATCAGTTAGGAAATATTGGAATACGTGAGGCAATACTGACCCTACGACTTATCTTAGAAAATAGATTATGTCTACAAAAGCTAGAAACGTAGGTTGGCCTTTCCTTAGAGTATTCCAGTGCACTGTCAAATGTTTTCTCTCTTTGAATTTCTGAAGGTGGCATGGGTAATATACAGTGTATTTACACGATATTTACAATTTGTACAGACACAAGATGGCATTTATAAGAGTCGAGGGGCATGAAAGGGAATCAGTGGTTGGGAAGGGAGTGAGACAGGTTTGTAGCCTCTCCCAGATGTTATTCAATCTGTATATTGAGTAAGCAGTGAAGTAAACAAAGTTTTTATTTCTTCTCCATGGATTTTAATACATACTCCGAAGTTTTCTTTTGAGGTTCGGCGATGAAATTGTAATTCTGTCAGAGAGGGCAAAGGACTTGGAAGAGCAAATGAAAGGAATGGATAGTGTCTTGAAAGGAAGATATAAGATGAACACCAACAAAAGCAAAACGATGATAATGGAATGTAGTCGAATTACGTCGGGTAACGCTGAGGGAATTAGATTAGGAAATGAGACGCTTAAAGTAGTAAAGGAGTTTTGCTATTTAGGAAGTAAAATAACAGATGATGTTTGAAGTAGAGAGGATATAAGATGTAGACTGGCAATGGCAAGGTAACCATTTCTGAAGAAGAGAAATTTGTTAACATCGAGTATAGATTTATGTATTTATTTCATCTCAATGTCATCGGCAAACCTCAGAGATAGCAAAGGACTACGAACAGCAGTTGTGGGGAATGGATAGTGTCTTGAAAGGAGGATAAAAGATTATATCAACAAAAGCCAAACGAGGATAATAGAATGTGTTCGAATTAAGTCGGTTGATGCTGAAGGTATTAGATTAGGAAATGAGACACTTAAAGTAGTAAAGGACTTTTGCTATTTTGGGAGCAAAATAACTGATGATGGTCCAAGTAGAGAGGATATAAGATGTAGACTGGCAATGGCAAGGAAAGCGTTTTTGAAGAAGAGAAATTTGTTAACATCAAATATAGATTTTAGTGTCAGGAAGTCTTTACTGAAAGTATTTGTATGGAGTGTAGCCATGTATGGAAGTGAGACATGGACGACAAATAGTTTAGACAAGAAGAGAATAGAAGCTTTCGAAATATGGTGCTAGAGAAGAATGCTGAAGATTAGATGGGTAGATCACATAACTAATTAGGAGGTATTGAATAGAATTGGGGAGAAGTTTGTGGCACAACTTGACTAGAAGAAGGGATCGGTTGGTAGGATCAAGGGATCACCAATTTAGTATTGGAGGGCAGCGTGGAAAGTAAAAATGGTAGAGGGAGACCAAGAGATGAATACACTAAGCAGATTCAGAGGGATAGAGAAGCATAAGGAGCTGCTTCAAACCAGTCTCAGGACTGAAGACTCCAACAAAAACAACGTGGGATATGGAGGGCAGTCGTTGATGATTCCAACCATTTGACGAGTACAAATGATGGTCCCTTCACAGTGTTGACGTGCTCGGTTGACAGTCATCTGTCGAGCCCGTGCTTGTCGCATAACGGAACAATATCCGAGGATGGCGTAGTAAAACTCTGTGATTCCCGGGGGGGGGGGGGGGGGTCAGGGATTTTCTCTGCGACGTGATGACCGGGTGTTGTGTAATGTCCTTAGGTTAGTTAGGTTTAAGTAGGCACAGTCTACACGTGTCTCCAACTGCCGGTTGACATTCCGGTGAGATCAGGTAAACGGGCAGCGCCTACGCCATAGTAGTTGTCGTCGAAGCTTGATGGTACAGGCGTAAGCGTGTGTGTGTGTGTGTGTGTGTG
Source organism: Schistocerca gregaria (assembly GCF_023897955.1). Classification (NCBI taxonomy): domain Eukaryota; kingdom Metazoa; phylum Arthropoda; class Insecta; order Orthoptera; family Acrididae; genus Schistocerca; species Schistocerca gregaria. The sequence goes on along the minus strand of NW_026062014.1, from coordinate 503,678 downwards.
TGTGTGTGTGTGTGTGTGTTTGAGGTTTACGGGCGCTAAACAGCGTGGTCATCAGCGCCCAAGCGCATAGAAACAGGAACACAGGCGGTGAAGGGACGAAGACGGACGCCGAACAAGGAGAACGGCTAAAAGACACAGGCCTGACGCAGTTCCAAATGCGCACATACAGAGGCAAAACAAGAGGAGAAGAAACACACTAAAAAAGGAAAGGAAACACAAGGAAAAGAGAACAGATACCGAAGTGAAACAAGGAGGTAATCGTGACTGGCGGACCTCTTACCTAAAAACTGGGTGAGCCAGTCACCCAGCAGCACATTAAAACCTTCTCCCTAAAATCCGAGGCAACAGATTGGACAGGACACAAAACCGTAAAACCTTAACGACAGTCGCTGCGTCGTCTTGCAAAATAGAGGGCAAATCCGGTGGCAAGGAAACCACCGCCCTCTGGTCAGAGAATAAAAGACAGTCAAGTAAAATGTGGCGGACAGTAATCTGGACGCCACAAGCACTGCAGATTGGGGGGTCCTCCCGCCGGAGTAAGAAACCATGCGTGAAGGGACTGTGTCCAATGCGGAGGCGAGTGAGGAGAACCTCATACCGCCTGTATGACTGGTAGGACGTACGCCATGGTCGCGTAGTGGCCTTTACCAGACGCAGCTTATTGTCAGAAACTGCCAACCACTCCTCTTCCCATTGATGCATAACACGAAAACGCAAAAGGGAGGTTACAGCATGGAGGGGGACGGCACATTCAACAACGTGAGGGAGGGAACATGCATCTTTGGCAGCCACATCCGCCAGTTCGTTGCCCCTAATACCCACGTGCCCCGGCACCCAGCAGAAAGAAACCTCCTTCCCCTGCCGTTGCAGGTGGAGTAGGGCATCATGGATCTTCTGGACGACCGTATCCGCTGGGTACAAGTGTTGAATGGTCTGAAGGGCACTCAGGGAGTCAGAACAGATGAGGAACTTAATACTGGGAACACATCTCATCTGCTCCAATGCCCGCAATATTGCAAACAATTCGGCATCGAGGATGGTAAACACCGCAGGAAGCCGTAACTTGACGACTCGATCAGGGAAAACAACAGCACAACCAACAGTGTCCCCCTGTTTAGAGCCATCTGTGAATACAGGTACATGGTCCGCATGCTGGTTTAAAATATCGTAAAATAAGGAGGTAAAAACAAACGCCGGAGTGCAGTTCCTCCGGTTCTCCGACAAGTCTAAAAGGATGCTGGGCCTCTGGAGCAACCAGGGAGGCAGGCGAGTAAAACCTTGTCGTTGGGGGGCCACACGCTCCACACCAAGGGACTCAAGCAAATGCTTGGCACGAATCCCAAATGGTTTTGTTGCCCTGGGACGACTGGAAAAGAGACGTTCCATAGGCGGTCGGGCAACGGTAGGGTACGCAGGGGAGGTAGGACAGGAAAGGAAATGACACACCCGTCGCACCATGAGGAGTTTCCGCCGGATGGCGAGCGGCGGTTCCCCTGCCTCAGCACACAGGCTGGGGATGGGACTGGTACGGAAGGCACCAGTGGCCAGCCTGATACCCTCATGGTGTACTGCGTCAAGGATCTTCAGATACGAAGGCCTTGCTGACCCATACACGGTGCAAGCATAGTCAAGACGCGATCGGACGAAAGCCCTATAAAACTGCAGCAGACGCGCCCGATCTGCTCCCCAGGACCGATGGCTCAGACACCTCAAAATATTCAGTGCCTTCAGGGCCCGCACCTTGAGGTCTTTAAGGTGAGGCAACCACGACAACTTGGAATCAAAAGTGAGGCCCAGGAACCTCACAGTGTCTCTAAAAGGAAGAACGGTGTCCCTCAGACGCAATTCAGGGGAGGGAAAAAGACGCCGAGAACGATTAAAATGAACACACACAGATTTGTCTGCAGAAAAGGTAAAACCCGTCTTTGCAGTCCATGCCTCTAAGCGCTTTATCGTAAGCTGTAACTGCCGACTAGCACTGATAAGACTGGAGGAAGAACAGAAAACAGCAAAATCGTCCACAAACAAGGAGCATTGGGCAGGACTCCGGATAATGGACGTGATACTGTTAATAGCAACGGCAAAGAGGGTGACACTTAAAACGCTGCCCTGAGGAACACCATTCTCCTGCACGTACAAATCCGATAGCACATTACCAACCCGATACCGAAAGAGGCGGTGAGAAAGAAAGGACCGAATGAAGATGGGGAGACGGCCACGAAAGCCCCACTCATGGAGTTGATTGAGGATAAGGCGGCGCCAAGTAGTGTCATACGCCTTATTAATGTCAAAGAAGACCCCTAGACAATGCTGGTTACGTAGAAAGGCCTGCTGGATGGCGGCCTCAAGCAGGGTCAAGTTGTCTATAGTGGAACGACATCTCCGAAAGCCACACTGAGAGGGGCTAAGGAGCTGCCTGGTCTCGAGCAGCCAAACCAGGCGGCGGTTGACCATGCGTTCCAACGTCTTCCCAACACAGCTCGTCAAGGCAATACTCCGATAACTACTGGGATGCGTTCGGTCCTTCCCTGGTTTGAGGAGGGGAATCAAAATTGCCTCCCTCCACGAGTCAGGGTACGTGCCAGATAACCATATCATATTGAAACAGTTCAGGAGAACTTCCTTGGATGGCAGCGACAGGTGCCGCAGCATGCTGTACCGGATTTGATCATGACCAGGCGCAGTATCATGAGGCACAGACAGCGCAGAATCCAGTTCCCACATTGTGAAGGGGCAGTTATAGGGTTCAGAATTTAGAGACCGGAAGTCCAAGTGACCCCTTTCGATGGCAGTGCGGTAGCGGCAGAAATCTGGATCACAGTTAATAGTGGCGGTAGATTCCGCAAAATGCATGGCCAGTGTCTGGGCAATGTCTCTCGGCGCCGTGAGGAGACATCCCTGATGCAGCAAAGCCGTGACAGGTAGCTGGCTGAGTTTCCCGGAAATCCTCCTGATGGCTTCCCATACTTTCGTAGAACTAGTGGAGCGAGAGATGGAATTCAAGAACGATTGCCATGACCGTCGTTTGCTCTCTTTAATCACCCGCCGCGCTCTGGCCCTTGCCACTCGAAAGGCCGCAAGATTGTCAGCTGAGGGACGGCACTTGAAGCGGCGCAGTGCTGCACGGCGGGCGCGGATGGCTGAGTGGCACTCAGTGGTCCACCAAGGGACAGGACGCCTCTTGGGATGACCGGATGACCGTGGGATGGACAATTCAGCAGCATGAGAGATCACGGCTGCAACATGGTCTACCCATTCGTGGACGCTGGCACGGTGTTCCAAAACAGTCAGTTGGCTGAAAAGTGTCCAGTCAGCTCTGCAAAGGTGCCACCGGGGCGGCACTGGTAATGCCACAGCCTCATCCAGGAGGCGAATCCAGAGGGGGAAGTGGTCACTAGAATGGAGGTCAGCTGCAGCCTCCCACAGAGCAGAATCCGCGAGTGCAGGAGAGCAAAAGGAAAGGTCAATAGCCGATGACGATCCGGAAGCAGTACAGAAATGAGTGGGAGCACCAGAGTTGAGGAGGCACAGTTCTTCAGACATCATGACGCTTTCCAGAATGCGACCCCTGGGGCAAGTAGTCGGAGAGCCCCATAAGACATTATGAGCGTTGAAGTCCCCCAGAAGAAGAAATGGGCGAGGGAGTTGGCTAATAAGGTCCGTGAGAGCCTCAGTGTCTATCGCATCCGGAGGTGGTAAATAAACAGAACAGACTGTGAGCCTCCGACCCACAAGAATGTCAACTGCAACTGCTTGCAAGTCGGTGACGAGAGGGAGCTCAGATGAGGGGTGCACATCACGGACAAAAACTGCAACACCACCCTTTGCCCTTTGCCCCGTCAGATCATCTTTTCGATATGCGGTATAGCCGCGTAAAGAAGGAGAATCAGTGGCCCGAAAATGTGTCTCTTGGAGACATAAGCACAAGGGGCACTCTCGTATGAGGAGTTGTAATTCGGCCACATGCGTCCTGAAACCATTCAGGTTCCACTGTAATATGGGAGCCAGTGATCAGGGTGGCTGAACTTTCACCCTGCCTCTGTGCTTTGGAGGAGAGACCGTACTGGCCGGAGATTTATTCCTGGGGCGAGAAGACCGCCCCCGGTCGACATCAATGTCCATAAGATCCGATGACGACCCACGGGAGATGTCAGACAGTACGATGGCATCATCATCGGACCGACGCTGACTAGTCTCCTCAGGTGGCAAAACCTTCAGCTTCTGAGGCTTTGTCTTGGGGGGCTTGGAATGCAGAGCCTTGTCAACAGTTGGAGGTTGACTCGCCTGGGCAGAAGGCGCCATATGGGGGGAGGCTGGAAGTACCTCAATGTCAGCAACCACGGCCTTGTCCGATGTAGCGGGGAGAGCCGCAGATTGCAAAACAACCGCAGCAGCACAAGTGCACTGGCAAGCGCAGGTTTTAGTGCTAACACTAGCAACCTCCGTTTGTGTAGCAACAGTGGCCAGTTGGACCGGTTTTTTGAGAGCGGAAGCGAAAGATGTGGAAAAAACAGGAGGTTGCATGGCCTTAAAGATCTTCTTGGCCTCACCATAGGGGATGCGCTTAGAGGTTTTAATCTCCTGTACCTTCCGCTCTTCGAGATAGATGGGGCAGATCCGGCTCCAGACAGGGTGACTCCCAGAGCAATTCACGCACTTCACAGGCGAGGAACAATCGGCTCCGTCATGGGCAGGCTGACCACATTTACCACACGTGGCTATTCCATTGCACCCCAACGTAGTATGCCCAAAGCGCTGACATTTAAAACAGCGCATTGGGTTGGGGAAATATGGCCGTACGGACAAACGTAAGAACCCCGCTTTAACATGCTCCGGCAGTCTCGGGCAACTGAATGTGAGAATAAACGAGTCAGATTTGACGAGGTCCCCATTGACTCGTTTCATAATGTGCTGCACGTCAACAATTCCTTCGTCAGCCCACTCAGATTTTAGCACGTCTATGGGGATATCCACCAAGTCCCTACACGTCACAACACCCTTACTATAGTTCAAAGTGGAGTGGAGCTCGGTCTCGACAGCGTACTCTCCTAGACAATTTGCTTTCCGAAGGGCAGCGACTTGACGGGAACTAGAAGTTTCAACTAACAGAGTCCCATTGCGCAGTCGCTTTACAGATTTCAGCGTTCCTGCAATGCCCTCAAGACCCTTGTGGATGTAAAAGGGAGAAACCCTCTCAAAGCTACCCTCCTTCCTTTTAATAATCAAAAACACATTCTGATGATCAGCATGCGCTCCGTTACTACATTCTGTTAAATCTCTAGCAACACCAGGCGCTGGAGGACTCGCAGCGCGTAGCCGCTTTTTCGAATGGGTGTGTTTTCCTACCAGCGGCCCACCCAAGCCACTGGTAGGGGGAAAAGTAGAGGTCGAAGGGTCCATTGTGGTCCCACGAGCAGCTAGGGAACTAAAAGTCCGCTCAGACAGAGCCCCGCGTGCCTGAGTAAGCCTTTTACAACTGGGGTGCGGCAGGTGCCCCAGAGGTTGCCCGCTTGCGACTGTTCCACCCCAACAGCCATGCATCTTCTAGGCGCGGAGCACACCGAAAGATTGAGGGGTTTTTATAGAGGTTGGCCTTCCTCGCAATCCAGGCGGTCAAGCCAAGATTACCATTCCCCGCAGCACACAACGTTTCACCGCCGCGCCGTACGGTGGTCGCTGAAGCATGTCCGGGGGTTACGGTGTCAGGGCACTGGCGGCGCAGACCAGTCCCCAGCTCAGGACCCCGGGGTCGCCAAGCCCGTACTCAGCAAGTGAATGCTGAGCCCCTGGGGGCGGGCGTAAGCAGTGTGATCAGTAAATGCAGCTGGCCACAACTCGGCTGCCTTGACCGCATCCTCGAGAGAGCGGGATGTATACAGCCTTTTAATTCTGCTTGATTAATGTCCCGTAAAGTGCGCGAAACCCTATCAGCACAGATGATGATCCAAGTGTCTATCTAATCGAGCTCGCAAATGACAGTGCCGAGTTCTGGGCGTAGTGTATGCTGAGGAATTTGGTCATAGCGAATTGTACAATAAAACTGCCCCCGATCACCATATCATCTATCCTGCCTGGGCATAACTGTGTTAATTCCTCAGTAAAGAACTGAGGAACGTTCACGCCTTTTGTTGGTACCGGACGCTGCGTAATCATTGACGAGGAGTATCTCTGGGATTATAAGAGCCATGCCCCTGGCATTTGATAGGTAACTTATATCGGTCGCTATTAAACTTTCTTTGAAAAGTTTTGCGGGGCCACTGCCTGTATCCAACGCATGTGATACGCGTGTCGTGCATCCAGAGATGTCCTGGAAGCCAAGAATGTATATTTCCTGCAATAAGGCCACCTCAGTGTCGGCTGAATAAAGTGTGTCGCGTAACAATGCAAGATTCTCGCGCAACTGGATGATATTGATGTTAATCTTCACGAATCGACATGACTGTCGTTCGTCCTCGACGGCAGCGTCAGTCATCGGTGCACCCGGTGGCGACAGGTTCGCTCACCCGCACGCCACCCTGACGTTACCATTACCATGTTGTCCGCAGGAGATGGGTAGGATGATGTAACTCCCCCTCTTCTGCATGTGGTGTGCCCACCTGAGAGTCGTCCGCCCACGAGTTACTGGAGAGAGGCTGTCGGTGTGGTTCATCGGCTACCAAAGAAGCCCCTCTTGTTACGATTCCTCGCGGCTGCGTCGGTGTTCCATCGCCCCTCCATCCCCGCACTGGTGTCAGCAAGAAGGAAAGTCCGTCGTGGCAGTTCCTAAGAGTGAGCAGCGTCGGTCGACAACTCCGGAGCACGGACATCCACGACACTGTCTACATCGGTGTGATCGTTTGCCCCTGCCCACAAGAGACAGTCCCGAGACGGCGTGCCTCCGTGCCTCGGCGCCTTCAGAGAGGAAAGTTCGGGTTGGCACGACTCGTGAATCAACATCCAGCCGCTCGTTGTGAGGTGACGATTGCTGTTCAGGTCAATCAGGCGACTCCGTCTGCATAAGGAGGACCGTATGTGGCTCATCAACAGCGTCTTCGCCCGCCTGCGGTGGCAGCATGTCCCGATCCCCGCCGCACGACGTCGCAGATGTACATAAGTAACTGGCAGGATCGATGGAGGAACGTGCTGTGCCGCTTCTCTTGAAGGACTCTTGGCGATCCGCCCCTGCAAATAATCAGAGCGAATGTGACTCTCCTTGCTGCTTCCTGAGCATGTGCCCGGTTGTCCATCGTACGCGATAATTGTACGACATCTCATTTTCATTTTGTTCGTTGCATCTGCTCGGGGCGGACGTCGTAAGCCATCCGTTTAAGTTCGTTGTTGCTCGATTATCTCAGTTTTTTTTCTAATACAGAGGGCAGCTAACCCTCTGACCGAGCACGCTGAGCTACCGTGCCGGCGTCCATCTAAGCCACCAAGGGCACAGAGGATAGCGCGACTGCAGGAATTTACCTCTGGCACGCCTCCTGCGAAATCCACATTGTGCGAATGCACGAACAGTGCCCGAACTCTTACGGGAATCGGCAATGCGCCGTGAGGAATGAGTATAATGGGCGGGGACACAACGAATGTAGTGCGGGACAATACGTTGAGAATGTGGGTTTCGCAGGAGGCGTGCCAGAGATAAATCCCTGTAGTCGCACTATCCTCTGTGCCCTCGGTGGCTCATATGGATAGAGCGTCTGCCATGTAAACAGGAGATCCCGGGTTCGAGTCCCGGTACGGGCCACACATTTTCATCTGCCCCCGTTGACGTATGTCAACGCCTGTAAGCAGCTATGGGTGTTCATTTCATTGCAATATCATTCTAACGAGCTGCATGGTCAGCGATGGTATCTGTTCTTTCGGACATGTCCAAGAGAACAGATACCATATATATATATATATATATATATATATATATATATATATATATATATATATATATATATATATATATATATATATATATATATATATATATTACTTGAGAGGGGGGGATAACGGACTTCGTGGATACCTCAGAAAGTGGCCTTACACCCCTGCCTGCGTGTTCAGCGGTATCAGCGCCGGTAAGTCCATCAAAGTACGTAAACTGTGGTTTGTCGGCAGTGCACTGTTCTTCGTCAATCATCTAAATATTGACTACGCTGGCTGTGTGCTAAAAGTGAATACCAGTTGTGTCCTTTGGATCTAGACGCAGTTCGTCACGCAACAAGTTTTCTACTTCGTGTGCTCGCGGTCTCGGATATTCGGCTTGGAATGTAATCTTGGTAGTGTTCTTCCTAAATGAGTTCGTCATGTCATTGCAGTGAGCTTGTAGTAAGCGTCTCGCGCTCGCGAACGCCACGAGGCCGGCGGGGCGGCGACGACGCGTCCTCGCCGGTCCGTCACTGACGGCCAACTTTGGTCGCAGTAATTCTACCGACGTGGAATTCTTATATTTCGACCGTGTCTACGAGTTCGAATAATGATTTCCAAACGAAGCGAAAGGATGAGTTAAATTGCAATGTATCTTGACAAATACTATATCCTAACTATTGTGTTGCTTCTATTTGCAGTCGTAAACAGCAAGCTGAATCTCCACAAATCGCTGAGATGTGAATACAGGCTCTTCTGAACTTGGGCATTGGTAATGCTCTGTTCTTGGACTCTAAATTATTATTTTGCCTGAATTATTATTTTGCCCCTCATTGTACATTAGTCATAGCAGGACGTCAGGTTTTGCCGGCCTCTGTGGTCGAACGGTTATAGACGCTTCAGTCCGGAAACACGCGGCTGCTACGGTCGCAGGTTCGAGTCCTGCCTCGGGCATAGATATGTGTGATTTCTTAGGTTAGTTAAGTTTAAGTAGTTCTACGTTCTAGGGTTAAGTCCCATAGTGCTCAGAGCCATTTGAGCCATTTTAATAATATTGTTTACTTTCTTCGCACTCCACGGGGTCAGTAATCGTGTTCTGATGCAACCCCAACTCCAATTGCGAGACGAGCTGCAATAGGTATCCAGGTTGAGGATCCGTGGTGAGAACACACGGATCCAAGTGGTCCCCAAGATTCTCGACTGGTTTTAAATCCTTGGAGTTTGGTGACCTGGTCCTCTTCGAACTACACACGTACACTGCCAACTGTGTGACAAGTTGCATTGTACTGATGATAGATGCAGTGGTGCTGAGGAAAAACGAGCTGCATATAGAAGTCGACACGGTTCACAGTGGTGGATGCATACATGTTATGATCGACTGTGCCTTCCGGAATGACGATATCACCCACGGAAGGCCACGGAAGGCCACGGAAAGATATCCAGGTCATAACGTTGCCCCCCCCCCTTCCCCATCACCCCCTCCCCCGCCTGGACCATTCCGATGACTGTTGAAGGGTACCTGCTTTCAGATGTCTCATTCAGATGAAGCGTAAAACGTGATTTACCTGAAAAGGCCACTCGGTGGACGTCCAGTTGCAGTACTGGCGTGCAAACTCCACCCTTCGTCGCCAGTGAATGGCAAACAGCAGTCGCCACGGGCGCAGGAAGCGGGCGCCTACTGCTCAAGCCCACATGTAGCACCGTAGGAGTACGCATTAGGAGTGATTTAAAATGGAATGATCATATAAATTTGATAGTCTGTAAAGCAGATGCCAGACTGAGATTCATTGGAAGAATCTTAAGGAAATGGAATCCGAAAACAAAGGAAGTAGGTTACAGTACGCTTGTTCGCCCACTGCTTGAATACTGCTCAGCAGTGTGGGATCCGTACCAGATAGGGTTGATAGAAGAGATTGAGAAGATCCAACGGAGAGCAGCGCGCTTCGTTACAGGATCATTTAGTAATCGCGAAAGCGATACAGATATGATAAACTCCAGTGGAAGATGGAGAGATGCTCAGTAGCTCGGTACGGGCTTTTAAAGTTTCGAGAACATACTTCACCGAAGAGGCAAGCAGTATATTGCTCCCTCCTACGTATATCTCTCGAAGAGACCATGAGGATAAAGTCAGAGAGATTAGAGCCCAAACAGAAGCATACCGACAGTCTTTCTTTCCACGAACAATACGAGACTGTAATAGAAAGGGAGAACTGATAGTGGTACTCAGGGTACCCTCCGCCACACACCGTCAGGTGGCTGCATGGTATGGATGTAGATGTAGATGTAGATTATGTCAACGACTGGCAAAGGTCCCGAGTTCGAGTCTCGGTCTGGCACATAGTTTTAATCTGTCAGGAAGTTTCAACGACTGTATTGTTTTCCGCTTCCCTTGACATCTTTCATGTACCCTCCACTGCCACTGCTGCGGCGTGCTGTCTGTGAGTGATTATTGCACGCTGACGTCAGACTTAGGCAGTGGTCACGTGGACTGTCTACATACAGACCATGCACGCCACTGAGCGAGGTGGCGCAGTGGTTAGCACACTGGACTCGCTTTCGGGGGATGACGGTTCAAACCCGTGTCCGGCCATCCTGATTTAGGTTTTCCGTGTTTTCCCTACATCGCTTCACACAGATGCCGGGATGGTTCCTTCGAAAGGGCACGGCCGATTTCCTTCCCTATCCTTCCCTAATTCGTGCTTGTGCTCTGCCTCCACCACGCTTGCGTGTGACACCAACTGAGCCGTGCTGCGGTCACGTTGGTGCTGTTCTACAACGTACAGTTTTCGCCCTGTGTTTGAGGCCAGACGGTATCGTTTAGTTGGCACGGTTGAGTTTGTTTGTCAGCTTCTCGTGTTGACTGGCGCCACTCGGTTTCGCAAGGGTTGCATGCCAGCTAGTGGCAGCTGCGGCTGTTATCGATATGTAGTAACTGTTGCCCCATCTTTGGGGCGACGTCGTTGGTTTTCTGGGTCGTGTGAGTTGGCCAGTTCGGTTGGGGACTCAGGAGGAGCCAGGCCCGCACAGTGCCAGAACACGTCGGGGCCGCTGGCGGTACGCATGGACTGCCGGATGGAAGGGCTGTGTTCACGAGGGAGTACGACCTCGTCGTAAACCGGATCCAGCAAGCTTTAAGGTCAGTGCATTTCAATCCATGTACAGAAACCTCCACCAATGTGATATCTCGCGATTCTCCAGTGACTTGGGTTCGTGTTGCTGCTCGTAGTTTCGCCGACGCGAAGAGTAGCGAGTGGAGTGCTTGGGAAAGGCAGATCTGATTAGCTTCTTATTACTATTTACTGCGTTCAACTTGTTACAATTTGTTAAGTTCAACAAACGGTAATTTTTTTTGCCTGGTGGCCGCTAACGTCCCAGTTACCTACCCTGGGGGTTAGTGTGCGTAACGGCAGTGTAAGTTTCCTCGCCTTTCCTCTGCTGTCCAGTAAAGCGCGTAGTTTTGGAAGCTTTCTTGATCGTAGGCCGGCTGGTGATTCTTCTACTCCGGTTGTAGTGATTGCTTTCTCGTTCCGGGGGCTCTAAACACAGTATTCTGGGGACGTAATACAGACTGCCGGTTCCAGCTTTGGCGTATTGTTCCATCGTTGAATTTGGTTTATCAGACGTCAGGTAGCTTCACCAAAATTACCATTAGTCATTCGTCTGAATTACCATCTCGTGAAGTGAATGCAACTCTTGGCTGTCAATCTCATCGCTCGCGAAAGTGTTTGTTGCCGGAGCTTCTCTGAGGTCGATTCCTGGAGCACCGTCTGTGGCCCCTTGGTTCTTGTAAGACATGTGTGTTCCAAAAGGACTGATGGCCAATAGTTCTGTGTTACGCTCCTTCAGCCCACGCCTTCTGCGGGTATAATCTGCCTCAGTACCCATTAGGGAACTTATGTACTGGTCCTTGTGTTTTAGTATTGTATTATTTACTACAATACCTTGTAATGCCTACATTAGAGGTTATATATGTCTACTTAATAGTTCTGGTCACCTTCTGGAATAAATCTAGCAGTGTAGTGTTCAGTGGTTGGTTAACATTGAAAGCGTTGTTTTTTAATTAACCTTTGCTATTGTATTTGCTGTTTTACAGCAGATTTCTAAACTTTTTATATTATTGCCGTTCCTGGCGTGATTGCGGCCATCTGCCTTAAAATTCTAATTTGTCATTCCTGGCCTCTGATGCCTTCTGCTGTGTTTGTGGCGACTTACCTTTAATATTCCAATACCAGTAAGTTGTGAATTGCAGCTAGTTCTTATACAATTCTTAATATATTGCCATTCCTGGCGTGTAAGACTTTCTGCCCAGATCACAGTGGCTTGCTTTTAAAACATTATCTGCTGTATCTGTATTTAATGGTGATTTGCTAAATTCTAACACACTGAAAACTCTTTTTTAGACAGTTGTTTACTTCTTCATTATTAACGTGTGTTATTTTTTATTTATTGTTGAGTATGGAATTACTGGTTTAAAATAAATTGTGTATAACGGCCCCGTCCACAAGCGTAACCAAATCCTGCTTTCTCTTGCCTAGCAGGTTTCACCAATAACTAACAACGTAAGCCACATGAAGGGGAACGGAACAAAATCGGCAGATGTAAAGGTAATATGCAGAGTACCACAGGGACGTGTTATAGCACCGTTGCTGTTTACACTATATATATATAAGCGTGGGATGCCTTTCAAGGCTATTCGCAGATGATGCAGTTGTCTATACCATAGTTGCAACGCCACAAGATGGTACGAATTTGCATAACGACCTGCACAGATTCGATGAGTGGTGCAGGCGCTGACCGTTGACCCTGAACGTAAATAAATGTAACATTGCATATAAGTAGGAAAAGAAATCCGCAACTACACAGCTATACCATTGATGACAAGCACCTGGAAATAGCATATGCCGTAAAATATCCGATAGGCGTAACTATCCAAAGCGACCTTAAGTGGTATGACCACGTAAAAGAAATAATGGGAAAAGCAGACACCAGACTCCTATTTCCTTACGATTCTTGCGATCAGTCTAACTCAGCAACGAACGAAGTGGTTTATAAGGCGCTTGTTCGCCCGATTCTTGAGTATTGTCCATCCATCTGGGATCCCTGTCAGTTAGGACAGAAGTTCCAAAGAAGAGCGGCGCGTTTCGTCACGGGATCGTTTAGCTGGCGAGAGACCATCACGGAGATGCTAAACAAACTCCACTGGCAGACGTTACAAAAGAGGCGTTGTGCATCACGGAGAGATTTACTACTGAAATTTCGGGACAGCACTTTTCAGGAGGAGTCGGACAACATATTACTTCCCTCCACATACCACGCGGAGAAAATTACAGATCTTAGAGCCAATACAGAGGTTTACAGTCAATCATTCTGCCCACGCAGTATTCGCGAGTGGAACAGGGCTGGAGGGATCAGATAGTAGTACCGTAAGTACCCCCCGTCACACACAATTAGGTGGCTTGCGCAGTATGATGTAGACGTAGACGAAAATCTGAGTTTCTATCATTAAACACGATGTGAAGAGGAGCTGACATTTGCAGTTATTCTCATTTGTAATTAAAAATCAAGCACTCATTTTAACAACTGAACGAATTATATTAGTATTACTCTTGTAATACGTAGTTAGTGTAATTTTTACGAAATTCGTAGTTTTAATGCGATTATTAAAGTTTTTACATCTGGCCAGGTGAAACGTATTGACAGTCCTTTTTACAGGCGACACAGCTACAGTTCTACAATGATTTCCTGGTTCTTGTTTCATTATGGGCCATTTAGTTCACTGCTTCCGCAACAGAAGAAGAGAGAATGTTAGTTTGGCAGGAAGAATAGTTTCCTGACGATTCCTGAAAAATGTTTTTCACCCTTTTGTAACAAATGAGTCTCCGTTTCTGTCCACAGCATCTGGTTCTTACACAAAAGGAGCGTTTATGTTTTACGACTTTTACTTACTCCAATACATACACGGAAACATTATGAAGATAAGGTCTTCATATAAGGGTTGATCAAAATGTTTCTGTTCGAAGGCCGTACAATCCAGAAACGATATTTCAATCCGGCGAAATCCCCGTCAGCATTGAGGTACTCGCCCCATCGGTGCACCATGTTGATGAAACACGGTGTCCTGCTGCGTGAAGAAGTCCGTTGCTGCGTGCTACACATCGTCCATCCTTCAGTGGCTTTTCTGAAGGGACGAAAGGTATGACAATCACATGGGGCAGAGATCAGTAGTTGGCACAAATGCGTCACGGCATGTGCAATGTGGAGACGTACGTTATCGTGAAGCACCAGCAGCCCTTAGCGCACGCATTCTTCATTCTCTGAAGGGCGTCAACCGCTGCTTATCCTTCGGCAATGAAGGAAACAATAACAGCACGTTGGTCCCTTTTCAACGCATTTGGTAATATGCCACGTTTAGACATTTACCGGACACACGTCGGATAGAAAGGGATACCACACTAATCCCTTGCCTGCATCATACTGTTTATATACCCACATATAAGTCAAGTTACGTTATATATATGCTGCAGCAACGCCCTAAAACGGAACTTTTTGGTCGACTCATATTATACAGAGTGTTACAAAAAGGTAAGGCCAAACTTTCAGGAAACATTCCTCACACACAAATAAAGAAAAGACCTTATGTGGACATCTGTCCGGAAACGCTTAATTTCCATGTTAGAGTTCATTTTAGTTTCGTACTTCCTCTATTCACCGCCATGATTTCATACGGGATACTGTGCTGTTCGAACACGTGCCTTTACAAGTACGACACAACATGTGGTTCATGCAATATGGAGTTCCTGCACATTTCAGTCGAAGTGTTCGTACGCTTCTCAACAACAGATTCGGTGACCGATGGATTGGTAGAAGCGGACCAATTCCATGGCCTCCACGCTCTCCTGACCTCAACCCTCTTGACTTTCATTTATGGGGGCATTTGAAAGCTCTTGTCTACCAAATATACAGACTCTTCGTGCTCGAATTGCGGACGGCTGTGATACAATACGCCATTCTCCAGGGCTGCATCAGCGCACCAGGGATTCCATGCGACGGAGGGTGGATGCATGTATCCTCGCTAACGGAGGTTATTTTGAACATTTCCTGTAACAAAGTGTTTGAAGGTACGCTGGTACGTTCTGTTGCTGTGTGTTTCCATTCCATGTTTAATGTGATTTGAAGAGAAGTAATAAAATGAGCTCTAACATGGAAAGTAAGCGTTTCCGGACACATGTCCACATAATATATCATCTTTCTTTGTGTGTGATGAATGTTTCCTGAAAGTTTGGCCGTACCTTTCTGTAACACCCTGTATATATTATACAACGTTCATTATGGAGCAAACCTTCTAATGAGTTACATATTAACATGTTGTCGTCTTACGATCCTCGTCATTCCCGGAGTTTTAGATCTGAGTACCAACATAGCAATTTCCAAGCCGTGTAAATATCTCTACAAGCACTGTGAAATACTGAAATTTATTCCTGAAATTCAACTTAACTGTAAAAGGTATAGATGTACTACCGATGCGACATTTGAAAATCTGATACCAGGGCCGGCATAAATTTGTTTACAAGGTGTACAACTTTGCTTCCCCCGTTTTTCCCCAACATTTGAGGCTTTAGAGAAAAAAATTGATTACACTTGTATCATTCAAGGTATTTTCGACCGGTAGCCAATACGTTCTCCCATCTTTCGGGCACTGTACGAATCCAGCGTCGAAAAAGTTGTTCATCTTTTGTAACGTTCCAAGAATAGATCCAATTTCCTACTTCTTCACGAGTTCAGAACTTTTCGTCAGCCAGGCCATGCGCCATTGATCTAAACAGGTGATAGAGGGAGCAATGTGTGAAGAATACGGCGAGTGGGGTAGGACCTCCCATTTTAACGTTTCCTAGTACATTTTGACCTCCTTTACAACGTGGGTCGAGGGTTGTCGTGCTGCAAAATCACTTTATCGTGCCTCTCGCTCTATTGCGGCCGTTTCTCTTTAAATGCTCTGCTCAAACGCATTAACTGCGTTCGATAACGAGCACCTGTGATTGTTTCACTTGATTTTAACACCTCATACTGCACCACACGACGCCGAGCTGGTTCCACCAAATGCAGAGCATGATCTCGGAGTCGTGAATATTCGGTTTGGACGAGATATCCCCATGATTTTCTGCCTTTAGGTTATCGTAATGACCCCATTTTTCGTCCCCGGTCACAATGCGATGCAGATCCCTTCCGTTTTTGTCTCTGAAGCAACTATTCACACAAAAACGCCGTTCAACATCTCTCGGTTTCAGTTCACAGGGGATCCACGTTCTTTCTTTCTGAATCGTGCCCATAGCCTTGAGACGTTTTGAAATATCTTGGTGTGTCACTCCCACTAATCGTGCCAATTCTTAAGTTTGACGAGAGTCTTCACTCAGCAATGCCTCCGATTCTGCATCTTCGAAAACATTCTCTATTCCACCACTATGCCGGTCTAAGACGTTAAAATCACCGCTCTTGAATCGTTGAAACCACTCACGCAACATTCTTTCACTAATAGCGTCCTTACCATACGTGCTTGAGAACATTCGATGAGACTCGCCGCTGTTTTGTTCATACTGAAACAAAACAGTAACACCTCCCGCAAATGACGAGAATTAGGATCGTAAACTGACTTTATTACGCAGACACAAATCGACTAATGTCTGAATGAGGTTATGTTGACCGAGGTCAAGGCTAACTGCCTGACGTCTGCGATCTGTTTCTCTCGACCGCTACTTATCGTTGCCGCCACCTATCGGCAAACGGCGGAAGCAAAGTTGAACACCTTATATATTACAGTTAAGTTGAATTTAAGAACTAAGTTTCTGTGTTTGAAACTGTAGTTCGTCATCAAATATGAATTCAGAAATATTTTTGCTGCTTTGACGTTTAGCTTAAAATTATATTTTCAAAATAAGGGTCCAACCATTCCTTCGCACTTCAACTGTGGGAGAACCGTAACCAGAGTTAAGATTACTCAAGTACGGTGAACAGGAAACAGTAAAAAAGAAAAGACCTTGTAATT
The DNA here is from genome assembly GCF_023897955.1 of Schistocerca gregaria. Classification (NCBI taxonomy): domain Eukaryota; kingdom Metazoa; phylum Arthropoda; class Insecta; order Orthoptera; family Acrididae; genus Schistocerca; species Schistocerca gregaria. The sequence goes on along the minus strand of NW_026062014.1, from coordinate 486,802 downwards.
TATTTTTCATATTTCATTAATATCTGCAGGTACTTTTACGAAATAGACATTTGATAACCCTTATCAATCAGTTTCCAATTGTAACTGCTAGGTTCCAGATTTTCATTATGTGAGTATGTGATCCTTACGGAAGCTTGTACAAGACTCGAGAATAAACTATCGGTAGTAGACAGTGGGGAGCGAGATTGTCGCGCAGTGCGGATACTAGTTGAAAATAACATGTGGAGTGGATTCTGACCGACCGCAGGAGAACAGTGACATTGCATTGCATTGTATTGTATGTTAACCGGGGACCTAGAAACGACGGAGAGGCTCCGTCCCGGCCGCAGCCGCAGTGGTTCACAACCCCACGACGACTACCGCAGTCCACTTCACCGCTCCGCCGCCCCACACCGAACCCAGGGTTATTGTGCGGTTCGGCCCCTGAAGGACCTCCCAGGGAACGTCTCGCACCAGACGAGTGTAGCCCCTATGTTTGCGTGGTAGAGTAATGGTGATGTACGCGTACGTGGAGAACTGTTTTGCGCAGTAATCGCCGACATAGTGTAGCTGAGGCGGAATAAGAGGAACCAGCCCGCATTCGCCGAGGCAGACGGAAAGCCGCCTGAAAACCATCCACAGACTGGCCGGCTCACCGGACCTCGACACAAGTCCGCCGGGCGGATTCGTGCCGGGGACCAGGCGCTCCTTCCCGCCCGAAGACGTGCGTGAGACCGCACGGCCAACCGGGCGGGCGAACACTGACATAGTTGGATTAAAGTTTACATTGTCACGGTGAATTAAATACGTTAGGTCGTCTACTCGCAGTTGAAACAATTTTGGAGTAATATTAATAATGACAGCACGAAACAGATTTGTAACTGCAATGCTGTCGGCAATAAAGCTAACATGACACAAATCGAAACTCAGAGTGAGTTTGATGGATATCAGAAATCAAACTTGACAGTGCCGCCCATGACTTGAGTTGGGAACTGTCGCACAGCTCGAACTCTGGCTGTGTCGATTGGCTAGGGTATGAGAGAGTGCTGCAATTAGGTGCCAAACTGATTCTTATAAAACGGATCCAATCCCCGCGAGTAACCCTTTCGCTACGATGAACTTCTGTAGAAGTCGGGAGCGAATGTGGCGCTCAACCGGTGGACTGGTGCAGCAGTTCCGCTTCGCGTCATACTTCTCCGCTTCACTACGCTCGACTTGTGTGGAAGCTTGACCTATGCACCATCTAGCGGCTTTGTTCAACGTCTGTAGTTAACAACAGTCGCTAGATGCAGTTGCAATCACTTTCAAAGTGTTTGTTTCGCTCATTTCCCGCCTTGATTCTGATCTGAAGTGACGTGTTGTTAACTTCAGTTTCTACTAGAAGTGATATGGCAGGTAAGCGATATACTGTGGATGAAACTCTTTCTCTCATACTGGATAGTGACTCTGAAGATGAAAGGGAATCATCGTCCGAATCTGACGATTAATATGGAACACTTATGAGTGATTTGTATAAATCTTGCCTAATAAATATATAGTACAAAGTCCAAAACTGGCGACAGCACTACGAGTGTGAAAGCAGGACAGAGCAGAGCTGCATTGCGCGCAAAAAATGCGGCGTGCAGCGGGCACTGGTGCTCGGCCACAGCGCACGGCGCCGGCATCAAAGGCTGAATATGAACGGCACTCACACAACGCACCAAACACACCACAAAGTTAATCCTTTTCTCAACATTCATTCCTACGGTACCATTTTTCTGGCAATTTTTGAAGCAGTACATATACACGTGAACTAATATTTAATGCGGATAACAAAACTGTCATGTTACAATTATGCATGTAATAGATATTTTTAACGGAATTCGTGTACGTCTCCAATGTAACTACACTTTTTAGTTTCTGTGATGTGTAAAGTGTAAAACTAACTTGCAGAGACGTTAATCAGCCACACTCAAACTAAATTGGAGGACCGAATAAAATAGTAGAAGTAGACGAATCTTATATATATTAGACGAAAGAACCAGAGAGGACGGCCTTCTAAAAGTGAAGTAGATCATATTTGGGTTATCGGTGGAACAGAAAGGGTGTCCAAATAAAATGGCTCTGAGCGCTATGGGACTTAACATCTATGGTAATCAGTCCCCTAGAACTTAGAACTACTTAAACCTAACTAACCTAAGGACATCACACAACACCCAGCCATCACGAGGCAGAGAAAATCCCTGACCCCGCCGGGAATCGAACTCGGGAACCCGGGCGTGGAAAGCGAGAACGCTACCGCACGACCACGAGATGCGGGCAAAGAGAGTACCGCAAGTGTTGTGAGGGTATTGTCCCGAGACAAGTTGAGTTTAATCGGTCTCATAAAACACTTCATACTGCCTCTAACAAAAGTAATCACACAAGATTTTAGTCGTACCAGACTCTGAAGGCTGAAGGGTTCTACCACGAATTTGTGAACCACTCTAGCGTCTTCCAAAGAGACGAACTCCACAGTGTCCACACCCAGAATATAGAACGGCTGTGGAAGTCTGTCAAGTCTCCCATAAAAAGAGAAGGGCGTCCAGGACAGAGGAACGGACTGTACTCCTTCCAGTACCTGTACTTCCACAACTTGGCGTTTGCAGGGAAAAGTCGATGCATGCGACACTCTTCCGATATTCCTGCGCGATATTGGCAGAGTTTATCCTGGCCACAGGAAAATGGAATTGCCCCTGTACTTTATACATCACACGTCTGTTACAAGACGATAACACCAACGACGAGTAAGGTAAGTCGTCTCCTTTGAATTTACAAATGCTTCTCCAACACTTTTCTTTGGTCGTTTTTGTAGTGACAACTTGAAACATACTCATAACGCCCGCCACGAGACTTCCGTAATCGATTTACTATCGCACGTTCGATATGTATCGTTTGGACCCCACCAACTTCGATAGGCAATCATTCTTGGGAATTACCAAAATTTCAGTATCTGTGCACATACCGGAGACGTCAATATATGAATCTATTTTATACACAAAAATTAGGGCTAACATCCTGAGCAGTGAATCTGACAGACTATATTTTATTTTTCAGATCAGCAAAATTTTATGGAGAAGGTCTGTACACGGCATATAATCTAACAACTAGCATTTTTCTATTATTGCAGTTAATGGTGCCGAATTTAGCGCACGGTCTGTCAAAGATCATTATAAACAGTCAGCTACTCAGCGAGGAAGGCTTTCCGTTGAGATGTCAGTGAGGAAGAAGTTCACCTGAGAAAGTAAGTCATCGTTCTTTTCTTTGTCTAAACAAAACTGTTGCACCCATCGTATGAAAAACAAAGAACAGATACGTAGATGCCCTACACAGAGTTATCATCAATTATCGAAAAGCTTACTGAAGGCTTACAATAAATATTAACTAGATGACGTGAAGTGTTAAAAGTACAACAAAAAAGACAGTTTCAACACAGGAATGTAGACCGTCACTATTGTGTTTTAATTTAACGGTATTTCTCGCAGCTGTTACTGAGTAAATGATTTAGATTTATTTGATAATTCGCGTTACTCGACTGGAAGCTATCAATTTAATTTTGTGATTTTCTCGTGTTACATTAGTTGTGTGATGAAGGCGTTGTATGAGAGTTTGATTTATTGGTGACAGACAATGATAGTTCAGTCTAGCTAAACGAATCACGATGCACTAAAGTACGATTCTTTCCTTTTTTGGCAGTATAGACTTGGTGGATCGAATATTAACACTCGATTGCAGCCCAAGTTGCAAAGAAGACGTGTGTGAAGTATAAAAGCGTATGTATATTGAACAATTGTTACCAGTAAGCTGGTTTGTTAATCGTTTTAGTTCAAAATTAATTGTTGACAACTTAAATTTTGTTAAACTGTCTCGGGAGGGTGCAGTACATGAGTGGCAGAAGACGCAGTTGAACCAAAAATGGATCCATACCTGAAGCGAAAAAAATTAGTTGACAAGTTGAGAGACTGTGTAGATGATATAACCTGAAAACGGAAGAAAATGGACTCTTTAATAGTTTATAAGTTACATAGCCACTTTTGTATCGGAATATTTAAACAACTCCACAAAATATATAAAAGAGTGTCTGTGTCGATGATTACACATTAACAATGAGCGTTTTAATAAAATACCAGCGCGAAAATAATGAGTAATGAAAGAGAGACTGACGACACACATGAAATACTTCCACTTTTAACTGAGTAAGCTTGGTGTCCGCCATTATAAGTGATGCTCGCTAACTTTCCATTACCTTTCATGTGTTCTTGTAGCTTTATAACTGCACCACGTGCTGCATTAGTTTGGCAGCCAGTGGACATCTTTTTATATTTTTTTTACGTTACGTAGGGTGTTTACGTTTACATAATAGGTATTTTCTCGTTAGCTAATATACATTAAACCATATTATCGATCCGTACTTTTACTGTATGCCTGTAGTCAACTAACTTTAATGCCACCTAATAATAATAAAATATATTTTGGGTTCTATGTTTTTATGGGTGATGGGCTGTTTAGGCTCTTTGAGTAAGACCAGTGTACGACTAGCGCAATAATTTCATTTCTTTGTTATGTTATACTTGGAACTGTTTCATGTTTGACTAACATATTCAAACAGAAAGATTTTAAACAAAACGAGCTTTGGTCACCACTTTTATACTGTCAATCATACTATTAAAAAACTACATCGAACATGCCATTGTGTTAAAATCCTATATCGATCCGATGTGACAACATATAAAACTAACTGACAAGTTCATTTGTAAAATGAAATGAAATGTCGTGTGACGAGGTCCTCCAGTCGGGTAGACCGTTCGCCTGATGCAAGTCTTTCGATTTGACGCCACTTCGGCGACTTGCGCGTCGATGAGGATGAAATGATGATGATTAGGACAACACAATACCCAGTCCCTGAGCGGAGAAAATCTCCGACCCAGCCGGGAATCGAACCCGGGCCCTTTGGATTGACAGTCTGTCGCGCTGACCACTATTTTTTAATTTTTATTTTTATTTCTTTTAACAGTAAGGAACAGAAAACTAGTAAGTGCACTCGTTGCGTCGAGTTGGGGACGCACGTAACTAAAACCATACTAATAGTTGTAGAAAAGGGCATAAAGAAAGAGAGCAAAGTGCGGGGCGAAGGAAACCATGAAACAAAACTGAAGGGTGGAATCCATACCACCATTAACCAGTGCTACATCTTGCACCGGATGGGAAAACTAAAACTGCGAAGACCTTTTCGCACCGGGGACAAAAAGAGGAAATGGGACAAATACTGCTACAGAGTGTGAGGGTTCCCAACGAAACTCTCCATCTGCTGTATCATCCAGGTATGACTTCTTGTAATGATGAAAGTAGATCCCACCTTGTACCGTGTAGTGTTCTATTATCGTATTGTAATTTTAGCTTCTCTTACCCGTGATGTTCCAGCTACGTGGAGGGTCGTGGAACGCACTCCACAAAAAATTGGAAAAATATTGTCGATACTCTGGGTTACGGAGGATCTTGCAATGCCGTTCCTGCAAATAGTTCCAAAAGTCTAAAGTGTCCTTAGTGCCGTCTTGAAACAAATAGTGCACTGCATGTCCACGAAGCCACGTCGTTGCATTAGTTTTAGTGCGTGGGTAATACGTTTCATCCGGGTATAAGATAGTCTTGGGGTCGATATGATGCGGCGTTACCCGAAGGAAGTATGCTGACATTTGCCTCACTAAGTGCCACACTGCTGTAGACTCGCCACAGCTAAGACGGTGTTCATCGTTGTCTTAAACGCCACAGCTCGTTCACATGGGTGAGTCTACCATGTGGATCGCATGAAGCCTTGATCTGGTCACCTGATTACCGTTGATAGTGATATACCACATCGCCGTGACGTCAGTGTCTAGTGTTACGTGGTGAATTGTCCTCAACACTACTCGCTAGTTGACGTTTGGGTGCTTCCTCTCCACGACGTTATCGGGTCGTCCACGTTGCAGGACCCTACAAACAGTCTTTGCCGTCGCCAGTTGAGTCGCTGGTAAGGCAAGTCGAACGTAACTGAGTTCGAGGTAAAAGACACCGATGTAGAAGAGCGAAGAGGGGACGTGGTGTATTGGCACAGGCGGCAACAGGGAGGGCGGTGCTAGTTCTTCTATTAACAAACTGGTCAGACTGTCCGGACGGCGGTGCCATAGTTTGACTAATGTGCTGACAAATAGGGCGACCCCTTTGTCATAAACGTGATAAAGGCCAAGCCCTCCCCGATCCGGGGGAAGGGTGAGAGTCTCATATTTGATCTTGAAAAGCATTCCAGAACTCACGAAGGACCCAAAAGCCGCAAGTATACGGCGAGCTAACATCACCGGTATAGGTAATATCTGGGCGTAGTGCGGAATGCGTGACGCTAAATGTGTGTTGACATACTGGGTCCGTTGGACGATATCCAGGGCTCGTAGGCGGTTGTTGGCAATTCCAGTCCGAACATTTCGTAAAAGCCTTCCAAAGTTGTGAGCAGCGGTCCGTCGTATATCGTCTGTAAAATCAATGCCGAGACATTTCAAACTATCACTGAGCTGTAAGGGGGTGACACTGTTCTCAGACAATCCGACCCCGATGTTCATCGCCACCAATTTTGCGACGTTGATACGACTACCAGTGGCCATGCCATATTTCGCTATCCAAGTTAGTGCGCTAGCGGTGTCGTCACCGTTGCGGATGACAATCACCAGGTCGTCAGCGTACGCTTTACATCGGAAAGTGTGGCCTCGTAACGTCATACCCGTTAGTCGTTGGCGCAGGCCGCAGAGGAGAGGTTCTGTGGCCACAGCGTAAAGTATAAGTGGACAGAGGGCAGCTTTGGCGTATCGATCGAGAAATGGTGAGGGGCTGCGTAGGTCGGCCGTTGACTATCACCTTGGACGTTGCGCCGCGGAGTAGTCGCATGACGACAGTGACGAATGGCTGTGGGTACCGCATATGTTGGAGGACCGCTTCCAAATAGTTGTGGTCGAAAGCTTGACTAAAATCGATGGTCGCCAGTGCACCCTTCAGACTACATGCCCTCGCCAGTGAGATCAAGTCACGATGTTCGCTGAGTGCCGTTTGAATATTATTGTCGCCTCCCAATGACGTCTGACCGGGTGAGATAACATTGCGTAGGGTCTGGCGTATCCGCGCCGCCAACAGTCGAGAAAAGATCTTAAAGTCGCAGTTCAATAGCGTCAACGGGCGGTAGTCCTGCAGTCGTGAGCCACCGGACGGTTTGTGAATAGGAATAATCATCCCTTCCACAAGCGCCGCAGGGAGCGGCACGTCCGGGGATAGTAGTTCGCGACAGATGTCCGTCCATCGGGAGGCTAATAAATATTGAAAAGTCCGGTAAAATTCCAAGGGGAGCCCATCAGGACCCGGAGACTTGTTGACAGCCCCTTTTCTAATGGCGTTGATCACTTCTTCTTCTGTAATTTCTTCCATCAAGGCCGCTTCTATTACCGGGGTGACGGTGCTGTAAATCGTCTGAGAGACGTCCTCCAGTGCTGTCGGATCAGGGGTCTGAGCGGAATTGAGCTGGGATTAATGATTGTAGAACGCTGTGTTTATGTCTTGTTGCGTGGTGAGGCGATGACCGTCCTCCGTGTCGATGAAGCGTATCAGCGCTCGTTGGCGTCGTTTACGTTCACGAAGGACGTGGAACATTGACGGGCGTTCGCTAGATATCCGATCCTGCGTCCTCGAGCGGATGACTACCCCCTCTAGGTGGCGTCGCATATGAACGAGAATATGAGCCTTAGCACGGTGGACCGCCGTTTGTCGTTCCGGAGACGGCGCCATAGTATCGCAGTCGCGCAGGACCCGGAAGTAAAAGTCGAGTGTATGTCTTCGCCAAGTAGCGTGGTCGCGACCGTAGGTTATCAACGTTCGCCTCAGTGACGGTTTGGCGCAGTCCAACCACCAGCGGATCGTTGTGGGATATGCACGGAGGGGATTTTCACACGAATGCCACGTATCCTCAACGGCTTGGCGGCAATCCGGGTACGTCAGGTGAGCGATGTTTAATTTCCACGGGCTGCGGCTTCTCCAAACTTGTTGCCGCCGCAGGGTGACGGCACAAATGTAAGCTGAGTGGTCCGAGAATGCTGCAGGCCACAGTTCCGCATCTTGTGTTCCAGCGGCGAGAGAGCGTCAGACATAAATCCTGTCGATACGACTGGAAGAGTGACTCGTGAAGTGCGTGAATCCCGGTCGTTGGCTGTGAAGATGTTCCCAAGTGTCCACCATCTGCAGGTCTCGAATTAGCGTCTCCAGTTCCGGGCAAGGATTATGTCGTGGGAGTTGGTCTTTGGGCGCCAGTACGCAATTTTAGTCACCTCCAAACAACAGATGGACGTGGGGGCCTTGGAAGAGCGGGGCGACGTCTTCCGCAAAGAATCGTGAACGTTCGCGACGTTTGTCCGTCCCGGAAGGTGCGTAGATATTGATAAGGCGGACACCCAGTACTGTGAGTGCCGTTCCTCTTGCCCCAGGCAGAAACAGGATATCGTCTGCCACTACCCCTTCCCGAAGAAGTACAGCGACACCACTGCCTTTTGGGGAAGCTGGAGAGACGCAAGCATCGTAACCGTACATGTCTGGGAAGTCGTCGACGTACACTTCCTGGAGGAGGGCTATGTCGATGGAAGCCGAGTTCAACATATCCTGAAGCAATGATAACTTAGCGCGCGTCCGTATAGTGTTGATGTTTATATTTGCAATGCGATAAGTTTGAGGTCTATCCACAGCATCTGTGTTGGCCATCAGTACCCCTGTAAGGCTGTCTCGTCACTCTACCTAATGGCGGGAAAGGGTCAGCACTGGTGGGATAAATTTCCCCCCGTGTCGTCCGACACGATGGGCAGGGAGTGTGCCTCACAGTCGTCTGCCCAGTCGCCATGAAATACCATCGGCTGTTGGTGGCTGTTAGTGGCTGCTGTGGCACTCGGCGCTGACTCCATCGGCTCTTCTGGCTGGGAATCGGCAGCGGCTGTCTGCTTGTGATCCTGCTGTTCTGTGGGGTCGGAGGGGCTGAAGCCGTCACCACGGCGATCTGTTGAGTTTGAAGTTACAGCGGCCTCTGTACCGCCGGTACCGTCGTCGGAATTTCCACAGTCCATGGCAGACGATTGCTGCAAACACTCGTCCGATGGAGCACGCCGCCGTCTCTTGTGTTTTCGCGGGGAACGCTGTTTACGGACGTGTGCTTCAGTATCTGAATGTGGGTAGATTTCTTCAGCTGCTCCGGTGTCTGGAAGAAAAGCTGCTGTCGGCACAACCCGTGGGTCAATGTCCATCCTGGCATCTACGCCTTCTTGCAAGGTCGGTCGGTGATTATCTTCAGGTGGGGGTGCCGGATCCTGTACTGCAGAAGCCATTATGTTCTCTCCATCGAGGGCGGTTATCGGACTAATGTCGTCAGCAGCGGTAAAGGTTGCTGCCCGTGTAACTTCGGCGTAATTGAGAGGAAGGGTCGTCACCGTAGAAGGAGTCATAGATTCACCTGTCGGGATTTGAGTAAGCCGTCGTCGGAGTCAATCCGAACGGACGTGCCCTACTTGGCCACAACCAGAGCAAGTGCGTGGCTGACCGTCATACATAATGATCGCCCTACATCCGCCGATGACAGATATGACGGAACATGTTTGGTCAATTCAATTTTAATCTGTCGTACCTCGTTAAGAACGGGGTACGTTGTAAAGGTGGTCCATTTTTCGGCCATATGGCTATTACTCTGCCGTTGGGCTGGAAAGCCGCGGTGACTACGTCCAGTGGTACTTCAAAAGGGAGTTCGAAGACGCGTATCGTACGTAGGCCAAGCCCAGCGTGATCGATAGAGACCGCCCGAATATGGCCATCAGAATGTTTGAATTTAAGACCGTTGGCATGTGCGCTCACGATTCTGTTGCACACCTCGTCACTTACTAGCTTGACGTAGACAACACTGCTCGTGATAGAGAGATGGATACCAATTACGTCTCGCGGGTCAATTTTAACGTCGTCATGAAGGAAACGTTCCACTTCAAAAGCTCGCGGTCGTGCATTATCGGGTTGAAAACTGATCTTGATGGTGGTTTGTCTGTATGAATGTGCCATGTTCCGTCGGTAGTGATGGACGCTAAACTAGCGACAACGCAGTAGTAAACAACTACGAGCACTCGCGACCGCGCGGACGGGACGTAAACAAGACGTCCTCGCCACAGCGCTGCGGAAAGCAGACTGAATCAGCTACCGGGGGCGGACCATTTGTATAAGATTTAGTCATCACAAAATTTCTGATATATGTGCAACCTACACGACACTTGGTGAAATGCACATGTGAGCATTCTTCGTTTTCTTTTATACACGCAAATGAATAACGCAAGTGGGTTATTCGGTAACAGGGAATGGTAGTGCAACCAGATGACATGATCACCACTAGAAATGTAAATAACAAAGTAAAAATTTATTCGAAGATTCGAAATATCTCTGACAGTAGATTATTATTTCAGCACTATCATCCCAAAATACCTTTAATAAAGATTCATATCATTGTCCAACTGAGACTCTATTCCGTTGGTGTAACTACTTAATCACCAATAGAGGGCTTCACCACGTTAGAAATCCCTGGGTTCGTAAATGACAGAAGTGGATTCAAATCTATGAACAGGGGTAACGATTTCTCTTACACCAACGTCCTCAAAACACAGACAAACTTAATTGATGTTCAGTTTTCATTCCCTTCAGCAATTTTACAGGAGGGCATATGACTCCGCTTTCGATGTATTAACAGAGAACTGTTAAGTTTTCACTCCAAGAAGCAGTTAACATATGTGCTGTTCCTTTACTTCGGTGACTGAACCTCTTCTTTATGTTGTCCGAAACACACAACCGCGGCCAGGGAATGTTTGTGGAGGCACAAGGACGACGACAGGACAAAGTGTCATGTTTGTCTGCAGATTGCTAATGTGGTTACTGCAGACAACTGGCGTCGCCCTCCCGTCACCCTACCGCTGAGTGACGTCTTATATAACGTCAAACAAACAAAGGCGGGCAGCCGCCACCCCTAGTCTCGCAGCAGGAGGTCACTTCTGGGAAAGCACCGGCCCTCCACAAAATGCAGCTCCAGATTTGTTTTGCGCCGAAGCTCTGAGGGCGCAGTTAAGAAAGCACACAAACACTGAGAAGGCTTACTTAGCGAGTGGCTACACGTGTTCGAGGCCCTTAGGCATGTTCGAAAAAGTTTGGGTTATAAACGTTATATTGTCCATGATCGACAGTAACTAGTAAACTATAAATGATGCATACAATAATCTTAGATGATTTTAAAGCTTAAGACCTTAGCTACGTAATCTCGCAATAATTTGTAGGCCATATCGTTTCTCTGAGAGCGAGAGGAGGCAATATTTATGCCGGTCAACTGACGTGATAGGTGCTACAAATCGGTTCAGATCTTTGTTTATTTTGATCAAACAACGTGAACTAATCACATACTGAGTATTATACTGACATACCCTTGTTGAGGTTACTAATGAGGTAAGTAAATCTGAAGAAATCATTATTGCACTCAACGAACAGCAAGACTAGACAGACTCAATAACTACAGTAATTTATTTATTCCCCAGACATAGGTTATCGATCTAAAATACAAGGTACGAAGTACAAAGCGGATCCTGCTTCGTATTTTTCTAACAGTCCCACCAAGACATATACTTGCAGCCTTACAACTTCCCAATTTTATCGCCACATGTGATAGTCTAATTCGTTGACGAAAGCCGCCGTTCATATGTAAACTATCGTCCAAGTGTCGAGGAAAAAATAAATATGCATCCACGAAGATAAAGAAGACAGGGGAAAGGAGTCATAGAGAGAATAAATCTAATATGTCTACAAATCGATAACAAAACTGTATTCCAATATGATTCTTCCGATGTCTCTGTTGGTTGGTTGATTTGGGGAGGGGACCAGACAGCGAGGCCACCGGTCTCGTCGGCTTAGGGAAGGGAGCCGGCCGTGCCCTTTCAAGGGAACCATCCTGGCATTTGCCTGAAGCGATTTAGGGAAATCACAGAAAACCTAAATCAGAATTTGAACCGTCGTCCTCCCGAAAGCGAGTCCATTGTGCTAACCACTGCGCCTCCTCGCTAGGTCCGATATGCCTCTAAGCCATTATTTTAGAAGGTCTTCTGCTATTTCACTTTCTTCATTTGGAAATAATCTTTGATTGTTCATCAGTTTTTTCATACACTGATACCTTCCAAATTTCGTAGAAGCTATAAACGTTTATAGATACACATAGAACCTATACAGGGTGTTACAAAAAGGTACGGTCAAACTTTCAGGAAACATTCCGCAGACACATATAAAGAAAATATGTTATGTGGACATGTGTCCGGAAACGCTCAATTTCCATGTTAGAGCTCATTTTATTTTCATCCGTGTGTACCGTACCTCATCGATTCACCGCCAGTTGGCCCAATTGAAGGAGGGTAAAGTTGACTTTGGTGCTTGTGTTGACATGCGACTCATTCCTCTACGCTCAAGCACGTCAGTACGTAGCATCAACAGGTTAGTGTTCATCACGAACGTGGTTTTGCAGTCAGTGCAATGTTTACAAATGCGGAGTTGGCAGATGCCCATTTGATGTATGGATTAGCACGGGGCAAAAGCCGTGGCGCGGTACGTTTGTATCGAGACAGATTTCCAGAACGAAGGTGTCCTGACAGGAAGACGTTCGAAGCGATTGATCGGCGTCTTAGGGAGCACGAAACATTCCAGCCTATGACTCGCGACTGGGGAAGACCTAGAACGACGAGGACACCTGCAATGGACGAGGCTGTTCTTCGTGCAGTTGACGATAACCCTAATTTCAATGTGAGAGAAGTTGTTGCTGTACAAGGTAACATTGACCACGTCACTGTATGGAGAAAGCTACGGGAGAACCAGTTGTTTCTGTACCATGTATCAGCAGCTGATTGGCATCCACAGGTACACTTCTGCGAATGGTTCATCCAACAATGTGTCAGTCCTCATTTCAGTGCAAATGTTCTCTTTACGTATGAGGCTTCATTCCAACGTGATCAAATTGTAAATTTTCACAATCGACATGTGTGGCCTGACGAGAATCCGCACGCAATTGTGCAATCACGTCATCAACACAGATTTTCTGTGAACGTTTGGGGAAGGCATTGTTGGTGATGTCTTCATTTGGCCCCATGTTCTTCCACCTACGCTCAATGGAGCACGTAATCATGATTTCATACAGGATACTACCTGTGCTGCTAGAACATGTGCCTTTACAAGTGTGACACAACATGTGGTTCATGCACGATGGAGGTCCTGCACATTTTGGTTGGTTGGTTTGTGGGGGTTAGAGGGACCAGACTGCTACCGTCATCCGTCCCTTTTTCCAAATACTAAAAACACCCACTGAGAATAAAACGATCAACGGACGATAAGACAGACGACACAGAACAAGAGAAACGTAGACAAAGACCAGACAAGACGAACTAAAATCACACAGAGTATGACGGTGGTTGGCCGACCATACAAACAAAAACGGAAAAGCCAACCATCGAGAAAGACATGAAAAAAAATCAGACAAATCGTAGGCCATAGGCCAGAATCAACACAAAAACTCACACACTTACATTAAGCGATAAAATCTCCCTGCCCGAATAAAACGCAGAACTACGTCCGCTATGGAAGAGTCGTCAGATAAAAGCGCAGAGAGCGTATCAGGCAACGCAAAAGTCTGCCTGAGCACAGATATAAAGGCGCACTCCAACAGAATATGGACCACCGTCAAGGACGCCCCACAACGAGAGAGAGGGGGATCCTCACAACACAGTAAATAAGTGTGCGTCAGTCAGGTGTGGCCAATGCGGAGCCGACAAAGGACGACTGATTCCCTGCAGTTAGCTCGCATGGATGACCGCCACACAGTAGTCGTCTCCTTGATACGGCGGAGTTTGTTAGGCACGGGCATGTTGCGCCAATCAGTGTCCCATAAATCGAAAACTTTGCGGCGTAATAGTGCCCGCAAATCAGTCGCCGGGAGGCCAATCTCCAGAGATGGTGCACTAGTGGCCTCTTTCGCTAGGCGGTCAACAGTTTTATTTCGGGGTATCCCAACATGACCCGGGGTCCAAACAAAGACCACATATCTGCCGCAACGGGTAAGAGTATGCAGGGACTCATGGATAGCCATCACCAGACGAGAACGAGGGAAACACTGGTCGATAGCTTGTAAACCGCTCAGGGAATCGCTACAGATAACGAAGGATTCGTCTGAGCAGGAGCGGATATACTCTAGGGAGCTAAAGATGGTGACCAGCTCAGCAGTGTAAACACTGCAGCCAGCCGGCAACGAACGTTGTTCAGAATGGTCCCCTAGAGTTAGTGCATAACCGACACGACCAGGAACCATCGAACCGTCGGAATAGACAACGCCAGAGCCCTGATACGTGTCCAGGATGGAATAAAAGCGGCGTCGGAAGGCCACCGGAGAAACTGAGTCCTTTGGGCCCTGTGCCAAGTCGAGCCGAAGGCATGGGGGTGTACGCAGAGGGGCCCGGAAAGGAGGTGGTACAGGGAAACATCCAAGCCCGTAGAGAATCTGTTTGACGCGTACGGCGATCGGACAACCCGACCTGGGCCGACGTTCTGGCAGATGGACGAGGGACTGCGGGAACAGGACACGATAATTTGGATGCTCGGGCAAGCTAAAAACAAGGGCAGCATAAGCAGCCAGTAATTGTTGGCGTCGTATCCGCAGTGGAGGGACACCTGCCTCCACAAGTATGCCGTCCACAGGACTGGTCCGGAAGGCACAAGTGGCAAGGCGTATCCCGTTGTGGAGGATTGGGTCCAGCACCCGCAGCGCAAATGGGGATGCTGAGCCATTAGCCAGACTCCCATAGTTCAGACGGGACTGGATTAACGCCTGGTAAAGCCGTAGGAGAGTAGATCGGTCGGCGCCCCACCTGGTGTGGCTCAGGCATCGCAGAGCATTTACATGCCGCCAACACGCCTGTTTAAGCTGCAGCCAAGTCAACCGGGCACCAAAAACCACCCCAAAAACCTATGTAACTCCACCACTGCAAGAAGCTCGCCGTCGAGATAAAACCGCGGCTCTGGGTGAACAGTGCGTCGCCGGCAGAAATGCATGACGCAGGTCTTGGCTGCCGAAAACTGAAAACCGTGCGCTACAGCCAAAGACTGCGCCTTGCGGATTGCGCCCTGTAGCTGACGTTCAGCAACTGCAATGCCAATAGAGCTGTAGTAAAGGCAGAAGTCGTCAGCATACAGGGAAGCGGAGACAGAATTTCCCACGGCCGCAGCGAGCCCGTTAATGGCTATTAAAAACAGACACACACTTAGAACAGAACCCTGTTGCACACCGTTCTTCTGGACTTCGGAGGAACTACATGAGGCCGCGACGTGCACGCGGAAAGTACGATACGACAGAAAATTACGGGTATAGATCGGCAGAGGGACCCGAAGACCTCATCCATAAAGCGTAGAAAGGATGGGATTACGCCATGTCATATCATACGCCTTCCTCATGTCGAAAAAGACAGCGACCAGATGCTGATGGCGGGCAAAGGCAGTAGCGGATGGCCGACTCTAGGCTCACCAGATTGTTGGTGGTGGAGCGGCCTTTACGGAACCCACCCTGAGACGGAGCCAGAAGGCCGCGAGACTCCAGTATCCAATTCAAGCGCCGGCTCACTATCCGTTCAAGAAACTTGCAAAGAACGTTGGTGAGGCTAATGGGACGGTAGCTGTCCACCTCCAAAGGGTTCTTCCCCGGTTTCAGAATGGGGACAACAAGGCTTTCCCGCCATTGCGACAGAAACTCACACTCGACCCAAATGCAGTTGTAAAGGTCGAGGAGGTGTCGCTGGCTGTCCACTGAAAGATGTTTCAGCATCTGAGAGTGGATGCTATCTGGGCCAGGAGCGGTATCAGGACAAGCGGCGAGGTCACTGCGGAATTCCCACTCACTGAATGGAACATTGTACAATTCAGGATGGTGGGTGCGAAAAGAAAGACTCCGACATTCTATCCGCTCTTTAATGCAGCGGAAGCCCAAGGGGTAGTTGGCAGAAGCGGAATTCAGAGCAAAGAGCTCTGCCAAGCGGTTTGCAATGACGTCGGAGTCAGTACAAACTGCTCCATTCAGTGAGAGCACAGGGACGCTGACAGGGGTCCGATAGCCATAGGGGCGGCGAATCTTGACCCAGACCTGCGATGGAGTGACATGGAGGCCAATGGTGGACACATACAGCTCCCAGCACTCCTGCTTGTGTTGGCGGATAATGCGGCGGGCTCGCGCACGCAGCCGTTTTAAGGCGATAAGGAGTTCGATTGAGGAATGTCGCTTGTAAAGCTGGAGCGCCCGCTGGCGAGCTTTAATCGCTTCAGCGATCTCAGGCGACCACCAAGGCACAGTCCGCAGCCGAGGGTACCCAGAAGAACGGGGAATGGCAGATTCGGCGGCAGTAACGATGCCGGTGGTGACCGATTGAACCACTGCATTACTGTCATCGTTAGAGAGAGGCTCAATAGCGGCAGTGGAGGAGAACAAGTCCCAGTCAGCCTTATTCAGAGCCCATCTGCTAGGGCGCCCAGAAGACTGACGCTGTGGTAGTGACAGAAAGATCGGAAACTGGTCACTACCACAAAGGTCGTCATGCACTCTCCATTGGACAGACGGTAAGAGGCTAGGGCTACAGATCGAAAGGTCTTTGTCGGGGTATGTGCCATGCGCCACACTGAAGTGTGTGAAGGCACCATCATTTAATATCGAGAGATCAAGCTGCGCCAATAAATGCTCAACGATGGCGCCTCGACCTGTTGCCACTGACCAACCTCACAGATGGGTATGGGCGTTAAAGTCGCCCAGTAACAAGAAAGGTGGCGGCAATTGGGCTATCCGAGCAGCCAGGACATGCTGCACCAGATCACCATCCAGTGGAAGGTAAAGACTGCTGACGGTAACAGCCTGTGGCGTCCACACCTGAATAGCGACAGCATCTAAAAGTGTTTGGAGAGGTACAGACCCGCTGTGAAGAGAGTTCAGGACATATATGCAGACGCCACCAGACACCCTTTCATAAGCTGCCCAGTTCTTATAATAACCCTGGTAGCCATGGAGGGTGGGGGTTCGCATTGCCGGAAACCAAGTTTCCTGCAGAGCAATGCAGAGGAAAGGGTGAAGGCTGGTAAGTTGGCGGAGCTCAGCTAGATGGTGGAAGAAACCGCTGCAGTTCCACTGGAGGATGGTGTGTCCATGGCTGAGAAAGGCGTGACGGGACTGGGAAGGGAGATTACGCCACTGGGTCACCTGCTGCCTCCGATTTAGCACCTGTGATAGTGCTTTCCATGGCGTCTGATGGACCAGCGAGATTGAGGTCCTCAGGGGACGCCAGAATCTCCACCTCTTCCTCAGACGCAGAGCTGGAAGGTTGCGGTGGGATGGCTGCCACCACGAGTTCCTTGGGCTGAGAGCTCTTCTTGGATTTCTCACGCCGTTCCTTGGGTCGCACCGGCTGGGAGGGCTTCACCGATTCAGTCTCCGGGACGGAGGAGGATCGTGAAGCCCCACGACCAGCGGATTGCGGGCACTTACGCGACTGTAAGTCGTCAGCCTTCTCGCTGGCGGAAACCTGGAAAGGGAGGGACCCCCAAGGGACCCCTTGCAAGCGTGAGAAGCCGAAGAAGTTGGACACTTCTCTGGCTTAGAAGTGGGGATGGACGTCCCCGATGGGTGGGATGGTGTTTCTCCTGAGGTAGGTGGCGCAGGAGCAACCCGGTGGGTAGAGCCCCCACTGGCGAGGGGGCAGGAGGAGTTGTACTACTCGTCGATCCGGCCGCAATTGGAGAAACAGACAGGGCTAGCACAGGTGTTGTAGCAGCAGTGTAGGAAGATGTCATTCTCACAGGATGGAGTCAGTCGTATTTCCTTTTGGCCTCAGTATAGGTTAGTCTGCCCAGCGTCTTGTATTCCATGATTTTACGCTCTTTCTGGAAAATTCGGCAGTCTGGCGAGCAAGGTGAATGGTGCTCCCCGCAGTTGACACAGATGGGAGGCGGGGCACATGGAGTATTGGGATGTGATGGCCGTCCACAATCTCGACATGTGAGGCTGGAAGTGCAGCGAGAAGACATATGGCCGAACTTCCAGCACTTAAAGAACCGCATCGGGGGAGGGATATAGGGCTTAACGTCACATCGGTAGACCATCACCTTGACCTTTTCCGGTAATGTATCCCCTTCGAAGGCCAAGATGAAGGCACCGGTAGCAATCTGATTTTCCTTCAGACCCCGATGAACGTGCCGGACGAAATGTACACCTCGGCGCTCTAAACTGGCGCGCAGCTCTTCATCAGACTGCAAAAGAAGATCCCTATGGTAAATAACTCCCTGGACCATATTTAAACTCTTATGGGGTGTGAACATAACGGCAACATCCCCCAACTTCTCACAAGCGAGTAACCATTGTGACTGGGCAGAGGATGCCATTTATATCAGGACTGACCCAGAGCGCATTTTGACAAGCCCTCCACCTCCTCAAACTTGTCCTCTAAATGCTTGACGAAGAATTGAGGCTTTGTGGAGAGCAAAGACTCCCCATCAGCCCTCATACAAACTGAGAAGCGGGGCGAATAACTGCTACTGCCATCCTGAGAC
This sequence comes from Schistocerca gregaria, assembly GCF_023897955.1. Taxonomy (NCBI): domain Eukaryota; kingdom Metazoa; phylum Arthropoda; class Insecta; order Orthoptera; family Acrididae; genus Schistocerca; species Schistocerca gregaria. Next base: position 468,130 of record NW_026062014.1, on the reverse strand, counting down.
ATACGTTTCTCCCACACTGTGGCCAGGGAGGGAAACGTTTTCGGATCGTACTTCTGAGCGTTAAACTGAGCCCGAGAACGCTTAGAGACTGCTGGCGGCTGGCCACCAGCGAGAGACGATGTACCACGCTTCATTGCGGGTCATCCGTCCTGATGCCACCTACTCCGACCAAGGGCCCTCCCCACAGGCGCCACCCAGCCACGGCAAAAAAGCCACCTGGCAGGATGGCTGTTGCCGGGAGTCCCGATACCCCAGGAGGATAGGCATCTACTCCTTGGCATACGTGGGGAGTTAACGGCGCAGGCATCAGTAGAGCGATCCCTGTGTAGTCAGGGGGCTACAATCAATAGGGTACATGGCGGCCCCACCACAACAGCCTGGCTACCGTGCTGGATGTTAGGTAACATGTGGTCCATGGTCGCCGTCGGTGCAGAAACAGGCACTGCACAGTGCAAGGTGTAATCTGCACGGAGAAACAGAGTCATGCCCAAGAGATGGAGAGTGGAGAGGACTGCAATTCAACAGTGTATAAGCAGGCGAACGGTCTGATCGCGAGATGGACACAATGCACCAAGTAAAACGCCCTTCCCCAATCGGCTCGCTCTTCGGAAAATTTTGAGAGATGGAGGTCAAACCCAACAGGGGACCATCATATAAGGCCCAAAAGTTTGAGACTCCTTTTAGTCGCCTCTTAGGACAGGCAGGAATACCGCGGACCTATTCTAACCCCCAAACCCGCACGGGGTCCTGCACATTTTAGTCGAAGTGTTTGTGCACTTCTCAACAACAGATTCGGTGACCGATGCATTGGTAGAGGCGGACCAATTCCATGGCCTCCACGCTCTCCTGACCTCAACCCTCTTGACTTTCATTTATGGGGGCATTTGAAAGCTCTTGTCTACGCAACCCCGGTACCAAACGTAGAGACTCTTCGTGCTCGTATTGTGGACGGCTGTGATACAATACGCCATTCTCCAGGATTGCATCAGCGCATCAGGGATTCGATGCGACGGAGGGTGGATGCATGTATCCTCGGTAACGGAGGACATTTTGAACATTTCCTGTAACAATGTGTTTGAAGTCACGCTGGTACGTTCTGTTGCTGTGTGTTTCTATTCCACGATTAATGTGAGTTGGAGAGAAGAAATAAAATGAGCTCTAACATGAAAGGTAAGCGTTTCCGGACACATGTCCACATAATATATCATCTTTCTTTGTGTGTGATGAATTTTTCCTGAAAGTTTGACCGTACCTTTTGTAACACCCTGTATAAATAAGAATGTCAGATGTCAATGATGCATAACTATTCCATTGAGCGGATTATGTGCGAAAATTTGTTAGCTGACAATGTTCAGTATAAGAAATTTGCCCACCAGCTGCTCAAGGTCATTATCCGTTTAACACAAAAAATGCATACACGTGAGTTTTTTCTAATTACTAGGAGTCTCAAATATTCTCTTCAACCTAATTTTACAATGAAATTATATTTCATCTCTTGCGTTTGCTAACCTCATTTTCATAGAAACAAACAGTATAGAAAATTACTGAAAGCGAAATTTGTAGTGTGAGGAGCTCCTGAGAATACGTTGTCTTGTGTGTTTCACTCAACTGACAACTGTCCAGCAACTGATTTCGTTATCTTTTACATATCTTCCTGTTCTAATGGGGGTGATTATTTCGCACATCATCCTGAATTACTGCTGCAAAGAGTCCATTTTCGTATATACTCTTTACACCTCCGCCCTCTAATTCTGGTCATCTTACGGCAGCCCTTGTAATTTCTTCTTAGTTACTCTAATACATTATCATCTGCATTTTGTGGTTCCATCACGTTTTAACATTCTCCTTCATGCTTCCATCCTCACTATCTGAAGAATTTCTATGGTCCATGTTACACTTTCAGACAACGATATATTGCTGCAAGACATAATATACCACCAAATCATGTTATGTGTCACAAATAATTTCCTGTTGTTAATGGACATTTTCGTGAACAATATTTGCCAGCTCTTCATCATTGACTCAATTGGCCATAATAATTGAGGAGAGAAACTATCGTTCTAGAAACTTTTTCAGTTTGTAATATAATCTTAAACAACTAAGTAAAATTTGAAATCACTGGGTAAGTTACCAAAAATTTTTGTTGCAATGTTGTGCACCCTTTTTTGTGATAACTAAACTTTAATGTGGAATAATGAATGTCATTTTTGTTCTGGTATTGTAATTTGTTCCTTTTGAACTGAACTGGATTATTTATAGTCAACTTCATGAGGTAATAAAAATACTGTGAAAAAGTAGTCAGAACGCCCAACTCCTTAAACAGATGTCAACAAGATGATTATGGGTGAGCACTATATATCATTCTTGCACGACATTTTTGAGCAATGAAGACTTGCTTCCTTAATGATGAGTTATACCAGAACATTATTCCATAGAGGTTATTGAATGAAAATACATGTAAATGTCAACTTTCTGTTTTGTTTCTCCCTAAATTTACAATGATTCTAAGTGTGTTTACATGGACAAAGTTTTTTCGGGAGCAACGAAATGTGCTTTTGCAGTTTAAATTAACTTTAGTTTGGGCACCTAAGAATACTGAAGTTTCCACCCTACTTATTATTTCCCCACTATGTGCCTTACCCTGATCATTGATATAGTATCCCTAGATGTTCAAAACTGAGTATGTGTCTTTTTATAATAGAGGGTAAGCCTGCAAGCAGAAAAACAATTATACTTTTAAGAATCTTGTTTACCATCTCATTTGTTAAGATATGTATGCTTGGAACGATTACCATACTAGTGTCATCCACAAAAATAACCAATTCCACTTGCTGTATATTAGACCAAAAATCGTTTACATATATGTGGAACCATAGCAGACCTAAGATTGAGCATTGGGAGACACCCTATGTGATTATTATGAAAAACGTTTGTAATGTTCAATCACTGCTGGATCTCTACTTGTTCTTCCCAACATACACTCCTGGAAATTGAAATAAGAACGCCGTGAATGCATTCTCCCAGGAAGGGGAAACTTTATTGACACATTCCTGGGGTCAGATACATCACATGATCACACTGACAGAACCACAGGCACATAGACACAGGAAACAGAGCATGCACAATGTCGGCACTAGTACAGTGTATATCCACCTTTCGCAGCAATGCAGGCTGCTATTCTCCCATGAAGAAGATCGTAGAGATGCTGGATGTAATCCTGTGGAACGGCTTGCCAAGCCATTTCCACCTGGCGCCTCAGTTGGACCAGCGTTCGTGCTGGACGTGCAACCACGTGAGACGACGCTTCATCCAGTCCCAAACATGCTCAATGGGGACAGATCCGGAGATCTTGCTGGCCAGGGTAGTTGACTTACACCTTCTAGAGCATGTTTGGTGGCGCAGGATACATACGGACGTGCATTGTCCTGTTGGAACAGCAAGTTCCCTTGCCGGTCTAGGAATGGTAGAACGATGGGTTCGATGACGGTTTGGATGTACCGTGCACTATTCAGTGTCCCCTCGACGATCACCAGAGGTGTACGGCCAGTATAGGAGATCGCTCCCCACACCATGATGCCAGGTGTTGGCCCTGTGTGCCTCAGTCGTATGCAGTCCCGATTGTGGCGCTCACCTGCACGGCGCCAAACACGCATACGACCATCATTGGCACGAAGGCAGAAGCGACTCACATCGCTGTAGACGACACGTCTCCATTCGTCCCTCCATTCACGCCTGTCGCGACACCACTGGAGGCGGGCAGCACGATGTTGGGGCGTGAGCGGAAGACGGCCTAACGGTGTACGGGACCGTAGCCCAGCTTCATGGAGACGGTTGCGAATGGTCCTCGCCGATACCCCAGGAGCAACAGTGTCCCTAATTTGCTGTGAAGTGGCGGTGCGGTCCCCTATGGCAATGCGTAGGATCCAACGGTCTTGGCGTGCATCCGTGCGTCGCTGAGGTCCGGTCCCAGGTCGACGGGCACGTGCACCTTCCGCCGACCACTGGCGACAACATCGATGTACTGTGGAGACGTCACGCCTCACGTGTTGAGCAATTCGGCGGTACGTCCACCCGGCCTGCCGCATGCCCACTATACGCCTTCGCTCAAAGTCCGTCAACTGCACATACGGTTCACGTCCACGCTGTCGCGGCATGCTACCAGTGTTAAAGACTGCGATGGAGCTCCGTATGCCACGGCAAACTGGCTGACACTGACGGCGGCGGTGCACAAATGCTGCGCAGGTGGCGCCATTCGACGGCCAACACCGCTGTTCCTGGTGTGTCCGCTGTGCCATGCGTGTGATCATTGCTTGTACAGCCCTCTCGCAGTGTGCGGAGCAAGTATGGTGGGTCTGACACACCGGTGTCAATGTGTTATTTTTTCCATTTCCAGGAGTAGGTAAGGGCGTTGTGACCTTTTGTCATGCAGCACATTATTTGAGGAGGACTGACCTATGTAATCCACCTGGGCAAAATTTGCCAAAAACGACAGTACAACTGGGAGGATGACGGCGCTATGAGGTTTCTGTACAAATTACTTATTCTTATAGATAATAATAATAATAATAATTTAGTGTGGCTCAAGTCTTCGTATTCAACGCCACCAGAGCGACTACCGTGTCCCTAACCTGCTTACGTTATCGAACCGGGTAAAGGCAACCTATATTTTTACGCGGAATCTGAACCACATGTTGTTCCTCACGATTCCTCACATCGTTGAGATGTGAAGACTAGGTTAAAACGATGAATGAGAAATTGGTGGTCCGATCGAGAAACGATAACGACCTCTCGGTTTCTGCGCTATACGTGCACAGCGCCAGGCCCCAGGGTCGAGCTCTGATTTCATCAATAGGATTTGACGAGTGAGTTTGCAAGTAACGAAATATGTGACATATGTGGCCGTATCTTTTGACTACATTGACTTAGAACCTTAAATTATTTACATCGCAAAGGGATCGTTTACCATAGTATAGCCATTCTTGAGAACGGACAGACAGACGAACAACAAATGACTCTGTATGTTGATGTTACTAGTAGATTATTTTGTCAAGTTCCAGTTAGCTGTTTTAACTTCTGCCAAAGATACAAAGACAACATACAAGACTATCTATAATATATGACCCTGTGGCTGACGGTATAATATACATCCTAAATGCAAACAAAGAATGTCATCTAGCTGGGTAAGAGTTTCTAGTAACTGAGGAATATCATTTTAATAATTTTCATATTATGGAACATGCAACCTAAATACTGGATGTTACATTAGGGATAGAATACAGTTTCTACATCAGTGCTTTACTATTTCCTGTAGTTCGTAAATCTCCAAATACTGTAATGTCTATGTTGGAAGTACAAAATATGACATTGGTGCAAATATTAGCAATAATGGGAGCTTCATGAGGTTCAATTAAATGACACAGACATTTTACAATGATTGCAAGAAACGACAGTAATGTAGAAGCTTCAGTAATTGCAATATGAAGTACTTATGCTTCCTTTCAAAGGGACCAAATTTAAACAACTAACAGTTACAAATGTGAATAATGATACATTTTTGGAACACAAAATATTTTGAAGAGTGCTTCTGGATAAGAGACTCCAAGCACAGAAATTCTGATTTCAGTAACTACTTTGACAAATGCAAATTTATACTACTAATTCTAGTTATCAGAATGTAAACTTACATGAAATCTATTGTATTTTACGCAAACTTTTGAATAAATATCATACAACTGTAATCGAGTGTGAACAAGTCATATCAAAACAGTGAAAATGTCAATAGAAATGTTTAAATGAGGAAACTATGGCTTCTTGAGCTAATAATTCTTTCCTCAGACAGGTGAGAGTAGTGAGAGGTTACTTTATTACAACTTTTTTCAGTCATTTCCCATCCTCACAGTACCAGTATTGTGTAAAAAAAAAAGACTGAAGAAAACTGAATAAAAAGGGTGCACATATTCTTGACGTATATATATGCCATAACGAGAAACGCAGTGTACCAACCCTAACTTGTGTAAACACACAAAACTGCAATGTCATAAGCAGCTCACTCACTATAGCTAGTTCCATTATAATTACATCATGTCAAGGAACATAAATGTATTACTATGTCTTATTTATGAAGTCTAATATTATGAAGAGGTGGCAATCTGTGGGTCGATCAATCTTAAGCAAGTGGCCACCCCTAAGCTTATACACCATCACAATAAACTGCCAGACAACACATACAATTAACTGCTTTGTAATGTAACAATACATCAACATTTTTATTAGTCTGCTTAGGACAAGAGGTGGGATGTCAACAGTAACAGGCACTCAGCATTTCAGATCATATTACAAGCGTGTAATATTTCTATATGCACAGTTGTTCGCTTCAAAGAAAACAATTTACAACTGAATGGCAGTAGTGTGCACAAATATATATTTTCAGGAAAATGTATCATAAAAAGCCTATAACTTTGTGATGTAAGCTCTCCTAGAGAGAGATTAAAAAGCACAGGAGTAACAATACATTCTTGTGTAGCTGCACATGAAATAGTAGTTTGTAGACATACATACGTAGTAGAAAAATATGCTCTGATCTTCATGTACTTAATATAACCTATTTAATAGCATGACAGGAACGAGAGTCATATCGGATTACAGTTATTTCTATGTTCTCAATGCGCACAGTATGCAATAAAAACCTTGGATAGTGAAAAGGCTAAAGGACACAAAGCAGGAATGTAATACATATGTTGCTTTAAGTCTTAATTTCAAAAGCATGTGACAGAAATCAAAGGAAAGTGAAGTGTAGCAAACTGACACTGATAATATAGTTTTCATAAACCTGGATTTATTGTAGCTCAGCCAAACCTAGAAAATGTTATGGAAGGCCACAAAAAAACTAAGGGAAATCGTTTGCTATTGGGTTTCTAATTGCTATTATTGCTTCTAATAACTGAGCTTCAAATTATCTGGAGTTGTTTTACACACTGCAGTTTCTCTGAACTTTTGTTACTTTGCAAATGGTGTTTTAAATGTCTGCTATTAGGAATTTTGAGAAGGTTTGAATTTATAATCAATGTTTTTGTTGGAAGCAGCTAAGTGCTCTCATTAAGAAACACTGGATTAATATAGTGTGTGTTTTTTGTACATCTTTATCTCTACTGGCTGAAGACATGCACGCCATTTCTGAATACTGTTCTTCTTATGTTTAACCGCTGATTCAAGATCATACTTCTTACTGACTACATTCTGACAACAGTTCCATTTTCAGTATTTTTGTAATTACTACCTGCATTTTAAAAAGGAATATTTCTGTTGACCCAGGACACTGTCAGATAAGCAATATGAAACTGGTACTGCAGGCCATGAAGTTAGTCTTTTAGTAATAGCAATGGGATAGGGTTTGGGGGAAAAAGGCCTTCTGTCCTGTGTCTGTCCTCTGATTTCTGATAATTATCTGCCAGCTATTGTGAATGGTGTTTAGTACAAATTTACCAAATTTACCATGTTTGCAGATGGCAGCAGTATTCCAATGGAATATCTGTTATGAGGACAAGTGGCACATCTGTGAATTATTGCCAACTTGAGCCGTACTGCTGGCGTAATGGGAATCAAAGGAGAGCAATGTGGAATCAAGTGATGGAGGCCAGTTCAGCAGGACAATGTCTGCAGTGTATGAGCAGTGCTTCCTTGTTTTGAGTGAATGGCACAGCCTTCATTTTGCTGATATACCAGTGCTTATCCGGAATGATGTTCTTAGTTGCATGGCAAGACTTCTTACAATTGGAATTGAGGGCAAGATTGCTTGGGATTATTAAACTTCCTTATGGAGTAATATGGTGTCATTTGTGGCTGGCAAAGGACTAATTCTGTAGCTCAGCGTGTACATTCCAAGACATTTCTTTAAGGTAAGAGGAAGAAGTTGGCCAAGCCACTAAGAGGTTTAATTCCCTGGAGCTTGTTCCATGAAGGGAAGACCTGTATTAATCACAAAGAGACACCATTTGCTGACAGACAGCAACACAAAGATCGGAGGGAATGGAAGAACTAGCAGGCCAAGGTAAGAGGACAGCTGCCTCAGCAGCAGTATCAGCTCCCTCATTTCCTCTCAGGTTGCCGTGACCAGGGACCCACAAATACATCACAGTGGCTCCATAAAGGTTCAGCAAGTGAAAGATTTCTTGGATCTGTTTCACTAAGGGATGGACAACATACAGCACAGGCTCTGAAGGGTGTAGGCAGAGCAGATGATACGACTGAAAAGCCTGTGTCGCTATGTGGCCTGATACACAACAAAGAAAACCGCTCTAAATACTGAGCAATGTTTTGAAAGCTGATGCTGGAAAGTCTGTACCAATAATGAAGAGAGACCCAACACCAGTGAGAGCCATCCATTTTGACGAAGGTACTACTGCTAATTTCTGCATGAAGGTCGAGAAAGAGGTTAAAAAATCAGCCAGTAAGTCGCAAATACAAGGTGTGGATAAAAGTTTATTATCTCTTCACCATGGTTTTGCTATTTTTACAAATATCTTATTCAGAAGAGCCCAAAAGGGGATGGTGCACATTGAAGTGCAAAAAGTGAGGAAGTTGCCCAATAAGCTGAAGGATGTCTGCACTGGTAACACACAATGATGGAGAGACGTGGACAATGGAAACAGGAAAGATGAAGTGATGACTGCAACAGCTTCAGTCTGGTGTTCAGTGAGACAGAGTGACAGTGAATGTGATTGCAGATGAGCAGTGTGACTCCTCAAATGGAATGCTATCCCCAGTTGGAAGGTGAAAGAGGACTGGAAAGAATACCAAGAGGTTTGAAGCAGTTGTGAGGGCAATTTTGTTTCCTGGAGGGAGAAAACAAGTGGACACTGCAATTGCAAGAGTAGCCATAATCCCTCCTTGTTGGATCTAGTGCTGCGACTGTTCCACTGAAGGGAGGTCACGGTGGGGAAATGGGAAGAGGTAAAGAAGTGACGGGTCGTCACCTCTGTCACCTGTAGTAATGAATCTTCAAAGGCTGGCACTTGGCAGCTACAGTCACTGTAGAGTCCTGCTCTATGTGAGCTACGTGTGTGTCAGCATTCTATCAGAGTCAGTGTGGAGATTCCGGAGTATCCAAATGGTTAGCAGCGTGCACTGGCAAAATTGAGGTTGGGTGGGTGAGGGTATTATTCAGTGAGACTACTGAGGAGGACCAGTGAGTCAGTGAAGAAGAAGACTGTTTGCCTTTGGTGTCTTGCAAGCTTTGCATTCAGTAGATGAAAGCTGAGAAGTTTGTTAGCTTGAAGGAAGTAGGAAGCCTCCACGGAAGCATTTCCTCTGTCCTTTCCATCCTGCTTATTATGTAGCACGTGATTTCGCTGCCAGAGGCAAAGATTTGGCGGCTTGCACAGGTAGAGGAGAAGGTGACACTATTGTTACACTGGGCAATTTTACAGCTGTAGTGATGAATTTGAGGTCACGTCTGCTTGGATATGTCCTTTGTGCAGCAAGGTGTAGCAAGAACAGTACTGCAAGTGCCGGATGGTAAAATGCAAGGCTTTCAACTAGCCAACAACTTGCAAGCCTTCACTCAGATCTGATGCATGACTTTCTCATCTCAGGATGAGACTGCATGGTCGTCAGTGAAATTTATGCAGGAGGGAGGACAAGGCAGGCAATCACTCATGAGCATCCCTACCACAAGTACATTTTGCTGTGTTGCGACAGGAGTGTTGTTGTTACAGTAGCAGTGGTAACAGCTCGTCTGGCTTCAAATGTGTGGTTGGACTTTGATGACTTCATAACTTGGTCTATGTTTGACAGAGGCACTACTCTACCAAAAGTGCGAGTATGTACGGACTAAGGTTGCATCAACCTGTTTCATTAACCAACAGACTGCAGTGACACACTCATCAGAAAGGTATATTTCGATTTGTCCTTCATTCTGACCATTGAGCAGCCTGGTGTAAATACCACCACATGAATTAAGGATTCGATGGGCCTTACCACTAACATGATAGCTTTGGAGGAGTGAAGCTGCAAGCAGTTGTTGGGCTTGAGGACCACACTTGGTCTCCAAAAGCAAAGTGCAATTACATAAATGAGAGCAGGATTTCACAGGGCCGGCAATTTTGTCAACACCTTTCTGAATAATATGTGGATTATCTGTAGCAAAGAAATGACAATGTCCACTATGTGGTATGAGGAACCAATGTGAAAGCTGGAAGAGTCTGAATGTTTCACCTCATTCCCATTACGTTTAGTAGACACAGATTGGAATTGGCTCATTGTGACAGAATCCCCAAGACCGCCATCATCTCCAAAGGCATAGCATGTTCCCTCCTGCTGTGGGACCCTTTCTCAGAGGGGAGCTCACACTCATTAGGCGATGGATCACACCTCCCAAACTTCTGACAGAGGGACTAAATGGCAATTTGGGAGGGTTACAGCTCAAACTACCACACCTCCCTGGACCTGGCCTGTACCATGTATGTGGAAACCCTACCTGCAGACCTGGGGATGGTCATTACGTGTTACCCCGTCACATGGTACACTTGGGCTGGCCTTCAGAACTGCACAGGGATGAAGAGGAAACAAAGCCAAACCTCAAACGCCAAAATGGAGAACGATAGATTACGAAACTGTAGTCTGTGTGCTGAAGCTCTAGCACCTCAACGTCATTCACAAAACGTGTCCATGACATGTTCCAAAGGGAGGATAGACATGCAGCACGGAAGTGCAAAGGTGCTACAATGGCAGAGGTCCGATGGTAGCCAAGCCCAAACTCATTGAAAAGTGACGAGCGATTTAGGAGGTTGAATTTTTTGGGATTGATGTTTTGTTATTATGAATCATTTTTCATAACCTGTCTAAATGGTCGCAGTGCCAAATGAACAGGCAGCAACATTGGTACAAGCAGTAATTAACAATAGGGAACTTAATTGTACCAGAAATAACAAATCAAGGAGGTCATCCGTATCTTGGATTTATAGAAGGAATTTAAGCTGTAATGTGGGAAGAAATTGAGGACAAGTCATCTACATCGTCAGGCTAGTAGGACCATGTTAAGCGTGCATGAAGCAATAGAGAGCATGCTATAATACCATATAGCACACACATACCAATTGTGATGTCTGTTCAAGTTATCTTTGTCTGTGTACAAATCAAAACAGCAAAAACTACAGAACTTTAGCCATATGAGGTGGAATATGGTCAAAACCTATTGTCTTTCTCTTTTTGTTTTCCTATTTCAATAATTGAATGCATGTTAACGCATTTGTGAGGGTGGCAAGAGAAGAATTGAAAAGGTTGGTTAAGGCAAATAGACTGGCACTGTATAAACAAGAGGGAGCAGTGACTCACAGGGAAAGATCACACCAAGACAAAAATGGCCAATGTGAAATCTATCGAATTCACATACTACAAATAGTAAGACACTACTTTTTATGCAGTGTCATGGCCAATATCAGATTGTGAAACTGTCACCAGTGACTTTCAAAATGCAGTTGTCTACGAGAATTCTGCATGTGGAAATATGGAACATGTGACAAGTCCTTAGATTAACCAAAGAATTGGAGGGCTGAGCCAGAAAGAAAGTGGGAAACAAGTGATGAGTAGCAAGCAAGAAGTTTTAAGTGAAACAGCTATAGTAGGTCTACACGGGAAGACCTAGGATGTAAGGGAGTTTTCTTTGTATGTTTGGTACAAGGAAGATTACCTGCTGTGCAGGAGCAGTGGATTTTTGCATTAGAGACACATGCACTGTCCTCAGATGAACTATGCCAGGAGAGAAGATAAACCCAGTCTTAAGAGGACTATGGCTTGTCATTGCAGTGGCAGCATTTCAGAACGACCACGTTGACAGTGAGAACTGTTCACCAAGCACATCAACAAATGTGCTTATCAATGGGGGATACAGGTGTTATTTAATGAATGGTAGACATAGAATGAGGTAACATGGTTAGAAGAAGCCCTCGGTAATTTTAAACTGATGGTATGTGATCACAGAATGTTTGAAGGAGTTTCCAGGGTGTGTAGGAGGAAACATGGGAGGATTTGGGGGATGAGGTGACTTAGGCTTTGGGGAATATACCACATACCAGAAGTAGAGGTTGGATCACTGTGTTAGGATGACATGTGGAAACAGTGGGACAGCTGATGAGGTTGAAAGAGTGAATGATATAGTAGAAGTAATAAAACAACGGGTAGAATAAGGAAGGCAATAAGTGAGTGCTACAGCACAAAAACTCGTGATTGCAGAAGGGTATGCTCTTACTGCACCAGCTGAATTGGAAGTGTTTATTACACAAAACAGCAGAAGAAATGGTGAATCTTAACTGAGATGTTGCTAAATGAAGCAGAAAATTGGATAAAGAACTAATAATTTAGTTGCTACTGTCTTTGGAAGACAGCATGGGGAGAGGGGGGAGAGAGAGGGGGGACTGAGGGGGGATGAGATAGAGGGGGTGAGAGAGATAGAGGGGGTGTGAGAGAGAGGGGGTGAGAGAGATAGAGGGGGTGTGAGAGAGAGGGGGGGTGTGAGAGAGAGGGGTGTGAGAGAGAGAGGGGGTGAGAGAGAGAGAGAGGGGGGTGTGAGAGAGGGGGAGAGAGTGGTGGTTAGAGAGGGGAGAGCGGGGGGGAGAGGGGGAGAGAGTGGGGGTTAGAGAGGGGGAGAGAGTGGGGATTAGAGAGGGGGAGAGGGAGGGGGAGAGGGAGGGGGAGCGGGATAGGGAGAGGGGAGAGGGAGAGGGGGAGAGAGAGGAGGGGGAGAGAGAGAGAGAGAGAGAGAGAGAGAGAGAGAGAGAGAGAGAGAGAGAGAGAGAGAGAGAGAGAGAGAGAGAGTGAGATGGGGAGGGAGAGAGAGAGAGACAGAGGGGGAGGGAGAGAGAGAGAGACAGAGGGGGAGAGAGAGAGAGTGAGATGGGGAGGGAGAGGGAGAGACAGAGGGAGAGAGAGAGAGAGTGAGATGGGGAGGGAGAGAGAGAGTGAGATGGAGAGAGACAGAGGGGGAGAGAGAGAGAGAGTGAGATGGGGGGGGGAGAGAGAGACAGAGGGGGAGAGAGAGAGAGAGTGAGATGGGGAGGGAGAGAGAGAGAGAGAGAGAGAGAGAGAGAGAGAGAGAGAGAGAGAGAGAATTACATGAATCTATGGAGCAAGTGAGAAGCCAGCTAGGAGCGGAATTCCGATCACCAGACAATGCCTGGAGGTGCAACGTCAAGTGCAAAAGGAGCTATACCAGAGAGTGTTTGTCCTTTAGCATCATCGTAGCACCTAACCTTTTCATTTTAACCAAGCCACAGCAGAGGAAATGAGTAGCAGGGGAAAGTATGGATTTCAATTTCCTTTCCAGAAGCAGCAAGTATGCATAATACCTACATCATGCAGTTCACATGTATCCTCATAAGTGTGAGATGCTGAAGAACTTTCTTGGAGTAAAGGAATAAATCATTGGTTATGGAAGACAAACACAGATTGTCTATATGGAACTAGAAGTTACCGTAGTATTACAGTAGTGCCATTATGGTTTGTCCAAACAGACTAGGTGGAGAGGGTCAGAAATCCCACGCAGTTAATATTGAAGGAAGACGGGGGAAATTATAAATGAACAGGACACCATGTAAAACAATATTTATTTTTGCTCCACCTGCCACAGTTTCAGGCACAACTCACAGATTATATTGGGCAGGGGAACACATGGAAGTGCTACCAGCCACTAATTTGACTATGTTAAATAGAACTTTGGGACCTGAGATTATATAGTCCACAGACAAATTCATTCTCTGTAAGGCTGGGCCCATCTCCATGGAGACATGGGTGCATCATGAAAGTCAGCACAGGGAGAGTCAGAACCAGAGGGAAATAGCATTGACCAATGTAATAATAGTTAATGCTGTGACACTACCAACAATAGTTCTTGTTTACACATGCTGGAAGTGGATCCCTAGACAAAGCTTGGATCCAGCCAATGTTCGATCTCTTGTGGACTCGATTCCGAGAGACTAGGAAGCAGCAGAGGGAGAGCTGTAGCAATAAACAATCAGGAAACAAGACTTGATATGAGTTGTGAGTAAGGTAACATGATGGTGAAAGAAATCCTTAAAAAAGCTGACTGGAGTCATTTGTGGCAGCCAACAGGATCAGTCATTTTAGTGCAATGATGTTCTAAGTCATGATCCAGAGGGCCAGGTCTTGTCTAGGAGGAGGGCACTGTAGCACAGTAATCATATACTGTCTTCCAAAACACGCGAAGTAAGAAGTAGATCACAACTGAGCCTGCCACTGGTGAACACTTACATTTTGCCCTACATAACAGCAGTTGTGTTTGTGAGGTGAGCTGGTCAGGCACAGTGTTGAAATAGTTGACATAGCAGCATGTAACCTGAAATAAGAGATATCCTAACATATCCTTCCCACCTCTCCTGAAGTAGTCTTCCACGCCTGCACAACCTCCGAAGGATTCTAATCACCCCTTTGACACTCCTATCCCCCATCACCTCTCCATAGGGGTATTATCTCCATTCGAGAACAAGGTGCATAGCCTGTCCAATTCACCAAAACCATGTTTCTAGGTCTGACACAGGATTATCCCAACCTATTAGAGGAAAGGCTACAAGTGAAAACTGTGAAAACAGCTTTATCAGATACCAGCTCTCAGATGAATCAGACAAAGACAGACTATGATTTACTGAGGACCAATAACAAATTTGAAGAATCTCCGGGTCCACACACATTTCCCAAAGATACACAGAGCGTCATGGATATTTCAGAATTATATATTGGGAAAGATCTGTTTGAGTACATTAGCAATGAAACCCATGAGTATTACAGTCAACATTGCAATAGAAGGAAACTGGATTAAAAATGTCATATTTGTCAGCATTATGGGATCCGTTTTTATAAAATAGTTTGGGCTTAGTATCCTTATGGGAATTTTGGAAACGCAAGGATCCATGATTACTGATCAACAAATCCATTGATAGACACATATTTCGCAAAGCGATGTCCACAAGATATTCAGACAAGTATTATCATTTTTACATTTTTCTGACAACAATAAACCAGATAATGCGGACCGGCTTCTTGAAGTGCAATTTGCAGTTGATTATTTTTCCAAAAAGTATAAAGAAATGTTTAATCTAAGTCAAAATATCTCAACTGATGAAGGAATGAAACCATGGTGTGGACAGTTAAATTTTACAATCCATCAAAAATTACCAAATAAGGCATACTCATAGGGATGTTGTGTGATTCGAGTACGGTATACATTTCTTCATTAAAGATATATCTCGGCTCTGAAGATCCCCCTGATAAAATGAACTTGCAAAACATGAATGTCCAGTGACTACTGACATTCCATGCTTTGACTCACAAATCTGTAGTAGTTCAATATGGTAAAGACGCTAGAAAATCTGAAGAGGAAATTTTAATGTTCACTCTGGATGTAGTGGCAGTCAGTGAAACGATATAGGAAGAATATCATTTCTGGTAAGATGGATTTCTCACGAGCAGAAATGTAGGGTAGAGGTTGAGTCATTGAATGTTCTAATCCTGCAAGAGAACACAATATAATGATGGACACAACAAACTAAATCTAAAACAGAAACTATACCAGGTACAGAGACGTGCACAATAACAATGAGGTAACATGCATGTCAAGGTAAACATGACTGAGCTAGAGGTTGCTCATCCTATACCCAAAAGATGTCAGCTCGAAAGCAGAGTGCATGGATGAGAGGCTGTGTACATCCACAAGCACCATCTCCATCTGACTTGCACGGTACACACTGCAAACTGCTTACAAAGATTTTGGGAGTGTATGTGTGGGTCAGTACAGTGGCCAGTTCAGTAATAAGAATATTCTCATCCAAATTTGCACCAAAAAGCTAATGGTTATGTTTCAGGTATATCTGCCAATGTCACAATCTGACGAAGAGGGAGAAGTATATGCAAAATGTGTATGTAATGAGGATGTAAATCTAATAATCATGAGTGACTGGAATGCTGTAAAAGGCAATGTAATACATGGCAGAGTTTAGGAGAATGAGCTTGATAATAGAAGTGATGAGTAAAAAAGTTCCATTTCTCTATAAGTCTGTTATTAATTATGAATATGCTATTTTAAAGTTACTGGAGGAAGAGGTATATTTGGAAAAAGTCTGAGGGACATGAGGAGATTCTATCTGGATTACATCATTGAGACATTTTGTAAAATCTGATATTGGATAGCAGGGTATACTCAGGAACAGATATACATTCACGTCACAAGTTAGTAATGACCAAGAGCAGACCGAGGCGTAAGAGAATAGTCCATAACTGTTAGTCAGTCACAGAAGTTGGACAGACAAATTTATGTATGCACGAGGTAACTGTAAAAGAACTCTTGTTACAGAATAAATACTGAAATTGATTCGTAAAGTAAGGAACTACAATAATGTGCAATATATCACAGAAATACAGCGAAGTAAGTCACTTGTTTGAAACAGGAAAGCAAAGGAGGCAAAGTTAAATGACGCGAAAGTAATTCCACTGTTGAACTCGGAGGACTAAGCTGGCATGTGGTAAGAGTGCATTAAGGCTTCTATGTGTGGTAGGATCTGTTTGATGACATGACAGAAGAAGAGTTTGAACACATAGGTGATGCAATGAAAATTAGGAGTTGAATAAATTATTGGGAGACCTGTAATCCAATAATGCTGGAGGCACACGAAGTCCTAAAACTCCTAGTGGAGGAGGGAGTGAAGCAGTTGGGGAGGGGAATTTTACTTTTGGAACACAAATTTATTTTTCTGGTTTATCACAATGTGTAATTGACTTTCATATAATTCTAAGTATTTGGCCTCTGGTTCTACAGAGGAATGACTAAAATTCAGTGAACTGCTGTGGTAAGAAATGAAGAGTTTCACCACAGGAACAGTGGCAAGAAGGGACAAACTGAAAGGGCATGCGTTAAGACACTAACAATTAACTTTCATCATACTTTGGGGAGCTACAGAGGTAATAATTTCAGTAGATGGCAGAGATTGGAATATGTCCAGAAAATAACTGGGTGTTATACTGTGAGGTTATGTAGTTGGGATAGAGGAGTTCACAGTACGCCAAATCAAACCAGTCAGGAGACTGCTAAAACATCAGTATTTCTCATGAACTGTTCTGGATCATGTACAACAAATCTTATAAGAGAAAACTTTTACTGTAAATTTTTAGGTTGAATACCTAAAATCTTATTCAGCTGTCTAAAATACGATCACGGGAGAATACCACATTTATATGGCATCCTATTATACAATATATTGCCTTATGTGTAATTCTCTCATAGTCACTTCATTTAATTAGACTACATTAGATTACACTTTTCTTGCTCATCTTATGATCTCTCAAAGACACTATCCACTGTGTTCAACTGCTCTTCCAAGTCATGTGTCATCTGACAATTTCATAGCCAAGGTTTTCCTTTCATCTTTTTTAACTTCTTTGTTCAATGTACCGACTGAATAGCATTGTTGGTAAGCTCCAGCCCTCTCTCCCTACCTTAACACTATTCCCCTTATGCGTCTTTCAGCACTTAACTGCTGTGTGGCATCCATACAATTTATGAACAACTTTTCTCTCCATGTACAAAAGTCAAACCAAACACCTTTTAACCATCTACATTTCCAAATTGCTTTGTTATTGAGGAAACAGTTTTGGTGATATATTATGCTGTCTTCAGGCCCCACGCCCAATGTGTTTGAAGTTTTCCCACCTCTGGCCCAGTCACAATAGGGGCCAGTATTCAATGACTGGCATCTAGATTTTTGATACGACGCTCACTTTAAACATCACCTGCCGACTGCTCAATTGTCCGTATAAAACAGTCTGTACAGAAAAGCCAAGGTCCGACAACCATCTGTGAGAAGATGGGTCATTTGAGCTCAATAAAACACATGGAGCAAAATATGTCCATCTTGTGTGTTACGTATATGTCATTCTTTATGTGGCTAGTTTTCGAAATAGCTCTTTAATGCCTACTTATTTTTCTTCACTGCAGTATATTTGTCCTATTCTCTAAGTAGCGAGTCATGTTTGTCAGTAACTATATATATTTAAAATTGGACCTCTCCCTACCTCCTAGAGCTCTGTAAAATGTTCTGCATGCCTCCATTAATGTGGTGAAGGCCTTCAAGATAGGTTCCTTAAACTAGACTGACTTCGGTACTCTCCACATATTACTTTTATCATATTCTAAAGGTGCTCTGTCTGGCCAACATTTTACAGTATATGCCCCTGTGTGTTTAAAGTATTCATCACGTCTTTTCCCTATTTCTGTAATTAACCTGGTGTGTAACTAGGCTGATACAGAAAATTTAACCTACAGATGAATGTCACCGATTCTTGTTTTCTAAGTAGTGAACCTACCGCATTTTTACGTACCTTCACTTTGCAAATGGATGTTTTTTTTCTTTTTGTGTTATGCAGTTTCTCTGGTGTCCGACTTTTAGTTGGCTGCTCTAAATTTTTAGAATTGATGGAATTACTGGGCTGCAGGTTAGATTATACATTTACATGGATGTCATACTTACGACCTGATTCACGATTCATTTAGTGATACGTATTTTAATGTACATTAATGTAGACTGGGCAACAGACCATGCTTCCTTGTCTGTCCCAATTCTACATAACTAGGTCTGCAATCCCAGCTTTACTTGTATGCATACTTCCTGTATCTGGTATACTCCTGTATCATAATACATTTCATACTATACACAAGTAGAGAGTCAAATGAACCATGAAAAAAAGGTCATATTGTATGGAACACACCTGAGGAACTACTTGTCAAACAAAATTATCCGACATAAGAACTTCACAACCAAGTCTGATACTTTCTGAAGGTAGTCTCACCTTGACTATTCATGTCTGGCCACAAAAAGTAACTTGTTTTTTGTTCTCCTCTTCCATTCACCAGGCAGGCCCGACGGCAGTTTGTAACCTCCAAATGGATCTGGTAGCTCATATTTCATTCCAGCCATAATGACAACTAAACTTCAGATTAAAATGGGTGCCTGGTGCATCTTGTGGACAATTTGAATGTGTACAACATCTTAGAATCACAATTGTAAAGAAACACTCTACTGGACGATATCTGTCACCTAAATCTCTCCTTGGTTTCCTTTACTTCCATTAGATTACCACTCCTTAACATCCCCCCTGCCACATTAACATGTGTGTTTGATGTTTGTTATGTATCTGAAATAATTTACATTTTTTATTTTTATCATAAATAAACTCATTACTAAGTAACAGTACAGTACTAAAAAGTACCATTACGCAGAATGTGCTTTTGTCTTATAGCAAATGACAGTGTTTTCGTCCAGGCGACACAGCAAGCTAATGGCGTTAGAACGAGCAAACGTGGCCGTCCTCAGATCCGGTGCATGAAACACTGGCTACGTAGTAACATTATTCTAATTTACATCTCTTTGTTGACTGTGAACAACTCTAATAGATATTAAGAGTTGTCAGTGGTTTACAACAATTACTTGTGAAAGAGAAAGATCAAGGAATTTCGTCAAAATATTACGTTGAATTACGTCAATTGAGGCATTACATTGAATTCTGCAGATGGAAGGAAATTAATAATACAAGAATGATATTTCTGGTAATATTGACATTTACATCTATAGTTTCCTACGGTTGTTACAAGGACGAGTGATATTTACCTGCAAGATTCTCTAACTGTTTTCCCTCGAACATAGCTCGTACAAAAGCAATTACAGAGATTGCCTTTACCTTATTTCCTCCATAATTTGCAGTACTATTCTTCTTTTGGAGCCATGGTAGTACAACCAACTGTCGCGCAATGAGCATTAACAGCGACTATTAGTGCCACAACAAAGGAATTGGATGTCAACTATTGAAGGAAAACAGGCTGTACGCAGGAGCGAGCAGCATCTGTTGAAACGAAAAAAGTCAGTGACTTATTTGGTTTCACCAACATACAGCGTAAAATGCACTACTTGTTCTGCCATTTGTAGAAGTATGACTAGTTTCATTTCAACACCAAACGATACGCGACACTCTTAAATGACTATTCAGTGAAAAAAACGAAAATTGACAATTTGCGATTCAGTTTCTTGCCTCGCTGTTTTCGGTCAAAAATCTATCATCTTGAACTTATAAGATACATCCTGGGAGATAATGCAACAGCCTTTACTGATTTTGAAAGTTTCAGTCAGGTGACCAAAGAGTTGTCTTCAAAACTGTCACATTCAAAAACGAGAATCTTGCCAAGATTAATGGAACGACAATTGGAATCTGAAGGACAGAAAGAATGTCCTCAAGAACGAGTCACTGGTTTATAATTTCCTTAAAGGGTTATCTGAGTGCTTTGGCGTTATCTCCAGGAACGAACTGGTCAGGCAAAGTTACGTTACTGGACCTCCGATTCAAACAAGGATTTTCAGCATGAAGGCTATTGCAGAGAAGTAAGCGTTGGTTGTTCAACAAGAACATAGCTCATTTCTGAACTATTTACCACTGTAATGCCAGAGCAACCTGGAATGAGTTTGGTGAAACCAAGAAAGGCACGTGCAAAATGCGGCAATTGTAGACTCGGATAAATATTTAGCGGAGGGATATTTGCCTAGAAACAGCGATCCCGTAAACTGGTGAGAAACAAGAAAATTACAATGGCCGACGCTGTATCAATTTGTTCCAAAAGCGTTATGCATCGGAGCAACATCAGTGCCCTGTTAACGAATATTTTTAAAAGCACGACAAATATCCACTGAGGAGAGACATCGACTGAAGAGGGTCAGATTTTATTTATAAATTCCTTTTTGAATACACATATGGTAATACTGACTAAATGAAAGCAGACACACTAATTACAGTTGTAATTTGTATACTGTACATTTCCAATTGAGGTAGCAAGATATAAGAAGTATCACTTGATAAACATTTAGTATTATTTTGCAACATTTGTAACTTTTACAGCAGACGATGTTTAAAACTTTAATATCTCACCATTAATAGGGCAGTAACAATTTTTACTATTTTTAAGTTCTTTAGAACTAGGATCAAACCAGATAAAAATTCCGGGTTAGTGACATGAATTAAAAAGGCGATGTGACTTCCTTTCACTAACTGTGTGAGAGTGGTGAGTCATGAAAAAGAAAGTGTTCTTCCCGGTGGTTGACCAGTTGTGATCCGATTTCAGAGAAGAAGCTCTGCCCATCTCTAAATCTGCCGCAGCGATTTGCTTGGCTGGAAGAGTGGGCCTCCGACACAGAGACTTGAGCAAAATGCTCGGCAATCGCGTTTGCGTCGGTAAACAATACGCCATTTATCCTAACACTGAACACCTGTTAGGGTCTGGTACCCGAAAAGACGCTTGATTTTTGCCCAGACTTGCGAAGGTGACACATGGCACCCAGTGGTCGAGATTTCTCTCTCCAAACACTCCTGCTTCCATCACTTGGTAAGTTGCCGAACAAGGGCACAGAGCTGTTGTAAAGGCAATGAGGTGCTCCAGGAAGGATGTTGCTTATGCCACTGTAGAGCTCACCGACGCTCCTTAACTGCTTTACAGAGTTCTGGCGACCACCAAGGGACTGCCTCACACCTCTGGCACCCTGAAGAGCGAGGGACCGCGTTTTTCTGCAGAGAAACAATTTTGTCACCTGCTCAACCATAAGATCGGTGTTACCATGTGGGGGAGAGTCAACGGTAACATCAGAGGTTAAAATTTCCCAGTCTGCCTTGTTTAAAGCCCATGTGGGCAGGCGTCTGTATGCCTGATGCTGGGGCAGTGACAGGAAGATGGGGATGTGGTCACTACTATACAGGCCGTTATGTTCTCTCAGCATCGGATTACAGAAGGACGGGGAAGGAAGTCGGCAGTGCCTTTCAAAGAATCCATCCCGGCATTTGCCTAGAGTGACTTAGGGAAATCACGGAAAACCTAAATCAGGATGGACTGACGCGGGATTGAGACTTCGTCCTCCCGAATGCCAGTCCAGTGTGCTAGCCACTGCGCGACCTCACTCTGTCGTTAAGTGATCACCAGTGGATAGATGGGAGAGGTCCTGGGCTGCAAATTGATAAATCAATGGCCGAGTAACTACATCGAGCCACATTGAATTGTGTAGCGGCCCCAGTGTTTAAGAGGTAGAGGTCGAACTGAGACAGTAATGTTTCGATGTCTCTGACTCTGCCAGTAAGCACACTGCCACCTCAAGGGGTTATGGGCGTTCAAATCTCCCAGAAGTAGGAAAGGCTTAGGGAGTTGATCAATCAGTGCACCTAATACAATCAGGTGTACTGCACCATCTGGAGGAAGATATACATTGCACACAGTTATTTCCTGCGTCGCCCATATTCTGACAGCCACAGCTTCAAGAGGGATTTTTTGGGGGGGTTTTAGGGGGCACAACTGCAATTGTAATTAGCGCCCAGACTAAGTTAGGAATGCTCCGCGAGGCACAAGGTTAAAACAGCAACTAAAAGGGACAATACTATACAAGACGGACAGGCAGAGGATTAAAAAAAACTGCATAATCAAATGTCAGACAGGTTTGTCAAGTTGACAAAACGAAGAACGTGAGCACCTGCTCCTGGGTCATCCGCTAAAATGGCATCCAGAGTACATGGCAGGCGAAGATCAACACGCAGTGTATTAAAATTTGGACGGAACTTTAATACGTGGCGGACCGTCAGCAGATGGCGATGGCTGAAGAGGCAGTGTCCAATTCGTAACCGGGCCAAAACGACCTCTTCCCACCGAGAAGGGCATGAAGAGGACGTCCAAGCCGCGGCAAGAGGTTTCAAGGGCGGAAGCTTGTTGTCCCTAAGTACAGCCCAATCGGCATGACACAGTGACAAAATGCGCTGTCAAATGACCCTGCTACAATCTGATGAAGGGACACAACAAGAAGCTGTCTGAGGCTGGAGGACCACAGCCTTGGCCACGGCATCTGCAGCTTCGTTCCCAGGGATACCGACATGGCCAGGAACCCACAAAGCTAACCGGAGAACCGTCGTCCACCAGCTACTGAAGAGAGCGTTGGACCCGGTGCACAAAAAGGTAAACCGGATATGGATCACTGAGGCTGTGGATAGCGCTCAGGGAATCGGAGCAGATGACATAAGCAGATTGTCGGTGGCGGCAGATGTAAAGAACAGAGAGGAAATAGCTCAGTTGCTAAGAGCGAACAATGGCTATGGAGCCGGTATTTGAAACTGTGTGCCCTGACAATAAAAGAACACCCGATACCGTCATTGGTCTTAGAGCCATCTGTATAAATGAAGGTCATATTAAAGAACTTCAAACGAAGTTCGACAAAACGGGAGCGGTATACCGAAGCTGGGGATACCTCCTTTGGGAACGAGCTGAGGCCAAGGTGAACGCGAACCTGAATCTGGAGCCAAGGTGGCGTTTGGCTCTCGCCCATTCTAAAGGTTGCAGGGAGTGTATATTTAAGTTGCTGAAGGAGGCAACGAAAGCGTACTCCAGGGGGTATCAGGGCAGAGACATACAACCCGTATAGACGGTCGAGAGTGTCGTCAAAATAAGGACCTATAAGACGGGCGGTCCAGCATTGATAGTAGCCGACAGGCATAACGACAAATCGCGCAGGTAGGTTAGTGACAATTCACCGGCTTCAGCATGAGACTCTCGATGGGACTAGTATAAAACGTTCCTATCGCAAGACGTCAACACCGATGTTGTATGGAATTGAGGCGGCGTAAGATAGACGGCCGTGCAGAGGAGTATCCGAAGCTCGCAATAATCCAGCTTGGAGCGGACGATCGACCGATATATGCGAAGTTGGACGGTTCGATCCGCTCCCTACGACATAGCACTGAGAACACGGAGGAGTTTCCTGTCAAATGTAACACCTAAAAATTTTGTTGCCTCCACAAATGGGAGAGCAATGCTACCGACTCGTAAGGATGGTGGGAGAAACTCTTTGTAGCGCCAGAAGTTAATACAGACCGTCTTCTCGGCGACACTCCTGGAGTAAAGACGGTCAAGAGAACGCTAAAGACAGCGGTCCAGGAAACATGTAAGCTGCGAGCTGCAGTAAATGGTAAAATCGTCCACGAAAAGGGAGCCTGATACATCAGCTGGGAGGCAATCCATTATTGGATTGATCGCTATGGCGAAGAGACCGACGCTCAAAACTGAGCCCTGTGGCACCCCATTCTCCTAGCGAAAGGCGACGGACATGACAGAACCCACACGTACCCTGAACTGTCCATCGATTAAAAATGCATGAATAAAATATGGTGCGGAGAATGCCCGCCCTCCAACAGGTGTCGTAAGCTTTCTCCAAATCAAAGAACTCATCCGTGGTCAGGCGCTTGTGCAAGAGGTTATTCATAACGAAGTTCGACAAGGTAACCAGATGGTCAACAGCAGAGCGGCGCCTACGAAATACACATTATACATTGGTAAGTAGGTGTCGAGATTCGAGCAGCCAAACCAAACGAGAGTTATCCATTCGCTTCATCACCTTACAGACACAGCTGGTAAGCGAGATGGGTCGATAACTGGAAGGCAAGTGCTTGTCCGTTCCAGGCGTAGGAATTGTGGCAATAGATTAGCGCCAGCATGTGGGAACACCACCCTCAATCCAGATGGGATTATAAGTACGAAGAAGGAAACCTTTACCCACAAGATAAAGGTTCTTCAGCATCGGAATATGAATAGAATCAGGTCTTGGAGCGGAGGACCGTGACCGGGCAAGTGCATTTTCGAGTTCCCGCATGGTGAATGTGGCATTGTAACTTTCACGATTCGAGGAGCGGAAGTTAGGTGGCCTAGGCTCCTCTGCCTGTTTTCGGGGGAGGAAGGCAGGGTGGTAATGAGCAGTTCTCGAAACCTCAGCAATAAATCGGCCAAAGGCATTGCCGACATCCTTAGGGGCCACAAGGACGTCATTCGCGACCGTCAAGCGAGATGCTGGTGAGTGGACCTTAGTGCTAGATAGCCGGCGCAGGCTACCCCAGACAACAGAAGAAGTAAAACTGTAAAGAGCTTGTGAAAGCAGCCCAGCTGTCTTTCTTGCTTTCTTTAATAACACGACGACACTGTGCACGTAATCGTTTATAATTAATACAATTCGCCATCGTATGGTGGCGTTTAAAGGTGCGTAAATCATGTCGACGAGCACGTATAGCGTATCTACCTGCTGTGGTCCACCAAGGGACCGGTGCGCGACGTGGAGAAGAAGCAGTGTGAGGAATGGAATATACAGCAGCAGTGAGAATGACTTCCGTGAGGTGTGCGACCTGACTATCGCAGCTTGCGAAGGTTTGATCCTGGAAGGTCGCCCTGGAAGAGAAGAGCCCCCAGTCTGCTTTGGAGATGTGCCAACTAGTTGAGCATGTAGATGGGGTATGATGCAGGAGATGGATAACACAAGGGAAGTGGTCACTCTAATATGTAGCAGAAAGTGCATACCACTCAAAACAGCGTGCAAGTTGGGTAGTACATATAGAGGAATAAATGGGGATAGGTGTGAGTTGTGTCCAAAAGAAAAGTAGGGGCGGCAGTATTGAGGCTGACAAGATTGAGCTGGTTCAAAACGTCTGCTAAAAGAGAGCCCCTCGGACAGGATGCTGGAGAGCCCCAAAGAGGATGGTGAGCATAGAAGTCTCCAGTTAACAAAAATGGTGCAGGCAGCTGAGCAATAATTTGCATCATGTCTGCCCCAGTAGCAGCAGATGACGAATGAGTGTAAACGGTACAAACGGAAAAAGTGAAAGTGGGGAGAGTAATTCGGACGGCAACTGCCTGCAGGCCCGTGTTCAATGTGATGGGATCGTAGTAAATATCATCCTGGACCAGCAACATAACCACTCCATGAGCTGAAATACCTGCAGCAGTGGGTAGGTCAAAAACGCACAGGATATAGTGTGCCAAGGCAATTTGATCGATTCATTTCCTGGAGAGCTATGACGAGCGGACAGTGCAAGTGGAGCAGCACCTTTAAGTCCTCTCGGTTGGAGCGAATGCCGCGAATATTCCAGTGAGTAAGTGCAATCATGAGAAGAAAAACAAGATGCAAGAAGGGGGTCACCTCAAAGGCCGCTGAGGGCCTGGCTTTGAGCGAGCACTGCCGCCGCTATCAATAGGCGGATTGTCATTGTCCATTGGTTCAATAGGTTCATCGGCCATCTTGTTAAGATGGCCGGGAGGGGGAGCTTCCTCCAACGGTGAACGGCCAGATGTTGGGCTACCAGCGGTGCGGCCAGGGGAAACGGATGACGGCTTGGAGCGGCAACCGCTGGGTGCAGCAGGAAAAGAAATGCGCCGTGGCGGAGAAGGAGAACATTGCTTCCTATGAGCCTTCTTGGAAGGTCGTTTAGTGGTAGTACTGGTCGATAGCTGGGAGTTCGAGGTTCGTAGGAAGTCTGCACTGGACGGTTCCTTCTTGAAGGCCCGTGCATCTGACTTCTGGGTTTTCGTCTTGGCAGAAGCTGATGAAGGTGCTTGTGTCTGAGGGGTGACGGGAGGAAGAGGAGACGTCGACCGGGCGGTCTTAGCACTGGCCGAACGGACGACCGTAGTGCTTAAGATCAGATCGCGTGTCTGCATCGATAACTCCCTGGTAGTCCGAGGAGCGGCGAGGACGGTACTATATTTCCCCGCTGGCAGCAGCGTGGGCTTCCTAATAGCAAATAGCTTGCGAGGAGCTGAGGTGGATAGTTTCTCTTTGACCCGAATTTCCTGTATACAGCGTTCTTCCTTGTAGATGGGACAGTCGTGGGAGGATGCTGCATGGTCACTCTTGACAGTTCACAGAATGATGAGATGGAGGTGGACGGTCACCCTCATGGACATCCCTGCCACAATTGACATTTAGCCGCGTTAAAACAAGACTGGCGAGTGTGATTAAAACGCTTACACTGGTAGCAGCGCGTAGGTGTCGGGACTTTGGGGCGAAAAGAAATAACCTCGTAGCCCGCTCTGATGCACAGCAGCTGTTGAACACTATCAATGGTCAAGAAAAGTGTTCGGGTTGGTACAAGGTCATTGTTGACCTTTTCCATGACCCTATGGACAGCCGTCATGCCCTGCTCAGCGAGGAAATACTGAATCTCCTCGTCAGTCAGTCCATCGATCTAGTGTATACCACACCATGAGACGAATTTAAAGTGCGGTGAGCCTCCACCCAGACAGGGAACGTTTAGGAGTGTGGCCCGAAGCAGTTTTTGTGCCTGGAAGGTGCTCTCAGTTTCTAGTAACAGGGTACCGCTACGCATCCTGGTACGTGATTTTACACATCCAGCTTTGGCATCTACGCTCTTCTGGACAACTAAAGGGTTGAAAGAAGAAAAATCTTGTCCATCCACAGATCTAGAAATTACAAGGAACTTTGTGGCAGGCGGTAGTACTTTTGTAACTGGTGGCTGGTCAAGTTTCCGTTTTTTGACTGAAGTCGAGAGAGAAGAAGAGATATCCATTGCGGAGTAATCCCCTTATGATTGCCAACGTCTCCAAAGGCGCGTTCCTTCCTTGTGGGGACCCTCTCAAAGGGCACTCCCACCTCATGTCACACCTCCCAAGAAACGGACAGAGGGAACAATAGGCATGGTCGGAAGGTTTCCCTGGGCCCGGCCTATACCAGGGGGTATGTGCGTGCCTTACTTGTCTACCCAGCGCGGTGAATTACGCGTTAGCCCGTCACCGAATACGCGTGTGAACGTGTGGGTCGGCCTTCAGGCACACAGGGAGGAAAGAAGGAGAGGAAAATGTAGGGAGAGAGGGAGAGAGAGGGCAGACTGTCTCAAACGCCGAGGCGGAGGCCAGGGAAGGAGGAGCAGGAGAAGGAGCGGAGAAGGAGGGGGGAAGGAAGAGGATCAGTAGGAAGAGGAGGAGGGGGAGGGGGGAGGGGGGAAGGAGGAAGTGGAGGAGGAGGAGGAGGAGGAGGAGGAGGTGGAGGGGGAAGGAGGATGAGCATGAGGAGGAGTGGGGAAGGAGTGGGGAAATGAGGGGGAGGGGGGAAAGGAGGAGGGGGAGGGGGGAACAGAGGAGGGGGCGGAGGGGGGAAGGATGGGGGAAGGGTGCAGGGGTGGAAGGAGGGAAAAGTAGGGGGGAAGGATGGGGTAAGGTGGAGGAGGAAGGAATGTCGAGGGAGAAGGCTGAGGAGGAAGGGGCGGGGGAGAAGGCAGAGGAGGAAGGAAGAGGGGGGAGGAAGAGGGGGACGGAGGAGGAAGAGGGGGAAGGAGAAGGAGGGAAGACAGTAAGAGGGAGGAGGATAATGAAAGGAACCAAAGGAAGGAAGAAACCATAATAAGTGAAAAACCAAATGACCACAAATATAAGTAGTGGAACCGTTTCTGGATGCAGGCTCAATCTACCCTCTTGAGGGAGAGGGACTCTTTTTAGTCGCCACTTAGGACGGGCAGGAATACCGTTGGCCTATTCTTGCCCTGGACCCACAGGGGGAAGAGGAATTTGAAAGGGCACAGGTTCACTAGAGAGTTTAGGACAAACATGAACACCACCTGACACTGATATAGACGCTACGGTTCCTGTCATATGCCTTATAACCGCGTAACTGGCCTTCAACAAAGCGATCTCACGAGCGCAATCACCAACTATGCCAAAAGCTCTTTTGATAGCGTTTTGGTATTCCTGTGGGGTGAGTGGCCCAGTTATCCTCTGTTTGTTGCCGCCTTATATTGTTAACAAACCTTAGTGCATAAGCCAAAATCCTTTGAGTTTCCTTTAAAGGGGAATACTTACACTACGATTCAGCATTAAGCTCAATAACAGACATCAAAGACACCTACACCCCTTTCTGGCGCATCTCCTATCACAAGTGAAGGACAAGTGCTGTAGTCCAGGTCACTACTGAATAGCCATGATGGGGCAGAGCACCACTGCAAAAGTGAATCCATATGTGCTGCGCTGATGCCACGTGATAAGCAATCAGTGGGAGTGTCTTCTGATTTGATGTGTCTCCAGTTGGAAACAACTCATTTCCTGAATTTCAGAGGCTCTGTTGACAACAAAGGTTTTCCTGTGAGACTACGTTGCAGCCAGCTGAGAACTATTGGAGAATCCGTCCAAATATGGATATCACTACTGTTTACAATGTCTAAGTCACTGGCCAAATTATGAATGAGCCGAGCAAGACGAAAAGCATCTCATAATTCCAGTCACAGAACAGATAGTTCTGTGACAGGGGCTAAACGAGATTCGGCCACAGCCAATGAAACTACTATCTTGTTGTTGGGAAGAACACATATGATGTATACACAGGCATCATATGCCAACTGTGAAACATCACAGAAACATGGAATTTCGAATTTAATGTATTGAGGACAGGGAATGACATGCCTGCTAAATAAAAATATCAGTTCGTTAAGGCAGTTACATATAGAGGACATTCCATTCATCAGCTAGGTTGGATAGAAGGACTTAATACAAGTCAAGGCTTAGTTGACACAAGCGCTGCAAGAACAGTTCCATCTTGTGACTAATGGGTCTAAAAGGCCTAGTTGGTCAAAAATGAATGCTGTTGTAGACAGGCGATCTTTGAGCACCGATGATTCTTCAGCTTCGAGTGGCACTGGAAAGGATAAGAGCTGTGGTACCGTAAGATTCCTAATGTTTTTATTACTTCTCCATCAATGAGAATACAAGGTACAAACGTTTCTGTGTGCTGCACTGGAATTTGTTCCACAACCTTGTGGCTACTGGAGTTCCATTTCCTCAGTAGAAACCATCCAGAAGCTGATAGCTGAGTCACCTGGGTTTCTGAGTTTCAGATTCCATATCTGACTCGCCTATGAAGTCGCCCACATAGAAACTAATCAACGAAGTTTAGGCTGCCACTGAAAACTTGTCTTGATTTTCGAAGCCTAACTGTTGGAGACATGTAGTCGCAATAAAGGCAGCAGGAGCAGTTCCATAAGTGGCTGTGGACAATCCATATTCTTGTATCAGCTCACACGGTGATTCTCACCACAGAATTCTCTGAAAGTTACTACTATCAGGATGGAGAGACAGTGATACCTGGCCTCGTAACTGAATGATAGAAAGAGCTCGAAAAACTAGATTTCGAAGCAGCAGATTCCGACATCTCGTAACAAGTTTCTTACTTAAGTGTTTCAATACTATACCTTACCAATTATGTAGTATATCGATGCGAAAATTACGACAGATCACTGGCGACATCCAATGGGAAGTTACTGGCAATGCTTGAGGGAAGATCGCTTGAGCGGCTGACCACGATTTCTCGTTAAGGTTTGTTTGTAAGCTCAGGATCGTTCCTCGAAACTACTATGAAATTATCGAGCAAGGTAACGCAGTAGTTAGCAAAATGTACTCGTATTCGGGAGGTTGACAGTGCAAACCTGCGTCCGGTCAGGTAAGTATAGGTTTTCTGTAATTTCCCTTAACTATTTACTGCGAATGCCATGTTGGTTCTCTTGAAAGGGCATGGCCGATTTCCTACTCCATCCTTCCATGAATATGCTCCTCCTCGTTGTCAACAGGACGTTAAACTTTAACCTGCTACTCCTCCAGCTACGAAATAGGAGTTAATATTTGCCTATATCTATGGATACCACAATTTGCACACGGAATGTGGTGTCACTAAAAACCTGTGTGCCATACTTTGCGAACGATTCTTTTGTTCATCAGCAAGTAATTAAAATTGGTGCCATAGCGAAAACATTTATCCGGCTGTGTTGGCTATCGTCAGACGAGGCAAAGGAAGTAGAGGCAGCTCAGCGTCGGAAAGCAGGGAAGTCGCATTTGTCATTAGTTTGAGTATAAACGAACTTTATTTGCGTTAATTAGGGCGTATATAACACCCCTGCACACCCACCAATTTACTGGCTGACAGACGACCAATTCCATGACAGCCTACACACGTCCCGACCGACTAAACTCTGTGATTACAATGCGGGCCTGCTGTCGTAGTTTCTTTATTTTATGTTTAGTTCATTGTGTTTGCCCTATGGGATCCCGCTCGGTTTTTCACAAAAGCAAAAACGGGTGAATCGTGCATTACGAAACAGCTGAACATCATAAAACCATTCTTAAGCGAAAATACTGCAGTCCTGACAGAGGTTGTAAACTTCGAGGAGAGACTGCTAGCTACGTATATTACGATTTGTCGCCAATGGCAGGAGACGTAAGATTCAGTGTTCTTCTGCTGCCACAATTATTAACTAAAGTTGTTCCTGAAATGTGCAACGTGATTTATAGTTGACTGAGAAAATACATCGTGGTAAAGCAAAATAAATAAAACAAAAGTCATTCGTGAAAACATTATTGATTTATTTGTGGATGTAGCACAACAAGATTACCTGTAAATTTCCGAGACCCATATTCGAAGAAGAAAGATTACACATGGTGGAGGCGCGCATCATCTAATAAATACAACAGATGAATAAGAAATGAAGCATTTAGCGACTGTTAGAACTGAAAAAAACTACATGGCACATGGCATGCATATAGGCTGGAATTTTTCAGTACTTACAACAGTGAAGCAAGTACATTTTATGAATTAACGTCCATGGAATGTCGATACTTCAGTTTTAGATTTCATTTCCGATAAGTATCGGAAATAAAACCTAAAGAGAGAAAGAAGGTCGACAGACCTAACCTCGTGTTGCATAAAGAGAAACCAATATGTATTCGTTAAAAAATGAAACAGGTGCCTCATTTCTTGCATCTCTATTGTTAATACTCCTCGCACGATGTGCCGCAAATACATCAGCAGTCTTTAAATTTCTTTAAAAACTCAGTCCTTAAAGTATCTTCTCCTCGGACGTCGACATGTATATTAGAATACTATTTAATTCCGTCGGCTGTGACAAAACATGAATTTTAGTCGGGTGGTTGGCACGATCACGCACACTCGACACAATCTGTTGGGTCGGCTATCCAGTGGTGCGTCGCGCCCGACAGTGAAAGTTGGTCGGTCGGTCAAAACACCGACACACAACCAATTTGTCGGACGGAGATGGCGCCACGAGAGGCGCTGCTGGCGAGTCACGTGATCAGGCTGACGGCTGCGACAGACGAAAGGAAGAGCTGTGAATCATTCAGATGCATTGCTCGTTGAGATAAAGTTCGAAGTGCTTTTTTTGAGTTGTTTGATGGAGTTGGTGTTGTTGGTGGAGTATTTTTCGCTGTTGTTGGAGTTTAACAATAACGTGACCAGTTCTATGTGTGTAATGATTTACAAGCTTTAATTCCTTCTGAACAGAGACCGAAAACCATGAGAAGGGGTTTGCTGGAGACAAATCTTGTGCAGAATTAAGAACAATTTGAGGTGGCTTCAAGAGCTACCCTGACAACACTGAGAAGAGCGAAGAGGAAGTATATCAAGGACATCATCGTGGATGCAGAAACAGGCGAGAGCAGACAGTGTCACAGTAACACTTAGAACGTTCACAGGCTACAAAGGATATTGTCGAAGATGTAAAATAGTTGCAAACGACTGAAATCGCCAGAAGATGGAAGGAGTACTTCTACCATCTCCAATTGTAATGAAACCAAAGTAGGATTCTATTTCCATTCTAACTACGGCTGACCCACACCACTGTCGTCCCTCCTCCCTCCCCCCCTTTCCCAATGCACACAGCATGATTTCCAAACGAATCAAATAGCTTAAGAAGGGAAGCCCAGGTGAAAACAGAATACAAGCCAAATTGATCCAGACTGGACGTGAGAAACTTACTTGCAGCAGACTACACCAGCAGATAATTGTATGGACCAAAGAAGAAATACCAGAAAGGAAAACGCTGCTAATCTATGCAGTCCATAAACGAGGATGATTGACTAAGGAGGGCCACTCAACAATAACACACATTTGTCTAAGATACGTCATCTTGTCCAGCTGCTCGTATAGAGAACTCAACTCTTGAAAATTAGTAATTGATGAATTCAGAGAGCCAAGGTTCTGAACAGTAGATCAGATCTTCGTTCTTTGGTAATTCACTGAAAAACAGATGACACAGTAAGGAACCAGATTTAATCTGTTGATTTCACAAGTTCTATGATTGCAAACACCACAGAAGCCTGTTCATTAGCACTCGTCGACAGGGTCAATATACTGGTCAAGTTGTTACTGTGGGTGGAAGACCAGTCCTGCAACTGAGTTTCTCAATGGGAACCCTTCATATCGAATAGAGATCAGCTCCATGATCTATGCAGGGAACCTGTCCTACAGCCCAATGAATCTGTTTTGGTCGAGGTGAATGTCGAGACCATTAAGGATTCAGCTATAAAAAATATTGATCCTAGAAATAGTACTATATTCCTGAGACGAGTCGAGTATCGACTGGACATAGTGGGAAGGTAACTTTTAGCCACATGCTGTCCTTTGGGTCTGACTGCATGGAACTGAATTAAGGAAGAACATATTCGCGTTTTTGCATTGAGAGAGTAGCAGAGAGACACTGTGGAACAGAGGCGACAGTGGCAGTGGTAGAGATAACTGGTGGAGACCGCTGCTGAGAGTGAGTGGAGCCTAGATTTTTCCAGGCATCGTCACGGTGGGGGGTAGGGGGGGGTGGTAGGGGGAATTATTTTCATGTTTTCCACACCCCTATAGCCATCTTTTTGTTCCCCATTTTAGTGGAGTATGAATACTTAACTCAGAGAGATGGGATAAAAGATGTGCAATGTTCCATGTTACAACAGCGTACGTTCATGCGCCAAAATGTTTGATGAAGAAACGAAAATGAGACTGTGCAGCTGGTTCCCCACTTTTCTGTCATTCTTTTACAGAGAAACATTTTCACCTGTTTGTTCTCAGGGGAGCATTTTTAAACTGCTGGTATACTACAAAAATGTCAGTGTAGGGGTGACAACCTATTACATGAATGAATACATACATTTGACTGGGGAGGGGGGGGGGGGGGGTAGACATCTGTAGCCAGTAGCTGGTCTAATAAAAACATTGAAGTAACAAGTGAAAACGCAGTGCCAGTAACTCAAGGTTCAATATGTTAAAGTCACTATACAGGCAGTCAGAGCATACTGTAAATCTGACTTTGCCTTCTTGTTATGTGAGCACTTTGGTTACAACGATTATAACAATTGTTCCTGTAACTGGTATTCAATCATGTCTTCCATGTCCCTGGTTGTCACTAAGATGGCGACACTGGTACCGGGCTCTGGGATGGTTATTAATTTCAGGTTGCCTACATTACAGCTTCCAAGGACAACAGAAATTTTATAATTATTATCTCACATAATTGACCAAATTCAGACATTCATAAAGCCATAATTTACTCATTTAGATGTGTAATATAGTGGAAGTTCAACGGAATAACACAAATAGTTAGTAACTTGAGGAACCAAGTGCTTTTCGACTCCCCGTAGATTGTGTGCGTATACCTGGACTTTATCAATTCATTGTTGGCGAAAGAGCGCTTACCAACTTCCAAACTTGACACTCAACTTCAAAACTGTCCAGAACATTTCGTTTTTACATGTTTCAAATCAATTAACACAAATTACAGAGCGATGAGTCCTCTACTCTCATGCGTGGGAATCTTTAGAAATTCAAGTTACACTGGTACATTTTTAAGACCTGTGTCTTTTACATTCAAAATTACATAACCCCACATAGTAACTTTTAACAAACTTCTTTGTTCTTTATGAGAGAATTAAAGTGTCTTGCAAACCAGTATTTGCATAATTCATCACTTCGTTCTTAAATATTATCAGAGTGTTCATACTACTGTGAAGAAACTAATTGTATTGTTCACATCCATAAGCCGTAAAGTCATTGGTTTAATTCGCATGGAGAACTTTGCTATTAATTTTACAGACTTTGTCCAGGTTTCATTGTAGAAATATTACCAGAGAATTTTATGGGCATCATAGAATAACAAGGTATTTCTATTACTGCACACTGATGTTCATTAAGGAAGATTGAAGGAAAGCTTGTGAAGTGGAAGGAAGTTTATTCACCGCCAAATTTCTCTCCAACAAAAACCCCATCATTTACAACTCTCCAAACTTAGTTCATTACGTTAGCTATGTTAACTTTCCAATGAACAATGAACTTCCAAAGACCCCAACTGGTAACACTGGAAGAAACATAGCAATTAGACGTTAACTTCATAATTTTGTGTGTAATAATTGGACGTAATTCCACTTGCTACATAGTAGCAGATGCTGCAAAACTAGATATATAAGACACTTTCATACTGACGCTCAATAAACTGTGCAAAGCATCTGCCATCAATCTGATCACTAATAAATGCAGGGCATTTCACGTTTCCTGTTACACTTTTTGATAGAAAGCTTAGTAGACGAAGTTTTGGTAATGAGCTCATGTCCAGAAATGTACAAAGTCTCCTCTACAAACCATGAAGGCCTGTGTTAGGAATTGTGAAACACACTGGACACGGACAACAGCGAGAGCAAACTGCAGATTTTGTATCTTGTTTGTGGTGGCGAGGAGACAAAGTTAATTCACATCACCTGCAGTGCATAAAACAATGAGCAGTAAGACATCCTTACTGAACAGATGCAACATCTAAATTGGCAGTCTCAATTTATGAGAAGCTGTTCATAGTATACTTCAATGTAACTGATGTATACACTCAAAACTGCAAGTCGTCAGTTCTTGTATAGCTTGGCATTATGACAAGTCTCTTGACTGTAGTGCTAAAACAAACGAGTGTATTACGGTGGATGTTCACATTCCAGGATACAATTTTTGTAACTAAAAAATGAGCAGATAACTGCAATAACGAATTTTATCCAAGTCTCTTAATTATCACGTTACAATGAAGTATTACACAGGCGCTCTAAATTCATATAAATTACTGTATTAAAGAAACGTCATTATTCCACTAGCGCTGTCGTCTGTTAAGTTTATCATTGGCCACCCAAATATGACAATGAAAGACACAGTAACAGAAAGTACACACACACACACAAAAACCAAAGTTCTGCTGCACAGACTGCATAAAACCCCTTTCGGTGCGAAATAAACACACCAAGGTAGCTGCACAGTAAATATAGATGTATTTTGTAGTAAAAGGACGATACCAAGCTGTTAAACGTTGTTCTATTAATGTTTTTATCAGCACTGAACATGTTATATAGTCAAAAACGCTGAACAGTTTATTGCTCATAAGTAAATAGCCAAAATGGTGCTAAATTACTTTCAGTACATTTAATTCATAAATCATGGAATTCTGCCACTAATTATTTGCAAAATATTCATGGGTTTTGTTATCTTATAGATGCCAATTTACCTCACTTATCCAGTGCATTCATTTTAATATGCACATTACACACAACGAAGTCATCTTTCTTGAAATGTTAACCATTTCCTACGTGGTGCAGAACAGATGTAGAGAATAATGCTCAGCTAACATTTATTTAACTGTATTGTATGATTAAATACAATGAATAAGAAAAAAGGTAATAGCAACTCTGCAGGCGAGGCACATACATAAACAGCTTGTGAAGAATACATGAAGTGAAACAACCAACAGGCTCTTTTTTCCAATACTGCCCTTGCTCATGAGATACTTGTGTACCACTCCTCGTCAGAACTAATGTTGCAACAGCGCATCACACCTGTGGGAACTGTGGCTGATGTTACACTGAAGCCAGGTTAACAGAAGTGACTGGGACACAATTTTCTCCTCACAATAACATGTTTCTTTGTACCTTGTTACCTTATATCCCAAGTTCTGGATGGTCTTCTTTGTTGCTGTAGTTCAGTGCGAAGTCAACACAGATATTGGAGAACAGGTGGCAGTTTCTTGTGCCACGTAGCACATTGCACTCTTCCGGTTATCCTATCTCCCTCAAGAAATGTTCTGATGTAAAGCCAGAGACAGGCCAACTTAGGAACAGCGACCCATAGAGTTACCACTGTCCTTTGGCATTTTATAGATCACCCACAGTACTACCACATCTCACAAATTGGTTCGTGAAACATCGGGATGGTACATCTTCTAAGATTGGCATCTCGCACTTTATTCATTCTAAGCTGTCCACTTCCACGCCAGACGAAAGTAGCAGTGCACTGGTATTTAAAATTGCATTCAGCTGAAGATTCTGAGATGCAACGATGTGTTCCGAGTGACTGAGGTACAAGCATGTCAGAATCTCACAACATGTAGCCACAGGCAGTCGTTGTCAACTGCTCTGTGTATATTGGTTTCTTGGCTCTTATGCTGGACTTTCCAGCAAAGGTGAGACAAGTACACAACAGGAAGAAACGTGCTGGCTGGTTGGCAGGTAGAGCTTATTTGTCAGAATTTTAAGTTTTGTGGAATGATGTTGGCCTACAGGCATCTTATGTCCCTCTTCCAAATAGAAAACAGCAGGTGAAGATTCTTCAGGCCCCTTATCAAGCTGACTGTACATCATGTCATCTTCCTGTTAAAGATGCAGAACCGTCTTCTTCAGTAACTGTCGTATTTCTCCTAGTAGTGGTCACCAGGTTCCAAATGAAGACTATTAGTGCAGACATCCGTTAGATCTGGGATGACTGACAATCGGGAACATTACATTTTTTGAGATGCTGTGCAATGAACTGTTTTAGGTTGAAGTAAACTGTCGAAACATTGTGGGGCACTGTTGCTGAAATTGAGGAAGCACTTTCACTTCAGTCTTCACATTTCGCACCAGCAACATAACTTTAGTTCTATCCTTCATTAATGACCAACCCAGTGCATAACGTCTCAGTAATTTTGGAACACCAACCTCATCTGTCTCATTTGTTGATTTCTCTCGGTGCAGTGTTGAAGTGCTAAGCTTCTCTCTAGGATTGTCCCTCTAGTAATGGCTCCAGGAGGGGGTTACCATTATTCTCATTTACTTCTTTTGGCGATGATACAAATGCAGCAACTGTTACCATTTTATGTGGTTTATGTCTCAACTCCTTCAGTTTTGATACAGAGGGACGTCATCAACCACAGGCCACATTGTTCCCAAATGAGAGTAGTAGAGGGTGCATGATGTCTACACACCCATTATGGTATGATCTCGCCATCTTTTCATCAACCTTCATATCTGGGGCTTGTTCTGAAGCTTGTGAGTACTACGATTCTAGCACAGATTACCAGTATTGTCATATTACCCTCAGTTTGGAGGGCGACATTTTGTCTTACAGGTTGGCATTCCTAGCAGGGCTGACTTCACATCTATGGAGGCTCTCCTCCATATGGAATGTAAGATTAGAGAAAGAGAATGAGGGACACCCTCGGGCTCGCAACCTAATACCGTTGGGGTCGAAAAATCAAGAGTTGACCAAGAGAGGCCGACAGGAAAGGAAACCAAAAGTCAAAGTTAGTGGAAGTGGTGTCAGAGCGCTAGGTCATCTAAGGCTATTTGACACAAAGAGAAGGAAGATTTGTGAATTGTTACTTAATGCATAGTACACTCAATACATGCAAGCAAACCGTAAGTAATAAACATTATTTTCTATGCACTGACAGGAAAGTGCTTTTAACAGGAACAGCACTTACTGAATAAATATAATTTTTACATGTGGACACTTCATAGAGATTTGTTACATGTACCATTCAATGAGACATTGAAAACTGTTTAACTGGTACACACAGGTCACTCCTTAGCTAATAATTAAAGCTGCTTGGCATGAAAGTATTTTCCTCATTTTAATAATAGTGGAAATAATTACACATATTGTTTGATCTGGTACAGAAGTTAAAATTCCTCATAATTAAATTGAAATTGTTCCACTGAAATGTTACAATCTTTGTCTAAAATACTAACTTAGATAGTTATTGTGTATCTATAGGAAAGCATCATACAGCAATAACACACTGCATGTTCAGCACAAAGCTAATCTTTAAGAGAGCTGATATGTCTGTCAGTTGAAATACTTTGCAGTGGAATTTATTGTCATGATGATAGCCCATACATGTTCAGATAACGACTGACTTCAACCAAGACAAAATATATAGACTTTTTAATATGTAGATTATAGAACAGAATAAATTTCTTTTTCGAAAGTCCCCATGTATTTCTATAAGACTTATAGAGGAAGTAATGGGTTTTACTAATTAAAATGTTTAAAAAATCCAATTTACAAGCTTAATTTCAGTTAGCATTATTGGCTATTATTTAAAAATATGTTAACAGTATGTATGATGTCCCCCAAAATGTAGAGCACACATTATCAGTCCACATATACAGGGTGTTAACAAAAAGGTATGGCCAAACTTTCAGGAAACATTCCTCACACACATGTCCACGTAACATATTTACTTTCTTTGTGTCTGGAAACGCTTACTTTCCATGTTATAGCTCATTTTATTACTTCTCTTCAAATCACATTAATCATGGAATGGAAACACAGCAACAGAACGTACCAGCGTGACTTCAAACACTTTGTTACAGGAAATGTTCAAAATATCTTCCGTTAGCTAGGAAACATGCATCCACCCTCCATCGCATGGAATCCCTGATGCTCTGATGCAGCTCTGGAGAATGGCGTATTGTATCACAGACGTCCACAATGCGAGCACGAAGAGTCTCTACATTTGGCGGAGTTGCGTAGACCAGAGCTTTCAAATGCCCCCATAAATGAGAGTCAAGAGGGTTGAGGTCAGGAGAGCGTGGAGGCCATGGAATTGGTCCGCCTCTACCAATCCATCGGTAACTGAATCTGTTGTTGAGAAGCGTACGAACACTTCTACTGAAATGTGCAGGAGCTCCATTGTGCATGAACCACATGTTGTGTCGTGCTTGTAAAGGCACATGTTCTAGCAGCACATGTAGTATCCCGTATGAAATCATGGCGGTGAATCAATACATAATGGCGAAACTAAAATGAGCTCTTACATGGAAATTAAGCGTTTCTGGACACATGTCGACATAACACCATCTTCCCTTTATTTGTGTGTGAGGAATGTTTCCTGAAAATTTGGCCGTACCTTTTTGTAACACCCTGTATAACAATAAATGCATAATAGTACGCATTATATCAAACAGCAACAGAAGAGCATTTAACAATGTGAAGAACAGTAGACAATAAAATTTTATGATTTAAATTCTGTCCTTTTACTTCAGAACCACACTCTGTAGTGTGAAAACCATAACTGATCTAGTAACAACAGAGAATCAAGATATAGTTAGCTGTTCAAACTTCTGCCGAAGATACACTTAACACAATATACAAGTCAATCGACATTGTAAGCACCTGTAAGAGAAGGTATAATATACATCCTTCAGGATAATCAGCTAGATGTAACACATCCTTTGTTAAGGATGCCGGTTAAGTGAGCAATAACATTTTAAAATTGTGGAGCATGCAAAGTAAGTAATAGCTGTATGTTACATGAAGAGTAATAAACATTTCTACATCAGCCATCTACAATCTCGTGTAGTATTAATCTGAAAATATTGTTCCATCCACATTGGAAGTACTAAACATGACACTGCATCATCTAACTGAACCACATGTAGTTCTGATCGTTGCAAATGTTTGTACCAGACTTTTTTTACAGTGCTCGCAAGAACCAACACTAATAGGGACATCCGATTGCCATTACCGAAACTATGTTTCCTTTCAAAGCGAACTAATTTCAAAGACTAATAGTACAAACTTAAACTAAGATATATTTGTGGAATACAACTATTTTGGGGAGAGAGTATGGATAACGAAACCATCTCCAAGCACACAAACACCAATTTCATTAATTACTTTGAAACTTGAATTTGGAGTCTACACCTGCAGTTTTAAGACTGTAAACTAATCCAAAAAGTAATTTTACACGAATTGTTGAATACATATGTGAATAACAGTGGCCGGCCGTTGTGGCCGAGCCGTTCTAGGCGCTTTAGTCTGGAACCATGCTGCTGCTACAGTCACAGGTTCGAATCCTGCCTCGGGCATGGATGTGTGTGCTGCCCTTACGTTAGTTAGGTTTAAATAGTTGTATGTCTAGGGAACTGATGACGTCAGATGTTAAGTCCCATAGTGCTCTGAGCCAGTTTTTTAAAAAGCTTTAAGGTCGTATGATTATGGTAACAGAAAAATTTAACTGCGAACACTATGGCTTCAACTAATAATTCCTTTCACAGAGAGGTAAGTGTAGTGAGAGGTTACTTTTTATTACGACTGGTTTTGGTCATTTACCATTTATGTAAAAGACCAAACAGAAGGAAATGGAATCTAACATCAAAATGGTTCAAATGGCTCTGAGCAATATGGGACTTAACTTCTGAGATCATCAGTCCCCTAGACCTTAGAGCTACTTAAACCTAACTAACCTAAGGACATCCAGGCCCAAGGCAGAATTAGAACTGCGACAGTAGCAGTCGCGCGGTTCCAAACTGTAGCGCCTAGAACCGCTTGGCCAATCTGGCCAGCAATCTGACATCGAAACTGAACAGAGGACCCAGTAAGATTACTAAATAGAGTTTCTTTTCGAGAAAATTACTATCACATGATCAGAATCCATACCTTTCATCGTACACGAAAAACGATTATCATAATGAAAATATATGAAACAGTGAACGTAGTGTTGGAATTCTAAAGTAAAAAACTGCCTGTGAGGTACACAGCTAAGATATGAAGTGTCGAAGTTAACAGTTCGAAGATCGTGCAAACAAAGAGCGTGAATGTGCATAATACATAACATTAGGTAAAAACACTTCTATGTCAAGTTTGTACGAATGTATAACAGTAAAAAAGCTGTGTTCAGCAAAGGCACTTTAAAAAATCAACCAAATGGCAAACATACGTACAGGGGGCACATGATGTATACATGCCATACAAACGTAATAAAAACAGTGTACAAACCATAACGGGTAGAAAGCAGAAAACACCCATGTCATAAGCAGCTGACTCTCTAAACATACTGGAGTCAGATATAATTAAATTATATCAAGGAACGTAGATGCAGTACTACATCTGGTATTTATGAAGTATAATAATATGAAGAGATGGCAATGTGTATATCAAACTATCGTATCAAAAACTATCTCTCTATAAGCTTCTGCATAATCACATTAAACTAACAAAGAACACACAACAACAATAAATCCTTAAAAATGTAACCATACATCGTTCATATTAGTCGTACTTGAGACAAGGTGTGGGGAGTCAACAACAGGCAACCAGTATTACCGATCATACTGAGTGCGCTTGTGACATTTCTCTTTCCACAATTACTAATTATAAAGGAAACTATTCGCAACTGAATCACAGTAGTGTGTACAAATATCTACAAGGAAATATTATACTAAGAACACACATTTGTGATGCAAG
Organism: Schistocerca gregaria; assembly: GCF_023897955.1. Lineage (NCBI taxonomy): Eukaryota > Metazoa > Arthropoda > Insecta > Orthoptera > Acrididae > Schistocerca > Schistocerca gregaria. The sequence continues at coordinate 425,933 of NW_026062014.1, read as the reverse complement.
CACTCTTACAGAGAGAGGCTCATAAGCGCTAGAGTAACAATGAATTACTTTGTAGCTGCACACACTTTCCAGGTAACACTCTAGATATTACAGTTATTAATAGGAAACCAAGCTCAAACTAACATGTCGTGTACGAGGGTTGACTGAAAGGTAATGCCTTCACCTCCGTAACATTTCAACTGTTGACAGCATTGGTATGTGGCAGGTACTGGCTTGTTCTGTAGCCTCTCCTCTACAGCTCCAGGTGGCAGGAAGCCTAAGCATTGAACTGTTGTAGTGTTACAGTGTAAAGTATGGAACCCTACAGACGGTAGGGCAATGCATTTAAGCAACGTGTAGTCATTTGATTCTTGACAGCAGAATGTGTCACTCCAAAGGAGATTCATCAGAGAATGTAAGCATTTTATGGTGAATGTGTTGATGTGAGTACTGTCCGTCATTGGGCGTGTAAGTTTAAAGGTGTTGATGCGAGAACATCTGACTGGCGTGACAGAGTTGGATGTCCTGGAACAGCAACCACTGAGTTTCACAAGCAAACCGATGACTGATTCAGAACGATCGTCTTATCAGTCAGAGAGAAATTTCAAGCACAATCAGCATTTCACAAGAATGTGTGGGTCACATTATTGCTTCACGTGTAACCACAGAAGAATTTCAGGGACAATCTCACCACCATGTATCGAAGCAGGGTTGCCCACTGCTATCCTGCTTTGGTCTTACGCTACTTCAGTAACCTAATTAAGCAATGAACGTTTAATTTTTTTTTTTTTTCATTTTCACTACTCAGATCCCGACTACAGATTCTGTGGCCTTCAGCCTCATAGCACAGAATTCAGAAATAGTTTAAATAAAATTCCCCTAGTAAAACCTATTATTTCAGTACATTCTAGTATATATTCTAAAAGCAATGAGGTAATCAGTTTTATTGGAAATGCATACTATTAACAGTTATGGACGATGACATATTGTGCAATATATATTAAGTAACATTCGAGTGAGCTAATAGATCAAATTCAGCTATAAGACTGCATCCAAAAGAAAGCCTAAATTTTACTGATTCCAGCAAAGTGTTTAAATTTACCCAAAGTCTGTTAGTTCAATAGATATTAAGACTTAAAATCTGTTGCCTGTATGACTTTCAGTGCCAATTGTGACCAAACTACTAAATAATTCCGACATCTGTTTTGATATTTTTGATATCTTTATTTTTCTACGTAAAGTGACTCCAGTCTCAACTTTGTAAGTGCATTAATTAAGAATTAAGTAAATTTGAATATGTAAAAATTATTGTTCTAAAGGGCTACCGTGGTTACAAGTCGGGAATTCCCACGGCGGATGCATAAGTTAGTTTCGCGTATTTAAATTGATACAGCTTACTCATGTTAGTTAAATAATAAACCCAATAGTTAACTTAAAAACCAGTTAGAAAGGATCATTTTAACCCTGGGAAATTATAAACTATAATATATTAACAGAATAGTCAAACATTCAAGCGCTCGTCTATATAAGGTCGGAGCTAGTGCAGCTCTAGTTAGTTCTCGGTCAGATTCTCTTGGAGCAAAAGTGCAGCAAGTTGGTCAATTTTTTCGGTAATTGTGACTGTGAACTTTGTTAAAGACTGGAAGTTTTTAACCTTCCTAATGTGACGATTAAGTGTAAGAGGTCTGGTCACATGAATATTCTGTGTGCGAGTGATAACAAAGAAATCGCCATGTGGTTGACATAAATGTTCAACAATCAATACAATCTTGACTTTTGATTTTGGAAAACTTAACCTAGGATCCTGGCTTCTTAATTTCAGTGTGATTTAGGTGAGACAGACGTAGCTACCGGGAAGACAAAATTGAATAAGCAAAGCAAGTTAGATGGAGAACACTGGGCGAGGAAATATTTCAGTACCAGTACATCCGATTGTGACGTGAACTTTAAATGACACTACTAAATAAGGACATGTCCCGGCACGTTACATGTGGTGCCCCAGGTGAGGAAACAACCCAGCACGTTACAACCATACAGAATCCTCCATACAGTCCAGATTTAGCACCATTTGACTTCCATCTGTTCTTGATAATGAAAGGCGATCTGCTGGAACATTATGCTTCTGATGAATACGTTGAGAGAACTGTGAGACTGGTTTCAGGAACAGTGTCGACTTCTTCTGTGATGGATTCAGAATACTTGTTCATTGTTGGCAGAAATTTATCCAATTGGCTCGTGTTGATTATGTGGAAAAGTGAATACTTTTAGTTAAGGATCACGTTCTACAGACTATGTCTACATGTGATTTATTAAGATATTGCCATCCAAACCCAATTAACGAAGGTGGAGCATTACTTTTCACTCAACCCTCGTACTTGACTATGGCCTATTACATATAACGACAGGAACAAGTGTTGTACCATATTATGATTGTGTGTTCTTAAAGTTTCAACAGCATGCAATAAAACCCATGAAAAATGATAAAGCTAAAGGACACAAAGCAGAAATTTAATACATTTGTTGTTTTAAGCCTTTATTTTAAATGAATATGATGGATGTTAGAAAACTTTTGTTTGAATTCTCTGACTGGAAATATGGTTTCCATAGGCCAGGATGTATTGGACCTCAAGCAAACTTTGAAAATGCTATGGGAGATGGCCAAATACAAACTAGGAGGAAATGTTTACTATTGTGTTTCTAATTGTTATCAGTTACAATTACAATTAATTAAAGCTGTTTTATACACTGCGGTTTCTTTGAATCTCTGGTATTTTGCAAATGATAATATTTTACATATCTGTTGTTCAGCATTTAGAGGTTTGAAATTGTGTCTAATGTTTGTTGGAAGCAACAAAGTGCTCATTATGAAAGTGAGTGTATGTTGTGCATCCTTATCTGCACTGCCTGATGACCTCTCACCGTTTCTGACAAATCCTTTTCTTTGTGTGTTGTAATCTTTTAAGATGCAGGAAAATATATGTAACACTGAAAATAAAATTGTCTGGATTTACTCATAAATAGGTATGATCTTACATCCAAGATTCATTTCTGTTGAACCAGGAAGCTATCAGATAGGAATGATTAACCAAATTCATGACATGCAGCACTAGATTCAACTTTTAGTAAGATCAGTGGAATAGTGTTTGGGAAAAAATTGCCTTCAGTCCTGGGTCCATGCTTTTCTGATTTATTTCAATGATCTAATGCAGTTGTGAATGGTGTAGAATAAACTTACCATGTTTTCACATGGCACCAGAATTCTGACACATCTTTTACGACTGAGTGGCAAATCTGCAAATTACAGCCTCCTTGATCTCCACTGCTGGCGCCAAGGGAATCAGAGGAGAGCCATGTGGAGGAGACTGGTTAGTTGGTTGTTTGAGGTTTAAGGGACCAAACAGCAAGGTCATCAGTCAATTGTTTCAAATAGGGTCCATTCCGCTAATGGGACATCTGAGGAAAGTCAGAACAATAAAAGGGAAGAAGGCAAAAACGTAAAAGGGCAGTCATGTTGTAAATCGTAAAAAACAAAATGAGGCAAGTTGGCAAGAGAACAAACCCAACGCTATGCTGAAGCAGCATAGGCAAGACCACCTGTGACTTAAGATGTGCAACCTATGGTAAAAGGAGACTGTTTTACCTTTTTTTTAAAGGATTGGTTTGAGTAAAAGGGCAAGAAATGATTATCTCTGTCAGGGAGATGAGTCTGGAATCTCCAAACATGGCTTACAGTGGGAGACACACAAACACTCACCGCCCTGCCCCAATACCTTAAAACTGAGAATAAAATCCACTTTCCTGGAGAAAACCGAAAACCAGAGAGACCATCCGGGAATCGTCAGCCAACATCAAAGGTAAAGTGTGGGGCAGTCTGTACTTAGCACGCAGAGCCAAAAGAAGGGGGCATTCAAACAAAATATGGGCAACTTACTGGAAGGCTCCACAACCACAAAGTGGGGGTGGCTCATGATGCAAAAGAAAACCATGGGTCAGCATGGTATGGCGAATGCGGAGATGACACAGTGTGGTCAAGTCTTTCGGGAGACGCGAAAGGAAGAACGCCACAGGCCTGTGGTCACCTTAATCACGTGAAGTTTATTAGAGAGAGGAGTAGCCAACCAAGTGTGGGCCCATGATTGTGCGAAGTGGGATTTGATGTGGAGCCGTAAATCCTCTGCAGGAGGGGTTACGGAAAATGGGTGGTAAGTGACTGCACCTCCAGCCAAACGAACAGCGAGCTCAGTACCCGAGATGACGACATGGCCAGGGACCCAAAGAAAGTCAATGGAACAAGCAGCACGGTGAATATCAGCGAGATGGTCATGAATGGCAGAGACCAAGGGATGGCGCGAAAAACACCGGTCAATAGCAAGAAGGCCACTCATCGAGTCCGTACATAACAAAATGCGGTTGTGTTGGGACTGTTTAATGAAGGTAAGAGTCTGGGAAATTGCCATCAATTCCTCAGTAAACACCCCACATGTAGATGGCAGCAGATGATTTTCCGTTCCAATAGAGGACGTGAAGGCATACCCAACATGATCAGTAGATTTAGAGCCATCAGTCTAAAAAACGACAGCATCCCAAAACTCCCACAAAATTCGGCGGAAAAAGGAAAGGAACACCACCAGGGGGGATGGAATCTTTCGGACCACGGCAGAGATCCATCCGAATTCGAGGCCGAGGAACTAACCAAGAGGGGGGGTGGGGGGGTGGAGGGAACGGAGCGAGGGAGACAGGACAAAGAAGGAAGCTGAAAACACGACAAAGAGATGCAAGGCGGAGCCCAACCGATAAACCCGCCTGTGGTCGGGAGTCGGGTGGGCGACGTCCATGGTCTGGGAACAGGATAGAATAGGAAGGATGCGTAGGAGAGGAACGGATAACGAGTGCATAAGACACCAGAAGCTGGGATCGCCGAACAGAGTGGGGGGTGGATCCCAGCTTCAACCAGGAGACTGGTCACCGGTGCCTTCCCTACTAGCCCTGTTGATAAACGGATACCACAATGGTAGACTGGATCCAGCATGTGCAGTGTGGAAGGAGCAACAACCATAAACTTGTCAACCATAGTCCAAGCGAGACAGAACTAGAGCATGATAAAGACGGAGAAGGAGGCAACGGTCCATACCCCAATAGGAGTGGGCAAGGAAGCGAAGGACATTGAGTTTACAGAAACATTCTACCTTCAGGAGTCTGATATGTGGCAGTCAAGTGAGCTTGTTGTCGAAAAGAAGACCCAGGAAACGAAACTGTGGGACCAAAAGACAATCGTTGTGCAGCGAGATAGAGCTCTGGATCAGGGTGGATCGTAGTACGGCGACAGATGTGGATCACCCGCGATTTTGAAGGAGAGAATTGAAACCCGTGTGAGAGGGTCCATGCAGATGCACGCCGTATAGCTCCCTGGAGCTGCCGCTCTGACGATGCCATCGAGGAGGAACTAACCCAAATGCAGAAATCATCCACATACAGGGCAGGGGCAACCAAAGGACTGGCAGAGGCCACAGGTCCATCGACAACAATGAGAAAAAGAAGGACACTCCAGACAGAACCCTGTGGGACACTGGTCGTCTAGGTCTGTGGAGAACTAAAAACAGTACCAACTCAAGCTCTGAATGACCGATAAAAATCGGTAGTGGGCCCCAAAGACCCCACTGATGAAGGGTAAGTAAGATGTGATGGCGCCAGGCCGTGTCGTAGGCCATTCGAAGGTCAAAAAACACTGCAACCAAATGTCGGCGCTCCGAAAAAGCCTGCCGAACTGTGGATTCCAAGTGAAGAAAATGATCGATTGGAGATTGTCCCTCTCGGAAGTTACACTGGTAAGGAGACAATAGATCCCAAGATTCGAGGACCCAATTGAGCCAACGGGCTACCATCCATTCAAATAACTTACAAACAACATTGGTGAAACTAATTGGCCGATAGCTGTCAACAGATAGCGGGTTCTTACCAGGCTTAAGGACAGGAACCATGATGCTATCACTCCACTGAGAAGGGAAGTCACCCTGGAGCCAGATACGGTTAAACACCCAAAGAAGATGTTGCTGTTGTGGAGCACTGAGATGGTGAAGCACTTGATTATGAATGAAATCTGGACCAGAGGACGTATCATAAGAAGAAGATAGAGCAGAAATAAATTCCCATTCAGTGAAAGGTTTGTTTTAAGTTTCTGACTCACAAGGGGTAAAACATAAGGTGGAAGCATCAGGCTGCTGCTTTTGGTGAAGGAAAGCCGCTGGATAGGAGGCTTATGCTGATGCCACTGCAAAATGGGTCGCAAGGTAGTCTGCACAAGCTAATGGGTCCGTACAAAGGCCATCTGGGAGGTGAAGGCCTGGGAGGGTGGACTGCCGATGGCATCTTTGGAGAGAGCGAAGTGTAGCCCATACTCGTGACAGAGGGACAGAAGAACCATGGGAAGAAACGAATCGTTCCCAACATATCCGCTTGCTCAGTTTGATTAAATACCGGGCTTTAGCGCGGAGGCGTTTAAAAGTAGCAAGGCTGGCTATGGATGGGTGCCTCTTAAGGTGTTGCAAAGCTCAACGTCGATCACGGATGTCAATGACAATGGCTGTACTCCACCATGGGACTTGCCGGCGACGAAATGGCCCAGATGAGCGGTGGACAGGAAGGCTAGCAACATGAACGATAGCGTCAGACGCGTCACGTAGGATGTCATCAATACAACCGGACAAAGAGGGAGAAAACACGATCTGTGCTGCGTATAGAGGCCAATCGGCACGTTGGAAATACCAACGAGGTAATGTGTCCATCGGAGAGCGGGAAGGGAGCGAGATAATGAATGGGAAATGTTCACTATCACAAAGGTGGCGACCAGTGTAATGAAGGTAGGAGAGAGGGAAAAGAAAGAGAAAGATCAATGGCAGAAAGTGTACCATGACCGGCACTGAAATGAGTAGGAGAGCCATCATTAAGAAAGCACAAGTCGTGGTCTGCTATAAGCTGCCTTTCCATCTAGACGAGGTCTTCTTATAGACCACTGCCCCACAATAGATGATGAGCATTAAAATCCCCAAAAAGGAGGAAAGGAGGAGGAATTTGCTGAGGAAGGGCAGTTAAGGTAGCACGTGTAAGACTCCTCTCAAGAGGGAGATAAAGATTGCAAACTATGAGCGCAGAGTAAGTGGACCCTAACAGCAACCGCTTCCAATGTAGTTTGAAGAGGAATCCACGTGCTAGTAATGTGTGTACGGACCAACGTACAAATGCCACCAGAAGCCCGCAGGGGTTCGACCCGATTTCAACAGAAAACACGGAACGCAAGGAGGGTCGGTGAGTGAGCACCAGTAAAATGAGATTCCTGGAGAACCACGCAAGCTGCATAGTAGGACAAAAGAAGGGATTTCAATTCTGGAAGTCGACGATTGGATTTAGCGTGTTCAGCCTCCCTTTAAACCATCGTTCTGTGGTTCTCCAACGGAATTGTAATGGATCCTGTCATACCGCAGGGTCCCCACCCGTCACCGACAACGAGGGGGCGACACCCATGAACTACAGGTCAGAGTCCGGTTGTGAAGTCGGAGAAGGGACCTCCGGTGACACCAGAGGCTCTTTGTCCCGGGACTTATATTTCTTCTTCTTTTCAGGCTGCGCTCGAGGAGGGCTGTGTGGCAAAAAGGAGCCAGCTGCAGCAAGATCAGGAACAGAAAGAGACCGGGCGACTTGGGGGCCAAAAGATCGCGGCTCTCTCGGTCGTTGCAGGGCAGCAAACCTTTGGCCTGGAAGGTGCCTGGAAGAGGCATCCTGGGGAGTCGCCCTTGACCGGCAGACGCCGAAGGAGTGGAACACTTCTCTGGCTGGGGAGGGAGGGCAGACCCCAGGGGAGAAGGTGTGGGAGCTGCAGGGGAAGGGGGGGGGGAAAGAGGGATCCAGGATAAGGGTAAGGAAGGGTGAGGAAGGGGTGAAAATGTAACCAAGCCGTAACTAGATGTCACAGACACGGGGTGAAATCATGTATATTTCTTAGGTGCCCTCTGTGTAGGTTAAACGATCGAGTGACTTATACTCCTTTCTTCTTATATACTGGGCAATCTGGTGAATGTGGAGAATGACTGCTGTGACAATTTACACACACAGGAGGGGGAACACAGGCACTCCTCTCATGGAGTGGACGTCCACAGTCGCAATAGAGAGGTGCCTGTGAGCAGCGGGAAGACATGTCCAAAACGCAAGCATTTAAAACACCTCAAAGGAGGTGGGATGTACGGCTTCCCATCACATCGATACACCATAATCGTAACTTTCTCAGGGAGGGTATCTCTTTCAGAGGCCAGAATAAAGGCACCAGTATCAATACGATTGTCTTTAGGACCCTTCTGAACACGCTGAACCAAGTAAACACCCCGCCATCCGAGATTGTCCTGAAGTTCCTCATCAGTTTGAAGTATGAGGTCCCTGTTAAAAGCACACCTTGTACCATATATAGAGACTGTTGCTGATAAAAACTGCTTTAGCTGCCCAGTCTGCAGCCCTATGTGCCTGTATCCATCTTGGCACAATTGCTGTGTCCATTACCCCCCACCAAACCCGACCGCATCTTGCTCAGGGAGTCCACTTCGCCAAACTTGTCTTCAGTGTGTTCCACAAAGAATAAAGGTTTGGTATTGGTGAGAGTATCTCCATCAGTCCTAGTGCAAACTAGATAATGGGGGAAAGGTTTTGCCCCTAGCTGACGGGCCTGACCCTCTTCCCAGGGGTAGCCATGGAAGGGAAGGCCAAAGGGACAAGAGAAGCAGCACTTGAGGAATCAGTTCCACTCGGAGACATGGCCGCAGAAGAACGGCCAGAGTTCAGGACCCGTATGCGTTTCATTTGCATAGCGTCCGCCCTGATACCATCCCCTCCGATCAGGGGCTCTCCTCACGGACGCCACCTAGCCACAGCAAGGGCCGTCTGGCACCGCGTCCATTGCCAGGAGTTCCGATGCTCCAGGGTGACGAGCAACAACTCCAAGGCATGCATGAGGATGTCACAGGGATCACACTTCTGATACCTGAGCTGTGTGTTCAGGGGGCTCAACAAAAAGGGTACATAGCGACCCCACCACATGGGCTGGCTACCGTGCTCGCTACGCACCCTAGTGTCAGACAACGACATGAAAGAGAAGGTAGAACGTACTAGGAGGGCGCACGTCGGAGACACTAGGTAAGGTGCTTTTCCCCAAATGGTTCACACTATGGAGGAGAAATTTTGTAACGGAGGTCAAACCCCAGAGGGGGGACCAAGGAATGCCAAAAGAAGGAAATGATTATGGAACAAAGCCGAATTGTACAACCAACAGAACCAGGATGATAGCAGGGGCCAACATAAGCAAGGACACCAACAGAGGGAGAGGAGAGGGCGAGGGGAAAGGAGCAAGGAGGGGAAAGCAGGGGAAGGGAAAGGAAATGCAGCCCTGGAGAGAAAGAAGGCTGCAATGGCTCGGGGCCCCATGCTCGCCACGCACGTATTCACAAAAGACTTATTGACCCCCTGGGAGGGTGGAGGCTGGTGGGGCAAGACAATGATATCTGCAATATACGGGCAGTGATAGCACATTTAAAGTAATTGTCTGATGAATGGCGCTGCCTTGATTCTGCTGATATGGCAGTGCTTAACTGGAGTGATGTCCTTACTTGCATGGTAAGACTTCTTACAATAGTGGATTTAGGCAGAGGAGAATGGACTTCCCTACAGAAGTAATATGTTACTTGTTGGTGGCTAACGATTAATTCTTTACATCAGCTTACACATCCCTATATATTTCTATACTTCCATCGTGATTGAAGACGTCTTGCATTTTGGTGGCTCAAAACTTGGGTAGGAGAAGGAGCAGCACTTTCGTGGGTCAATTTACTTCCGCTTATCGTGGCAGTATTAAGATACTGACTGTGACTTAACCTAAGACGTTTGTCATCTCACAAGAACCTTCCCAAGTTTTACGGAACACTCCTCATCTGTCATATGCAGCACATGGCATTGTGTGTGACAAGTGTTGTAATGAAACCTACTATTATTTCATTAACACATGGACAGAAAACATGACAGTACGTTAAACATAGGTTCTCACTAGTTATATTCAATGGAAGGTTACTGAAGCACTGCTGCCAACCTTTAATGGGTTTGACGTACCTGTATAGAGATGTGGATTTACGTAAAGATCGTAGCAGAATGTGATTAACTGATGGAGATAGCCATGTGATTAGTAATTCGGAATGAATTTGAAATTGAGGATACCACCGTTATGCTGTCATAGTTATCTTGTGAGTGTCCTTGCTATGGCTATCAATTTTACGATGCTGGCTTCCAGAAACTAATTATGGTTGATTTGAGGCTGTGTAAAATGTGTGTGACGTGTGCTTGGATGGGCATTTGATGTCCAGTAAATGTTGGCGTCAGAAATGTGACGTCAGTTGCTACCAACCGGAGGTTAACGGCTGTTAGTAGCACAGTGGTCTGTTGCAGTTTGGGTTGGCCAAGGTTTCGTCAGGGGAAGCTACATTGCATTCTGTTAAACCTAGTTTTTTCCTGTCTTTCAAATCTTTATTATTGCATTTGCTGCATCATACATTTCAATAGTCCCTTAGGTCCAAGGTGTGTAAATAGTGTTGAGATTTTAATTCATTCCCCATTGTTAAGTGGCCTGCATGTCTGTTTCACTCACTGACTGTTTGCACGATTATTTTCTGATTTAAAAAAAAGTTGTCTCAGTGTTCCCAGAATTTGCAATATTTGAAGGGTCTATGTTAATTAAATGTATGGTTCTTGCGAATCCTTTCAACTTCATGCTCTTCATTAGTCTACTTTGACGTAAAAAATTTGGAAAGTAATGGTTATTAAAACTAAACGTTTTTGAGTGTTACTCTGCGTTTTAAGACCCAGTGCAGGCTCCATATACCACTTGGTATGCTGAATTCCTTTGCTTGGGCTGGCTAAGGAGTAGTTGACAGCTATTACACAATTTATATGAAGTCACGAGAAGCCAGATTAACACAAAGACAGTCAACAGCCAGCAGGTGAGTTGGTAGCACCACGTTCCTGGGCATTTGCGCCAGCTTCCAACTACGCTGGGAACATGGCGTTCATTCAACTGAGCAAAAGTGAGATCAGCAGCCTTTACATCAAAACGTCTCTCATATTGGAGACGAAACGGTCACAAAAAAGGCTTACGTTGTTTCTGTGCACTCTATGAAAAGAAACCTAATTATCTTCTGGGCCACCTATTCTCTTCCTCATACTATCTTCACTGCTTAGTGAAGTGAGTAAACTCGTGTGTAAACTAAGTTCAAGAATCTGTTTCGCGTATTCTCAGTTGGCTAAACTGATTTGCTTCTCGATACATTTAGTTCTCTAATGTGTTGCTATCAAGGACTCCATTGTCTGAACAACTCAGCATTTCACATGTGTAACTCCAAATAAATGAATGCTGTAGTCCACTTCTGAAGTAATATTCCATGAGCTTTTCAGCTCAGTGGGAGGGAGATTAAAAAGTTACAGAGCAGCATACTTACCACCTCCTCACAGCAGGTTGCATAACTGGCATTCATTGTCTCTCACCCCTTATGCTACCCCTCTTGCGCATCATGTGAACAGACTCCTTATCTAAGGTAAGAAGCTTTCTAGTTTCACAATTGACAGCTGTTTCAGGGGTCTATTTAGCTTCACATCCATAGGTGTTCCCTGAACGTGTCCCACATGTGACCACCGCGTGGTGCTAGTAGAGCAACAACTGTCTGCCAGACAATGGCTGTACGTCTTCTTAATGTATTCCAAGACCTTACTGGACAGAGAGGGAACGAATCAGTACATAAAAAGCTCCTTTTGTAGGGCCACATCTCTAGGAGAATGGGAGTAGGTGTTTATGTCAAATGAACGTCGAGAACGTTAGCAGAAATTCTACAGAACATGTTGTTCAAAAGCAATGATATGTCCCACAGGGAAGTCGTTCAGATAATGGAAATCAACTACGCTATACAAGAGAAAATGGTGTGACACGATACTGTTGGTGCGACATACACGATGCTTACCGAGTAGGCAGGCAACACGTCTGTACTAAAATAGAAATGGTTACCTGCTAACCAACTTACGACACTATTACGTTACCACCTAAACTGACGAACTAATCTCTTTCCTTGGTCGACATGTTATTCAAACATTCGTTAAGTAGGCGGTAGAAAAACAACATACATTTTGTTTGCAATGCTGAAGACGGTTGCATTCAGTTAAGTAGCTTGGAATTGGAGAACGGCACAAACTCACGTTTGGCACTGCTGATGGGAACCATAGCTTTGTCACAACTCAAAATTTTGTCAGATTTCCCTCATTTTCAATACTGTCTCGCTCCAGCAGGAATCGGAGGAACAATCCCATTGATGATGTTAATTCCTATGTTGCAAAGGGTACCTACAAACAGGAATTGAATACAGGCATTCATCGTTTTACACGAAGTCATACCATTCAGTTATTTCTGCCGATAACGGCAACAGCTTTTTGAGGGCGGTTACTGTAACAGCGAAGATGCATGTACCCTGAGAATATTCAAAGAATATATTCGAAGCTGAGACAAGAAATGTTGGAAACTCTACAAGTTACAACTACTCAGGACCTTAGCCTTTAATCTGCCAAGAATTTTATTTTTAGTACACAGTTTTATTGTTCAAACGCTCTACCGAGTGTTCCAGGCACGCAGCAGCAACGCTCTCTAACTTTATCGCCCCTTTCTATAGATTTCTGGAACGCGAACTGGTAATAGGGATTGGTCAAACAAATGGACAGCCAGCCAGCTTTTGCCCCCAGACGAAACAGTGCATGCTAAGTTTTGGACATCTCATACTGATGCAAACTTTCAGATGATGATGCCTACATCTTTGGCTTTTATTAATTTGTTTGAAGCCTAGGGTATCATCGGGAGACTGGGCCTAATGTATGAAGTGGTAATGAAATCCCAATTCAAAAGGTTAAAGAATCTTGAAAGCATGTTTTGTGACATGATACCAGGTCACTGTAGTAAATACAATCAGTAGCTAGGAATTCCTCCTCAATGGCTCACATGAAGGTGCAATATTAGTCCCAATGGTACTTACACTTCACATCGTGGATGTGCCAGAAATAATATCTAAGAAATTTGGTTACGTTGTTGATTGGATAATAAGAACGAGCAAAATTTGTTAAAATACGGAAGACGTCCTCACATGTAATTTGTCTGCACTGACAGTACTTCTCAAAACGGAGGCTTACAGCTAACATTAGTGAAACGCCACCTCTGACGACGCAGGGAGCACAACATATACGCATTTTGTTGACGCCGTCCACGCCAAGGAGCAGGTGCCTGTCCTAGGAACACCGGGGCTCTGAACAAATGGCTTCTGTCATTCCAGGTGGTTTGCTGTTTTTTGTTGTAAGGCGCAAAGATTTTGTTCTTTCGTGCCAACGTCAGAACTGTAGAACACGAAGATGAAGAAGGGGTTAAAACGACTAAACGGTAAACTCAATTGATGGAGGAAAAGACAGCTTAAAAACAAAGACTGATAAAGGTCTATAAAATACACCATAGAGACAATGGAGGTGCTACACTGAAGATTAAATGTCCTTCGCCATATCGCTACAACAGATCGAGAGTAAAACACGGTCGATAGCCCGCGGCACGCCTGATAACGTAGACGGCAAACGTAAATGAGAACATAAGTGGTTAAGAAAAGTGCATTGTGAATCGTCAGAGACTCAGGATAATGAGTACAAAGTGGTAAGTGATCACCTCTAAACTAAGGACGATGGCTAAGAAGAGAGTGCCCAATACGCAACCCAGCTAAGATGATCTGACGTCAAGAGGGCAGAGGAGGAGGCTGTCCAAGCCACTGGGAGAGCCTTAAAAACCCAGGGATTATTCCTAGAATGGAGGACAACTGGTGATGCCAAAGTGACACCACCTGCTGGCAGACAGGAACAGAGATCATCTGGGAGAATATAAGAACCAGCCGGCTGAGGTACGAGGACTGCAGTCTAGGCAGCAGCGTCAGCAGCCTCATTTCCTGGCAGACTGACCTGAGCAGGAAACCACATGGACATCACAGTGGATCCCTCAGGAGTGAGAAACTGAGTTTTCCTGGACCCGTTGCACCAATGGATGGGCAGTGTACAGTGGTCAGACTCTGTGCCCTTTAGTCTTCGTGCACAGGACAATGGAAAAGCCTGTGTCACCAGATCTATTCTGGCCTCAGAGGGCGAAGAGCTCTGCTGGAAATACTGAGTAGTGTTGCAAAGGCAGATACGGAAAAACGTTGGTGCAGATGACAACGGCACACCTGATACCACAGTCAGAGCCATCAGCATACAGAAAGGTACTATTAAAAAGTCGCGTGTGTAGGTAGTGGAAGTCAAGGCAATAGAACGAGGCTGCAGTAGTGTCCTTGGGGAGCAAATGAAGGCTAAGGTGAACACAGGCTGCCACAGAAAGCCAAGGTGGAGAAGGGTTCACTCCCACTAGGATACTTGCAAGTAGTGTAAAGTTCGGCTGCTGGAGCAAGAACTGAAAATGGGCTCCAGGAGGTAACTGAAGAGGAGTGGGCCCGATACTGGCTATCAAAGTAGTCATCGAAGGAGGCATAGGATGGGTGGCCTGGCATGGCGGAAAAACGCCATGTTTATCTCTTGAGGATAACTTTAGTATGACTGGTAATTCAACAGCTTCGGCATACGCGCTGAACTTGGCTAGCATTAAAGGCGCCAGTGGCCAAACAGATGCGACGATGGTGGGTAGTGTTGAGATGGCATACGAAGCACAGACGCGCAGATGCGTAAACAAAGCACCAATATTCTAGTTTTTATTGGACAAGGGACCAGTACAAACCGATAAGGGGGGTTCAATCTGCCCCCAGGAAGTATCATTGAGGACATGTCCTACATTCAGGAACTACGTACAGTGGGCTCCAAGGTGGGACACGCGTGAGAACGAACAGTTTCCTATTGAGCATGAGCCACAGGAATTTCGTAGTTTCAACTAACAGAAGAGCAGCAGGCCAAAGTTGAGAATATGGGGGGAGAAATCAACTGCACTGACAGGAACCAACACAAACGGTTTTGTCAGTGGAAAAAACAATACCATTCTCGATGCTCCATGAGTGAAGAAGTTAGAGACGTCGCTCAATGTGAGAGGTTCCTGGAGGACTGCAATGGATGGCAGAATCGTCAACAAAAAGGGAGCCAGAGGTGCTCAGCAGGAGGCAGGCCATTATAGCGTTAATGGCGATAGCAAAGAGGACAACGCTGAGGATGGAAATTGAGGTACACCGTTTTCCTGGATAAAGTTGTCTGACGAGGCACAACCCACATACACCTTGAAAACTCCATCTTCTAAAAATTGCTGAGGTGAACAGGGAAGCTATGTGTAGAATACAGACATACCTGTCCTCCAGCAGGTGTCTTCCACAGAATCGAAAAATATTGCTTGCCAGGGATTTCCACAGAAAGCCCTTCATGGCATAGGTGGACAAAGTGAAGAAATGGTCAACTGGAGAATGGCGCACTCTAAATCCACACCACGCCAGGTGGGATGAATCATATGTTCAATAACCTTGCAAACAGCTGCTGAGAGAAATGGGGCAGTAGCTGGAAGAGTGTTTCTCCTTACCCTGCTTATGCTTGGGTGTGACGGTGGCTTCAGTCCAGCATCTCGGAAACCTTCCTTCCACCTAGAGGGGATTGTCCGTATGGAGGATAAAATACTTGCCTGCAAGAGAAGGTGCTGCAACATCTGAATGTTAACATCTTCCAGCCCTGGGGAACAGAATCGGGATTAAGTGACATTATAGTACAACTCTCTCATAGTAAATCCGGCATTGTAGCCTCAAGATTCTGAAAAAGCAAGGTTATTGTCCAAGCCGCCTCCACTTTTTTCCGATGGAGGAAGGCCGGGTAATAATGCGTAGAGCTCGAAATCTCCACAAAACAAAGCTCCAGGAAGTTTAAGATAGCGATAGAGTCCACTATGACATCTGGTACTGTCATCCAGAGATCTGAGAAAGGCCCTTTCTCCCAGATATCCCTACGAGTTTGGCGCAAATGACAGAAGAGCGAGAGGAACTTAGCAAAAACGTAGATGGATTTCATTTACTAATTTTGTCTCTAAGAATGCAGTGGCACTGTGCACGCAACTGTTTACAAAAGATGTAGTTTGTCATCGTAGGAGGACAGTTATAAACGCGGAGAGCACGGTTCCGCGCACGAAGTGCCTCGCAGTACGCCTCAGTCCACCAAGGGACCAGGACACAGAGCAGTAGAGAGGAAGTTCGAGGAATGAAATTTTCGGCTGCACTAAGGGTAACCTGCTCATCGCTAGTGCGGAAGTTTGTTCATCGAAGGTCGCCAGCGAGGAGTGAAGCCTCCATTCAGCCTTAGAAAGCTACCAATCAATTTTGCACATATGTAGGGGTATGTGTCAGCAAACAGAAAGCACAAAGGAAACAGTTGCTGGATTACACGTCACAGAACGGGCCACTCTACAAGCTGTACAGTGCAGAACGAGGAGTCCAAATAGCGATAGGTGTGTGTGGAGTGGGTGCTCCAATGTTAAGGCGGATGAGGTTGAGTTAATTGTGAATGTCAGCAAAGACGTCACGCCTCTGTCAGGTTCTTGAAGAGCCCTGAAGGGGCTTCCATTTCATTTCATGTCCCTCGACTCTTACAACTGCCATCTGGTTTCTGTACAAATTGTAAATACTCTTTCGCTCCCTGTATTTTACCCCTGCCACCTTCAGAATTTGAAGGAGAGTATTCCAGTCAACATTATCAAAAGCTTTCTCTAAGTCTACAAATGCTGGAAACGTAGGTTTGCCCTTCTTTAATCTAGCTTCTCAGATAAGTCGTAGGGTCAGTATTGCCTCACTTGTTCCAATATTTCTACGGAAACCACACTGATCTTCCTCGAGGTCGGCTTCTACTAGTTTTTCCATTCGTCTGTAAAGAATTCGCGTTGGTATTTTGCAGCTGTCACTTATTAAACTGATAGTTCGGTAATTTTCACATCTGTCAACACCTTCTTTCTTTAGGATTGCAATTTTTATATTCTTCTTGAAGTCTGAGGGTATTTCGCCTGTTTCATACATCTTGCTCACCAGATGGGAGAGCCAGTCCTGACAAAACTCTACCAAGGCCGTCAGTAGTTCCAATGAATGTTGTCTACTCCGGGGGCCTTGTTTCAACTCAGGTCTTTCAGTGCTCTGTCAAACTCTTCACACAGTATCTTATCTCCCATTTCATCTTCATCTACATCCTCTTAAAATTCCAAAATATTGTACTCATGTACATCGCCCTTGTATAGACCCTCTATATACTCCTTCCACGTTTCTGTTTTCCCTGTTTGCTTAGAACTGTGTTTCCATCTGAGCTCTTGATATTCATACAAGTCGTTTTCTTTTCTCCAATGGTCTCTTTAATTTTCCTATACGCAGTATCTATCTTACCCCTAGTGCGGTAAGCCTCTACACCCTTACACTTCTCCTCTAGCCATGCCTGCTTAGCCATTTTGCACTTCCTGTCGATCTCATTTTTGAGACGTTTGTATTCCTTTTTGTCTGCTTCATTTACAGCATTTTTATATTTTCTCCTTTCATCAATTAAATTCCATATTTCTTCTGTTACCCAAGGATTTCTACTAGCCCTCGTCTTATTACCTACTTGATCCTCTGCTGCCTTCACTACTTTATCCCTCAGAGCTACCCATTCGTCTTCAACCGTATTTCTTTCCCCCATTCCTTTCACTTGTTCCCATATGCTGTCCCTGAAACTCTGTACAAGCTCTGGTTTAGTCAATTTGTCCAGGTCCCATCTCCTTAAATTGCCACCTTTTTGCAATTTCTTCAGTTTTAATCTACAGTTCATAACCAATAGATTGTGGTCAGACTCCTCATCTGCTTCTGCAAATGTCTTACAATTTAAAACCTGGTTCCTGAATCTCTGTCGTACCATTATATAATCTATCTGAAACCTGCCAGTATCTCCAGGCTTCTTCCATGTTTACAGCCTTCTTTTATGATTCTTGAACCAAGTGTTAGCTATGATTAAGTTGTGCTCTGTGCAAAATTTCACCAGACGTCTTCCTCTTTCATTTCTTAGCCCCAATCCATATTCACCTGCTATGGTTCCTTCTCTCCCTTTTCCTACTTTCGTCTTCCAGTCACCCATGACAATTACATTTTCGTCTCCCTTCACTACCTGAATAATTTCTTTTATCTGATCATGGAGTTCTTGAATTTCTTCGCCATCTGCTGAGGTAGTTGGCATATAAACTTGTACTACTGTAGTAGGCATGGGCTTCGTGTCTATCTTGGCCACTATAATACGTTCACTATGCTGTTTGTAGCAGCTTACCCGCACTCATATTTTTTTATTCATTATTAAACCTACTCCTGCATTACCCCTATTTGATTTCGTATTTATAACCCTGTATTCACCAGACCAGAAGTCTTGTTCCTCCTGCCACCGAACTTCACTAATTCCCACTATATCTAACTTTAACATATCCATTTCCCTTTTTAAATTTTCTAACCTACCCGCTCGATTAAGGGATCTGACATTCCACACTCCGATCCATAGAATGCCCGTTTTCTTTCTCCTGATAACGACGTCCTTTTGAGTAGTCCCCGCCCGGAAATCCGAATGGAGGACTATTTTACCTCCGGAATATTTTCCCAAGAGGACGCCATCATCATTTAACCATACAGTAAAGCTGCATGCCCTCGGGAAAAATTGCGGCTGCAATTTCCCTTTGCTTTCAGCCGTTCGCAGTACCAGCACAGCAACGCCGTTTTGGTTAATGTTACAAGGCCAGATCAGTCAATCATCCAGACTGTTGCCCCTGCAACTACTCTTCAGGAACCACACGTTTGTCTGGCCTCTCAACAGATATCCCTCCGTTGTAGTTGCACCTGTTGTGGTTGGCAGGAGAGCCAACCGTGATAGTAAAGGAGGCCGAAATGCTCGCGTTTTAGCTCACGCAGGCTCGCGTGAGGTCTGGAACATGACAAGGGAATTAGAATTGAGAAAAACGGACGTAGCTGGTGGAATACTTAACTTTAATCCATTAATGGAGAACGTCGCTCTTTAAAGTACATGATTCACAATATCAATAATACGGATAATGGCGCCTTGCTGGGTCGTAACAAATAACGTAGCTGAAGGCTATGCTAACTATCGTCTCGGCAAATGAGAGCGTAGAAGTCAGTGAACCATCGCTAGCAAAGTCGGCTGTACATCTGGAGCGAGTGCTAGGAAGTCTCTCTAGACCTGCCGTGTGGCGGCGCTCGGTCTGCAATCATTGATAGTGGCGACACGCGGGTCCGACGTATACTACCGGACCGCGGCCGATTTAAAGGCTACCACCTAGCAAGTGTGGTGTCTGGCGGTGACACCACAGCACCTACGGTACGGATATCTGTACTGTTGAGGCACGCAAGCGTCCCCACCAACGGCAAGGTCCGTGGTTCATGGGGGGAGGGCCCTGAAGGGTATTGTGTACATTAAAGTCACGAAGTAGCAAAAAGAGGTGAGGGTGTTGGCCACTGCTAACATCAAATGCTGGAGTGATGTCAATAATAGAAAGGGAACAAGTGATGAAAGGAAATTCAGACTGTAACAGCTTGCAGCCAAGTGTTCAGTGAGAGTGATTGAATATGAACGTCAACCAATAGGAGCAGCATGAATCCTTCACGAGATGGAATGTAATCATTGGGAGAGAGGGGGGAGATTAAAGTGGACTGGAAAGAAACGGAAGACGTCGAAGCCATCACAAGGGCAATTTTGTTTCCTCGGGGCAGGGATTCCAAGAGCAGTTTAAATCTTCATTGTTGGATGTAGTGACAAACATTCCACTGGAGGGAAGTCATGACGGATATGGGAGGAGGAATAATGGTGGGTTGTCACCTCATGGGCTGCTGAGTGTCAGCCTTCAAAGAATCAATGCTATAGGGCGTAGTGGCTGGAGGATCCTGTTCCATGCAACCTACGAAAGTGTCGGCATCCTCACTGAGTAAGTGTGCAGGTTCCATGGCACGAAAAAGGTTGGCACTGGCAGAACGGAGCTTGGGCAGGTGAGGGTGTCATGTGACGACGCTGCTTATGAGGACCAGCGAGTCAGCGAAAGGAAAGACAGTTTTCCTTGGATATCTGAGCCTTTGCTGTCGGCAGATGAAGTTTCAGATGTCTGTTGGCTTGAAGGATGTTTAAAATCTTCACAGGGCACTTTAGTCCCTGATTTCTAGCCTGCTGGTTGTGTAGCAGGTGATTTCGCCGCCAGAGGTGAAGATATTGCGAGTTGCAGCTTCGGAGAAGGAGAAGCGGATACTACCGTGACACTAGGCTATTTTACAACTGCGATGCTGCATTTGAGAACGCATGTCCGTGTGGCGATTTCCTTTGAGGAGCGAGGAGTATCGAGATTTATACTATTAGTAGCAGATGGTGGAAAACACAGCTTTCACTATCCAACAGCTTGTTAACGATAGGTTAAGGCTCTTTTTCCTTCACTCTGATCGCCTTGACAGCTTACTCACGGAGATACAGAGGAAATTAACGAGATGAGGCAGCATAGTTGATATTGTAATTTATGCAGCAGGGAGAAGGTGGTGGGCAATTGCACTCATGAGCATCCCTACCGCAAGTACTACATTCGGCTGTGCTTCGTGAAGATATTTGAGTATGGTTGTAATGTAGACACCAGCAACAGCTGACTGGGCTTGTCATGTGGCACGTGATGAACTACTTAGCTTGCCGTGATCTGACAGAAGCACTACTACATCGGACATGGAACAGTGTGTGTAGGCACTATGGTTTTGTCAACCTGTTTCATTACCTGATGGTCTTCATCCATCCAGATAACACTCGCTGCAGAAAAACCAGAAATATCAGTGGAAGTTCGAAAAATACGTCCCACTGGTGAGAGTATTAAAATCCTAAAGGTAAACTTCAACTAAGTGCCAGAGTTTGAGGTGCTCATCAAAAGCAGTGATGCTCACATTATGGTAGGTACAGAAAGCTGGTTCAAATCCGAAATGGTAGATTTTTAGGGAAAATTTAGGTGTACATGGAAACTATAGCCAAATGACAAATACAGGTCGTGTATTTGTCGCAGTACAGTAACTCAAATCCACAGAGAGAAATTGAAGCTGCATGTGGGTGACTGCACAAGACTGAGTACCACAGGTGGGTATAAAAGGATCCTATCGCCCAACAGACTCCTCTACTGATGTAACCGAACACTTGAACAAAACTAATTTTCCCAGTTAATTGTTGGATGATTAAAGTCTCCACCACTGATTACAATATGATTGGGGAACTTGTTGAGAAGTGAACTGAGGTTTCGTCTAGTGGTGGGTGTGGTAGGGCGTCCTGTGAAAGTTCACTAACAATTACTGTTAACTGACAGTTAAGTACCCTAGTTATGATGGAAATATATTGGATTTAATGCAACGAACATACCTGAATTCTGAGGATACCCACATCGAAACTGGGATCAGTGACCATGGTGGGGTTCTGGCAACAGTGATTATTGAAGTACAGAGGTCAACTAGAGCAGAAAGATAAGTATGTTCTGTAAACTAGATGAAAATGGATGTTGTCATATGTGAATGAGGAACTGGCAACACAAGGCAGAAGCATGTAGAAAAAATATGGCTCAAATTTGAAAGGGTAATTGACCACATGCTGGATAGATGTGTGTCCCACAGAACAGTTCATAATGGGAGATAACCTCGATGGTATAGAAACGCTGTAACGGAACTTTTAAAGGAACATTAGTGCAAAATAGGTCTGAAAGCGTAGGGCTATAATTAGGTGCTGAATGAAATGTTTGAAGGGATCACGCTCTGTTGACAGGCAGTGACTACCGTAGCCAAATATGTGAATGTAGGCTTTCCCGGCGTGTACTGCAGATGAAATCTTCTCGGGCTTCCATCCGGGTATCTGCGTCGAAAACCCGCGACGTTTCGATGAGGACATTTAACGTATATAGAGATGGGCAGCACGAATGGTCACAGGGTTAATTCGTGGGAGAGAGAATGAAAGAACTAATTCTCGAATACAGAAGCTATCCCGAGAAAGTGTTAAAGTTTCAAGAACCGGCTTTAAATGATTACTCTAGGATATACTACCATCCCAATCGCTCACATTGGGATCGTGAGTATATTATTAGAGTATGTACTGCACGCACAGAGGCATACGAATGATCGTTCTTTCCGTGCTGTATACGTGAATACAAGAGGAAGAAGCTCTAGTAACTGGTACAATGGGACGTAACTTCTGCCATGGACCTCATGATGGATTGCGAAGTATAGATGCAGATGCAGACTTAGACGCTACCACCTTGAAACTCATCTGCATCGTCCTCTTGTTTCCTCCCTTACAAGCCAATCATCTTACTTTTTCTTTTGGCAGTCAAAAACTGGCGGAACTGTTGTCGTAGCTCTATTCTTTTTTGACAAGTTCTCTTTACTTGGGCGTCCTCGCTTTGATTTCTCTTAACGGCTAATAGTCCACCCGCAATTTCCGCTTTTAATTTGCGCAGTGGAATGTGTTGTTCTTGAAGTAACCTGCAGTCCATTCGAGTCACCTGGTGATCACCGCAATTTTAATTGCGTCCTGGAAGCTGTATAAATACTAAATCATCGATGCTATGTAGTATTTCTATAGTGATGATAATTTGTCAATCAAATACCACCAATACAGGTGTTGTAAGGTGCAATGACCCATCTTGGGACTTGCACGTATTGTCTTTGTGGAATGTTCCACCTGTGTCTCACCCTGAGTCTCAATACCAACGAAAGATGAATGCAGAGTAAGACGTTTGTTATCGTACGTATTACTACAATGGATCTCCTGTATCTTTTATTGGACATGCTATTGCTCCTCGTTCTCCAGCCTTCATGTCTTTTCGTTGGGGAGGTCAATCTTTCAGCATATTTACTCCTAATACTCAAGAGAGTACTAAAGAGTGTCACTCATAAAGAAATTGTCGGCGTGCACCTTGAAATTGTGGTTTTCTGTCAATGTGTGATTTTTGTAGTTTTCGGGCGCAAACTACAGTGGTCATTAGCGCCCAGACTAAATTATGAATGCACTGTGAGGCACAATGTTAAAGCAGCAACTAAAAAGGACAACACTAATAAAAGGCACATTAACAGGCAAGGAATAATAAAAAACAGCATAATCAAATGTCAGACAGGTTTGTCGAGTGGATAAACGATGAACGCGAGCAGCTGCTGCTTTTGGGTCATCCGCTAAAATTTCTTCCAGAGTACATGGAGGGCTATGATCAAAGCGCAGTGCACTAAAATTTGGACAGGACATTAAAATGTGGCGTACAGTTAGCGATTGTAGCGATTGCCTACATTGGCAGAACGGCGCCGACGCAGCCGTCAGCAGATGGCGGCGGCTGAACCGGCAGTGTCCAATACGTAACCGGGACAAAACGACCTCCTCCCACCGAGAAGGGCGTGAAGAGGTTGTCCAAGCCGTGGGGAGAGGTTTCAAGGTCCGAAGCTTGTTTTCAATAAGTGTAGACCAATTGGCATGTCACAGCGATAAAATGCGCTGACAAATGACCCTGCTGAAATCAGATGAAGGCACACAACAAGAACCTGTCCGAGGCTGGAGGACCGCAGCCTTGGCGGCGGCATCTGCAACTTCATTCCCAGGGATACCGACATGGCCAGGAACCCACATAAAGGTAACCGGAGAACCATCGTCAGCCAGCTGCTGAAGAGAGCGTTGGATCCGGCGCACGAAAGGGTCAACCGGATACGGATCACTGAGGCTCTGGATGGCGCTCAGGGAATCAGAGCAGATGACATAAGCAGAATGTCGGTGGCGGCGGATGTATAGAACAGCCTGGTAGAGGGCAAAGAGCTCAGTTCTGAAACCGAACAATGGCCATGGCGCCGGTATTTGAAACTGTGTGCCCCGACAATAAAAGAACACCTGACACTGTCATTGGTCTTAGAGCCATCTGTATAAATGAAGTTCGTATTAATGAACTTCGAACGAAGTTCGACAAACCGCGAGAGATATACTGAAGCTGAGGTTACCTCCTTTGGGAACGAGCTGAGGTCAAGGTGAACGCGAACCTGAGCGTAGGGTGAAGGTGGCGTCTGGCTCTCGCCCACTCTAAAGGTTGCAGGGAGTGGATAATTAAGTTGCTGAAGGAGGCAACGAAAGCGAACTCCAGGGTGTAGCAGGGCAGATACATAGAACCCGTATTGACAGTCGAGAGAGTTATCAATAAAGGAACTATAAGACGGCTGGTTGGCCACTGATAATAGCCGACAGGCATACCAACATAGCAGTACATCGCGCTGGGAGGTTAGTGGCAATTCACCGGCTTCAGCATGAAGACTCTCGACGGGACTAGTATAAAACGCTCCGATCGCAAGACGTAAACCCCGATGTTGTATGGAGTTGAGACGGCGTAAGATGGACGGCCGTAAAGAGGAGTGTACAAAGCTCTCACAATCCAGCTTGGAGCGGACGATCGACCGATATAAGCGAAGTAGGAAGGTTCGATCCGCTCCCCACAACGTACCGCTGAGAATGTGGAGGGCATTTAGAGAACGGGTACAACTGGCAGCCAAATAAGACATGTGGAGATCAGCTAAGTTTCCTGTCAAATGTAAGACCTAAAAATTTTCCTGTCTCCACGAATGGGAGAGCAACGGAGCCCAGATTTAAGGACGGTGGGAGAAACTCTTTGTAGCGCCAGAAGATAATACAGACCGTCTTCTCGGCAGAAAAACGGAAGCCATTGGCGACACTCCAGGAGTAAAGATGGTCAAAACAACGCTGAAGACAGCGCTCCAGGAATCATGTACGCTGTGCGCTGCAGTAGATGGTAAAATCGTCCAAGAAAAGGGAGACTAATACATCAGCTTGGAGGCAATCCATTATTGGACTGATCGCTATGGCGAAGAGAGTGACGCTCAAAAATGAGCAATGTGGCACCCCATTCTCCTAGCGAAAGGCGTCGGACAGAACAGAACCCACAAGTACCCTTATCTGTCGATCGATTAAAAATTCACGTAAAAAAAGAGGGAGGCGACCGTGAAATCCCCATGTAAGCATGGTGTGGGTAACGCCCGCCCTCCAAAAGGTGTCTTAAGCCTTCTCCAAATCAATGAACACAGCTACTGTCTGGCACTTCCGCAAGAAGTTATTCATAATGAAGGTCGACAAGGTAACCAAATGGTTGTCAGCAGAGAGGCACCTACGAAATCCACATTGTACATCGGTAAGTAGTTTGGTTTGGCTGCTCGAATCTCGACGCCTAAAGTTAACCATTCGTTCCATCACCTTACAGACATAGATGGTAAGCGAGATGGTCGCTATCCATTTGTTCAATAGGTTCGTCAGCCATCTTGTTAAGACGGCCGGGAGGGGGAGCTTCCTCCGGCGGTGAACGGCCAGATGTTCGGCCACCAGCGGTGCGGCCAGGCGAAACGGATGACGGCCTGGGGGGGGCAACTGCTGGGTGGCGCAGGAGAAGAAACGCGCCGTGGCCGAGAAGGAGAACTGTGCTTCCTATGAGCCTTCTTGGAAGGTTGTTTAGTCGAAGTACTGGTCGATGGCTGGGAGTTCGAGGTACATAGGAAGTCTTCACGGGACGGTTCCTTCTTGAAGGCCCGTGCAGCTGACTTCTGGGTCTTCGACTAGGCAGAAGCTGATGAAGGTTCTTGTGTCTTAGGGGTGACGGGAGGAAGAGGAGACGTTGACCGGGCGATCTTAGCAGTGGCCGAACGGACGACCGTAATGCTAAAGGTCAGATAGCATGTCTGTGTCGACACCTACCTAGTAGGCGAAGGAGGGGCGGGGACAGTACTGTATTTCCTTGTTGGGAGCAGCGTGGGCTTCCTACTAACAAATAGCTTGCGAGCAGCCAAGGTGGACACTTTCTCTTTGACCCGAATTTCCTGTAAACAGTATTAATCCTTGTAGATGGGACACTCGTGGGAGGATGCTGCATGGTCACCCTGACAGTTCACACAACAAGGTGACAGACAGACAGTCACCCCCATGGGCGTCCCTGCCACAAGTGACGCATTTATCGGCATTAGAACTAGACTGGCGGGTGTGATTAAAACGATGACACTGGTAGCAGCGAGTAGGTGTCGGGACGTAAGGGCGAACAGAAATAACTTCATAGCCCACTTTGATACGCGACGGCAGCTGAACACTGTCAAAGGCAAGAAAGCTTGGTTAGTTGGTTGGTTGTGTGGGGTTTATAGGACCAAACAGCAAGGTCATCAGCCCCTTGTTGCAAATGTGGTCCATTCCACTTGTTTGACATCTCAGGATAGTCAGAACAATAAAAGGGAAGAAGGTGAAAATGTAAAAGGGCAGTCATATTGTAAATGGTAAAAAACAAAATGAGGGAAGTCAGCAAGACAACGAACCCAACACTATGATGAAGCAGCATAGGCAATACCACCTATGACTTAAGACATGCAACCGCTAGAATGTAGAAGTACCTATGAGAAAAGGAGACTAACCAATCCTTTAAAAAAGGGTAAAACAGAGTAAAAGGGGAAGAAAATATTATCTCTGTCAGGGCGGTGAGTCTGGAATCTCCAAACATGGCTTACAGTGGGAGACACCCAAGCACTCACCGCCCTGCCCCAACACCTTAAAACTGAGAATAAAAACCACTTTCCCGGAGGAAACAGAACCAGAGAGACCATGTGGGAATCGTCAGCCAACATCAGAGGTAAAGTGTGGGTGAGTCTGTACTTAGCACGCAGAGCCAAAAGAAGGGGGCATTCAAGAAAAATGTGGGCTACTGACTGGAAGGCTCCACAACCACAAAGTGGGGGTGGCCCATCCCGCAAAAGCCTGGTATGGCCAATGCGGAGACGACACAGTGTGGTCGAGTCTTTCGCGAGAGGTGGAAGGAAGAACACCATGATCCTTGTATCACCTTGATCGCACGAGGTTTATTAGACAGGGGAGAAGCGTCCCAAAAGTTGGCCCATGCCTGTGTGAAGTGGGATTTGATGTGAAGCCGTAAATCCGCTGCAGGAGGGGTTAAAGAAAACGGGGGGTAAGTGACTGCTTCTCCAGCCAAATGATAAGCGAGCTCATTACTCAGGATACCCACATGGCCAGGGACATAAAGGAAGTCAATGGAACAAGCAGCACAGTGAATATCAACGAGATGGTCATGGATGACAGAGACCAAGGGACGACGCAAAAAACATCAGTCAATAGCAAGAAGGCCACTCATTGAGTCGTTACATTAACAAAACACAGTTGTGTTGGGACTGTTTAATAAAAGTAAAGGGCCTGGGAAATTGCCATCAATTACACAGTAAAAACCCCACATGTAGGTGGCAGCAGGTGATTTTTCGTTCCAACAGGGGACGTGAAAGCATACCCCACATGATCAGCAGATTTAGAGTCATCAGTGTAAAAACGACAGCATCCCGAAACTCCCATTAAGTTAGGCGGAAAAAGGAATGGATCACCATTGGGGGGATGGAATCTTTTGGACGTTGGAGGAGATCGATCCAAATTAGAGGCTGAGGAACTAGCCAAACACGCGATCTAGTGTTGGAGGGGAGAGAGCGAGGAAGACAGGACAAAGAAGAAAGCTGAAAATCACAGCAAAGAGACGCAAGGCAGAGCCCCACCGGTAAACCCGCCTGAGGGATGGAATGGGGTGGGCGACGTCCATGGTCTCGTAACAGGACAGAATAGGAAGGATGAGAGGGAGGGACAGCGAGTGCTTAAGACACCAGAAGCTGGGACCGCCGAACAGAAAAGGGGGGAGGGGAATCCCAGATTCAACCAGGACACTATCAACAGAGGTAGTAGGGAAGGCACCGGTGGCCAAATGGATACCACAATAGTGGACTGGATCCAGCACGTGCAGTGTGGAAGGAGCAACTGAACCATAAACTTGACAACAATAGTCCAAGCGAGACAGAACTAGAGCATGATAAAAATGGAGGATGGGGGAACGGTCTGCACCCGAAGAGGAGTGGGTAAGGAAGTGAAGGACATTGAGTTTACAGAAACATCCTACCCTCAGATGTCTGATATGGGGCAGCCAAATGAGCTTTTTGTGGAAAAGATAACCAAGGAAACGAAACTGTGGGACCATTGGCAATCGTTGTGCATAAAGATAGGGCTCTGGATCGGGGTGGATCATAGTACGGCGGCAGAAGTGGACCACCTGCGATTGTAGAGGAGTAAATTGAAACCCGTGGGAGAGGGTCCATGCAGAGGCACTCCGTGTAGCTCCCTGGAGCTGCCGTTCTGCAGATGCCATCGAGGAGGAACCAACCCAAATGCAGAAACCATCCATATACAGGGCAGGGGCAACCAAAGGACTGACTGAGGCCACACGTCCATCGATAGCAATGAGGAAAAGACACTCAAGACAGAACCCTGTGGGATACCTGTCTCCTGGGTCCGTGGAGAACTAAAAACAGTACCAACTCAAACTCTGAATGACCGATGGAACAGGAACTGGCGGATGAAAATCAGTAGTGGGTGATGAAGGGTAAGCAAAATGTGATGGCACCAGGCCATGTAATAGGCCTTTAGAAGGTCAAAAAACACTGCAACTAAATGGTTGCGCTGGGAAAAAGCCTGCCGAACTGCAGATTCCAAGTGAAGTAAATGATTGGATGATTGGAGACCGTCCCTCTTGGAAGCCACACTGGTAAGGGGACAACAGATCTCGAGACTGGAGGACCGAATTGAGCCGACGGGCTACCATCCATTAAAGTAACTTACAAACAACATTGGTCAGACTAATTGGCCAATAGCTGTCTACAAATAGGGGGTTCTTAACAGGCTTAAGGACAGGAACTACGATGCTATCCCTCCACAGAGAAGGGAAGTCGCCCTGGAGTGGATACAGTTAAACAGCTGGAGAAGATGTTGTCATTGTGGAGCACTGAGATGTTGAAGCAGTTCGTTATGAATGGAATCTGGGCCAGGGGCCGTATCATGAGAAGAAGATAGAACAGAAAGAAATTCCCATTCAGTAAAAGGTTTGTTTTAAGATTCTGACTCACAAGGGGTAAAACATAAGATGAAAGCTTCAGCCATCAGTTTCTGGTGAAGGAAAGCAGCTGGATAGGAGGCTGATGCCAGTGCAAAATGGGTCGCAAGGTAGTCTGCACAAGCTAATGGGTCCGTACAAAGGCCATCTGGGAGGTGAAGGCCTGTGAGGGTGGACTGCCAATGGCAACCTTGGAGAGAGCGAAGTGTAGCCCATACTCGTGACAGAGGGAAAGAAACGAATCGTTCCCAACATATCCACTTCCTCTGTTTGATTCAATAACGTGCTTTAGCGCAGAGGCGTTTAAAGGTAGTAAGTCTGGCTACGGATGGGTGCCCCTTAAGGTGTTGCAAAGCTCAACAGCGATCACGGATTGCAATGGCAATGGCTGTACTCCACCATGGGACTTGCCGGCGACTTAATGGCCCAGATGAACGCGGGACAGCAGGGCTAGCAGCGCGAACAATCGCGTCAGACACGTCATGTAGGATGTCATCAATACAACCCAACAAAGAGGGAGAAAACAAGACCTGTTTAGTTTATAGAGGCCAATCGGTGCGTTGGAAACACCAACAAGGTAACATGTCATTTGGGGAGCGGGAAGGGAGAGAGATAATCAACTGGAAATGGTCACTATCACAAAGGTCGTCGTTTGGCGACCAGTGTAATGAACGGAGGAGAGAGTGCAAAGAAAAGAGAAAGATCAATGGCATAAAAGGTATCATGACCGGCACTGACATGACTAGGAGAGCCATCATCAAGAAGGCACAAGTCGTGGTCTGCAATAAACTGGTCTATGAGAAGACCTCGTCTAGATGGAAAGGCACTGCCTCACAAGGGATGATGAGCATTAAAATCCCACAAAAAGGAAGAAGGGAAGACGATGTTGCTGAAGGAGGGCAGTTAAGGCAGCAGGTGTAAGAGTCCTGTCAGGAGGGAGGTAAAGATTGGAAACCGTGACCTCAGAGTCTAGGTGTACCCTAACAACAACAGCTTCCAATATAGTTTGAAGAGGAATCCACCTGCTAGCAATGTCTGTATGGACCAACGTACAAACGCCACCAGAAGCCCGTGAGGGTCCGACCCGATTTCGACAGAAAACACTGAACCGACAGAGGGTCTGTGAGTGATCATCAGTAAAATGAGATTCCTGTAGAACCACACAAGCTGCAGAGTAAGACGAAATAAGGGATTTCAATTCTTGAAGGTGATGGTAGTATCCATTACAGTTCCATTGGATAACCACTGAACAATGATTTCAATGGAGGTTGAACAGGCTAAAGCCAGTCATACCACCCAGTCACCATCTGTCACCGACAAGGAGGAGGCGACATCCATGAACGACAGAATCCGGATGGGACCTCTGCTGATTGGTTGGTTGGGTGTGGGATTGAAGGGACCAGACTGCTAAGGTCATCGGTCCCTTGTTCCACGACAAAATCACACGAAATAAAAACTGTCAATCGTTAAAAACGGAGAACTGAGACAAGGGACGACACAATACGAGAAAGACAGACAAAGACCAGACAAACAGAACTAAAATCACACCGAGTGTGAAGGTGGTTGGCCGACCATGAAAATAAGGAAAAGCCTACCACCAAATGACATTAAAACCCACAGTTTAAAACCACAGGCGTAAGGCCCAAGTCAATACAGGAAAGAAAAGGACAAACACTCAAATCATACGATAAAAAACCCCTGAATAAAACTCAACACGAGGACCTCTGCTGACACCAGAGGCTCTTTGTCTCGGACTTTTGTTTCTTCTTTTCTCTTTGAGATCTAGGAGGGCCGTGTGGCATAAAGGAGCAAGCTGCTGCAATATCGCGAACAGAAAGACCGGGCAACCTGGGGGCCGACAGACCGCGGCTCTCGCGGTCGTCACGATGCAGCAGAGCTTTGGCCTGGAAGGTGCTGGGAAGGGGCATCCTGAATAGGCGCCTTGACCGGCAGACGCCGAAGGAGTGGGACACTTTTCCGGCTGGAGAGGGGAGCACCGCCCAGAGAAGAAAGTGCTGGAGCTGCAGGGGAGGGGGGAGGCGAGGGGTCCGAGATGGGGGTGAGGAAGGGGTGAAGATGAAACCAAAGCATAACTAGATGTCATGGACACAGGCTGAAGACCTGGATACTTCTTACGGGCCTCTGTGTAGGTTAATCAATCGAGGGACTTATACTCCTGTATCTTCTTTTCCTTCTTATATACTGGGCAATCGGGTGAACGTGGAGAATGACTACCATGACAATTTACACACACAGGAGGGGTAACACATGGAGTGGACGTCCACAGTCACCACAGAGAGGGGCCTGTGAACAGCAGGAAGACGTGTCCAAAACGCAAGCTCATAGGTGGTGGGAAGTACGGCTTCACATCACATCGATAAAACATAATCTTAACTTTTTCAGGCAGGGTATCCCCTTCAGGGTCCAAGATAAAGGCACCAGTATCAATACGACTGTCTTTAGAACCCTTCTGAACACGCCGAACAATCTGAACACCCCGCCATCCGAGATTGTCCCGAAGTACCTCATCAGTTTGAAGGATGAGGACCGTGTGAAAAATACACATTGATCCAAGATGGGTACAGGCACAAAGGGCCATAGATTGGGCAAGTGAAGCAATTTTGATCAGCAACAAACCTGACCTCATCTTGATCAGGGAGTCCACTTCACCAAAATTGTCTTCCATGTGTTACACAAAATATAAAGTTGGTATTGGTGAAAGTATCCCCATCAGTCCTGGTGCAAACTGGATAACGGGGGAAGTGCTTCGCCAGTAGCCAACGGGCCTGACCCTCTTCCCAGGGGGTAGTCATGGAAGGGAAGGCCGAAGCGGGCAAGAGAAGAAGCACTTTAAGAATCAGTTCTACGCTGAGAGACAGCTGCAGAAGAACAGCCAGAGTTCTGGACCCATATGCATTTCATTTGCATAGCGTCCGCCCTGATACCACCAACTCAGATCAGGGGCTCTTCTCACAGGTGCCACCTAACCACAGCAAGGGCCATCTGGCATGGCCGACATTGCCAGGAGTTCCGATGCTCCAGCATGACGAGCAACCACTCCAAGGCATGCATGAGGAGGTCACAGCTCAGGTATCAGAAGTGTAATCCCTGTGTGTTCAGGGGGCTCAACCAAAAGGGTACATAGCGACCCCACCACATGGGCTGGCTACCGTGCTGGCTATGCAACCTAGTATCAGACAACGACGTAAAAGAGAAGGTGGAATGTACTAGGAGACACTAGGTAAGGTGCTCTTCCCCAAATGGTTCACACTATGGAGCAAAAATTTAGGAATGGGGGTCAAACCCCAGAGGGGGACCAGGGAATGCCAATAGGAGGAGCTGATTATGCAACAAAGCCAAATTGTAAAACCAACAGAACCAGGAGGTTAGCAGGGGCCAACTTAAGCAAGGCCGCCAAGAGAGGGAGAGGAGAGGGCGAGGGGAAAGAAACAAGGAGGGGAAAGGAGGGGAAATGAAAGGAAATGCAGCCCTGGAGAGAAAGAAGGCTGCAATAGCTCAGGGCCCCTTGCTCGCCACACACGTATCCACAAAAAAGTTGTGGACCCCATAGGGGGGCAAGAAAACTGTCTGGGTCATTACAAGGTCATAGTCGACCTTTTTCATGACCCTATGGACAGCTGTCACGCTCTGCTCAGCGAGGAAAGACTGAATCTCCTCGTCAATCAATCCATCAAGTGATCTAGTAGATACCACACCACGAGATGAATTCAAAGTGCAGTGAGCCCCCACCTGGACAGGGAACGTGTACAGGAGTGTGTCGCGAAGGAGTTTTTGTGCCTGAAAGGCGCTCTCAGTTTCCAACAACAAGGTACAGTTACGCATCCTGGTGCAAGACTTGTCAGATCCACCTATGACATCTACGCAATTATGAATAACGAAGGGGTTGACAGATGAAAAATCTTTTTCATCCTCAGATCTAGAAACTACGAGAAACTTTGGGGCAGGCGGCAGTACTTTTGTCACTGGTGGCCGGTCATGTTTCCGTTTTTATGGCAGAAGTCGAGAGAGGAGAAGGAGAAGAAGAAGAATTCATTGCGGATGAATCCCCTATGATTGCCACAATCTCAGATGGCGTGCTCCTTCCTTGTTGGGACCCTCCCAGAGGGTGCTCCTGCCTTAGGTGAATGTTTACACCTCAGGTCACACTTCCCGAGAAATGGACTGAGGGAACAATCGGCATAGTCAGAAGGTGTCAGCTCAGGCGATCATCCCTACCCGGGCCTGGCCTTTACCAGGGGGTACGTGTGAACCTTACGTGCCTACCCAGGGCGTACGGAATTACGCATTACGCCGTCACCAGCTATGCGTGTGAATGCGTGGGTCGGCCTTCAGGCACGCACAGGGAGGAAAGAAGAATAGAAAAAAAGGGAGAGAGGGAGGGAAAGGACAGACTGTTTTAAACGCTGAGCTGGAGACAATAGGGCGGACAAAAAGGTAAGGAGGAGGCAGGGAGGGAGGAGAAGTCGAGGATGAGGAAGAGGAGGAGGAGGAGAAGTCGAGGAAGGGAAGGGCAAGTCGAGGAAGAGGAGGAGGAGGAGGAGGAGGAGGAGGAGGAGGAGGAGGAGGAGGAGGAGGAGAAAGTGATGATGAGGATGAGAAGGAGGAGAAGGCGAGAAATAGGAGGAGGAGGAGGAGAATGCAAGGAAAAAAGGAAGGAATACAGTGATGGAGGGAGAAGGACAAAGGAAAGAAAAACAAAGGAAGGAAAACAAAGGAATGAAAAGGAATGGAAGGAAAAAGAAATGAAAGAAAAACAAAGAAAGGGAGGAAGAAACCAGAATAATCCAAAAACAAAAATGACATCAAACGTAAGTCGTTGAACCGTTCGTCTCCGGACACAGTCGCAAACTACCCCCTTGAGGGGGAGGGACTCCTTTTAGTCTCCTCTTACGACAGGCAGGAATACCTTGGGCCTATTCTGACCCCAAACCCGCTGGGGTTGAACGAAGCGTAGCTCCAAAATTCGGTATGGAAGAAATGCAATCCTTAGTCGTACTTTATGTGGGTCGCAGGAGTGGAATAAGTAGCTTTTTAATCTTCAGGGCATTGTAGCCTGAATAGCATGCAACACGTGACAAGAACTTGTCAGAACGTCGTATAGGTCTCAGTATTGGAAAGATGTAAACGCCAGATGGCAAATACAGTCGTGTAATTTCCCGTTTTACGTTAGCCAGAACTGCACCCTCAGATTGTCGGATTTTATTAGATCCTAATCACACCTCTGCTGGTGTTGAAAATCATCTTCCGTTATCCGAAAGTGAGTCACGTACGAGTCTTCGGTACAATATATTCTCGATGATTCGTGGTAACCTTTAACAGCAAGATTACAGTTAATGTGTTGCCGAATTTATTTGATGTTGTGCTCACCTACAGACTGAAAAATGAAGAAACACACACATCTGAAACCCCTTCATGCAACCATCACACTACCGACATAGCCCCAGTTGGTAGCAGTAGTAATAATGCTATGCAACTTTTGTCCACTTATCACAGCCCAAGATATATCCACTAAAGCAACTAACCGTGAGATGCAGCATCCCTCTCTAACAGATTCTTTGACGTTAAAAAGTAAAGTTACACTTACAATTCCCGATAATGATTTATCCTACGGGTGGTTTCCGACAAAGCTGAGATTTCAATCTATTGATACCAAAATATATCCCGATGACTTTTCATTCACAAAATGGCACAAACGCCTCTTACCGATCTGTTTCTTGCAGTCTGCTTCATATAATGTCGGCCGATATGCCAAGAAAAACATATGAATTTCAGCAATTATCCGAAATGTGCACGATCGGGCGGTAACATCGGCTACCCTGTGACCGCGCACGTAGCGACTTACTGGTTTGGAAAGATCTTCGGTCGATGTAAAATGCACAGATACCGTCGTCGACGTGACCGCAGCCTTACAGGAATGTCTTACTGCACGAAGTCTTTAGCAGGCATACAGGCCACCGAGCTTCCCATATTGCTGACCCATTTTCTGCCATTTGGTAAAATTATCTTTTTCCATACTGAAGGCACTCTTCCCTCTAGCCTCTTAGCACTTCCACGCGCTCGTTGCCATGTCTACGTGATTCCTCTTCGTTGCTGCTATCGCTGCACAGACCCTCTCCCGCGAGAAGGGAATTTTGGTATCCTGTCAGTACGAAATATGGTCAATCTGTCGACCCAGTGACTCAAACCCCCAGTGACACAAAAACCAACAGCACAGTGTCAACAGAGCTCACATCTGTCCACTTACTCACTTACGAACTAGAGTTTCAGTTGGCAAACCAACTCTTCAGGGCACCAAACGGGCGATCCAGGTAGTTCGTATGTGGGTCTACGTGCGAGATGCGCCTATTTTCTCACAGCAGGGCCACGAAAGATTGGAAAACTTCACCGCATCGATCCCGGATCCTGTAACGGTCTGTTCCAAATCGTGACTGCTGTACACACTATTCTGATAACCTCTTCGGCAAAGTGTGTTCGCTCTGTCGTGTAACGCATCCTGTTCTTATCGGTGACGATGTCCACAAATAACTTACTGTTATGAAGAGTTTGTAGCACTTGTTCAGCTCTCCACGAGTGCCTGAGTTCATTATCAAGCAAAGGTACCCAAGTATTGCGACACAAAACAGATTCTCCATTTGTTCCAGAATTGTTAACAGGGAGGATGGAAGTTCATGTTCCTTGTTACAACGAATAGTCTTAGAACGATGTCCGAATTTCAGTATTTTTCCGCTGTTGCCTTCTAATATCAGCATTCCGCCTTCTGTTCTCTACGTAAGTGAATTTCATTTCGTTCGATTCCCAGAGACCGATGATACGCTGTTCTTGCTCTCTAAACTGGTTTCCTTATCTTTCGAATTTGTCACTGTCTTACACCGTTGTTGCCGTAGATACCGACTCAAAGCGACCTAAGTCTGTGTTGTGAAGTTGTGGGACCTTTTGTCTCTCCGCATCGTCGAGCAATTTTGTTACTGAAATGTTATGCCCCGTCCTTCGCGTTTTATGAACATTGGCTGCATAACACTTGTGAATACCCTTTCCGGTAATATTCAGTATTCCTCTTCCATAATTTCGATGTACTTTCTGACTGCCAAAACGAACAGGTTTTCCACTCGATCACAGAGCTGCATGTTTTGCTTTAGCTGCTTCCGCTACTGCTGTCGTGCGTGTAGAAGCAAACTGTTGATCACAGCCCACTGAAACTCGTGTCGCGCCAGTAAAGGGTAAACTGTGGCACCCACCGACCTCCAACGGATTGCAAAAACAAATTAATTCTTTTCCGAAACTGTTACTCCCTTCACCGCCGCACCTCCCCCTCACAAAAAGTATAAAGGTAAAAGTTTCACCACCTCTACATCTCGAATGTTGGCTTCCTAAAATTCCTCGTCATGTTATATTAATTTGTACTTCAGTGTTACTGGCTATTAGCCAAAATGTTTCCTCACGTTATCGACGTGTACCACTGAAGCTGAGTATACAAGTATGTCGTACGACACAGGTTAGGAGACGAGACGTGGTAAACGGCGAGTATCGAGAAAAACCAACTCCTCCTAAAAGCTTAAATGCTTCTGCATTTCCATAGCATATTTTAAATGAATTAAGAAAAGGTGTTAGAGAGTAGTTGTCGTATCGCTATCATGCACAGTCGTCTAATTATAAATACCACTATAACGTAGCAAATTATTACTAGTTGTCATCTTGTAATGATTGCGTCGCCAATAGGAATTCAGTATTCGCCGCGCCTTTGATTAGGCTTTGCGCCTTAGATCTAGGAGACGATATAGTCGCCTTGGAGCCGTATTCCGGTTAACGTTTGTTAAATCTCAAGAATCAAATTTGTAGTTGAAAATTATTAAATTCGCGCAGTTGATCGGTTCTCTCATTGCTGACGAAAAGCGACTGCAGTGCTGAGAATTTTGTGGAAGTTCGAGTTTTGTGAGTGGCTTGATGTAGGAGATATTCGTGTGCGAACCTTTCAACATGAATTCCGCTTGGCATGTTTCTTGCAGATTGCTACACATTATGTTGACCACTTCTCTATAAGA
Organism: Schistocerca gregaria; assembly: GCF_023897955.1. Classification (NCBI taxonomy): domain Eukaryota; kingdom Metazoa; phylum Arthropoda; class Insecta; order Orthoptera; family Acrididae; genus Schistocerca; species Schistocerca gregaria. The sequence continues at coordinate 388,841 of NW_026062014.1, read as the reverse complement.
CGCCTACTGAACACAATGTATTGACTCAAGTAGTCGTGGGTCAGCGACTTTTTCGGACTCAGAAAACTGCCATCAAGCCCGTATTTAATATCCGGACTTTATTTACGCCATATCGCTGATTTTCCGTTAAAAGTTCACACCTGAAAGCAGCCCAAGATATTTATTCCGACCCGATATTTTCAGTGTTATGGAGGCAAAACAACTAGAAAGAAATTTTAGACTCTCCCGAACGAGACATGCAAGAAACCCGAACGCTCGGTAGTTTAACTTTCGGTTTCTGCCCATGGACTGGAGTTGTGGCTTTTTCGTGGTGGGCACTTAGCCGAATTTTCGCCAACGCTATTTCTGTTGGCTAATCCAGTATCTACCTACACACAGTGAGTGTGCAGAAAACCTGAAGACTATAGAGGTAGATGGACGTTCTCCAAAGGACAGTGAGAGCAACACGCGCCGCCACTTTTTTTCTTTTTTTTTCCCCGCACTTTGGTAGACGTTTCACGCAGGACCACGCAGCCAGCGTCACACAGAATGACGCAACCGTATTCCGCAGCACGCTGCAACACGTTTCTGCACCCAAGGAAACCTGTCTTAGCACGAGAGGCGGATGTCACAGGCGAGCAACTGTCACCGCGCACACTTCACCTTTCCCAAAACGGCAGAATAATGCGCACCGACCGGTACTTCGGAATAACTTCTGTAACATACATAATATTTTCTGGCTGTTCTCTACTTTGAAAAACACTAATTCATTATCAGTTTAGTACAACAGACTAAAATGGTTAATTTATCATCAAATTACGATTACATTTCTACGTCTAAATGTTTCCACACGGTTGACTTGCGCTTCGTTAATACACGTAATGTGAAATCAAAGACGTCACTTCATCTGTGTTACAAAATTTCTTCTGCAAAATTACAATAGCAAAGGAATACGCAGCAGTGAAGACAACGATTCATACAGAAAACCCGATACCACTGGCTGCGCGCTTGCACGGAAGTTTAAAGGTAACATCCTGAAAATGAGGATTTCGGAAATATTCCGGGAATGAAATTTACGTTAAGCAAGAGAATTCTTTCAACCTGTAAAGAGAGGCCACCTAGCTCCGAACGATATATGTGTCAACTAAGTATGAGTTGAACTCTACAAATATTCAACGCGAGTTATTGAGCCTTTAATATTGTAAAGGCGTCTCTTTTGATTTCGACGGCACGAGAGCAATTAGCCTACATCTAAGCCCTCGATGGCAATGTGAACACAAATTCTCTACCTAAACTACAAGCAATGAAATGGTTTTTAACAATAAAGCAATGTAATCCTACGTAACAACGTCATACTTTCATTTTCCGCTATCAGCTCTTACTGCAAACACTTCAGAAACACTAAACGCTAAAAAATTTTCGGTTCTTTTCATTTAACCTCTATGCTGTGCTACATTTGCAGATTTTACACGGACGAGGAACTCCGATGAAACTTGCGTAACATATGGATAAAATTTTCCGTTGCTTGTGTATAATACGAGAGCGTAATACACATCCAAATGGTCTAAAAATATTCATTCTTGTCAACCACTTACTACAGGTTTCCTCCATTTAGGTTGGTTGGTTTGAAAGAGGGGGGAAGGGACCAAACTGTGAGGTCATCGGTCTCTCGTTCCCAACAAAATTATTACACAGGGGAAATAAAAGAGATGTACAGCACGGTAACAGGAGAATGGAGGAACCAGGAGAAGAACAGGACAATCAACACTACCATGGACAAAACAGGAAAAGAAAGCCACAGAGGAGCAAGAAACAAGATAGAACAGATAAAAACATGAGCAGATGATCGTGGCTGACCCAACACGAGAACAAAAAGGAAAAAGCTAGCCACTCTGCGACACATGAAAACATCCACCACACAAGCTTTAGAGCTGAAACTTATAAAGAATGATAAAACCCACCCTCACGAATAAAACTTAAACCTAAATTAGCCAATGAGGCTTTTTCAGTTGAAATTAATGGCAACTAGTCCGGCAGCAAACCCGAAGAGATTTTCAAGACTTATTACGCCGGGAAAGCCTACGAAGTCACAACTAGTCCGGTAGCTGAAGAGTCCGTCACAGGGCAGCCAAAGGAGGACAGCTCACCAAGTTATGGGCCACCGTCAGCCGGGCGCCACACCGAAACTGACTGAGGTAGGTAATCACGGTGCAGGAGGCAGCCATGTGTCACACAAGCGGGGCCAATGCGGAGCTGGCAGAGAACCGCAGAGTCCATACGAGAGGCCCACATGGAGGATTGCCACACATTCGAAGTCTCCTTAGTGGCACGCAGTTTGCTGTGCATGCTGAGGTTATGCCTTTTCGTCTCCCAAGCCGCAAAACCTTGCGGCGTAGTACAGCAAGCTTGTCAGTTGCAGAGAAGCCGATCTCCATGAGTGGTTTCCACGTAGCCTGTTGGCCAATCTCTCAGCAAGTTTGATGCCTGGGATTCCGAAGTCACCAGGGGTCCAGAGAAACACCAATGAACGACCGAACCGTTCCAGGGCGTAGATGAACTCCTAGATGATCGCTACCAACGGATGACGAGGAGAGCACTGGTCGATACCTTGTAGGCTGCTCAAGGAGTTGGCACACAGAAACGACTCCCCAGAGCATGAACACATCTGCTCAAAAGCTCAAGATACAGCCAACAGCTCCGCCGTGGAAGAACTGCAGCCATCGGGAAGGAATGCTGTTCATTATGTCCTCCATGGACATACGCGACGCTGACGAGAGCATCAGCCATCGAGCCATCAGCGTAAACCAATTTGTCGCCTCAGTACGTGTCAAGAATAGAGATGAAGTGACAGTGGAGAGCCGCAAGGTTAATGGAGTCGTTAGGGCCACGTGAAAGGTTTAGACAAAGCTGTGGCTGAGGCTTACAACATGGAGATGTACGTGAATGGACCTCGAGGAGAGGTAGAACAGGCAAGGACTCCAGACAGAAGCAATCGAATGCAAACCGTAATCATTAACCCCCTGGTTTTGGGTTGCTGTTGTGGGGGGTGGAATGCCGTGCGCAGGGAAAAGGAGAGGGTAATTTGTATACTCAGGAGAACTACAAATGTGTGCAATGTAACTGGCGAGCAATTTTGCACGTCTAATTTATAATGGAGGGATCCCAGCCTTCACCAGTACACTGGTCACCGGACTCATCCTACACGCTCCTGTCGCTAATCGAACCCCACAGTGGTGCACAGGGTCGAGTAAATTCAGCGCTGAGGGCACTGCCGAACCCTAAATCACACTCCCATAGTCAATTCGTGATTGGACAAGGGCTCCGTAGAGCCACAGCAGCGTAGATCTATCTGCACCCCAGTTCGTGTTGCTCAGACGTCGGCGGGCATTGAGGTGCTGCCAGAACTTCTGCTTAAGCTGACGAAGATGAGGAAGCCAAGTCAATCGAGCAACGAAAACCAGTCCTAAGAATGTGTGTGTCTCCACTACAGTGAGTGGATCGTCATGAAGGTAAAGTTCTGGGTCCAGATGAATGGTACGACGCCGACAGAAGTGTATGACACACGACTTTGCGTCTGGAAACTGGAGGCTGTGGGCTATAGCCCATGCCTGCACCTTGAGGATGGCTCCCTGTAGGTGATGCTCAGCAACACCAGTACTGGAGCAGCAGTACTAAATGCAGAAGTCGTCTGCATTCAGGGAAGGTGAGATGGAGAGTCCAACAAACAGCTGCTCCTAGATGGTTAAAGGCCACTAAAAATAGAGACACTAAAAATAGAGACACTCAATACAGAGCACTGTGGAACTCCATTCTCCTGGATATGTGTCGTACTATGGAAGGCACCAACTCGGACATGGAGTGACAAGAAGTTTCCGATGAACATCCAGAGTGGCCCCAGAGACACTACTCATACAATGTGACAAGGATGTGATATCGCCAGGTCGTGTCATATGGTTTTCGTAAATCAATGGAGACAGCAATCAGGCGTTGGCGTCTGGAGAAGGCCGTTTGGATGGTAAACTCTAGGGACACAAGATTAGCAGTGGTAGAGCGACCCTGGCAGAAACCACCCCGATATGGAGCCAGTAGGCCATGTGACTAAAGGGACCCAACAAAACCGCCCACATACCATACATTCCAGCAGCTTATGAAGAACGTTGGTGAGGATAATGGGCCGACAGCTAACCATGTCAAGCGAGTTTTTACCGGGTGTGAGCACCGGAATGATGTTGTTCCTTGCAATTGCAATTGAAAGACGCCACTGCTCGAGATCCGGTTGAACATGACGAGATGATATCGCTTGTAGTCAGATGAGAGACATTTAAGTATCTGGCTGTGGATCCGATCATGTCCAGGAGCTCTGTCAGGGCAATATGCAATTGCACTGAGGACCTCCCACTTTAACTGCGGCTGGACGAGAACATCACCTCAGTCAATACACGCCACAGTGAACCCTATAACGCCGCATTTATAGTGTGTGAAAGGCTGGGGGTAATTTTCCAGGGTAGAGTGCTCGGCAGAGTGCTCGGCAGAGTGCTCGGCAGAGTGCTCGGCAGAGTGCTCGGCAGAGTGCTCGGCAGAGTGCTCGGCAGAGTGCTCGGCAGAGTGCTCGGCAGAGTGCTCGGCAATCGCGTTTGTGTCTGTAGATAACACGCCATTTACGCTAACACCAGTAACACTTGTTAAGGTCTGGTACCCAAAAAGATGATTGATCTTTGCCCAGACGTGGGAAGGTGACGTATGGCGTCTAATGGTCGAGATGTATCTCATCCAACTTTCCTGCTTCCGTCGTTTGATAAGTTGCCAAACGCGGGCACAGAGCTATTTAAAGGCTACTGTATGAGGTGCTCCATGGCAGGGTGCTGCTTATGCCACTGTAGAGATCTCCAGCGCTCCTTAATTACTTCAGCATCTTCCGGCGACCACCAAGGGACTGCCTTACGCCTTGAGCACCATGAAGAACGAGGGATTGAGTTTTCTACTGCAGAAACAATTGCTGTAGTAACTTGCTCAACCATCACTTAAATGTAACTGTGTGGGGGAAATTAAACGGTGACAGCAGAGGTGAAAGATTCCCATTCCGCCTTGTTTAAAGCCAATCTGGGCAGCCGTCCATGAGCATGATACTGGGGCAGTGACAGAAAGATGGGGAAGTGGTCACTACCACACAGGTCGTCACGTGTTCTCCAGTGGGTTTATGGGAGAAGTCTTGGGGTTTGAAGTGACAAATCGATGGCTGAGTAACTACCACGAGCCACACTGAAATGTGTAGCAGTCCCAGTATTTAAGAGGCGGAGGTCGAACTGAGACAAAGATTCGACATCTCTGTCTTGGCCAATAAGCACAATGACAACCCACAAGGGGTTATGGTTGATTAACTCCCTAAACCTTTCCCACTTTTCGGAGATTTTACCAATCAGTGCAGCTAATACATCTAGGGGTTCGACACCATCTGGAGGAAGGTATATATTGCACAGTAAGATCCTCCATCGTCCCTATTCTGATAGCCACAGCTTCAAGGGGGATTTGAAGGGGCACAGGTTCACTACAGACAGTTTAGGACATAAACGAAAACTCCACCTGACACCCTATTGTAGCCGCTACAGTTACTGTAATATCTGTTTAGCCATGGAGGGCAGAGGGTCCGCATTGTCAAAAACCAGCTTTCCTGGAGGGCAATACAGATAGCAGGTGTAAAGCCCAACTGTTGCCGTAGCTCATCCAGGTGGTGGAATAAGGTCTGTAATTCCACTATAGAATGACGTCATCGTGACACTGTGAAAGCATGGAACATTCAATGAAGTGGTTTATGCCTCAGGCAATAAGCCGGCGGCAGCATGTGACTCTGAGCAGTCTATAACCGTCATGTCTGTGTGTGTGTGTGTGTGTGTGTGTGTGTGTGTGTGTGTGTGTGTGTGTGTGTGTGTGTGTGTGTGTGCATGGGATGGTGATTTATGCATTTACTGAGGACCTATATCCCGCCAGACCCTCACACACACACACACACACACACACACACACACACACACACACACACACACACACACACAGCTTGGTCCTAGTGGTTTTATTTTTGGATTTCTCTCACTGCACCTTGGGTTTCCCTGGCTGGGAGAACTTCACTGATTCAGTCTCCTGGACTGAGAATGAGCGTGAAGCCCTTCTACAAGCTGCTTTTGGGCTCTTCAGTCACTGGCAGGTGTCAAATTTCCCACTAGGAGAAACCTGGGAAGGGGACCCCTTCCTAGCGAGAGAAGCGAGGAAGACTTCTGTTCCCTTCCAAGATGGAGAAGCATATGTCCCCGATGGTTGGAGGAGTGTTGCTTCCAAAGTAGGTGGTGCAGGAGCAATAGGGAGGGAAATGCCCTCCACCATCAAGGAACATCTTTTGGCTCTGAGAGGTGGCTATGATTGGCAGAGCTGATCGTATTACGCCGATGTTACAACAGTCGTGGTACAATGTCACAGGCACAGGATGCAGGCATTCAAATTTTCTCTTAGCCCCAGTGTAGGTCATTCTGTCCAGTGTGTTTTAGTCCATGATTTTCCTTTCTTTCTGGAGAATCCTGCAGTGTAGTGAGCAAGGCGAATGATGCTCTCCACAGTTTGACAGATTGGAGGCGTGGCACATGTAGTATTGGGATGTGAAGGGCATCCAGAATCTTGACATGTGACGCTGGATGTACAGCTGTATATGTCCAAACTTGCAGCTCTTAACGCACCGCATCGTGTGAGGAACATTGGGCTTTACAACACAGTATTAGACCGTCACGTTGACCTTCTCTGTCAATGTATCACCCTCGAAGGCCAAGACGAAAGCAGCGGTGGCAACCTGATTATACCTCGGACCCCAGTGGACACGCTGGACGAAATGAACACGGCGCCGCTCCAAATTTGCGCGCAGCTCATCGTCAGACTGCAAAATAAGGTCCCTGTAAAATATGATACCCTCGACCATATGTAAGCTCTTGTGGTTACAGAAACATCCCCAGCTTGTCATAAGCGAGTAAATACCGTGACTGGGCATACATGGGGAGTTAATGGCACAGGCATCAGAGGGTGTGGTCAGAGGGCTACAACTGACAGGGTACATAGCGGCCCCCCTACAATGGGCAAGCTACCGTGCTAGATGTCAGGTGCAACCAAGCGAACAAGTCCATTATAATCGTCGGTATAGAAAACGATACTGCACAGTTTATGGAAAAATACGCACCCAGGAGGGTGGCCTCGCCCAACAGTAGGAGAATGAGCAGAAGTGCAGATCCACGTCGACAAAGGATGCGGTAAGTCTGAGCACATGAATGCTATACTCCATGTAAGGCGTCCTTCCTAAATTGGCTCGCTCTTCGGGAAAATTTTGAAAAATTAAGGCCAATTCATAGAGGGGACCACCACATATAGGCCAAAACGTGAGACTCCTTTTAGTCGCCTCTTACGACAGGCGGAAATACCTCGGGTCTATTCCAACCCCTGGACCTGTAGTGGGGGGGGTCTCCATTTACCTCGAAGTTTTGGTTTTTATGCTTAGTCTGCTAACTACGACAAAAGGTGTGTAAATATGGCGCGAACGGGACTGGGCTGCACTGAAAATCGTTCTGCTAAGGCCCCTCCACACGCACTATTATATCTGTCGGCCGACCGACCAACGGACCAATTTCGTAACCGCTTGCACAACGCAATCACGGTGCCTCATGTGATTTGTTCGTATGATAAATATCTACGCGATTCCGGTTGGTTTTACAAAGGAACAGAAACTGGAGTTTGCCAGCATTTATCTAGGATTTTCTGGCCTTGTTACTCAAACCAAGGCAAAGATGCGACTAATTGCAGGAATGAAATTTAACTACGTTGTTACTTAGACGGTAGCTAATGATATTCGTAATTATTTAAGAACTGCTGAGCATCAAACCGTTTTTAACCAAAAATGAATTCATCATAGGTTGTAAGCTCCGAGGAGAAACATCTCGCTACATTACGATTTCTAGCCAATGGTAGGGTTTGAGCGCACCTCTAATTCAGGGCTGTTGTATCCCTACAATTGACTAAAGTGATTCATTTCCCTGCAAAGCGATTTATACTTGACTGAAGAAGTACAGCACGGTTAAGCAAAATAAAAGACGTTGACATAAACGTTATCAATTCCAATAAACAATGCGAAAGTAACTTACATACTTCGTAAGACAAATTACTACAGCAATTGTTATAAACAAATGCAAAAAGCATTTAACAGCTATACATTCATCAGGATATAATACTTATTAATACACCCTCACACCTTTTTATAAAGTTCTATCCTGCAGCCCTTTTTCCTGGGCGTAGACCGGTGACGAGAGATATGAAATCCTGTCGATTTGATTTCGGAGTTCTCTTCTCTACAGCCAACACAGTGATGCTTGACAGTGTCATTTGTCATTGTGTTGTGGAAGTAGGCTTTAACGCGTTTCAACGTACTCACGCTTGTTTTGCAAGACACGGTGGTTCGTGGAATTGCAAGAAGCAACGACAGTCATTTCACTCCTCCGGAGAACACGTTTTTTAAATCAATTGTTTACAATGGACTGAAGGATGTCATGAAGCTCCAGACATTTATCCTCACTGCTGTAAATAAAGTTTCTTCTCTTCAGTTTCTCATTGTCAAAGGATATATTTTAAGTAGCTTTTCAACATTACGTATAGGGAAATTGTTTCACGGTAGTCCTGGTTCAAATGGTTCAAATGGCTCTGAGCACTATGGGACTTAACATCTATGGTCATCAGTCCCCTAGAACTTAGAACTACTTAAACCTAACTAACCTAAGGACATCACACAACACCCAGCCATCACGAGGCAGAGAAAATCCCTGACCCCGCCGGGAATCGAACCCGGGAACCCGGGCGTGGGAAGCGAGAACGCTACCGCACGACCACGAGATGCGGGCACGGTAGTCCTGGAATCTAGTTTCCGTGTTTACTATTACTGTGTCGATTACCTCTAATACTAGCCTTCTCCATTTCTAAATACATATTTCTGTTTCGTTACACTAGTTCAAATACTCCTGCTGAAATTGTAAGGCTCTTTCTTACCTTCCACTTTGCGTTTCATACATATTAGTCTCTCACTAGCCTTAATGCAGTTTTCTATTTCAGGCTTACAGATTTACTTTGCAAAATGTCGAACAAGATACTGGTATGCTGGAAAATCTATTTGTACACCTGCAGTAGAAAAAGAGAAGTCTGGTGATCAAGTATACAATTTAGCCCAATTGGTCGATGTAAAGAAATATAATCCCAGTCTTGCTTGTATTTCACATTCAATGCTGCTCATGTCCGTGTAGTGAAGAAAAATGGTTTTAACAGCGTGTGAATGAAAATACCTTGTTTCGCAAGGACCTTATAATTTAAATCCCCCTTCCCCCTGAAGTTAACTTGTTTTACCGCAACGGCTATGATTCGTGAAATACTGGTTTGCTATAAAAAATTTTAATTGCGTAATTTTTAGAAGCATAGAGGATGGTCCAACTGATGTGCACAGCAGTGGATACAGACTGCACGAGGGTGTGCCTCTTTCACTATAGGATGTACACAATTTTTCCGTGTTATTGCACTACAGCCGTCTTATGTTTGCGATACTAGTTTGTTTTTATCAATATTCTAACTGCTTAGCACTTGCAGCTAAACAGTGGCTATGCCTTGTGCACTCCAGTTTTTAGCTAAGTCATAAAACCACATCCATCTCATATTTCTCCTTATTTGCAAAACGAAAAATTACTAATAGCTTACTTCAGACATCCGTTATTTCGTCGGCTTGTACTGACAAAGGACTTAATTTCACTTGAAACTTGCTCTAGAGGATTATTTTAACTTCACTTGAAATCTGTTCTTTAACAACATCCATAATACAAGTTGTTAAATGATTGTCAGAAAGTGGCTTCAAGTACTCCATGATGCTAAATAATCTTTCGTGAGTGTTCGTATCCAGCGAAGAATTTCAGAAGTTCTAAAAATTTTATTCACTCATGCCTCAGATTCCTCACGAGTTCGGAGACAACTTTTGCCATGCTGAAAAGCAGATAGTCGTAATGCATCTATTCCGCTTCTGTTTCTGTAACCTTCTCGTTGTGTTTCAATGTTCCAATCGTGCTGCTTGTGAAAGAGCATGGTCAATTCTTACTGTGCTTAGCTGATTGTATTTAACAGTTGCTGTAACATGTGAAATTGAACCTTGGTCCTTTTTAGCATTCGAAATAAAATTTTGATGCCTCTTCGCCTAGTCCCCACTTACGCGATCAACCGTCAACCATTCCAAATAACACACAGTAAGAACAAAAGTTGTTCCTTACAACGCTGCCACTTTACCACCGTTTTGAATTTTACTATTGTGTTTGAAAGCTTCTTACAAATTTTCCCTAAAATTTGATACACAAACTGCGTCAGCTTTCTTTCTTACACTCTTGCAAACACCACAATTGCATTGTGTGTGTATTTGGAAGAAAAGCGGTAGAGAAACAGTAAACACTTGAATGAAGCCCTAGGTATTACGTCAAGATAGTAAAAGAATTCAGCAAAATTTGTTACGAGAGCTACAAGAGGAGGAATTCAAGTCTTAACATATAAATTACTTATGAATGGATGAGATTATTTCAGTATTTGCTCAGTAACGTGGATTCTCATGTTACAAAACAGAATGTTTTCTGGACATACAGCATTTCTAAGAATATACTGTGTCACTGCGATTTCTTGATACATGACAGCTACTCTGGTTTATGACACGGCACATTAATATCACATTGTAATCAACCAAAATAATTTCAGAAACGTGTCAAGCGATTTATAAACCGATGAAGGTGGAATATGTGAAGGTAAATAAACGTTTAGTACACTTTATGGGGACTATAAGAACAATTTTTAATTTTAAATAGTGTTACCACAACGGCAAAATTAATACAAAGTTCGAAACAGATGAAGCGCTTTTTAATTTGTCGCATCCAGAATCTAAAAACAGACAAAGTAGAAAGGAAAGCTAAGAAAGAATTTTTGAGTGTGACCACATCCTCTATTCCGGCTTGCTGCATGTATGTTTCCAGATGTAGGGATGGATGGCTGTAGCTGTGATTGTGGACATGAAGTCGAGTGCAGTATATTCCACCTCCCATCAACACACAAATGATAGCATGCATTATGTCCCCCCCCCCCTCCCACCCATAGCCCAAGCTACTTTATTTTTAAAAATTCGACGAAACTAACTTTGAAGCCATATTTACAAACACACTCCAGACACGTCCAACAGCTGTAGCGACGCCAGTGCTCGAAGGTGAAAAGAAAGCCTCACGCCACAAGCCCGAAGTGCGGCACTCAATGTTACGAGCGTTAATGGGTAACATCGTGTGACAGATACCACGTGTAATCTACTCTAGCGCCCTCCGTACCAGCAATCGACGTGGATCACTTCTGGATATTAGACAGACTCACAATCTACAAGTCGACAGAGAACTCTCAGGGCGGACTTTCCAGCAATTCGCTGGGATAGGGAAAACAGTTTCAGTTAAGCTATCAAGAAAATTTAATAAACGCAATATTCCACTTCAGCAAGAAAGACGGCACACTAGCGTCCACTGTAACGTTTCTTTCCTTATGGGTAGTTAAAAGTGAGAGAAATATTCAAATAAATGAAAAAAAATAATCTGCGCATAATTATGAGTTTAACCCCACCGTGGCATCATATTTGTAACGTGTCCTTCCTGTGGCAGTATCCGTACGCGCATATATATATAATTAACCTTTGTAATCTACTGGACCATTACTATTATTTACCCTCTATGCCAACTCTGTTACATTCTTTCAATGTATGAGATCCTGGTGTTACTGAACACCATCGTCAACCGCTGTTTTAAGGCTCGTTGACTGCACGACACTGCTGTCGATGATCTACTGGTCTTCCTGAAAACAGGCCTTCAGGTCCGACCTATGGAGAATAATTGCTTATCGCAATGTGCCGCTTAAGTATGTCGTTCATCTTGCTTTCAAATAACGTGACCACAATTTCATGATACATCTACCTAAAAAGTATAAAATCATTTAAGTAGTTCAGAGCGGTAGTATTAAAAGGTTCACTACAATAACTGCAGAGACCGATATTTATGAATGATAATCTTATTATTCCATAAAAAAAATAAGACGTAGGAATTTCGGCAACCCTCCTCTTAGTACATCGAATGTCAAAACAGAAGTGAATCATAAGAAGAGAAAGTCTTCGTTTCTTTACAAAATCACTTGGTTTTTTCGAAAACTTAATTTGTTTTTCCTACAGAGGTCTCCTTTTACGTTTCATACATACAAGCTCTGAGTTCTCATCAACATCTGTTACTAAATCAATTGCTTTATATATATTATTCGTGACACAAGAGTTTTTAATATTGGATAGTTCCTCTTTTTTTTAGATACACTTCAGTAACCTTCTGAATTCTGGAAGCTACTGTATAACAGTATCTCATTCTATCATTCAGGTAAAATTGGAGTGGTTACTTGACTAGACTACACACCAATTCCTTCCTTCACACATACTTGCAAGTTAACAAAAAATGACTATTTTGGGCAAAACGTTTGTGCCTTCGTTCCAGAAGTGTGGAAATATTTTGTCCTTGTTCCGGACTGATATACTGGTTTGATCACCAAGTTGTTGAGAAAATCGGACCTAAAAAACCAATCTGAACATTTGGACTTACTTAATTTCAATGTTTCTGATTACTTGAATTGTACTGCTTCTTATAGTCTATTACATCAACTTAGAAACTTCTTCTGTGTTCTACTATGGTGCTTTTAGTGTTTCCGCATGCCGCAGCACGCAACATAGTTTTGCAGACGATAAGTGAAACTGTTTCATAGAGAAGAGAGGACAAAGAGACGATCTGGCATTAAGTCGATTCGATAGCAAATGACAAAAACGGGCGGATTTCTCAGGTTTTTACTACATATGAACACTTTTCACACTCTCCCGTGAAACGTTGCTGGTAGACCTCCCTTCATACAAAATTGTAAGTTCTTGGCTCATGTCAAAGGCAGCAAAGCCGGCTTAGGAGTCAATAATTGATAACTAAAACTTGAATAGTACTGCTTCTTCCTGTCTATATCATTACCTTGGAAGCTTCTTCTGTGTTCTACAATTTTGCTTCTAGTGTGTAAGCATACCGCAGCAAACAACATAGCGTTGTAGACGATAAGTGTAACCGTTTCATAGAGAAGAGCGGCCAAAGAGACGATCTGGCTTTAAGTCGATTCGATAGCATAAGACCAAAACGGGCGGATTTCTCAGGTTTTTACTACATATGAATACTTTTCACGCTCTCCCGTGCAACGTGGCTGGTAGACCTCCCTTCATGCAAAATCGTAAGGTCTTAGCTCATGTCTAAGACACAAAAGCCTGCTTAAAACTCGATAATCGATAACTAAAGCTTGAATTGTACTGCTTCTTACTGGCTATTACATCAACTTAGAAGCTTCGTCTGTGTTCTACTATGGTGCTTTCAGTGTCTCCGGATACCGCAGCACGCAACATAGCTTTGCAGACGATAAGTGTAACCGTTTCAGGCCAGACAATCGTGTGGTTCCTGAAGAGTAGTTGCAGGGGCAACAGTCTGGATGATTGACTGATCTGGCCTTGTAACATTAACCAAAACGGCGTTGCTGCGCTGGTACTGCGAACGGCTGAAAGCAAGGGGAAATTGCAGCAGCAATTTTTCCCGAATGCATGCAGCTTTACTGTATGGTTAAATGATGATGGCGTCCTCTTGGGAAAACAGTCCGGAGGTAAAATAGTCCTCCATTCGGATCTCCGGGCGGGGACTACTCAAAAGGACGTCGTTATCAGGAGAAAGAAAACTGGCATTCTACGGATCGGAGCGTGGAATGTTAGATCCCTTAATCGGGCAGGTAGGTTAGAAAATTTAAAAACGGAAATGGATAGGTTAAAGTTAGATATAGTGGGAATTAGTGAAGCTCGGTGGCAGGAAAAACAAGACTTTTGGTCAGGTGAATACAGGGTTATAAATACAAAATCAAATAGGGGTAATGCAGGAATAGGTTTAATAATGAATAGGAAAATAGGAATGCGGGTAACCTACTACAAACAGCATAGTGAACGCATTACTGTGGCCAAGATAGACACAAAGCCCATGCCTACAACAGTAGTACATGTTTATATGCCAACTAGCTCTGCAGATGATGAAGAAATTGATGAAATGTATGATGAGATAAAAGAAATTATTCAGGTAGTGAAGGGAGACGAAAATTTAATAGTCATGGGTGACTGGAATTCGTCAGTAGGACAAAGGAGAGAAGGAAACATAGTAGGTGATTATGGATTGGGGCTAAGAAATGAATGAGGAAGCCGTCTGGTAGAATTTTGCACAGAGCTTAACTTAATCTTAGCTAACACTTGGTTCAAGAATCATAAAAGAAGGTTGTATACATGGAAGTATCCTGGAGATACTAAAAGGTATCAGATAGATTATATAATGGTAAGACAGAGATTTAGGAATCAGGTTTTAAATTCTAGGGCATTTCCAGGGGCAGATGTGGACTCTGACCACAATCTATTGGTTATGACCTGTAGGTTAAAACTGAAGAATCTGCAAAAAGGTGGGAATTTAAGGACATGGGATCTGGATAAGCTGAAAGAACCAGAGGTTGTACAGAGTTTGAAGGAGAGCATAAGGGAACAATTGGCAGCAATGGGGGAAAGAAACATAGTTGAAGAAGAATGGGTAGCTCTGAGGGATGAAGTAGTGAAGGCAGCACAGGATAAAGTAGGTAAAAATACGAGGGTTGCTAGAAATCCTTGGGTAACAGAAGAAATATTGATTTTAATTGATGAAAGGAGAAAATATAAAAATGAAGTAAATGAAGCAGGCAAAAAGGAATACAAACATCTAAAAAATGAGATCGACAGGAAGTGCAAAATGGCTAAGCAGGGATGGCTAGAGGACAAATGTAAGGATGTAGAAGCTTATCTAACTAGGGGTAAGATAGATACTGCCTACAGGAAAATTAAAGAGACCTTTGGAGAGAAGAGAACCACGTGTATGAATATCAAGAGCTCATATGGCAATCCAGTTCTAAGCAAAGAAGGGAAGGCTGAAAGGTGGAAGGAGTATATAGAAGGTTTATACAAGGGCGATGTACTTGAGGACAATATTATGGAAATGGAAGAGGATGTAGATGAAGACGAAATGAGACGTAAGATACTGCGTGAAGAGTTTGACAGAGCACTGAAAGACCTGAGTCGAAACAAGGAACCCGGAGTAGACAACATTCCATTAGAACTACTGACGGCCTTGGGAGAGCCAGTCATGACAAAACTCTACCAGCTGGTGAGCAAGATGTATGAGACAGGTGAAATACCCTCAGACTTCAAGAAGAATATAATAATTCCACTCCCAAAGAAAGCAGGTGCTGACAGATGTGAAAATTTCCGAACTAATCAGTTTAATAAGTCGCAGCTGCAAAATACTAACGCGAATTCTTTACAGACGAATGGAAAAACTGGTAGATGCGGACCTCGGGGAGGATCAGTTTGGATTCCGTCGAAATGTTGGAACACGTGAGGCAATACTGACCTTACGACTTATCTTAGAAGAAAGATTAAGAAAAGGCAAACCTACGTTTCTAGCATTTGTAGACTTAGAGAAAGCTTTTGACAATGTTGACTGAAATACTCTCTTACATATTCTGAAGGTAGCAGGGGTAAAATATAGGGAGCGAGAGGCTATTTAAAAATTGTACAGAAACTAGATGGCAGTCATAAGAGTCGAGGGGCATGAAAGGGAAGCAGTGGTTGGGAAAGGAGTGAGACAGGGTTGTAGCCTCTCCCCGATGTTATTCATTCTGTATATTGAGCAAGCAGTAAAGGAAACAAAAGAAAAATTTGGAGTAGGTATTAAAATTCATGGAGAAGAAATAAAAACTTTGAGGTTCGCCGATGACATTGTAATTCTGTCAGAGACGGCAAAGGACTTGGAAGAGCAGTTGAACGGAATGGACAGTGTCTTGAAAGGAGGATATAAGATGAACATCAACAAAAGCAAAACGAGGATAATGGAATGTAGTCAAATTAAATCGGGTGATGCTGAGGGAATTAGATTAGGAAATGAGATACTTAAAGTAGTAAAGGAGTTTTGCTCTTTAGGAAGTAAAATAACTGATGATGGTCGAAGTAGAGAGGATATAAAATGCAGACTGGCAATGGCAAGGAAAGCGTTTCTCAAGAAGAGAAATTTGTTAACATCGAATATAGATTTATGTATCAGGAAGTCGTTTATAAAAGTATGTATGGAAGTGAAACATGGACGATAACTAGTTTGGACAAGAAGAGAATCGAAGCTTTCGAAATGTGGTGCTACAGAAGATTGCTGAAGATTAGATGGGTAGATCACGTAACTAATGAGGAGGTATTGAATAGGATTGGGGAGAAGAGAAGTTTGTGGCACAACTTGACTAGAAGAAGGGATCGGTTGGTAGGACATGTTTTGAGGCATCAAGGGATCACAAATTTAGCATTGGAGGGCAGCGTGGAGGGTAAAAATCGTAGAGGGAGACCAAGACATGAATACACCAAGCAGATTCAGAAGGATGTAGGTTGCAGTAGGTACTGGAAGATGAAGCAGCTTGCACAGGATAGAGTAGCATGGAGAGGTGCATCAAACCAGTCTCAGGACTGAAGACGACCACAAGTGTATCCGTATCATAGAGAAGAGCGGCCTAAGAGACGATCTGGCATTAAGTCGATTCTATAGCAAATGACACGAAAGGGCGGATTTCTCAGGTTTTTACTACATATAAACACTTTTCACGCTCTCCCGTGCAACGTGGCTGGTAGACCTCCCTTCATGCAAAATCGTAAGGTCTTAGCTCATGTCCAAGACAGCAAAGCCGGCTTGGAAGTCAATAATCGATAACTGAAACTTGAATTGTACTGCTTCTTACTGGCTATTACATCAACTTGGAAGCTTCGTCTGTGTTCTACTATGGTGCTTTCAGTGTCTCCGGATACCGCAGCACGCAACATAGCTTTGCAGACGATAAGTGTAACCGTTTCGTAGAGAAGAGCGGCCAAAGAGACGATCTGGCTTTAAGTCGATTCGATAGCATAAGACAAAAACGGGCGGATTTTACAGGTTTTAGTACATATGAACACTTTTCACATTCTCCCGTGCAACGCGGCTGCTTGTCCTCCTTTCATGCAAAATCTTAAGGTCCTAGCTCATGTCCAAGGCACCACAGCCGGCTAAAAAGTCAATAATCGTTAACAAAAACTTGATTTGTACTGCTTCTTACTGGGTATCACATCAACTTAGGAGCTTCTTTTGTGTCAAATTATTATTTTCAAATCAACAGCGCATTGCATGCACTCCTTACTAGAAACATGAATAATCTCCACAAAAATTTGGAAGTTAATTACTTTGGTGCAAGAAAGTCTCGATCATTCAGGAAAACGAATTTTCAATAACTTGTCAGCAGCCATAAAAGTTTTACTACTGTCAAAATTCAGTTTAAGAGCAGCCTAAAGGATTTATTTAACCATCTCCTCCGACACCATTAATGAATTGAATTTTTTAGTAGAACTAGGGCGTGAGCGATTGAGAGTGAGTGAGTTAGAAAGAGAGAGAGAGAGAGAGAGAGAGAGAGAGAGAGAGAGAGAGAGAGAGAGAGAGAGTGGGGGGGAGGGTGTCAAATAATAAGAGTACGATCAGAAGTACGTTTAAATTTTCATCCCTCATTTCACGTCGATGATCAGTCCACTTGCGATCTGTGGAAGGTAAATTAGCATATTAGTTTCCCACTGAGCATCTCCTCATTATGGATCATTTGCAACCGAAAATACATATAGTCTAATCTAACCGTCTTGTCTGTCCTATCTCTGTTGAAGGGTACACATGAGACAGATGCCTTCTTATTGTTGTTGTTGTGGTCTTTAGTCCAGAGACTGGTTTGATGCAGCTCTCCATGCTACTGTATCATGTGCAAGCGCCATCTCCCAATACGCACTGCAACCTACATCCTTCTGAATCTGCTAGTGTATTCATCTCCTGGTCTCCCTCCTCGACCTTTACCCTCCGCGTTGCCCTCCAATTCTAAAATGGTGATCCGCTGATGCCACAGAACGTGTCCTACCAACCGATTCCTTCTTGTAGTCAAGTTGTGCCACAAAGTTCTCTTCTCCCCAATACTATTTAATACCTCGTCATTAGTTAAGTGATCTACCCATCTGATCTTCAGCATTCTTCTGTAGCACCTTATTTCTAAAGCCTCTAGTCTCTTCTTATCCAAACTCTTTATCGTCCATGATTCACTTCCATACATGGCTACACTCCATACAAATACTCGGATAACACACTTCCTGATACGTAAAGCTATACTCAATGTTAACAAGTTTTTCTTCTTCAGAAACACTTTCCTTGCCATTGCCAGTATACAATTTATATCCTCTATACTTCGACCGTCATCAGTTATTTTGCTCCCCAAATACCAAAACTCCTTTACTACTTTAAGTGTCTCAGTTCCTAATCTAATTCCTTCAGCATCACCAAACATGTTTCGACTACATTCCATTATCCTCGTTTTGCTTTTATTGATGATCATCTTATATCATTCTTTCAGGACACTCCACTCCATTCAGCTGCTCTTCCAGGTCCTTTGATGTCTCTGACAGAATTTTGTCATGAGTGAACCTCAAGGTTTTTATTTCTTGTCCATAGATTTTAATTCCTACTTCGATTTTTCTCTTTTTTTCCTTTACTGCTTGCTCAATAAACAGATTGAATAACATCGGCGATTGACTAGAACCGCATCTCACTACCTTCCCAACCACTGCTTCCCTTTCATGCCCCCTGACTCTTGCAACTCCCATCTGGTATGTGTACAAATTGTAAATGGCCTTTCACTCATTGCATTTTACCACTGCCACTTCAGTATTTGAAAGAGTTTTCCAGTCAACATTGTCAAAAGATTTCTCTAAGTCTACAAACGCTAGAAACGTAGGTGTGCCTTTCCTTAATCTAGCTCTTAAGAGAGGACGTAGGGTCAGTATTGCCTCATGTGTTCCAGTATTTCTACGGAATCCAAACTGGTATACCCCGAGGTCGGCTTCTACCAGTTTCTCCATTCGGCTGTAAAGAATTGGCTTTAGTGTTTTGCGCCTGTGACTTACTAAACAAATAGTTCGGTAATTTTCACATCTGTCAACAACTGCTTTCTTAGAGATTGGAATTATTATATTCTTCTTGAAGTCTGACGGTATTTCGCCTGTCTCATACATCTTGCTCATCAGATGGTAGAGTTTAGTCAGGGCTGGCTCTCCCACGGGTGTCAGTAGTTATAATGGAATGTTGAATACTCCTGGGGCCTTGTTTCGGCGTAGGTCTTTCACTGCTCTGCTAAACTCTTCACACAGTATATCATCTCTTATTTCATCTTTATCTACATGCTCTTCCATTTCCAAATTCTGTTTTCAAGCACATTGCCCTTGTATAGATCTTCTATATACTCCTTCCACCTTTCTGCTTTCCCTTCTTCGCTTATAACAGGGTTTCCATCTGAGCTCTTGATATGCATACAAGTGGATCTCTTTTCTCCAAAGCTTTTATTTTTATTTATTTATTGTTCCGTGGGACCATATTAAGGAGAAATCTTCATGGTCATAGAACGAGTCAATACATGAAATTATAACACGATAGTAGAAACAGATAAAATGAAATATAAAAACATATTAAGGCGACAAGTCGTAAGTTTAAATAAAGAAAATTAACTACGTAACACTGAAATTTGCATAATTTTTTAGCTCTTCCAGGAGCTCCTCGACAGAATAGAAGGAGTGAGCCATGAGGAAACTCTTCAGTTTAGACTTAAATGATTTTGGGCTACTGCTAAGATTTTTGAGTTCTTGTGGTAGCTTATTGACAATGGATGCAGCAGAATACTGCACTCCTTTCTGCAAAAGAGTCAAGGAAGTGCATTCCACATACAGATTTGATTTGTGCCTAGTATTAACTGATTGAAAGCTGCTAACTGTTGGGAATACGCTAATACTGCTAACAATAAACTACATTAAAGAAAATATATGCTGTCAGGGCAATGTCAGAATTCCCAGACTATTGAATAGGGGCCAACAAGAGGTTCTCGAACTTACACCCCATATAGCTCGAACAGCCCGTTTTGAGCCAAAAATACCCTTTTTGAATCAGAAGAATTACCCAAAGAATATAATACCATACGACCTAAGCGTGTGAAAATATGCGAAGTAGACTATTTTCCATGTTGAACTGTCACTAATTTCAGATACTGTTCTAATGGTAACTAAAGCAGCATTTTAGTTTCTGGACAAGATCCTGGACATGGGCTTTCCACAACGGCTTACTATATATCCGATCGCCTAGGAACTTTAACTGTTTCGTCTCGCTTATAACATGCCCATTCTGTCTGATCAAAATATCGGTCCTTGTTGAATTGTGAATTAGAAACTGCAAAAACTGAGTCTTACTGTGATTTAGCATCAAATTGTTATCCACAAGCCATGAACTTATTCCATTAACTACATTATTTGATACTGTTTCAGTATTACACACAAGATCCTTCACTGCCAAGCTGGTGTCATCAGCAAACAGAAATATTTTTGAATCACCTGTAATACTAGAGGGCATATCATTTATATAAGTAAGAAACAGCAGTGGCCCCAGAACCGACCCTTGGGGGAATGCCCTCTTAACAGAGCCCCATTGCGAATGATTATCACTACCACTCTCAATATCGCAGAGAATTACCTTCTGCTTTCTGTTCTTAAAGTAAGAGGGGAACCAATTGTATGCTACTCCCTTACTCCATAATGGTCCAACTTGTGCAGTAATATTTTGTGGTCAACACAGTCAAAAGCCTTCGTTAAATCAAAGAAAACACCTAGCGTTCGCAACCTTTTATTTTATCCGTCCAAAACCTCACAGAGAAAAGAGAATATAGCATTTTCAGTTGTTAAACCATTTCTAAAACCAAACTGTACATTTGACAGCAAATAATGTGAATTTAAATGCTCCAGTAACATTGTATATACAACCTTCTCGATAACTTTAGCAAACACCGATGGCATTGAAATAGGTCTAAAGTTGTCAACATTATCCTTGTCTCCCTTTTTATAAAGTGGCTTCAGTAGAGAGTACTTTAATCGGTCAGGAAACCGACCACCGCTAAAGGAAAAGTCACAGATATGGCTAAGTACTGGGCCAACATACACAGAACAATACTTCAGTATTCTGCTAGATACCCTGCCATATCCATGAGAGTTCTTGGTCTTTAGTGATTTAATTATTAACTCAATCTCCCTCTTGTCAGTATCATGGAGGACCGTTTAGGGTAACAGTCTCGGAACACTTTTTTCTAAGAGCGCTATATGATTCCCTGTTGGGGCTAGGTTTCTATTTAGTTCACCTGGTACATTCAGAAAGTGATTATTAAATACTGTACATATATGCGACTTATCAGTAACACGAACATTCCCACTACGCACTGATTCTATATCGTCGACCTGTCTCTACAGACCAGCCACTTCGCTTACGACTGACCATATGGTTTTAATTGTATCCTGAGACGTAGCTATTCTATCTGCATACCACTTTGCCATACCAGTTTACATATGATTATATGAATTAAGGAGATCTACCAGCATCCTTTTACTTGCACAATCACTTTAAATTAATATTGAAATCACCACATATAAATAATTTTTTTGTATTTCCTACAAAGTGTACCAAAAACCTCCTCTAGCTTTAGCAAAAATGTTGTGAAATTGGCGTCTGTGCCTCTATAAATAACAATTAGAAGTTTAGCTCCATTAAATTTAACCATACCTTCACAACATTCTAACACCTTTTCAGTGCAGTACTTAGAAACATCAATTGACTCTAATGGGATGCTGTTTTTCACATACATGGCTACTCCCCCACACCGAAAAGAGCTCCTAGAAAAGCTGCCAGCCAACCTGTATTCTGGTAAAGGAAGCCTCTGAATTATCTCCTTATTTAAGAAGTGCTCAAATATACCAATAATTTCAGAGTCAACATCTATAAGCAGTTCACTAACTTTATCTCTAAAATCTTGTATATTTTGATGAAATATACTAATTCTCTCATTACTTGGATACTTAAGCTTTGTCAAAAGTGGATCTTTTGTTAGAGAGACTTCCCTTTAGCAGGAAGACCTATCAGCTGACTGGTGCAGCTCTAACATCAACTACTGCAGGAATTTTCCCATGAGTGATCCCACCACCTCGATCTATGCTGTCACTTTAATTTTCCTGTAGGCGGTGTCTATCTTACCCATTGTGATTTTCGCCTCTACATCCTTACATTTGTCCTCTAGCCATCCCTGCTTAGCCATTTTGCACTTCATGTCGATCTAATTTTTGAGACGTTTGTATTCCTTTTCGCCTGCGTCATTTACTGCATTTTTATATTTTCTCCTTTCATCAATTGAATTCAATATTTCTTCTGTTACCCAAGGATTCCTACTAGCCCTCGGCTTTTTGCCTACTTGATCCTCTGCTGCCTTCACTACTTCATCCCTCAAGGCTACCCATTCTTCTTCTACTGTATTTCATTCCCCCATTCCTATCAATTGTTCCCTTATGCTCTCCCTGAAACTCTGTACAACCTCTGGTTCTTTCAGTTTATCCAGGTCCCATCTCCTTAATTTCCCACATTTTTGCAGTTTCTTCAGTTTTAATCTACAGTTCATAACCTATAGATTGTGGTCAGAGTACACATTTGCCCCTGGAAAAGTCTTACAATTTAATACCTGGTTTCTTACCTTTATATAATCTATCTAAAATCTTGCAGTATCTCCAGGTCTCTTCCACGTATACAACGTTCTTTCACGATTCTTGAACCAAGTGTTAGCGATGATTAAGTTATGCTCTGGGCAAAAACCTACCAGGCGGCTTCCTCTTTCATTTCTTACCACCATTCCATATTCACCTACTACGTTTCCTTTTCTTCATTTCTCTACTATCAAATTCCAATCACTTGTGCCTATTCTATTTTCATCTCCCTTCACTATCTGAATAATTTCTTTTATCTCATCACACATTTCATCAATTTCTTCCTCATCTGCGGACTACTTTTAAGATTATGGTAGGTGTGGACTTCATGTCTATCTTGGCCACAATAACGCGTTCACTGTGCTGCTTGTAGTAGCTAACCGGCATTCGAATTTTTTTTTTATTCATCATTAGACCTACCCATGCGTTAGGTTCATATTGGCCTTCCTAATACTTAAATCTATATTCGATGTTAACAATGACGCCGGTGGATAGACTATATGAAATTACTGATCGTCGATAAAGTCGCGAATATAACCGACATGCTATTGGGCCCTTCGCAGGGAAAGGGTTTTCGCCGCAAAAAGCGGGAAACTGGAATCCAGCAAATGAGTAAAAAATATATATTCAGTGACAAAAAATTAGTGTACGTACACAACAATAGTCTGGGATTTCTGTATTACATAAAACAGTTTTTGTGATTGTATCTTGCAGCTTTAGTTATTTTTAATTAAAAGAGATTTTAAAAGGACAGAAAGAGCGTTTTGGTCTACGCTACACATCGTTCTGTTAGTATAGTCTTGACTTCGTAATCACTTTCGTGGACTTCTGCAACTCTTAATCAAAATATCCAACCTAATCGAGACAATACGCTACGATACAGCCGACATCATGACAAGAGAATGGGCTACATCAAACTCGAAGTAATTTTATATAGATAAGGATCTCAATGACCTGTGTACGTCTAATATAAAAGATCTCCTAACCATTCTCCTCAAATAGATCGCCATCTTCACTTGACCTTTAACTGAAACTGTTTCAGAATTAAAGACTGAATTCAAAGAAAATTTGGCTTCCAGTCACAAAACAAGAAAAATAAAAATAATAAAAGTGAGAATGTGAAACAGGTTAGCAATAACCACAAACAGGAGATTCTACAGAAAATCAAAGTGAGAAAGGAAATTATTAATATTATCGACCGTTTAGGAACTCTATGCTACGAAAGGGATGAAACCACATATAGAATAACTGGTGGAAAAGTTAGTGTGTTTTAAGATTAAATCCAAACAACAATTAGAGAAAAATATATCGAAGCTAGGCCTATATTACGAAAAATTGCTAAATCTCGAGGCAAATTGTGTCCTCCAGTATTTGATGAAGTGTTAGTGCCCCTAGCACGGATAAAAACAGGATCTACAGCATCAACAGAAACTTCGGATATGTGTTTCATATTTCATCCAAGCCTACAGTCTATAAATACTAAAACAAAATACCACTACAGGGAAACTACCTACGAAGAAGTTCTTGGTAAAACTATGTAGCTGTAGTTGCCTTGGACTAACGACGTGTGATTATCAATGTAACCTGTACAGACTGTACGCTTTCCAAAGCTGTTATCCATGAAAAAGCTAAACGACGTTTCGTGAACAAAACACAATTTAAGACCGGACCACTAATAAAATTATCTGACAATAGGCACTGTTGAAAATTTGTGCCAGACCAGGATTACCACCCGAGTCTCCTGGTTACCAGGGAGAGGCAATGATCACTGTGTCCGAATTACACAGTGGTCAACATAATAGCACGAACTGCCCGAGCATGCCGTTCGTCAGATCCAAATTCTCAATTTCTCCATAGACTGCTAATGCAGTGCTCCTTGAACATTATCCTCCTCGCCTTAATTAAACAGACACAGAATATATACAAGCTTGGCCTTACGAACATTGCAGACGCCGTCTATGCAACACGCGTCACACTTCAAAGAGTTTACCAATACATTGCATTGTTTACTATCGACCACGGATCAAGCAACGTAAAAAGCACTGCGTCTACTGAGATCATGATTCAGAGTTTAAAAAAAAAAAAAAAAAAAAAAAAAAAAGAAACTAATAAGTCGCCTACATATTACAGTTGCTGCCGAAAGAGGAGAATCACTATTTTCCCACAAACGGAAATATAGTTAAAATTACGCTTCTAATTCGGCTAGTTTCGGCGGTTACTAAAATTTGTAGTGAAAGTTACATAGGGAACTCTCCCGTCCCCCCACCAGAAACGTAGTTTTCGTCGCTGTTGTGCGACTTTTGTACATAGCCAGAGAAAGTGTGTTAAACATGGCGCGGACGGAAACACTAGGCTACGCTACAGGGAAATCTGCTTACACAACGTTTACTCGGCATTAATAATCGTTGGCGTAAACATCTCTCAATCAAATTACCCCCTTCCAACCTAACTTAGATCTCGGGCTACACTGCCCATAGGCCTGTCATCACAACCAAAATTTCAATGTGTGGGGGATATCCTGTACTTCTCGCTAATCTCTCTCTAGGCAAAAATGTCAGTTATTGTAGATTGGTGGCAGTCTCAACTACAAGATTTACTAATGATAAACACTATTGAGGCGGCTCGTAATTTTAGAATAGTTCTCTTCGTCTTACTTGGCATAAATTGTTCGCTGGCGTCCCAGCAGCTAGCTCCTTCAGTGTCTGCTTCTGCCATCGCACCACGCCAGTCTGTTTTTATCCTAGCAGACAGAACGCACCGCACATCCGACAACTTCGGAACCACTCAACTGGCCAGTTAGCAACTGAGCCGAACACTGTTTACACCGTCAAAGGAAAACTATGCAAAGATGTACACTCGAATGGCACGACTGAGTAGTACACACACACACACAAACAGTAATATCTGTAGAATGTCCATCGACACGCGCAGAACGAAATTCTTCTCGCGAACGTACAGCGTCTCCGAAAAAAATCTCGTGACTATATTCCGGCGTTACGGCCAGGTTCTCATTCAAATGAGCAAAAAATGTTATATATTTTTTTTGAGACAGTGAAAATACACTTGAAGGATCTGTTTGGGAGTTACGAGTGATCATACTATGAGCTTTATTTTAGATTTTCAGTAAAAACAATGGCGCCCGCAATTATGATTTGATCACGCGGACTGCGTGCAGTGTGGCCTCTCAGATGTTACCTGAAATCAAAAATGGATGACATCAGTTGATACTAAATTACTTCTCTGAAATTGAAAATGGAAAACATCAGTCGATATTACATAAAATTTATGGGAGCGCATACCTAACCGCAATGAAACAACCGTAAATTTAACGATACGGTACTAATTCGAACTCTGAGTTAGATTTTTTGGGTGGTTTATTTCACTCCTTATGCCTTCACAAAAATTACTTAATATTAATCAGTGTCATATATTATAGGTATAAGCTCCTAAGAAAAGTGTTTACTTTTCTGGGTCAGAGGTAGAAGTTAAGAGATTGAACCATTTTTAGTTAATGCTGCATGCCGTTCTGAGAAAATTGTTTCTCCAAAAAAAAAAAAAAAAAAGTTCAACGTCTAGGGAAACCTTTTAGTTATATTATTACTTCGATTTGCATGAACTGAGGGTTACATGTATATTTTTAATGTCGCTGAACACGAATCTGCAGTAAGATTTTCAATATTCAAAACGGCTAATGCAATACGGAGAGCACAGGATTATGCTTTGTCCAATTTTTACCAAAAATGCATTTTCGTTATTTACGTTTAGTGTGCAATCCAAGGAGCACTTTTCAACCCTTCCTCGGGCTGGAATTGTTCCTAGATAGCAACTCCCTGTTCTTCTTGGCAGGAAAAGCCGATCTGTCTAACCTGGATATGCAGCACTCGTTATTCGTCAGTGTTATCGGCGAGTATGTTTGCAGTATGAATCATTTTGTGCACGTGCGTCACGGGACGAGCTTTGATCTACATCTATATGGATACTCTGCAAATCACATGTAAGTGCCTGGCAAAGGGTTCTTCGAATCCCCTTCACAATTGATAGTTAATTGAAACCCTCAGCTGCCGACAGGTGTTGTTGATATACTTCGATGGGGACAGCTGAAAATGTGTGCCCCGACCGGGACTCGAACCCGGGATCTCCTGCTTACATGGCAGACGCTCTATCCATTTGAGCCACCGAGGACACAGATGAATACCGCGACTGCAGGTATTTATCCCTTACACGCTTCCCGTGAGACTCACATTTCCAACCGGCCACAATCCACAAACGTAATGTACGTAATAGGTGTTTGCCCATCCACTCAATACTGGCCCACACTAAGGTGACGATTCCCGTAAGATTTCGGGCAATCTGTGCGCATTCGCACAGACGAAGGTCAATGGCTGGGTAACGTTTAACCATATATATGAAGATAGTAACTGTTCTCGAAAGAACAGGCGCCACTGACGACCGGGCAGCTTCTCTAGAATACATGATAGACCGGCCTATGTGGCCGAGCGGTTCTAGGCGCTTCAGTCGGGAGCCGTGCGACCTCTACGGTCGCAGGTTCAAATCCTGCCTCGAGTATGGATGTGTGTGATGTCCTTAGGTTAGTTAGGTTTAAGTCGTTCTAAGTTCTAGAGGACTGATGACCTCAATTGTTAAGTCCCATAGTGTTCAGAGCCATTTGAACCATCAGTCCCTGTGCTTACACACTACTTACATTAACTTATGCTAAGGACAACAAACACACACAACGATGCCCAAGGGAGGACTCGAACCTCCAACGGGGGGAGCCGCGCGAACCGTGACAAGGCGTTTGAGACATGGCGGATACCCCGCGCGGCTCATGGCAGTCGTGACACTGCTTCAAACAATGGGCTGTAGAAATTTTTTTAAGCACGGATTAAAAAAAAAACCTTTCCGTTCCAAGAGTCTGGACAAGTACACCTTAAAAAAAAATGCAACTACAAAGAAATTGAATTTTCGAACTTTTTGGATGAGAACCTGTCCCTATGGAACACCGTTGATAAAATGTCACAGGGATTATGTACTCAGGTTTCACATGTGGATTAACAATTCCTAATCGAGGAATTTGCATCTCCCACCTTGGAATTCTCAGAACAGAATTTTTATCCATTACGAGATTCTCAGCCACTTGCAGAAGTGATTTCCCGTGATTCTGCAAAACTTTTCCGTTAGCCAATCGTAGCAACTATAATATTTGGTTCCTGGTGCATGACATGTCTCTTAACTTAAAGTGACCAACTCATTTGCATAAAGAGCTAACTTATCATCCGCTTCTTTACTTGCGTAGACCGTTTATGGTCTTCAAAGATTTTTTTCTTTAATCGTTTTTTATGTCTTTTATAAACTGCAACACTTTCTAAACTTAACGCCATTGAAGCATGGTCTTTTACTGAATGACCAAAAAACAATGCCGACAGCTGGAGTCGAAGGTTTTCGTTAATCAAGCCGTTTGTATTCTTGTGGTGATATCTCCATAGAATCTTTCATTCCGCAACACATATTTCTTTTATATAACTGAGAAGTGAAATACCGGTTTTCATAGATGCAGATTTAACATATTTTAATATAACGCAATAAATATTTCATTAAAATTTTCATCCCCTTACTATCGAAGTTCCAAAACCACTGAAACACATAGTTTTTAAAAATTCTAACAGAGGAGCCGAATACGAATTGTCAGATATATTTAGTAATGCTTTCATAATGAACCATTTTGAGAAACATCTCACACCCTTTAGGAGTTAGATTTTCAGAAACAACTAAACATGTATTCTTCTATTTAGAACCAAGGAGCCAAATTCAAATCTTCATCCATTTAATTCTAAAAATGCTTTCATAGTGAAATATTTCATAAAACTTTTCATCCCCTATTTCACTCTATTAATGAGTTAAATTTCCAAAAGCAACGAAACACATTCTTTTTACATCCAACTGAGAAGTCTATTACCTATTTTCATAGATGTAACTTTAACAATGCTTTAGTAGTTCTTTAATAATGATTTATTTTCAAAAAACCTTCACTATTTATTCTATCCCCCCCCCCCAATGAAAGAATTTCGGAAAATGATAAAAACCTTTTTTTTTGTTTCTGGCTGAGAAACCAAATGTCAATTTTCGTAGTTTTGTAGTCGTAGCTTCAACAGTGACATAGGGACATATTTTTTTTTAAAAAAAACTTTTCAACCCATATTTCACCCCCTTAGGAGTGGAATTTCGAAAAATCTCTTCTTAAATGGTGCTTTCAGCGTAATATTTACACCTTCATCAAATTTCACGTCTGTATACTTTGCAGGTTGGGCTGGAAGGCGATGAGTGAGTGGATACATGTGCCCCTATCGCATCTCCTTGGAGGTTGTAGTTCCAAAAACAGTGAAACACGTATATTTCAATAATAGAATTTCCATAGATTTATCTTTAAAAATTCTTTCACACTGAATTATTTTCATAAAACATTTCATCCTATATTCCCCCTCCTTATGAATTGAATGTATCAAAAACAGTGAGACATGTAATTTTTTTTATTTTTACTTTAACCGAGAAGCCAAATTCAGGTTTAAATATATTTAGCTTTAAAAATGCTTTCATAATTAAATATTTCATGAAACATTTCATCCTCTATGTAATGGGATTGTGGTAGTGACACACCAAAATCACAATAGTAATCCGTTGTAGTTGCTACACATTTTATTACAATCAAAAGCATTATAAAATCACAATCACAAAAATACAAGAGATTGCCTTATAAGGCCAGATCAGATGGACAAATAATAAATAAATTTCTTTACGTGGAACAAGACCCGTTAAACTTCAAATTTGGATATGACTAGGTAAATATACTTAGGTAAGGCTTTACTTAAATAGTACAAATGTGCATAGAATGCGCAGCAGAACTCTCATTACTTCCAATCAGCAGAGAAACAGATTAAGCCTAAGAAACAGAATTTTTAACGTTTGGCTACCCAACTTTCCATAACAAAACTATATACAAATGATTAAAGCAATTAAGGAGGTACTTTAATTTTGACCAAACCGACCTTCAAATTTACTTACTCAATTGATTAATCAACAATATTCTTAGAATGATTACAACTAGAACATGACCATATGACAATTCCCTTAAAATAAGGTTGCTTCAATATTTCGTGTGAATTGGCGATAGACGCGAGCAGACCAAGGATTCAAATCAATACGAGAGATCCACGAGACAGGGAGTGACATAGAAATATACTCAACTTGACAATGCAATTGAACTTTGGATGCTATAGTTCTCCACCGGAACGATGGAATCACGCGAAAGTGACAACATAACCGAAGATGTAAAGGAGAGGACATGGCCTTAAACATCTCTCTGCCGCCATGGTGCTCTGTTCCCAGTATGCTAGCGTCGATCGCTGCCAATTATCTCTAACACAACACACATCAAGGGTAGAGAGTTTTCTGAGACATATACTACACAACCTTATCTGGAGAACAGGTGAGCATTACAACTGAACTGAAACAAATGAGCCTCCGTCAGTTACTTGCCCAGTGCCAGCCCTTAAACTTTGATTAATAAGTTCGCTAAAAGTCATGCCGAAGTTAAGATGACAAGATTTATCTCCAGGTTCCGCATATTAGGGGCAGAGACAATGAATTGGCGACGCTCTTAGCCGTATGTTCGCGGGAGAGTCTGGGGAAGGCAAGGGCCACGTGGAGCCGGATCTTGGAGCGAATTTCCTTCTCTCCGAGACACCCGGTTTCTTCTGCGACTCAGCCGGCAAACAGGCTGTGGACCCCAGGTGGGGACCGAATAGGCAGCAGTAGGCGGATGGCGACGTCGTTACTGGCTGTTGCCCTGTTGCCTTCGGGGGGGCGGGGGACTCTTGTGTAAAGGGGGAGACAACCGTGGTGAAGTGAAGGTCTCTATTCCACAGGAACGAGTTAGCATGATATATCCACGATTCGGTGGTCGGGGGTCATTTGGCGCTATACAAGACCTAGAACCGAGTTCGGGAACACATGTTTTGGCCCAACCTATATCGCGATGTCAGGAGATTTGTTGGCAACTGTGTCCAGTGTAAGCGCGGTAAGCCCGATGTGGGTCCGTGCAGAGAACTACTACAGTCGCTTAGGGAGCAGTGTCCTCTGGACCGCGACTCAAAGATCGAAGCAACGATCGATGGAAACTGGCGCCAGAAACGCACCAGCTCACTCTATTTCATCCCCTTAGGGGTTGAACTTCCAAAAACACTAAAACACGTATTTTCTTATTTGTAACCTTGAAGTCAAATACCAATTTTCGTAGATGTAGCCTTAAAAATACTTTCATAGTTATTCCATAATTATTTATCTCAAAATAAAATGTTCACCCGCTATTTCACTTCATTCCCAGTAATAATGGAACACATATTTCTTTATTTCTGACCTAGAAACCAGATACAAATTTTCGTATGCCTAGCTTCAAAATTACCTTAATAGCTACATGTTTCAAAAATCCTATAATTTCCTGTGTCTCCCCCTTTCAGTGTAGGAGGGATAGTGTCGTACAAGAGACAGTATACTCAGTAGACAACGAACTGCTAGTTGTGAAATCAGTGACATAGGAACCGAGACTGACACAGAAGGTGCTGAAGGTGAAGCACACTAGACTCGTGTCTACCACGGCTTCTAATAATATCGATTTACCATGAACGGAAGTTCCGAAAAGTGAGCAAGTAATTTTACAGTAAATTCAGTACCGATGGAGAGGATATACAACGAAAAACATTTCTATAAAATTTCAGAAATAATGAAATATTCCACTCAAGTCGCGCGGCAGAACACGCAATGGATATGCTTGCACTTAAGACGGAAAGCCCCACGTGCTTACGCAGGCTTACGACAGATCTCAAAATTTGGCAGTAGGCGTAAGCCAACCTCGTGTGCTGCTACCTGTTGTTGATGCCAGGCATCAAGGTCTCAGTAGTACGGCCATGCACTGGAGAGTAGTTGCTTTGTAAGCACTCCGTCTTCAGTCCACGAGTGGCCTACTGGGACGGGACCATCCGACCGCTGCGTCATCATCCGTGGAGGATGCGAACAGGAGGGGCGTGGGGTCAGCACACTGCTCTCCCCGTCGTTATGGCGGTTTTCTTTGACCGGAGCCGCTACTATTCGGTCGAGTAGCTCCTCGATTGGCACCACGAGGCTGAGTGCACCCCGAAAAATGGCAAGAGCGCATGGCGGCCTGGATGACCACCCATTCAAGTGCCGACCACGTCCGACAACGCACTTAACTTCGGTGATCTCACGTGAACCAATGCAACCTCAGGGGCAAGGCCGTTGCCGCAGATATTTTAGAGTAGTTGCTAACGTTTCATAATTATCTAGTTTACGGGGAAAATGTAAAAATGGCGATTGTCACCAAAGCTACAACTAATCGGAATTTCTGGTTAGTTATCAAGTGGTCTTGTGTGCGAGCCTGAATTTTTCATCCTTTGCGGTGGGAATGATTCAAACCTGTCATGTTCTTCTTATGAAGTGTTCTATTTATTTTACACACAATGATCATTTGTAGTTGTGTTGAGTTACTACCTTGATAAATTTTTGGATGGCGCACGTATCATAACTGAGATCTGCGCTTGCGCTTAATGGCTGAAGGTGAATTAGCGTAATGAGTAGTAGCGAATGTTATAGTAACATGTTTGTAAATTATTTCAGGTAAATTACGTTAGTCGTGTAATATTATCCGTATACCAGTACAGTATGTGGGCCAATTACGTTAGTCATGGAATACTATCCGTATAAGACTATGTCACCTTGATGTCCCGGAATTTGCTTCAATTTTGGAATCCACGAAAGAACTGGAAATTTTTCTTTACACAGCTTTCCATATAACTTCTATTACAGTGATTCAGTCTTGTCTGTCACTCGACTTTTCTGATCGGGAAATAAATTCTATCGCTCAGATGCTTATTACCTCTTCGTGTTTCTATTTGCCGATATTGCTCATAAACACTTACATATCTCAAAGTTGCTATGGACAGTGATGGAACGACACACTTTTCTATGGCGACACTGCAGTTTAGAGATAGAAAAACCGATCGGTTAAAACGATATGGGTATTTTAGTTCTGAATAACCCATGTCTTTCGGTATTTGTTTGCTCTCGGTTATAACAAGTATCTTTTTTTTTCCTGATAACCACGTAAAAACAGATATATCGATTAGCCACAGCAGCCGCAGTAAAATTTTTAGTTTTCAAGTAAACCTTTTTTTAAAAAAGACGAGTAATTTTTATTCGTAAGATTTCCATAGCTCTGAAATACTGCGTTATTACAGATAAATGGGAAAAGTGATGTATGCCACTTTAATAACACTGCTGACAGAAACGAGCAACAAATGGATTGGTCCAGCATTGCCGAGACAATATTGTGCCTGTTATACAAGCAGTGCGCGAGACTGGACGCAGTTTCTCGCTGTTGTCGAACGTCAGTTGTAACAGAGAATGGCACCATCTGGAAGTCTGGAAGTATTTTACGATATGCGGTAACGAGTGAAGCACATGGGTTGATTTGGTCGACTTGAAACATCATACAAGGAAAAAAGTTAAAATTTCCGGGATAAAAATAGAAAGTGCCTGATCTGCTGCCTGTGTCTACGTAGTATGCCGTTATCTGCTTGTAGCCCTTGAAAACAGAGAAATAAAAACGAAAAAGAGTTCTCCAGCCGAAGTATTCACCCTTTATTGCAGGACTATACGTAACTCCCGCATAGTGCTGTGATAACCGATTACAATATAATTTTTGAGCAGAGCTTCTAAAAACTAAAATCAGTAGGAGAATACTGGCAGTTTTCTGTAGTACGGAAGCACTCGCCATATTTTGAGAGAAGCAGCGAACAGCTGACAAAGTTTTATTTGACTATTTATTTTAAATTATGTCCGAAAGAACAGACACCATATCCATATACGTATATGGTTCTGGCAATACCAGCCATGACCTTCTTCTGTGAAGATGCACACGTATTCCCCGAACTGTTACGGCACTTGGTAAGAATGTCTTCCACGAGTAATGAGTGTGTTGGTGTGGGACACTACGAATGTAGTGTGTGCACATACTATGTGAGTCTCGCGGGAGGCCTGTGCGAGATAGTCCCTGCAGTCACTATCGTCTGTGCCCTCGGTGGCTCAGATGGACAGAGCGTCTGCCATGTAAGCAAGAGATCCCGGGCTTTAGTCCCAGACGGGGCACACATTGTCACCTGTCCCCGTTGATGTATATCGACACCCGAGATCAGCTGACCGTATTAATATAATTCTAATTTCGTTCTGGACGGCTGCAGGTCATCATAAAAGTATTTAATTTTACGTGTTGATTCCATTTATCAAGAAACTGAGAAAGTCAAATTTTTTAAATCTTTGTAGGATTCCTACGTTTACTAGAGGAAATAATGTAAATAAAAGACTGAAAATCGGTTATTACAAGCACTGGAATAGTGACGGGCTTTAACAATTAGGTTAAAGTGAGCCGAAAACCAGTTGTTTCAGCGATAACCGACATTCCCACTAGAGTTCTGCGTGGTAAGATTGACGCGCAATTGACGCATGGTGCACGGAATGGCAATTGAATCTCAATGTAGACAAGTGCAATCCGACAACAGAGGAAGTGGGTTACAATACGCTTGTTCGCCCACTGCTTGAATACTGCTCAGCAGTGTGGGATCCGTACCAGATAGGGTTGATAGAAGAGAGAGAGAAGATCCAACGGAGAGCAGCGCGCTTCGCTACAGGATCATTTAGTAATCGCGAAAGCGTTACGGAGATGACAGATAAACTCCAGTGGAAGACTCTGCAGGAGAGACGCTCAGTAGCCCGGTACGGGCTTTTGATAAAGTTTCGAGAACATACCTTCACCGAAGAGTCAAGCAGTATATTTCTCCCTTCTACGTATATCTAGCGATGAGACCATGAGGATAAAATCAGAGAGATTAGAGCTCACACAGAAGCATACCGACAATCCTTCTTTCCACGTACAATATGAGACTGGAATAGAAGGGAGAACCGATAGAGTACCCTCCGCCACAGACCGTCAGGTAGCGTGCCTAGTATGGATGTAGATTTAGACATCTAGAACAGTTTTTCAGGAAGGTTACTGCAGCTCTGATGTTCTCAAAATGAACGGGCCAGCCATTGGCGTCCTCGAGGGGGAGGGGAGGAGGTGGGGAGGGGAGAAGAGGCAAAGGGGCACTTTCACCCATAGCCCCCAACCCTCCCTGGTATCTGGAGTAAAGAGGTTTTATTCGTTACAGTATACTCATACTCTTCCAGATAAGACTTCTCCACAATACTGCTAAACCTTAGCTTTGACCAGTTGTAGCGCTTATAGAGTTAGGGTCTTGCAGCTTGTTGCATCTCGTAACTGACCAGCTGATTTGTACACACAGTGCCAGTTTCAGAATCATGCACTCCAGCCCCGACGCGCCTCCCGCACTCCCCTCCACTGGAAATATTTCTGCAGATTCCAGTCTGCCACTGTGCATATGTTTTGATAACATCCTGGTTTTAATAGCATCGAAGGAACAGCATTGTGCAGTAAAGGGTAGACCTAGCACAGAACACACCATTCACATTGAAACGCATCACTTAGTAGATGGTGAAGTACTCTGAAGCTAGCCAGATAGAAACAGAAGTTCCTGGCACTATATTTGACCCAAATTCTAATCTTACACTAATCTCTTGTATCTACCTACCACGCCCTCAAAAAGCCAACGATTTACTATTATCAGAAGTTCCGAAAAATGAGGAAGAAATTGGCCCACACTTTTTTCCGTTGTGTATTATTTCGATTCCCCCATAAAGGGAATGGACTTGTAGCCACAGGTTACACAAGCGATAGATGGCTTAAAATACATAAAAAGAGATGACAATAAGAGACGATTTTTAAAAACACAATGATACACGGTATTTTCGATTTTTACAGGAAAATAATGGATGACAAAATAAAGGTTTTTGAAAAATACGCTGGTGGACAATATTGGGGATTTTTTATCTTTATAGATGACTAGCGGAAAAGCATGGCGTTGACCAGGCATTTATTTACAGCTGTGCGTCCACGCCCGTACAATGCAGCGTCTGGCCTTGTCCTGAATTTTTATAACGTATCTCCTGAAACATGTGTCGTACAATGATATAATTTTGTAGGTACGTTCAGCGTCATATGCGGATACTGTCTGCGAAATTTATTGCGAATATAGTAGCAAAGAAGTAACAAATTTAAATGTCACGAATGCTGTGATGCCCACACACTTGGGTGCAACTAATGTACACGGAATGCTTGGCACGATCATTATAGCTACCATCACCTATGGTCGAAATTGGACCATCTGTGTCGACGTAGTGAAAATATAAATGTGCATAACATGGTAAACGTCCATTCTTTCGAGCCATCGGACCTGATCTACGATCAAAAATATCTTGTAAATGTGGTAGGGGCCACGGCCTTGCCGCAGTGGATACGCCGGTTCCCGTCTGATTACTGAAGTTTAGCACTATCGGGCGAGGTCGGCACTTGGATGGGTGACCATCTGGGCCGCGATGTGCTGTTGCCATTTTTCGGGTTGCACTCAGCCTTGCGATGCCAGTTGAGGAACTACTCGACCGAATAGTAGCGGCTCCAGTCAAAGGAAACTACCACAACGAGTGGGAGAGCCAGCTCCTCCTCCACCCTCAGTGAGGATAACGTGGCGGTAGGATGGTCCTGATTGGCCACTTGTGGCCTGAAGACGGAGTGCTTTTTTAAAGTAGTGCTGCCTAGATAAAACTGACAGTCTAGGCTCAGGGACTGTCCTCGGTAAATGCTGCATTGGACCTACGAATACTATTAAAATAACAGTTTGAGTACTCTTTAATTGTCCAATCATCTGAAGTGAGTCCTTATTACAGTGCGCTGAAAAATAGATTTTACGTTAATGGAAGATAAATTTTATGTTTCCAGAATGAGATTTTCACTCTGCAGCGGAGTGTGCGCTGATATGAAACTTCCTGGCAGATTAAAACTGTGTGCCCGACCGAGACTCGAACTCGGGACCTTTGCCTTTCGCGGGCAAGTGCTCTACCATCTGAGCTACCGAATCACGACTCACGCCCGGTACTCACAGCTTTACTTCTGCAAGTATCCGTCTCCTACCTTCCAAACTTCACAGAAGCTCTCCTGCGAACCTTGCAGAACTAGCACTCCTGAAAGGAAGCTGTGAGTGCCGGGCGTGAATCGTGCTCCGGTAGCTCAGATGGTAGAACACTTGCCCGCGAAAGGCAAAGGTCCCGAGTTCGAGACTCGGTCGGGCACACAGTTTTAATCTGCCAGGAAGTTTCATATCAGCGCACACTCAGCTGCAGACTGAAAATATCATTCTGGAAACATCCCCCAGGCAGTGGCTAAGCCATGTGCCCGCAATATCCTTTCGTTCAGGAGTGCTAGTTCTGCAAGGTTCGCAGGAGAGCTTCTGTAAAGTTTGGAAGGTAGGAGACGGATACTGGCAGAAGTAAAGCTGTGAGTACCGGGCGTGAATCGTGCTTCGGTAGCTCAGATGGTAGAGCACTTGCCCGCGAAAGGCAAAGGTCCCGAGTTCGAGTCTCGGTCGGGCACACAGTTTTAATCTGCCAGGAAGTTTCAAATTTCATGTTAATGGCGGCAAATTAACTTTACCCTAATGACACACAAGGTCAATGCCGTTCTATCACATAAAGTATTCTCAGATCGAAATGTTTAGCATTACAAAATCTCCAATGTAGATTCATCATGCCACAATTATAATTCTCAAAATAATTTGGAGCTACGTTCAATGAATATTTAAATGCATCTTTCAAAACAATAATAGAATTCTCATTAGATCATCATTACCAGTGGCTAGAGAATTCCTATTATTTCGTCTACCAAAAACCGCGTCTCACTATGGCTACTTCAGTACAGTTTTGTTTTCCACTGCTGACAATAGAAACGATCTGGTAGATGTGGCATTGTAGATGCCCAGTATGCGTGTCTTAATGGAAATAAACCGTCTGGAACGTTTACCCTTGAACGTCCCTGGAATGGGATTTCATGGAACGTTATTACTTTCCTGTGTCCATTTCTATCACACCAGCTGATCGCCATGACTGGGGAGGGGGAGGAGGGGGTGAATTTAAAGTTGGCAGCACTTTGAGTGGCAGAAAAGCCGAAGAAAACCTAACGTTTTCGTCATTTGTTTGACGTAGTGCCAGTTCGTCACATAGGACGCTTTTCTTTCGGAAACGTTTACATTCATCGTCTGGCAATCAATGTCGCCTGCCGAGGTATGCAGTCGCACCACTCTGTACGAAATAGAAGCTTAAGTTGATGGAGTCGACAAGTAAGGAGCAGTGTCTGTCTTGTTTTAGATATGGAAAATCAATTATAGGCCTTATTTGCTGCCTTGTAGTTGACATAGGACCTTGCGATTTTGCACGACCGAGGTCCGGTAGCCACACCACACGGGAAAATGCGAGGAGTGTTAATGTGTAGTAAAAACCGAAGAAAACCTTACGTTTTCTACATTTGTTTTCCTAATAACGAAATGGGAAATCGTCAGAATGAACGCTTTTCTCTCAGAAACGTTTACATTTATCGTCTGGCAATTAATGTCGCGTGCTGAGGTATGCAGTCGCACCACTCTGTACGAAGTACAGTAGGTTCTAAGGTGATGCAGTCGACAAGTATGGTCGCAATATATTGTCACCTCGAAATACATCGACACCTCGAAATAAAACAACACCTCGAAATAAATCGCCACCTCGAAATAAATCGTCACCTCGAAATAAATCGCCACCTCGAAATAAATCGAAACCACGAAAGAAATTGAGACCCAGAGATAAATCAAAACCTCGATATAAACCGACACATCCAAAACAACCGACACATCGAAATGAGTCGAAATATCGAAATGTATAGACATCAAGATGCATTACGACGTACGAAATGGATCGATAATTCGAAATAATTCGAGGTCTCGATATGATGCGTGGTCTAGAAACACATCGATATCTGGAAATATATCGATACCTCGTAATACAAAGATTTCTCTAAAAAGAGGGATATCTAGAAATTTATGGTTACTTGAGATATAGAGATATCTCGAAATATATCGATATCTCGAAAGAAATCGTTATCTGGAGTACACCTATACATGGAAATATATAGATACCTCGAAATATATAGACAACCCGTATTGTGTCGGTATATCAAAATAAATCGATATCTCGACATAACCGGATACATTGAATCAATCGATATCTCGAAATACGTCGACTATTCGATATAGACAGATATATAGAAATAAATCGACTGCTCAATACAAAACTGGGCCTCGAAATAAAATGGTATATCGAAATGAATCGATAATGTGATATGTATGGATGTCTCAAAATAAATCTGACCTCTAAGAAAACGATTCACGAAATAAATAAATAAATAAATATCGAAATATATCTCTGACTCGGTAAATAACGATATCTAGTGGTCAGATATATGTTTCAAGATGACAACACATATCAGTATAGTTCGATATACATGAAAATAGTTTCGATTTTCAATATATCGATAGCTTCCTAGACCTGGGGAAACAAAACGCCGATCCGAACTCGGGACAAAAACGCCGACCTCGGGGGAAAAACGTCGACCTCGGGGGAAAACGCCGACCTCGGGGGAAAAACGCCGACCTCGGGGGAAAAACGCCGACCTCGGGGGAAAAACGCCGACCTCGGGGGAAAAACGCCGACCTCGGGGAAAGACGCCGACCTCGGGGAAAGACGCCGACCTCGGGGAAAGACGCCGACCTCGGGGAAAAACGCCGACCTCGGGGAAAAACGCCGACCTCGGGGAAAAACGCCGACCTCGGGGAAAAACGCCGACCTCGGGGGAAAAACGCCGACCTCGGGGAAAACCGCCGACCTCGGGGAAAACCGCCGACCTCGGAGTAAAACGCCGACCTCGGCGTTATGACATGGTCATAACAGAAAAGACCCATTCTTTAGAAAGTTTAGAATGAGATGTTCTAAATATTACAGATAATGTATTTAAAATAATCTACAAGTACTGCACAATGAGAAGAGACTTTGAAGTAGTGCACAGCCAGGAAGACAGAGGTTGCATTGCTGTTTCTAATCTTCTGGTGTTTGAGATTCAGAATCTAGGATTGCCTATAATGAGAACAGCAGAAATGAATGTCCTGCACCAGTATAGAACATACTCTGAAACTCCATAGAAAATCACATGGCACAATTATTTTACATCATTCTCAGCAAGCTACAGAAGCCTCTAATGGACATAACAACGTCGTCACCTCCTTCACCAGTGAAAGATCTTAGTAGCTATTGAGTCATGACTAGGTGGCTAATTAATAATTTGTTGTTCAAAGCTAATTTCAGTGTAAATGGGAATACTCAGTGGACATCTATTACAGTCATATTTTACTGTCTAAGATATATCAACTTTCCAGACTACAAGTATAAGCAGAGCTCGGTCTTTCCCATTCCGAGTTTGTTTAGAATGTATCAAGGGAATCAGATCCACTGGGCATTTAGAGCAACCTGCTTTAAACAATATGAGCAGGCAGTAGACACAGACATGGAATTTTTCATTTCTCTCTGAAACGGTTACCTTCATCGTCTGCAAACTTATGTTCCGTGCTGCGGTACGTGGAGGCACTAATAGCAATAAGGTAGAACACAGAAGAAGCTTATAAGTTGATGTAATCGGCCAGTAAGAAGTTGCACAATTGAAGTTTAGTTACCGATTATTGACTTATTAGCCAACTTTGGTGCCTGGGACATGAACAACGACCTTAAGATTTGGCATGAAACGAGACCTGGCAGCCACGTTACACGAAGAATGTGAAAAGTGTCCATATGTATTAAAAACCTGAGAAATCCGACCGTTTTCGTCATTTGCTATCGAATCGACGTAATGCCAGATCGTCACATTGGCCGCTCTTCTCTCGAAAACGGTTACATTTATCGTGTGCAAAGCTATGTCGCGTGCTGCGGTATGCGGAGACACTAAAAGCACCATAGTAGAACACAGAAGAAGCTTCTAAGTTGATGTAATAGACAGCAAGAAGCAGTACAATTCAAGGTTTGTTATCGATTATTGACTTTTTAGCCGGCTTTGGTGCCTTGGACATGAGCTATGACCTTACGATTTTGCATGAAGGGAGGTCTAGCAGCCACGTTGCACGGGAGAATGTGAAAGGTGTTCATATGTAGTAAGAACCTGAGAAATCCACCCGATTTCTTCATTTGCTATCGAATCGACTTAATGCCAGATCGTCACATTGGCCGCTTTTCTCTATCAAACGATTACATTTATCGTCTGAAAACTTATGTGGGATGCTGCGGTATGCGGAGACACTAAAAGCACCACAGTAGAACACACAAGAAACTTTCTAACTTGATGTATCGGTCAGTTAGAAACAGTACAATTCAAGTTTTAGTTATCGATTATTGACTTATTAGGTGGATTTGGTGCCTTGGACATGACCGACGACCTTAAGATTCTGCATCAAACAACGACTGGCAGTCACGTTGCACGAGAGAATGTGAAGAGGGTCCATATGTAATAAAACCCTGAGAAATCGCACCGCTTTCTTCATTTGCTATCGTATCGACGGATTGCAAGATCGTCACATTGGAAGCTTCTCTCTCTCAAACGGTTACATATATCGTCTGCAAACCTATGTGGCGTGCTGCGGTAGGTGGACACACTAAAAAGACCATAGTAGAACACAGAAGAAGCTTCTAAAATGATGTAATCGGCCAGTAAGGAGCAGTACAATTCAAGTTTCAGTTATCGATTATTGACTTATTAGGTGGCTTTGGTGTCTTGGACATGACCGAGGACCATAATATTTTGCATGTAACAACGGCTGGCAGCCATGTTACCCAAGATAATGTGGAACGTGTGCATAAATAGTAAAAACCTTAGACATCGCACCGTTTTCGTCATTTGCTATCGTATCGACGTAATGCGAGATCGTCACTTTGGCCGCTTTTCCTTCTGAAACGGTTACATTTATAATATGCAAACTTATGTGGCGTGCTGTGGAATGCGGAGACACTAAAAGCACCGCAGTAAAACACAGAAGAAACTTCTAAGTTGATGTAATCGGCAAGTAAGGAGCAGTACAATTCAAGTTTTAGTTATCGATTATTGACTTATTAGCCGGCTTTGGTGTCTTGGACATGACTGAGGACCATAAGATTTTGCATGTAACAACGGCTGGCAGCCACGTTGTTGTTGTTGTTGTTGTTGTGGTCTTCAGTCCAGAGACTGGTCTGATGCAGCTCTCCATGCTACTCTATCCTGTGCAAGCTTCTTCATCTCCCAGTACCTACTGCAACCTACATCCTTCTGAATATGCTTATTGTTTCATCTCTTGGTCTCCCTCAACGATTTTTGCCTTCCATCCTGTCCTCCAATACTAAATACGTGATCCCCTGTTGCCTCAGAACATTTCCTACCAACCGATCGCTTCTTCTGGTCAAGTTTTGCCACAAACTTCTCTTCTCCCCAACACTGTTCAACACTTCGTCATTAGTTATGTGATCTACCCATGTAATCTTCAGCATTCTTCTGTAGCACCACATTTCAAAAGCTTCTATTCTCTTCTTGTCCAAACTATTTATCGTCCACGTTTCACTTCCATACATGGCTATACTCCATAAAAATACTTTCAGAAATGTCTTCCTGACACTTAAATCTATACTCGATGTTAACAAATTTCTCTTCTTCAGAAACTCTTTCCTCGCCATTGCCAGTCTACATTTTATATCCTCTCTACTTCGACCATCATCAGTTATTTTACTTCCTAAAGAGCAAAACTCCTTTACT
The DNA here is from genome assembly GCF_023897955.1 of Schistocerca gregaria. Taxonomy (NCBI): domain Eukaryota; kingdom Metazoa; phylum Arthropoda; class Insecta; order Orthoptera; family Acrididae; genus Schistocerca; species Schistocerca gregaria. Next base: position 346,161 of record NW_026062014.1, on the reverse strand, counting down.
ACTTTAAGTATCTCATTTCCTAATCTAATTCCCTCAGCATCACCCGACTTAATTCGACTACATTCCATTATCCTCGATTTGCTTTTGTTGATGTTCATGTTATATCCTCCTTTCAAGGCACTGTCCATTCCATTCAACTGCTCTTCCAAGTCCTTTGCTGTCTCTGACAGAATTACAATGTCATCGGCGAACCTCAAAATTTTTATTTCTTCTCCATGGATTTTAATACCTACTCCGAATTTTTCTTTTGTTTCCTTGACCACTTGCTCAATATACAGATTGAATAACATCGGGGAGAGGCTACAACCCAGTCTCACTCCCTTCCAAACCACTGCTTCCCTTTCATGTCCCTCGATTCTTATAACTGCCATCTGGTTTCAGTACAAATTGTAAATAGCCTTTCGCTCCCTGTATTTTACCCCTGCCACCTTTAGAATTTGAAAGAGAGTATTCCAGTCAACATTGTCAAAAGCTTTCTCTAAGTCTACAAATGCTAGGAACATAGGTTTGCCTTTCCTTAATCTTTCTTCTAAGATAAGTCGTAAGGTCAGTATTGCCTCACGTGTTCCAGTGTTTCTATGGAATCCAAACTGATCTTCCCCGAGATCGGCTTCTACTAGTTTTTCCATTCGTCTGTAAAGTATTCGTGTTAGTATTTTGCAGCTGTGACTTATTAAACTGATAGTTCGGTAATTTTCACATCTGTCAACACCTGCTTTCTTTGGGATTGGAATTATTATGTTCTTCTTGAAGTCTGAGGGTATTTCACCTGTCTCACACATCTTGCTCACCAGATGGTAGAGTTTTGTCAGGACTGGCTCTTCCAAGGCTGTCAGTAGTTCTAATGGAATGTTGTCTACTCCTGGGGCCTTGTTTCGACTTAGGTCTCTCAGTGCTCTGTCAAACTCTTCACGCAATATCGAATCTCCCATTTCATCTTCATCTACATACTCTTCAATTTCCATAATATTGCCCTCAAGTATTTCGCCTGCGTACAGACCCTCTATATACTCCTTCCACCTTTCTGCCTTTCCTTCTTTGCTTAGAACTGGGTTTCCATCTGAGCTCTTGATATTCATACAAGTGGTTCTATTTTCTTCAAAGGTCTCTTTAATTTTCCTGTAGGCAGTATCTATCTTACCCCTAGTGAGATAAGCCTCTACATCCTTACATTTGTCCTGTAGCCATCCCTGCTTAGCCATTTTGCACTTCCTGTCGATCTCTTTTTTGAGACCTTTTGTATTCCTATTTGTCTCTGTCATTTACAGCATTTTTATATTTTCTCCTTTCATCAATTAAATTCAATATTTCTTCTGTTACCCAAGGATTTCTAGCAGCTATCGTCATTTTACCTACTTTATCTTCTGCTGCCTTCAATACTACATCCCTCAGAGCTACCCATTCTTCTTCTACTGTGTTTCTTTCCCCCATTCCTGTCAATTGTTCCCTTATGCTCTCCTTCAAACTCGGTACAACCTCTGGTTCTTTCAGCTTATCCAGATCCCATGTCCTTAAATTCCCACCTTTTTGCAGTTTCTTCAGGTCATAACCAATAGATTATGGCCAGTGTCCACATCTGCCCCTGGAAATGTACTACAATTGAAAACCTGATTCCTAAATCTATGTCTTACCATTAAATAATCTATCTGATACCTTTTAGTATCTCCAGGGTTCTTCCATGTATACAACCTTCTTTCATGGTTCTTAAACCAAGTGTTAGCTATGATTAAGTTGTGCTCTGTACAAAATTCTACGAGGCGGCTTCCTCTTTCATTTCTTAGCCCCAATCCATAATCAGCTACTACGTTTCCTTCTCTCCCTTTTCCTACACTCGTTTTCCAGTCGTCCTTGACTATTAAATTTTCGTCTCCCTTCACTACCTGAATAATTTCTTCTATTTCATCATACATTTCTTCAATTTCTTCGTCATCTGCAGAGCTAGTTGGCATATAAACTTGTACTACTGTAGTACGTGTGGGCTTCGTATCTATCTTGGCCACAGTAATGCGTTCACTATGCTGTTTGTAGTAGCTTACCCGCATTCCTATTTTCCTATTCATTATTAAACCTACTCCTGCATTACCCTTATTTGATTTTGTGTTTATAACCCTGTATTCACCTGACCAAAAGTCTTGTTCCTCCTGCCACCAAACTTCACTAATTCCCACTATATCTAACTTTAACCTATCCATTTCCCTTTTTAAATTTTCTAACCTACCTGCCCGATTGAGGGATCTGACATTACACGCTCCGACCCGTAGAACGCCAGTTTTCTTTCTCCTGATAACGACATCCTCCTGAGTAGTCCCCGCCCAGAGATCCGAATGGGGGCTATTTTACCTCCGGAATATTTTACCCAAGAGGACGCCATCATCATTTAATCATACAGTAAAGCTGCATGCTCTCGGGAAAGATTACGGCCGTAGTTTCCCCTTGCTTTCAGCCGTTCGCAGTACCAGGACGGCAAGGCCGTTTTGGTTATTGTTACAAGGCCAGATCAGTCAATCATCCAGACTGTTGCCCCTGCAACTACTGAAAAGGCTGCTGCCCCTCTTCAGGAACCACACGTTTGTCTGGCCTCTCAACAGATACCAATCCGTTGTGGTTGTACCTACGGTACGGCTATCTGTATCGTTGAGGCACACAAGCCACCACACCAACGGCAAGGTCCATGGTTCATGGAGGGGGGGGGGGGGGGGGGGGGGGCAGCCACGTTATGCGAGAGAATGTGAAAAGTGTCCATAAATAGTAAAAACGTGAGAAATCGAACCGTTTTCGTCATTTGCTATCCTATCGTCGGAATGCCAAATCGTCACATTGGAAGCTTTTCTCTCTCAAACGGTTACATATATCGTCTGCAAACCTATGTGGCGTGCTGCAGTATGCGGAGACACTAAAAGCACCACAGTAGAACTCGCAAGAAATTTCTAAGTTGATGTTATCGGTCAGTAAGAAGCAGTACAATCAAGTTTTAGTTATCGATTATTGACTTATTAGCCGTGTCCATAAGTAGTAAAAACCTGAGAAATAGCACTGTTCTCGTCATTTTCTATCGTATCGACGTAATGTCACATCGTCCCATTGGCCGCTTTTCTCTCTCAAACGGTAACTTCTATCGTCTGCAAACTTATGTCGCGGAGACACTAAAAGCACAACAGTAGAACACAGAAGAAGCTTCTAAGTTGGTGTAATAGCCAATAAGAAGCAGTGAAATTCAAGTTTTAATTATCGATTGTTTACTTTTAGCCGGCTTTGGTGCATTGGACATGAGCCAGGACCTTAAGATTTTGCATGAAGGGAGGTCTAGCAGCCGCGTTGCACGGGAGAATGTGAAAAGTGTTCATATGTGGTAAAAACCTGAGAAATCGCACCGTTTTCGTCATTTGCTATCGTATCGACGTAATGCCAGATAGTCACATTGGCCGCTTTTCTCTCTCAAACGCTTGCATATATCGCCTGAAAACCTATGTGACGTGCTGTGGTGTGTGGAGACACTAATAACACCATAGTAGAACACAGAAGAAGCTTCTAAGATGATGCAATCGGCCAGTAAGAAGCAGTACAATTTAAGTTTTAGTTAACGATTATTGACTTATTAGCCGGGTATTGTGTCTTGGACATGACCGAGGACCATAAAATTTAGCATATAACAACCGCTGGCAGCCACGTTGCACGAGAGAAAGTGTCCATAAATAGTAAAAGTCTGAGAAATGGCACCGTTTTCGTAATTTGCTATCGTATTGACGGAATGCCAGATCGTCACATTGGAAGTTTTTCTGTCTCAAACGGTTACATTTATCGCCTGCAAACTTAAGTGGCGTGCTGCGGTATGCGGAGACGCTAAAAGAATAACAGTAGAACACACAAAAAGCTTCTAAGTTGATGTTATCAAACAGTAAGAAGCAGTACAAATCAAGTTTTATTCATCAATTATTGATTTATTAGCCGGCTTTGGTGTCTTGGACATGATCGAGGACCATAAAATTTTGCATGTAACAACGGCTGGCAGCCACGTTACAAGAGAGAATGTGAAAAGAGTCCATAAATAGTAAAAGTCTGAGGAATCACACCGTTTTCGTCATGTGCAATCGTATTGACGGAATGCCAGATCGTCGCATTGGAAGTTTTTCTCTCTCAAACGGTTACATATATCGACTACAAACCTATGTGGCGTGCTGCGGTATGCGGAGGCACTAAAAGCATAACAGTTGAACACACAAAAAGCTTCTAAGTTGATGTTATCAAACAGTAAGAAGCAGTACAATTCAAGTTTTAGTTATCGATTATTGACTTATTAGCTGGCTTTGGTGACGTGGACATGACCAACGACCCTAAGATTTTGCATGAAACAACGACTGGCAGCCACGTTAAACGAGAGAATGTGAAAAGTGTCCAAATGTTGTAAAAACCTGAGAATTCGCACCGTTTTCGTCATTTGCTATCGTATCGACGTAATGCCAGTTCGTCACTTTGGCCGCGTTTCTCACTAGAACGGTTACATTTAACTTCTGCAAACTTATATCGCGTTCCGCGATATGCGGAGACACTAAACGCTCCACAGTAGAACACAGAAGAAGCTTCTAAGTTGATGTAATCGGCCAGTAAGAAGCAGTACAATTCATGTGCTAGTAATTGATTATTGACTTATTAGCCGGCTTTGGTGCCTTGGACATGACCGACGATCTTTCGATTTTGCTGGAAACAACGACTGGGAGAAACTTTACAGGAGAGAATGAAAAAAATATCCACATGTAGTGAAAACCTGAGAAATCGCACCGTTTTCGTCGTGTGGTATCGAATCGACTTATACCCGGGCCGTTGAAACATTGCACTTGACGTTTGCGTATGAAGTTGGCAGCGTAACAGAGTAACAAGTGAACAACGATAGGCACTAGGCGTTCAGCGTGGGGCGCCAGCCAATCACAGCGCAGTGAGCACTGCTGTTACTCACGTGCTGTGACGTTAAAGTTACCGCGTTGCCGGCTTTGTTTAGTGAATGTGTATACAACGTGAGTTGTGTGTTGTTTACCGCGTATTTTCGTTGTACTGTGTGCTATATCGTTGTGACTTTTGTTACGTTGTGAGTTTACGTACTTGGAAAATGCCACCGAAAAGACTTCGTTCACCTAGTGACAATCCTTTGCGTCGAGGGGTGCCGCTAAACAGCCAGGCACTGGAGTTGCTACGCAGAACTCGTGAGTTTTACGAGCAGGAGAAAAACTACGTAAGCATTCATGGACAGCCATCAATTCCTGCCGACAAAGTGGTGGAACGTACGTCGAAAACTCTTGGTATTAGTGCAAGAACGGTAGTAAGTAAGGGAGTATTACTACAAAACTTTGAAGATACTGAAGTGAGCCGTAACGATTCCGAGCTGTCTGCATCAAATAATACATTTTTATCAACCCTGGGAAAGAAGAAAAAGCGGCGTAGTCCTATCACAGATTTAGATTCTTTCCAGACTGATGCAGTTCGTAGGCATGTTTATGCTTACTACAGCAGAAAAGAGTATCCGACTGTAGCTAAGTTATTAATCTCTTTAAAAGAAAGTGAACTCTTCAGGGGTGGTAAAACAGACTAAAATTTGTGCTAAAAAATATGGGTTTCCGTTACAAAACGCTAGACGGACGCAAAGTACTGTTAGAGAGGGCACATATTGTTACCGCTCGTAGCATTTTCTTGCACAAAATTGTGGGCAGAGACATTCATTCCATAATTTGGCTAGACGAAACGTGGGTTAATGCCGGGGAAGCTGTCAGTAAATGTTGGAGGGATAACACACCCAGCAGTACCGGCCATCAGCCGACGGGAAGAGGAGCTAGATTAATTGTGGTCCATGCAGGCTCCTCCAGTTGTTTTGTCCCTGACGCACTTTCAGTTTTTAGATCAAAAAAGACTGGTGATTACCATGAAGATATGGATCACGCACGATTTGTTGAGTAGTTCAGGAACCTTTTAAAACAATTTCTTGTCCCTACAACAATTGTAATGGACAATGCTCCATATCATTCGGTGATACAGAACAAAGCCCCAACTACAAATGATCGGAAAGAAATTATGGTGCAGTGGTTACAGGCTCGAAATATTGCAGCGGATATGGGTATGACAAAGGTTCTGTTATATTCTCTTGTTAAAGAAAATAAGCCTACGACACCTACATACGTAGTAGACGAAATTGCCAAGGAGCAGGGTCATACTGTAATAAGGCTGCCACCATATCACTGCCATTTCAACCCTATTGAGTTAGTATGGAGTGACGTAAAAATGTATGTAAGGAACAACAACAAGTCCTTTACAATAGCAGAGGTGGAAAAGCTGTTGCGTGAAGCTATTGTGACTGTGGATGCAGCCTCACGGAGAAAAAAAGTAGAGCACGTCGAGAAGCTTATACGAGCAGCACAGACAATAGAAGGCATTATCAGCGGCCTGAACAATTAATGATTTGTCTTGCCGATGACGACGATGAAGACGGTTTTAGCGATGAATCGGACAACAGTGACGATGGCGAGCTGGATGGAATTGCGCCATTATCGCTGTAAATTGGTGAGTGAAAAAATTCTAATATTGGTTATTTATTGCAATCTCGGTTATTATTTACTTTGTAAACTACGTACATTATTGATTTTAAAGTACCAGTCGTCAGATGCTTGTTTTTTGTATTTCTATGCTCCGTTATCGAAAGGGTGCGCATTGTTATGCTTTTACATGCATTATTATACGGTTGTTTACTTCCTGTCATTGTAGTACAACTAAAAACGAGTTTTTATATACATTGTAATTGCTCAATCGCTTGCATTTACGAGACGGGACGGAAAACTGTATCGTCTGCTGTGTGTATAGAGGCTGCTGTTGCAACATCGCTATTACAGTATAGCCAACCTAACTAGACAAAAAGCGAACTGTCAAGTGCATTGTTTCTCCGGCGGGAGAATAATGCCAGATCGTCAGTTGGGCCGCTTTTCTCTCTCAAACGGTTACATTTATCGACTGCAAACTTATGTCGCGTGCTATGGTATTCGGAGACACTAAAAGACCACAATAGAAGACAGAAGAAGCTTCCAAGTTGATGTAATCAGCCAGTAAGAAGCAGTACATTTGAAGTTTTAGTTATCGGTTATTGGCTTATTAGCCGGATTTAGTGACTTGGACATGCCCGACGACCTTAAGATTTTGCATGAAACAGCGACTGGCAGCCACGTTACACGAGGGAATATGAAAAGTGTCCATATACAGTAAAAACCAGAGAAATCGCACCGTTTTCGTCGTTTGCTATCGTATCGACTTAATGCCAGATCGTCTCTTTGGCCGCTTTCCTCTTTCAAACGGTTACATTTATCGTCTGCAAATTTGTGTGGCGTGCTGCGGTATGTGGAGACACTAAAACACCACAGTAGAGCACAGAAACTTCTAAGTCGATGTAATCGGCGAGTAAAAAGCAGTACAGTTTAAGTTTTAGTTATCGATTATTGACTTATTAGCCGGCTTTGGCGCCTTGATCATGAGCTAGGACCTTGCGATTTTGCATGAAACGACATCTGGACGCCACGTTGCACGGGAGAATGTGAAAAGTGTTCATATGTAATAGAAACTTGAGAAATCCGCCCCTTTTCGTCATATGCTATCGAATTTACTTAATGCCAGATCGTCACATCGGTCGCTTTTTACTCACTGAAACGTTTACATTTATCGTCTGCAAAGTTATGTCGCGTGCTGCGGTATGCGGAGACACTAAAAGCACTATAGTAGAACACAGAAGAAGCTTCAAAGAAGATGTAATCGGCCAGTAACAAGCAGTACAATTCATTTTTATTTATCGGTTATTGACTTATTTCGCTGCTTTAGTGCCTTGGACATGAGCTTGGACCTTGCGATTTTGCATGAAACGACGTCTGGACGCCACGTTGCACGGGATAATGTGAAAAGTGTTCATATATGGTAAAACTTGAGATATCCACCCTGTTTCACGTTTTGCTTTCGAATCGACGTAATGCCATATCGTCACATTGTCCCCTATTCTCTCTGAAACGTTTACATTTATCGTCTGAAAACTTATTTCGCTTGCTGCGGTGTGGGGTGACACTACAAGCAACAAAATAGGAGCTTCTTAGTTGATGCAATCGGCCAGTAAGAAGTAGTATAAGTGAGATTTTTGTTACTGATTGATGAATTATTGGCCGGCTTTTATTGCCTAGCATGTGACCGAGGACCCTACGCTTTAGCATGAGCCGAGGTCAGGCAGCCACGTTACACGCAAAAATGCGAAAACTTTTAATATGTATTTAAAAACTGTAGAAGAGCACCTGTTTGCGTCACTTGCCTTATCACGTATTGCTAGATAGTCACATAGGTATCTTTTCTCTTGGAAACGTTTACATTTATGGTCTGGAAACCTATGTCACGTACTGAGGTATCCAGTAGTAACACAAGGAACAAAATAGAAGCTTCTAAGTTGTTGCAATTGACTAGTAAGAAGTAGTACAAGACAAGTTTCGGTTACGGAATGTCAATTATTGGCCAGTTTTGGTGTCTTGCAGTAGATTGAGGACCTGGGAACTTATCTGTCTACTTACGCTCCCCCCCTCCCCTCCCGTCCGGAAGATTTCTGTCTACCTATCGCTCTTCCGCTACCGCTACTCTCGTATTAGGTCTGCCTACCTACCACCCCTTGGAAGATCTCTCTCTACCTACCCCACCCATTGGAAGACATTTGTCAACCTACTCCCCTCCATGGAATATGTCACTCTACCTTCCTCCCATCAGAAGATGTCTGTCGACCTCCCCCTTTCCAGAGATGTCTCATTACCCACCCACGCAATCGGAAGATGTTTGTCTTCCTACCCCCTTGGAAGATGTCTGTCTACCTACCCCATGCCAGGATGTGTCTATCCCCCCCTCCTTGGAAGATGTCTGTCTACCCCCTCTTGGAACATGTCTTCCTACTCCCCCTCGGAAGATGTCTGTCTGCCAACCCTCCCCACAGAAGATGTCTGTCGACCTTATCCCTCACTCGGAAGATGTCTTTCTACCACACACACTGCTTTGGAAGATGTGTGTCTATCTACGCCCTCCCCCCTCCCGTCTTGGAGGATTTCACTCTACCTACCACCCCTAGGAAGAAGGCTATCTAACCAACTGTCGGAAGATGTCTCCCCCCTCTCGGAATATGTCTATCTACCATCCTCTCAGAAAGTATCTAACCCCCTCGGAAGATGTCTACCACCACTCGGAAGATGTCTACCTACCCTCGGAAAATGTCTGTCTATCTACCCCCTTCAGAGGATATCTGTCTACCTACCTCCCATCTGAAGATGTCTGTCTACCTACCCGCACCCTTGGAAGATGTCTGTCTACCTACCCCACTTGGAAGATATCTGTCTACATACTCACTCTCTATGAAGATGTATGTCTCCCTACCCACCCCTCGGAACAGGTCTGTCTACCTACCCCTCCCCCCCCCCCCCCCCCCTGGGAAGATGTCTGTCTACCTACCCTATACTTTGAAGATGTCTGTCTGCCTACCTCCCCTCGTAAGGTTCTGACTACCTTTTTGTTTAGCCCATCCAGTACTTCACAGAGAAAAGAGAATATACCATTTTCAGTTGCCAAACGACTTCTATAACCGAACTGTGCGTTTGATACAAATCGTGTGATATAAAATGATCAACTAACCTTACATGCACAGCCTTTTCGGTAACTTTTGCAAACACTGATGGCATAGAAATAGGTCTAAAATTTTCTACATTATCCCTTTCTCCCTATTCATAAAGCGGCTTTACAGCTGAGTACTTTAATCGCTCAGGAAACTGACCGTTCCTAAAGAAAAATTACAAATTTGGCTGAATACAGGACTAACATGTGCAGCACAGTACTTTAATATTATGAAAGACACTCCATCATAACCATGAGAGTCCTTAGTATTCAGTGATTTAATTATTGACTCAATCTCCCCCTTGTCTGTATCACAGAGGAGTATTTCAGACATCAATCTCAGAAAGGTATTTGCTAAGAAATTTGTATGATTTCCTGTTGAAACTAAATTTTTATTTAGCTCGCCAGCAATGCTCAGAAAGAGATTGTTAAATACCGTACATATATCTGATTTATCACTAACGAAAATATTATTACTTAGAACTAACTTTATATCATCGACCTTGTGCTGATGACCAGTCACTCCCTTCACAACTAACCAAATGTCTTTAATTTTATCCTGTGAATAAGCTATTCTATTTGCATATCACATACTTTTTGCCTTGCTAATAACATTTTTAGGCACCTTATAATCCTGTTTGTAAGGGGCTATGGTAGCTCGATTGTGACTACTTCTAACATTTTGATGTAATTCCCGCTATGTTCTACATGATATCCTTATCCCACTAGTCAGCCAACCGGGCTGTCCATGACTGCTAGTACCCCATTTAGAATGTTCTAATGGAAAACAACTCTCAAAGAGCATGAGAAATGTGTTATGGAAAGCATTGCATTTATCCTCTGTATTATTGGCACTATAAACATCTTGCCACTCTTGTTCCTTGACAAGTTTTAAAAAACTCTCTATTGCTGTTGGATTGACTTTCCTATGTTCTATGTAACTAAATATGACATTGGCTGGAGTAAAAAAACCTTTTAGTGTTAAAATTTGTGCATTATGGTCTGAAAGGCCATTCACTCTTTTACTAACAGAATGCCCATCTAGTAATGAAGAACGAATAAAAATATGGTCTATGACTGTGCTACTGTTCCCCTGCACCCTAGTTGGAAAAAAACACAGTTTGCATCAGATCATATGAATTTAGGAGATCTTCCAAAATCATTTTTCTTGGGACCGAGCGAGGTGGCGCAGTGGTTAAGACACTGGACTCACATCCGGGAGGACGACGGTTCAGTCCCGCGTTCAGCCATCCTGATTTAGGTTTTCTGTGATTTCCCTAAATCACTTCAGGCAAATGCCGGGTTAGTTCCTCTCAAAGGGCATGGCCGACTTCCTTCCCCATCCTTCCCTAACCCGACGAGACCAATGACCTCGATGTCTGGTCTCCTTCCCCAAACAACCCAACCCCCCTCTTTCTTGCACAATCATATACAAAATTAATATTGAAGTCCCCACATATAACTACTTTCTGGTACTTCCTACAAAAGTGAATCAAGAACCCTCTCTAGCTTAAGCAAAAATTCTCTGAAGCTGGAGTTAGAGGCCCTATAAACAACAGCAATTAGAAGTTTAATTTCACTAAATTCAACAAATGCTGCACAACTTTCAAATATCTGTTCAGTGCAGTGTCGCAACAAGTCTATGGACTCAAATAACATACTGTTTTTTTATGTACAGAGACACTTCCCCACCCCGCAAGGAACTCCTTGAGAAACAGCCAGCTAATCTGTAGCCTGGTAAAGCAAGCCTATAAATTATCAATTTATTGAAGTGGTGCTCTGATGTACCAATAATTTCAGCATTAACATCTATTAGCAGTTCACTAACTTTATCTCTAATAAATCTTATATTTTGATGAAATATGCTAATTCCTTCTTTACTTGGAAACATTACATCCTCTGGAGGAGAGCCCTTAAAGGCACTTCCTTTAAGCAGGTATACCTATCAGCTGACTTCAGTATTAAAAAGGTGCAGCTCTAACAGCAACTACTACAGGAACTTTTCCATGAGTGACACCACTACCGCCACCACCACCCACTACACTGTCACCTATAAGCTTAGGTAGCCTCCCCTTCGCATACCTATTGAGGTGCAGGCCATCCTAGTGAAACCCCATTTACTGATAGACCCAACTGGTACCACTGAGATGTGATCCATGCCCTCTGTCATCAGTGCACCCTCCAGCCCCACATTAACGCGCCTAACAGCCGCATTAAGGTGTGGCCGATCATGATGCTGAAACAGTTTCACGAAAAGCACATTAGTGCCACCAGTTTGAGTAGCTATCTTAACCAAGTCACCACTGACATCATACCCCCTGTCCCTATTGCGACTGCTCCCAGCTCCATCCACTATCACTACCTTATCCTCCTTTGTAAAATTCTTACATAACTCCCCTACGCTTTCAGCCACCTGAGCCAACCCTGCACTAGGCTTCACAATGCTTGTGACCTGGTACTGACTCCACAAAACTTCCTGGAAATGCTGGCCCACACCTCTACCGTGGGAACTACCTAGCAGCAGAACCTAGGCCTCCTAATTGCTGAGGACTGCTGCAAGTTACCTACATATACAGCTTCACGAGGCTCCTCTCCGCTCTACTCTGACAGTTTGTCGTATCTATTGCATGTATGCAAAGTAAAACTGTCTGACTACCTCCTTTTCCTAGCTATCTTCCTGCCAACTGCCAGTTCCCATTCCCTAGCACCCTTCACCCTCCTCAACTTATCTAGTTCCTTCTTTGCGCATTGTAACTGCACCTGAAGGGCACAGATCTTACACTCCTGCTCCTCTATTAACTTGTTTCTACTACAGATTCTACATTCCCAGGACAGGATCACCCTAAAATTACCACTGGCTTCCCCAATGCATTTCCCGCAATGAAAACACTTTGAACAAATCCCACAGTGTAATCCACTACTCACAAACCTACGACAGAACCCACACTTCTCACTCATGATAAAATTTTACAGTTACTAAAAAAAACTATACGTCTACGTTACCAAAGTTCAGTTACAAAAGCAGCACTGTTTAAGAACTAACAACTATGGTCTCGAAATTCTCTAACTACTAAGAAAGCAGCTACTTGTATTAATACTACTACAACACAGCCGATACCAATACCAGCAAAACTTCACAAAATTATTGGCTAAAACCAAAAAATTTAAACTAAACGCCAGTTCAAAACTAAAGCACGAAATTTACTGAAAACTCTATAAAACACAGCGAGCGAACGATTACAAAAGTTTATTAAGTCATTATTTCACCACAAACGGCAAGCAACACCACTGTAATCCATTCAATTTAATAACTGTATTACAGAGCACAAACAAGTTCGTCAGTACTTAGCTTATAACCGCTACAGATGCAGTGCACGCCGCAAAATGTAAACACACTGATGAGGCGCGAGGCTTAGACGAACCACGAAAGCACACTCACAAATAATAGACCACTCGAGTCAATGCAACAGGAAGAAAGACGGAGGTAAATGAATATCCACTAATAAGTTGCTTTTACGGCTAAAATAATAACACAAACAAACTATAAAATACGTAAATGAAGCCTAAAAGTTATAAAACATTAACAAGCTATTTCAACAGCAGTGCAGCTCACTTGACGTCACACCCATGACCATCTGCCCCCCCCCCCCCCTGAGATGGTGCCTATCTACCCCACACTCGAAATATGCCTATCTATCCCCCTCAGAAGATATCTGCCTAGCTACCCCCCCCCCCTCGGAAGATATCTGTCTACCTACCCCTCCTCGGAAGATCTATGTCAACCTGCACCTACCTCCCCACCCCCTCAGATGATGTCTGTGTACCTACCCACACCCTTGGAAGATGTCTGTCTACCTAACCCCCCCCCCCCCTCAGAATATGTATGACTACCTACCACTCCCCTCGGAATATGTATGTCTACCTACCCCACCCCTCGGAAGATATCTACCTACACCTCCCACATCGGAAGATGTCATTCTACCTCTCCTCATTGAAAACTGTCTGTCTCTCATCGCCCCACCACCTAATATGTCATTCTACCTACTTGCCTCCTTAGAAAATATCAGTCTACATAACCCCCCCACAGGCGATGTCTGTCTACCTGCCCCGTGAAATACGTCTATCTACTTAACCCCCTCGGCAGATGTCTGCCTACCTCAACCCCCTAAGGAAGATGTTTGTCCACCTACCTCACCCTCTGAAGATGTCTATCTACATCCCCCAGAAAAACTTTCTCCCCACCTCGTAAGATGTCTATCACTCTGGAAGATGTCTCTCAACCCTCCCCCCCCCCCACTCGCTACGCAGATGTCTATCTACCTACCTGCCCTCTCGGAATATGTCTGTCTACCTATCCCAACCCCCATCCAGCCCCCCGCTCAGAAGTTGTTTACCCCTATCATGGAAGATGTCTAGAGACCCCCAAACTTCAGAAGGTGTCTTCCAGCCCTCATCACCATTCGAAGATGTCTACCCCCTTGGAGGATGTCTACTCCCCCTGGAAAATGTCTGTCTACCCATGTTGGATGATGTCTGTCTATCTACTCAGCCCCCCTGGAAAGATGTCTGTTAAACTACCACCCTTGGAATATGTTTATCTATTATTACCAGCACAAAAGATGTCCATCAACCTACAATCGCCCTCTGAAGATGTCTGTCTACCTGTAGCTCCCGCTTGGAAGATGTCTGTCTACCTACACCCATCAGAAGATGTTGTCTACTTACCACCATCGGAATATGTCTCTCTACCTATCCCCTCTTGGCAAATGTCATTCTACACCAACCCTCTGAAGAGGTCAGTTTACCTACAACCCCCCAGAAGAAGTCTGTCTACCTACCCCCCCTCTCGAAAAATGTCTATAGTCACCCTACCTCGGACAATGTCTCTCTACCTATGCCCCATCATGGAAGATGTCTGTCTACCCACCCACCCATCAGAAGAAGGCTGTCTACTACCATCCCCTCACAGAAGATGTCTGCCAACCAACCCCCTATTGGAAGATGTCTGTCTACCTACCCCACCCCACCTCTGAAGATGTCTGTCTACCAACCCTCCACTTGGAAGATGTCTGTCCTCCTACAACCCCTCAGAAGATGTCAGTCTACCTAACCCTCTCTCAGACGTTATCTGCCTAAATACGCCTCCTCAGATGGTTTCTGTCTACCTACACCCACAACCCCTCATAATATGAATGTGTACCTAAACCCCTCAGAATCTGTATATTTACCTACCCAACGTCGAATGATTTGTGTCTATCTTATCCCTATCTCGGAAGATGTCTGTCTCCCTACCCACCCCCTCTGAGGGTGTCTGTGTACCTACCCCCCTTCTCAAAAGTTGTCTCTCTACATTCACCACACATTTGAAGATGTCTATCTATGTACCTCATCTCGA
The DNA here is from genome assembly GCF_023897955.1 of Schistocerca gregaria. Classification (NCBI taxonomy): domain Eukaryota; kingdom Metazoa; phylum Arthropoda; class Insecta; order Orthoptera; family Acrididae; genus Schistocerca; species Schistocerca gregaria. The sequence continues at coordinate 331,118 of NW_026062014.1, read as the reverse complement.
AAGATATCTATCTATTGCCACCATGGAAGAAAAGTATCTCTCCCCTCTCGGAAGATGTCAGTCTACCACTCCTCTCAGAAGTTATACACTCCCCATCTGAGAATGTCTACACCCCTCTCGGAGGATGTCTGTCTACCAAACTACATTCTTTAGAAGCTGTTTCCCACCCCTTGGAAGATATCTGTCTTCCAACATCCCCCATCCCCCCATGGAAGGTGTCTGTCTACCAAACCCAGCCTCAGAAGATGTCTCCATACCTACCACCACTCAGAAGATGTCTGTCTACCTACCCACCCCCATCAGAAGATGACTGTCGACGTTATCGCCTTCAGAAGATGTCTGTCTACATACCCTCCCTCAGAAGATGTCTGCCTACCTAAGACCAGTGGATGATGGACAACTACCTCCCTCTCGGAGGATGACTACCTCCTCTCTGAAGATATCTGTCTATGTACCCTCCCCTCGAAAGATGTCTCTTCCCCCTCAGATGATGTATGTCTACCAACGCCCACATGGAAAGTGTCTGTCCTTCTAACCCCTTCGGATGATGTCTGTGTACCTACCCACCTGGAAGATGGCTGTCTACCTACCCCCAATCGGGACATGTCTGTCTACCTTCCCACCTAGGCATATGTCTGTATATCTACAGACGGCCGTGGTGGTCTCGCGGTTCTAGGCGCACAGTCCGAAACCGTGCGACTGCTATGGTCGCAGGTTCGAATCCTGCCTCGGGCATAGATGTGTGTGATGTCCTTAGTTTAGTTAGGTTTAAGTAGTTCTAAGTTCTAGGGGACTGATGACCACAGCAGTTGAGTCCCATAGTGCTCAGAGCCATTTGAACCATTTTTTTTATACCTACGCCCTTTCGGAAAATGTCTGTCTACCTACCCCATCACCTCAGAAGATGTAATTCTACTTACCACATCTCAGAAAGTGTCAGTCTACTTATGCCCCACCCTCAGAAACTGTCTGTCTACCTTGCCCCTTTGGAATATGTCAGTTTACCAACCCCACTCAAAAGATGTCTGCTTACCTACTCTCCCATCCAAAGATATCTGTCTACCTACCACCTCTCGGAGGATTTTGTCTACCCCCCCTCTGAGATGTCTTCCTACATCCCCTTGGAAGATGCCTATCTAAACCCCTAGGAAGATATCCCTCCCTCTAAAAATGCCTACCTAACCCCTTCCACATCGGAAGATGCCAATCTCACCCCTTAGGTTGATGCCTACCCACACCCACCTCATAAGATTATCTATCCATTCCCTCCAAAGATGCCAATCTCCCTCCTCGGAAGAGGTCTATCTACACCCCTCAGAAGATGTGTATCTACCACTAATCTTGGAAAATGTCTATCTACCCCCCTTAGAAGCTGTCTCCCTACCCCCCATGGAAGATGTCTACCCCCTTCTGAAGATGTCTATCTACCCAGCCCAGGCGGAAAATATCTATGTATCCCTCCACTCGGATGGTGAAAATCAACCAACAGCTTGGAAGATGTCTATCTACCCCACCCTCAGATGACATCTACACCCTCTGGAAGATACCTATCCCCACCTCAGAAGATGTATATCCCCCAGGAGGATGTATATAACCCACCTCATGAAAGATGCCTGTCTACCAACCCCCTCCTCTTGGAATATGTCTGTCTACCTACCCCACCCCTGTAAGATTTCCATCTAGCCCCTCCCCTCAGAGGACGTTTATCCTACACTCAAAAGATTTCTACAGCCTTCCTTCATTTGGAATGTGTCTACCGCCTATTCTGAAGATGTCTGTCTACCTCCAAATTCTAGGAACATGTCTGTATGTCTGTCTTCCTCACAAACTCAGGAAAAGGCTATCTATCCCCCCTATGGAAGAAATCTATCTAACCCTCTCTCGGAAGATGTATACCTACCCTCCTTGCCGAAGATATCTACACCCCATCTTCGAGGAGCTCTATCACCCCTTCACGGAAGATGCCTGTTTATCTACCAGAACCCATCGGAAGATGTAAGTGTACATACCATCACTCCCCACAGAACATGTCTGTCTACTTACCGACCATTCTTGGAAGATGTCTGTCTACCCCCCTCCCCCTTTGAAGATGCCTGACTACTCACCTCCCCCCATGGAAGAATACTATCTCCCCCCCTCCCAGAAGATGTCAATCTACCTCTCGAAAATATCTACCTCCACCCCCAGAAAAATGTCAACCCTCTCTCTCGAAGGATATCTGTTTACCTATCCGGCCCGAATCGAAAAATGTCTCCCCCTTGGAAAATGTCTGTCTACCAAGCTCCCTCCTGGAAGACGTCTGTCTAAGAAACAACCACTCAGAAGATGTCTGTCTATCTACCCCTCCTTGGAATTGTTTGTCTACCATTATCACCACAGAAGATGTCTACTCCCTCCCCCCTTGGAAGATGTCTGTCTACCTACCACCCCCTCAGAAGATGTCTGACCACATACCCTGCTTCGGAATATGTCCGTCTACTTACCCCTCGCAGAAGATGTGTGTCTTCCTACCTCCCAACAGAAGATGTAGGTAAACAGATATCTTTCGAGAGGGAGTAGGTAGACAGACATCTTGCAAGGGAGTGATATGTAGACAGAAATTACCAAGGGGTGGGGAAAATTTAGACAGAATTCTTCCAGGGGGGGGGGGGGCGTGGGTATACATACATTTTCTGAGTGTATGTAGGTAGACAATCTTCTGAGGGAGTAGGCAGTAAGGCACCTTCCGAGGGGGGTAGGTAGACAGACATCTCCCATTGGTGGGTTGGTAGACAGCCAACTTCCGAGGGGCGTACTTAGACAGACATCTTCTAGAGGGGTAAGTAGACCAACATCTTCCAAGAGGGGGGGGTAGGTAGACAGACATCCTCAGAGGATAGGGGGGGGGGGTAGGTAGATAGACATTATCTGTGGAGGTGTGGATAAACAGACATCTTCTGAGGGGTAGGTAGACAGACATTTTCTGAGTTGTGTTATAGGTAGACAGATATCTTCCAAAGGGGGGTAGGTAGACAGAGACTTCCTTGGTGGTAGTTTGAGAGACATCTCCTGATGGGGGGTTGGTAAACAGACTTCTTCTGAAGAGGGGTAGGTACACAGACATCTACTGTTGGTGCAGGACAGATAGACACAATTCTTCTGAGGCTGGGGATAATAGAAATCTTCCGAAGGAGGGCACATGGACAGATATTTTCCAAGTTGGGCAGGCTGACAGACATCTTCCGGGGGGTAGAAAGACATAGATATTCCAAGGGTGGTAGGTAGACAGACATCATATGTGCGGTGGAAGGTTGATAGACATCATCTTAGTTTGGGTATGCAGACAGGCATCTTCCAAGGGGAGGGGGTATATAGGAAGATACCTTCTGAAGGGGATGATAGACATCTTATGGGAGTAGGTAAACAGACATCATTTGTGTGGATTTGATAGACATATATATTGGGAGGGGGTAGTTAGACATCTTCCGAGTGGTGGAAAATAGACAACTTCCAAGGGGGAAGTAGGCATCTTCCTAAGTGAGGGGGCAGGTTGCCTGACATCTTCCATGGGGTAGGTAGCCAATCATCTTCCAAGGATGGGTTGAGTGGACAGATATATTCGATGGGGGGGAGGGTGGTAGGTAGAGAGAGACCTTCCTGGGGCGTAGTTTGACAGACTTCTCCTGATGGAGGGTTGGTAAACATACTTCTTCCGAGGGGGGCTGGAAATAGACATTTTCCGAGGGGGCGGGACAGATAGACACACATCTACTGAGCTTGGTGATGTTAGACATTTTCCGAAGGGGGCATGTTGACAGACATTTTCCGAGTTGGGCAGATAGACATATATTCTTTGAGGGGGTAGACAGACATACATCTTCCAAGGGTGATAGATATACATTTTCTGAGGGGACGGTATGTTGGCCGACATCTTCTGACGAGGGAGTAGATAGACAATTTCTGAGCTGGGGTAGAAAGGCCTCTTCCAAGGTGGTTAGATAAGCATCTTTCAAGAGTGGATTGGGTAGATAGACAGACATTTCCCGAAGGGGGGGGGGGAGGGGGGTAGGTAGTGAGACATCTTACATACAGGGGTAGGTAGACTATCATTTTCTCAGGGTAAGATGGGTACACAGACTTTTGTGGGGGGTAGGTAGACAGACATCTTCAAGGGGGTAGGTAGACAGACAACTGGGGGGGGGGGGGGGGTGGTTGTTAGACAGACATGTTCCAAGGAGGGGTAGATAGACAAACATCTTATGGGGGGGGGGGGGCAGGTAGACAGACATCTTCCATGTGGGGTACGTAGACAGACATATTCTGAGGGGGTGAGACTGGCATATACCGAGGTTCGTTAGTTAGACAGACATCTTCCAGAGGGGTCCTAGGTAGACATACACCTTACGAGGGTAGTGATAGGAAGTCATACATCTTCCAAAGCGGTTTTTTCGGTTGTCAAATGACTTCCAAAAGGGGGGTATGTACACAGACATCCTCCAGGGATGGGGGAGGGTTTGACAGAGATCTTCAGAGGTGGGGTAGGCAGTTAAACATCTTTCGAAGTGGGGGTAGGTAGACAGACACCTTCTAAATGGCGGTACCTAGGTAGATGGGCAGACATCTTCTGGGGGGGGGGAGGTAGGTAGACAGGTATCTTCCAAGGGTGTGTACGAAGAAAGTCATCTTCTGATGGCGGGTTTGAAAACACGTTTTCCGGTTGAGGGGATAAGTAAAGAGACATTTCAGGGGGAAGTAGGTAGACAGACATCTTACGAAGGGGGGTGGTGTACGTAGGCTGTCATCTTACCTTACGAGGGGGAGGGGGGGGGGTGGTAGATAGACAGATATGTTCCAAGGTACTCTATCAACTGCAAAACACCAAAACCGACCAATAACTGAATTTTCTATTACTAAAACTAGACTTATAATATGTCTTACTTGCCTATTACATCAACTTAGAAGTTTCTATTTTGTTTCTTGTGGAGTCATCACATACATCAGCAGGCGAGAGAAGTTTTCAGATGATAAATGTAAACCTTTCCGGAAAAAAAGAGATCAATGTGACGAGATGTCATTACGTCATTACGAAAGAAAAAGACGAAATCGTGAGGTTTTCTCAGTTTTTTACTACATATTATCACTTTTCGCATTTTCTCGTGTAATGTGGGTGCCAGACCTCGGTTCATGCGAAATCATAAGGTCCTCGGTCAAATGCAAGGCACCAAAACCGGCCTACAGTTTAATTTTCGATACCTAAAACTTGAGTAGAACTACTTCTTACCTACCTATTGCATCGACTTAGAAGCTCATATTTGTTGGTTGTGGTCCCACCGCATACCTCAGCACATGACGTAAGTATCCAGATGTATATGTAAACATTTCCGTGAGCAAAGCTGCCACTGCGACGATCTGGCATTTCGATTAAGCGCGTGAGTGCGTGTGAAATCGCTCTCTAAGTTTTCATACATTTTTAGGTTTCAGGTACATATTTTAACGGTTTTTGTGATAATATTTACTATATAAGTTACTTATTAATGGTTTCTTCATTCACCTCCGCCTTTCTTGAGTTGTGACCCGATCTTTGTGAGTGTTTCGTATCGAGCACCTTAACTTCTTACCTGTGTTTACATTCCGCGCTGACCAGGTGCAGCTGTAGCGGCGCATCCAAAGCTAAGTACTAATTATTTGTTTGTGTATAGTGGCTTATTTTGGAACTTTAAGTGTCTTCGTCCGGTGTTCTTATTGTCATCTGGTGAAATAATTTCAAACGAAATTTTCGCGAACTGTTTTCAGTTTCGTTACTGTGTCATTAGACGTTTGATTATCTTTCTGTTTTGTCTTTTGTTATATTTGCTGTTGATAAATACTGTTAATAATAGTAGTTACTTGATTTGTAGAGCAAGATTATGATTATTGTAGCCAGTTTCTTATTGTACTAACGGAACTTAAATAAATGCGAAAGATTTTCTCAGGTTTTTACTACATATTAACACATTTCACATTTCTCCGTGCAACGTGGCGGCCAGACCTCGATTGATGCAAAAGCTTAAGGTCCACGATCATGTCCAAGGCACCAAAGCCGGCTAATATGTCAATAATCGATAACCAAAACTTGAATTGTACTGGTTCTTTCTGGCCGATTACATCAAATTACAAGCTTCATCTGTTTTATACTTTGTTGCTTTTAGTGTCTCCGCATACCGCAGCACACGACATAAGCTTGCAGACGATAAATGTAACAGTTTCAGAGAGAAAAGCGGCGAATGTGACGATCTGGCATTACGTCGATTCAAAAGCAAATGACAAATACGAAAGGTTTTCTTAGAATTTTACTACATATGAACACCTTTCAGATTCTCTCGTATAATGTGGCTGCCAGACCTCGTTCGATGCCAAATCTTAAGGGCCTCGGTCATATCCAACGCACCAAAGCCAGCTAATAAATCAATAATTGATAGCTAAAACTTGATTTGTACTGCTTCTTACTGTCCGATTACATCAACTTAGAAGCTTCTTCTGTGTTTTAATATGGTGCTTTTAGTGTATCCGCATTACCGAAGCACACGACATAGCTTTGCAGACGATAAATGTATCCGTTGCAGGGAGCAAAACGGCCATTGTGACGATCTGGCATTAATTCGACTCGATAGCAAATGACTAAAACGGGCGGATTTCTCGAGTTTTTACTACATATGAACACCTTTCACATTCTCCCGTGCAACGTGGTCGACAGACCTCGTTTCATGCAAAATCTTAAGGTCCTAGCTCATGTCCAAAGTACCAAAGCCGTGTAATGAGTCAATAATCGATAACTAAAACTTTAGTTGTAGTGGCACTTGCTGTCCGATTACATCAACTTAGAAGCATCTTCTGTCTTTTACTGTGGTGCTCTTAGTGTCTTCGCAAACAGCAGTATGTGACATAGCTCTGCAAACGATAAATGTAACCGTTTCAGAGAGAAGAGCTCCCAATGTGACGATCTGGCATTAGGTCGATTCGATAGAAAATGACGAAAACGAGCGGATTTCTCAGGTTTTTACTACATATGAACAGTTTTCACATTCTACTGTGCAACGTGGGTGACAGACTTCGTTCGATGCCAAATCTTAAAGGCCTCGGTCGTATCCAACGCACCAAAGCCAGCTAATAAATCAATCATTGATAGCTAAAACATGATTTGTACTGCTTCTTACTGGCCGATTACATCAACTTAGAGGCTTCTTCTGTGTTTTAATATTGTGCTTTTAGTGTATCCGCATTGCCGCAGCACACGACATAGCTTTGCAGACGATAAATGTATCCGTTGCAGGGAGAAAAGCTGCCATTGTGACGATCTGGCACTAAGTCGATTCGATAGCCGATGGCAAAAAAGCGCGGATTTCTCAGGTTTTTACTACATATGAACACTTTTCACACTCTCCCGTGCAACGTGACTGGTAGACCTGCTTTCATGCAAAATCGTAAGGTCTTAGCTCATGTCCAAGGCACCAAAGCCGGCCAAAAAGTCAATAATCGTTAACCAAAATTTGAATTGTACTGCTTCTTACTGGCTATTACATCAACTTATAAGCTTCTTCTGTGTTCTACTATAGTGTTCTCAGTGTCTCCGGTTACCGCAGCACGCAACATAGCTTTGCCGACGATAAGTGTAACCGTTTCATAGAGAAGAGCGGCCAAAGTGACGATCTGGCATTAAGTCGATTTGATGGTAAATGAGCTAAACGGGCAGATTTCTCAGGTTTTTACTGCATTGTAACACTTTTCACATTCTCCCATGCAACGTGGCGGTAGTCTTCCCTTCATGCAAAATCGTAAGATCTTAGATCATGTCCAAGGCACCAAAGCCGTCTAAAAAGTCAGTAATCGATAAGTAAAACTTGAATTGTAGTTCCTCTTACTGGCTATTACACCAACTTAGAAGTTTCTTCTGTGTTCTACTATGGTGCTTTAAAGGGGCTCCCGATACCGCAGCACGCAACATAGCTTTGCAGACAATAAGTGTAACCGTTTCATAGAGAAGAGCGGCCAAAGTGACGATCTGGCATTAAGTCGATTAGATAGCAAATGACAAAAACGTTCGGTTTTTTCAGGTTTTTACTACATATGAACACTTTTCACACTCTCCCGTGCAACGTGGATGGTAGACCTCCCTTCATGCAAAACCGTAATGTCTTAGCTCATGTCCAAGGCACCAAAGCCGCCTAAAAAGTCAATAAACGATAACTAAAACTTGAATTCTACTGCTTCTTACTGGTTATTCCATCAACTTAGAAGCTTCTTCTGTGTTCTACTATTGTGATTTTAGTGGTTCCGCATACTGCAGCACGCAACATAGCTTTCCAGTCGATAAGTGTAACCATTTCATAGAGAAGAGAGGCCAAAGTGACGATCTGACATTCAGTCGATTCCTTTGCAAATGACAAAAACGGGCGGTTTTCTCAGGTTTTAACCACATATGAACACATTTCACACTCTCCCGTGCAACGTGGCTGGTTGACCTACCTTAATGCAAAATCGTAAGGTCTTGGTTCATGTCCAAGGATGCAAAGCCGTCTTAGAAGTCAATAATCGAGAAATAAAACTTGAATTGTACTGCTTCATACGATCTATTACATCAACTTAGAAGCTTCTTGTGTGTTCTACTATGGTGCTTTCAGTGTCTCCGGATACCGCAGCACGCAAAATAGCTTTCTAGACGATAAGTGTAAATGTTTCATAGAGAAGAGCGTTCAAAGTGACGATCTGGCATTAAGTCGATTCCATAGCAAATGACAAAAACGGGTGGTTCTCTCAGGTTTTTACTACGTATGAACACTTTACACACTCTCCCGTGCAACGTGGCTGGTAGACCTCCCTTCATGCAAAATCGTAAGGTCTTAGCTCATAACCAAGGCACCAAAGCCGGCTAAAAAGTCAATAATCGAAAACTAAAACTGGAATTGTGCTGCTTCTTACTGGCTATTACATCAACTTAGAAGCTTCTTTTATGTTCTACTATAGTGTTGTCAGTGTCTCCTTATATCGCAGCACGCAACATAGCTTTGCAGACGATAAGTGTAACCGTTTCATAGAGAAGAGCGGCCAAAGTGACGATCTGGCATTAGCAAATGACAAAAACGGGCGGATTTCTCAGATTGTTACTACATATCAACACTTCTCACCGTCTGCCGTGCAACGTGGCTGCTGGATGTACCTTCATGCAAAATCGTAAGGTCTTAGCTCATGTCCAAGGCACGAAAGCCGGCAAAAAGTCAATAATTGATTGCTAAAACTTGAATTGTACTGCTTCTTACTATCTATTACATCAACTTAGAAGCTTCCTCTGTGTTCTACTATGGTGCTTTCAGTGTCTCGGGATACCGCAGCACGCAATATAGCTTTACAGACGATAAGTGTAACCGTTTCATAGACAAGATCGGCAAAACTGACGATCTGGCATTTAGTCGATTCGATAGCAAATGACAAAAACTGGCGGATTTCGCTGGTTTTTACTACATATGAACACTTTTCACACTCTCTCGTGCAATGTGGCTGGTAGACCTCCCTTCATGCAAAATCGTAAGGTCTTATCTCATATCCAACGCTTAAAGGCCGACTTAGTAGTCAATAACCGATAACTAAAAGTTGAAGTGTACTGCTTCTTACTGGATATTACATCAACTTGGAAACTTCGTCTGTGTTCTACTATGGTGCTTGCAGCGTCACTCGATACCGCAGCACGCAACATAGCTTTGCAGACGATAAGTGTAACCGTTTCATAGAGAAGATCGGCCAAAGTGACGTTCTGGCATTAAGTCGATTCGATAGCAAATGTGGAAAACGGTCGGATTTCTCAGGTTTTTACTAAGTATGAACACTTTTCACATTCTCCCGTGCAACGTGGCTGCTAGACCTCCCTTCATGCAAAATCGTAAGTTCTTAGCTCATGTCCAAAGTTCCAAAGTCGGCTTAAAAGTCAATAATCGTTAACTAAAACTTGAATTGTACTGCTTCTTACTGGCTATTACATCAGCTTAGAAGCTTCGTCTGTATTGTACTATGGTGCTTTCAGTCTCTCCGGATACCGCAGCAGGCAACATAGCTTTGAGAACGAAAAGTGTAACCGTTTCATAGATAAGAGCTTCCAAAGTGACGATCTGGCATTAAGTCGATTCGATAGCAAATGACAAAAACTGGCGGATTTCGCAGGTTTTTACTACATATGAACACTTTTCACATTCTCCCGTGCAACGTGGCTGCTAGACCTCCTTTCATGCAAAATCATAAGGTCTTAGCTCAAGTCCAATGTACCAAAGCCGGCTAAAATGTCAATAATCGATAACTTAAATTTGAATTTTACTGTTTCTTACTGGCCATTACATCAACATAGAAGCTTCTTCTGTGTTCTACTATGGTGCTTTCAGTGTCTCCGGATACCGCAGCGCGCAACATAGCTTTACAGACGATAAGTGTAACCGTTTCATAGACAAGATCGGCAAAACTGACGATCTGGCATTTAGTCGATTCGATAGCAAATGACAAAAACGGGCGGATTTCTCAGGGTTTTACTACACATGAACCCTTTTCACATTATCCCGTGCAACGTGGCTGCTATACCTCCCTTCATGCAAAATCGTAAGGTCATAGCTTATGTCCAAGGCACCAAAGCTGGCAAAAAAGTCAATAATCGATAACTAAAACTTGAATTGTACTGCTTCTTACTGGCTATTACATCAACTTAGTAGCTTCTTCAGTGTTCTACTATGGTGCTTTTAGTGTCGCCGCATACCGCAGCACGCGACATAGCTTTGCAGACGACATATGTAACCGTTTCATAGAGAAGAGCGGCCGATGTGACGGTCTAGCATTAAGTGGATTCGATAGCGAATTAAGAAAACGTGCGGATGTTACAGGTTTTTACTACATATGGACATTTTACTCATTCTACCGTGCAACGTGGCTGCTAGACCTCCCTTCGTGCAAAATCTTAAGGTCCTAGCTCAAGTCCAAGGCACCAAAGCCGGCTAAAAAGTAAATAATCGATAACTATAACTTGAATTGTACTTCTTCTTACTGGCTATTACATCAACTTAAAACCTTCTTCTGTGTTTTATTATGTTGCTTTACGTATCTCCGCATTCCGCAGCACCCGACATAGCTTTGCAGACGAAAAATGTAACCGTTTCATAGATGATAGCGGCCAATGTGACGATCTGGCATTAAGTCGATTCCATAGCTAACGAAGAAAACGGGCGGATTTTTCTGGTTTCTAATACATATGAACACTTTGCACATTCTCCCTTGCAACGCGGCTGCTAGACCTCCCTTCATGCAAAATCGTAACGTCTTAGCTCATGTCCAAGGCACCAAAGCCGGCTAAAAAGTCAATAATCAATAAATAAAACTTGATTTGTACTGCTTCTTACTTGCTATTACATCAACTTAAAAGCTTCTTCAGTGTTTTACTATGGTGCTTTTAGTGTCTCCGCATACCGGAGCACACGACATAGGTTTGCAGACGAAAAGTGTAACCGTCTCATAGAGAAGAGCAGCGGATGTGACGATCTGGCATTAAGTCGATTCGATAGCAAATTTAAAAACGGGCGGATTTTACAGGACTTTACTACATATGAATATTTCTCACATTCTAACGTGCAACGCGGGCTGCCAGACCTCCCTTCATGCAAAATTTTAAGGTCCTAGCTCAAGTCCAAAGCACCAAAGCCGGCTACAAAGTCAATATTCGATAACTAAAAGTTGAATTATACTGCTTCTTACTGGCTATTACATCAACTTAGGAGCTTCTTCAGTGTTCTACTATGGTGTTTTTAGTGTCTCCGCATACTGCAGCAAGTGAGATAGCTTTGCAGACGAAAAGTGCAACCTTTTCATCGAGAAGAGCGGCCAATGTGACGATCTGGCATGGAGTCGATTCGATAGCAAATGACGAAAACAGGCGGATTTGGCAGGTTTTTACTACATATGTACACTTTTCACATTCTCCCGTGCAACGTGGCTGCTAGACCTCCCTTCAGGCAAAATCTCAAGGAACTAGCTCATGTCCACGTCACCAAAGCCGACTAAAATGTCAATAATCGATAACTAAAATTTTAATTGTACTGCTTCTTACTGGCAGTTACACCAACTTAGAAGCTTCTTTTGTGTTCTACTATGTTGCTTTTACTGTCTCCGCATACCGCAGCAGCAGACATAGCTTTGAAGACGAAAAGTGTAACCGTTTCATAGAGAAGAGCGGCCAATGTGACGATCTGTCATTAAGTCAATTCGATAGCAAATGCCGAAAACGGGCAGATTTTACAGGTTTTTACTACATATGAACACTTTTCACAATCTCCCGCGCAACGTGGTAATAGACCTCTCTTCAGGCAAAATCTTAAGGTACTAGCTCATGTCGAAGGCACCAAAGCCGGCTAAAGAGACAATAATCGATAACTAAAACTAGAATTGTAGTGCTTCTTACTGGCTAATACATCAACTTAGAAGCTTCTTCTGTGTTCTACTATGGTGATTTTAGTGTCTCCGCATACCGCAGCTCGCGACATAGCATTACAGACTAAACGTGTAACCGTTTTATAGAGAAGAGCGGTCAATGTGCCGATCTGGCATTAAGTCGATTCGATAGCAAATGACGAAAACGGGCGGATTTTACAGGTTTTTATTACCTACGAACACCTTTCACATTCTACCGTGGAATGCGGGTAGCTACACCTCCATTCATGCAAAATCCTAAGGTTCTAGCTCATATCCAAGGCACCAAAGATGGCATAAATGTCAATAATCGATAACTAAAACTTGAATTGTACTGCTTCTTACTGGCTATTACACCTACATAGAAGCTTCTTGTGTGGTCTACTATTGTGCTTTTAGTGTCTCCGCATACCGCAGCACGCGACATAGCATTACAGACGAAAAGTGTAACTGTTTCATAGAGAAGAGCGGCCAATGTGACGATCTGGCATTAAGTCAATTCGATAGCAAATGACGAAAACGCTCGGATTTTACAGGTTTTTACTACCTACAAACAACTTTCACATTCTACCGTGCAACGCGGTCTGCTAGACCTCCCTTCATGCAAAATCTTAAGGTTCGAGCTCATGTCCATGGACCAAAGGTGGCAAAAATGTCAATAATCGATAACTAAAACTTGAATTGTACTGCTTCTTACTGGCTATTACACCAACTTAGAAATTTCTTGTGTGATCTTCGATTGTGCTTTTAGTGTCTTCGCATACCACAGCACGCGACGTAGCTTTGCAGACGGAAAGTGTAGCCGTTTCTTAGAGAAGAGCGGGCAATGTGACGATCTGGCTTTCAGTCGATTCGATAGCAAATGACGAATACGGGCGGATTTAAGAGGCTTTTACTACATTCGAACACCTTTCACATTCTACCGTTCAACGTGGCTGCTAGATCTCTCTTCATGCAATATTTTAAGGTCCTAGCTCATGTCCAACGCACCAAAGCCGGCTAAAAAGACAATAATCGGAAACTAAATTTGATTTCTACTGCTTCTTACTATCTATCACATCAGCTTAGAAGTTTCTTCTGCGTTCTACTATGGTCCTTTTAGTGTCTTCGCATACCGCTGCACGCGACATAGCTTTGCAGACGGAAAGTGTATCCGTTTCTTAGAGAAGAGCGGCCAATGTGACGATCTGGCATTGAGTCGATTCGACAGCAAATGACGAAAACGGGCGGATTTTAGAGGTTTTTACTACATTCGAACACCTTTCACACCCTTCCGTGCAACGTGGCTGCTAGACCTCACTTCATGCAAAACCTTAAGGTCCTAGATCTTGTCCAAGGCACCAAAGCCGGCTAAAAAGTCAATATTCGACAACTAAAACTTGATTTGTATGGCTTCTTACTGGCTATCACATCAACTTAGAAGCTTCTTCTGCGTTCTACTATGGTCCTTTTAGTGTCTTCGCATACCACACCACACGACGTAGCTTTGCAGACGGAAAGTGTAACCGTTTCTTAGAGAGGTGCGGCCAATGTGACGATCTGGCATTGAGTCGATTCGATAGCAAATGACGAAAACAGGCGGATTTTACAGGTTTTTACTACAAATGTACACTTTTCACATTCTCCCGTGCAACGTGGCTGCTAGACGTCTCTTCAGGCAAAATCTCAAGGAACTAGCTCATGTCCACGGCACCAAAGCCGACTAAAAATTCAATAATCGATAACTAAAATTTTAATTGTACTGCTTCTCACTGGCAATTACATCAACTTAGAAGCTTCTTTTGTGTTCTACTATGTTGCTTTTACTGTCTCCGCATACCGTAGCAGCAGACATAGCTTTGCAGACGAAAAGTGTAACAATTTCACAGAGAAGAGCGGCCAATGTGTCGATCTGGCATTAAGTCGATTCCATAGCAAATGACAAAAACGGGTGGTTCTCTCAGGTTTTTACTACGTATGAACACTTTACACACTCTCCCGTGCAACGTGGCTGGTAGACCTCCCTTCATGCAAAATCGTAAGGTCTTAGCTCATAACCAAGGCACCAAAGCCGGCTAAAAAGTCAATAATCGAAAACTAAAACTGGAATTGTGCTGCTTCTTACTGGCTATTACATCAACTTAGAAGCTTCTTTTATGTTCTACTATAGTGTTGTCAGTGTCTCCTTATATCGCAGCACGCAACATAGCTTTGCAGACGATAAGTGTAACCGTTTCATAGAGAAGAGCGGCCAAAGTGACGATCTGGCATTAGCAAATGACAAAAACGGGCGGATTTCTCAGATTGTTACTACATATCAACACTTCTCACAGTCTGCCGTGCAACGTGGCTGCTGGATGTACCTTCATGCAAAATCGTAAGGTCTTAGCTCATGTCCAAGGCACGAAAGCCGGCAAAAAGTCAATAATTGATAGCTAAAACTTGAATTGTACTGCTTCTTACTATCTATTACATCAACTTAGAAGCTTCCTCTGTGTTCTACTATGGTGCTTTCAGTGTCTCGGGATACCGCAGCACGCAATATAGCTTTGCACACGATACGTGTAACCGTTTCATACATAAGAGCGGCCAAAATGACGATCTGCCATTAAGTCGATTCGATAGCAAATGACAAAAACGGGCGGATTTCTCAGGTTTTTACTACATATGAGCACTTTTCACACTCTCTCGTGCAATGTGGCTGGTAGACCTCCCTTCATGCAAAATCGTAAGGTCTTATCTCATGTCCAACGCTTAAAGGCCGACTTAGTAGTCAATAACCGATAACTAAAAGTTGAAGTGTACTGCTTCTTACTGGATATTACATCAACTTGGAAACTTCGTCTGTGTTCTACTATGGTGCATGCAGCGTCACTCGATACCGCAGCACGCAACATAGCTTTGCAGACGATAAGTGTAACCGTTTCATAGAGAAGATCGGCCAAGGTGACGTTCTGGCATTAAGTCGATTCGATACAAATGTGGAAAACGGTCGGATTTCTCAGGTTTTTACTAAATATGAACACTTTTCACATTCTCCCGTGCAACGTGGCTGCTAGACCTCCCTTCATGCAAAATCGTAAGTTCTTAGCTCATGTCCAAAGTTCCAAAGTCGGCTTAAAAGTCAATAATCGTTAACTAAAACTTGAATTGTACTGCTTCTTACTGGCTATTACATCAGCTTAGAAGCTTCGTCTGTATTGTACTATGGTGCTTTCAGTCTCTCCGGATACCGCAACAGGCAACATAGCTTTGAGAACGAAAAGTGTAACCGTTTCATAGATAAGAGCTTCCAAAGTGACGATCTGGCATTAAGTCGATTCGATAGCAAATGACAAAAACTGGCGGATTTCGCAGGTTTTTACTACATATGAACACTTTTCACATTCTCCCGTGCAACGTGGCTGCTAGACCTCCTTTCATGCAAAATCATAAGGTCTTAGCTCAAGTCCAATGTACCAAAGCCGGCTAAAATGTCAATAATCGATAACTTAAATTTGAATTTTACTGTTTCTTACTGGCCATTACATCAACATAGAAGCTTCTTCTGTGTTCTACTATGGTGCTTTCAGTGTCTCCGGATACCGCAGCGCGCAACATAGCTTTACAGACGAAAAGTGTAACCGTCTCATAGAGAAGAGCAGCCGATGTGACGATCTGGCATTAAGTCGATTCGATAGCAAATTTAAAAACGGGCGGATTTTACAGGACTTTACTACATATGAATATTTCTCCCATTCTACCGTGCAACGCGGGCTGCCAGACCTCCCTTCATGCAAAATTTTAAGGTCCTAGCTCAAGTCCAAAGCACCAAAGCCGGCTACAAAGTCAATATTCGATAACTAAAACTTGAATTATACTGCTTCTTACTGGCTATTACATCAACTTAGGAGCTTCTTCAGTGTTCTACTATGGTGTTTTTAGTGTCTCCGCATACTGCAGCACGCGATATAGCTTTCTAGACGAAACGTGTAACCGTTTCATAGAGGAGATCGGCCAATGTGTCGAACTGGCATTAAGTCGATTCGATAGCAAAGGACGAAAACGGGCGGGTTTTACAGGTTTTTACTAAATATGAACACTTTCCACATTCTCCCGTGCAACGTGGATAATAGACCTCTATTCAGGCAAATTATTAAGGTCCTAGGTCATTCCCAAGGCATCAAAGCCGGCTAAAAAGACAATAATCGATGACTAAAACTCGATTTGTACTGCTGCTTACTGGCTATCACATCAACTTAGGAGCTTCTTCAGTGTTCTACTATGGTGCTTTTAGTGTCTCCGCATACCGCTCCACTCCACATAGCATTGCAGACGAAAAGTGTAACCATCTCATAGAGAAGAGCGGCCGATGTGACGATCTGGCGTTAAGTTGATTCGATAGAAAATTTCGAAAACGTGCTGATTTTACAGGTTTTTACTACATATGAATATTTCTCACATTCTACCGTGCAACGCGGGCTGCCAGACCTCCCTTCATGCAAAATTTTAAGGTCCTAGCTCAAGTCCAAAGCACCAAAGCCGGCTACAAAGTCAATATTCGATAACTAAAAGTTGAATTATACTGCTTCTTACTGGCTATTACATCAACTTAGGAGCTTCTTCAGTGTTCTACTATGGTGTTTTTAGTGTCTCCGCATACTGCAGCAAGTGAGATAGCTTTGCAGACGAAAAGTGCAACCTTTTCATCGAGAAGAGCGGCCAATGTGACGATCTGTCATTAAGTCAATTCGATAGCAAATGCCGAAAACGGGCAGATTTTACAGGTTTTTACTACATATGAACACTTTTCACATTCTCCCGCGCAACGTGGTAATAGACCTCTCTTCAGGCAAAATCTTAAGGTACTAGCTCATGTCGAAGGCACCAAAGCCAGCTAAAGAGACAATAATCGATAACTAAAACTAGAATTGTAGTGCTTCTTACTGGCTAATACATCAACTTAGAAGCTTCTTCTGTGTTCTACTATGGTGATTTTAGTGTCTCCGCATACCGCAGCTCGCGACATAGCATTACAGACTAAACGTGTAACCGTTTTATAGAGAAGAGCGGTCAATGTGCCGATCTGGCATTAAGTCGATTCGATAGCAAATGACGAAAACGGGCGGATTTTACAGGTTTTTATTACCTACGAACACCTTTCACATTCTACCGTGGAATGCGGGTAGCTACACCTCCATTCATGCAAAATCCTAAGGTTCTAGCTCATATCCAAGGCACCAAAGATGGCAAAAATGTCAATAATCGATAACTAAAACTTGAATTGTACTGCTTCTTACTGGCTATTACACCAACTTAGAAGCTTCTTGTGTGGTCTACTATTGTGCTTTTAGTGTCTCCGCATACCGCAGCACGCGACATAGCATTACAGACGAAAAGTGTAACTGTTTCATAGAGAAGAGCGGCCAATATGACGATCTGGCATTAAGTCAATTCGATAGCAAATGACGAAAACGCTCGGATTTTACAGGTTTTTACTACCTACAAACAACTTTCACATTCTACCGTGCAACGCGGTCTGCTAGACCTCCCTTCATGCAAAATCTTAAGGTTCGAGCTCATGTCCATGGACCAAAGGTGGCAAAAATGTCAATAATCGATAACTAAAACTTGAATTGTACTGCTTCTTACTGGCAATTACATCAACTTAGAAGCTTCTTTTGTGTTCCACTATGGTGATTTTAGTGTCTCCACATACCGCAGCACGCGACATAGCATTACAGACGAAACGTGTAACTGTTTCATAGAGAAGAGCGGCCAATGTGACGATCTGGCATTAAGTCGATTCGATAGCAAATGACGAAAACGCTCGGATTTTACAGGTTTTTACTACCTACAAACAACTTTCACATTCTACCGTGCAACGCGGTCTGCTAGACCTCCCTTCATGCAAAATCTTAAGGTTCGAGCTCATGTCCATGGACCAAAGGTGGCAAAAATGTCAATAATCGATAACTAAAACTTGAATTGTACTGCTTCTTACTGGCTATTACACCAACTTAGAAATTTCTTGTGTGATCTACGATTGTGCTTTTAGTGTATCCGCATACAGCAGGACGCGACATAGCTTTACAGACGAAGCGTGTAAGAGTTTCATAGAGAAGAGCGGCCAGTGTGACGATCTGGCTTTGAGTCGATTCGATAGCAAAGGACGAAAACGGGCGGATTTTAGGGGTTTTTACTACATTCGAACACCTTTCACACCCTTCCGTGCAACGCGGCTGCTAGACCTCACTTCATGCAAAACCTTAAGTTCCTAGCTCTTGTCCAAGGCACCAAAGCCGGCTAAAAAGTCGATAATCGACAACTAAAACTTGATTTGTAAAGCTTCTTACTGGCTATCACATCAACTTAGAAGCTTCTTCTGCGTTCTACTATGGTCCTTTTAGTGTCTTCGCATACCACAGCACGCGACGTAGCTTTGCAGACGGAAAGTGTAACCGTTTCTTAGAGAAGAGCGGGCAATGTGACGATCTGGCTTTCAGTCGATTCGATAGCAAATGACGAATACGGGCGGATTTTAGAGGCTTTTACTACATTCGAACACCTTTCACATTCTACCGTTCAACGTGGCTGCTAGATCTCTCTTCATGCAATATTTTAAGGTCCTAGCTCATGTCCAACGCACCAAAGCCGGCTAAAAAGACAATAATCGGAAACTAAATTTGATTTCTACTGCTTCTTACTATCTATCACATCAACTTAGAAGTTTCTTCTGCGTTCTACTATGGTCGTTTTAGTGTCTTCGCATACCGCTGCACGCGACATAGCTTTGCAGACGGAAAGTGTATCCGTTTCTTAGAGAAGAGCGGCCAATGTGACGATCTGGCATTGAGTCGATTCGACAGCAAATGACGAAAACGGGCGGATTTTAGAGGTTTTTACTACATTCGAACACCTTTCACACCCTTCCGTGCAACGTGGCTGCTAGACCTCACTTCATGCAAAACCTTAAGGTCCTAGATCTTGTCCAAGGCACCAAAGCCGGCTAAAAAGTCAATATTCGACAACTAAAACTTGATTTGTATGGCTTCTTACTGGCTATCACATCAACTTAGAAGCTTCTTCTGCGTTCTACTATGGTCCTTTTAGTGTCTTCGCATACCACACCACGCGACGTAGCTTTGCAGACGGAAAGTGTAACCGTTTCTTAGAGAGGTGCGGCCAATGTGACGATCTGGCATGGAGTCGATTCGATAGCAAATGACGAAAACAGGCGGATTTGGCAGGTTTTTACTACATATGTACACTTTTCACATTCTCCCGTGCAACGTGGCTGCTAGACCTCCCTTCAGGCAAAATCTCAAGGAACTAGCTCATGTCCACGTCACCAAAGCCGACTAAAAAGTCAATAATCGATAACTAAAATTTTAATTGTACTGCTTCTCACTGGCAATTACATCAACTTAGAAGCTTCTTTTGTGTTCTACTATGTTGCTTTTACTGTCTCCGCATACCGTAGCAGCAGACATAGCTTTGCAGACGAAAAGTGTAACAATTTCACAGAGAAGAGCGGCCAATGTGTCGATCTGGCATTAAGTCGATTCCATAGCAAATGACAAAAACGGGTGGTTCTCTCAGGTTTTTACTACGTATGAACACTTTACACACTCTCCCGTGCAACGTGGCTGGTAGACCTCCCTTCATGCAAAATCGTAAGGTCTTAGCTCATAACCAAGGCACCAAAGCCGGCTAAAAAGTCAATAATCGAAAACTAAAACTGGAATTGTGCTGCTTCTTACTGGCTATTACATCAACTTAGAAGCTTCTTTTATGTTCTACTATAGTGTTGTCAGTGTCTCCTTATATCGCAGCACGCAACATAGCTTTGCAGACGATAAGTGTAACCGTTTCATAGAGAAGAGCGGCCAAAGTGACGATCTGGCATTAGCAAATGACAAAAACGGGCGGATTTCTCAGATTGTTACTACATATCAACACTTCTCACAGTCTGCCGTGCAACGTGGCTGCTGGATGTACCTTCATGCAAAATCGTAAGGTCTTAGCTCATGTCCAAGGCACGAAAGCCGGCAAAAAGTCAATAATTGATAGCTAAAACTTGAATTGTACTGCTTCTTACTATCTATTACATCAACTTAGAAGCTTCCTCTGTGTTCTACTATGGTGCTTTCAGTGTCTCGGGATACCGCAGCACGCAATATAGCTTTGCACACGATACGTGTAACCGTTTCATACATAAGAGCGGCCAAAATGACGATCTGCCATTAAGTCGATTCGATAGCAAATGACAAAAACGGGCGGATTTCTCAGGTTTTTACTACATATGAGCACTTTTCACACTCTCTCGTGCAATGTGGCTGGTAGACCTCCCTTCATGCAAAATCGTAAGGTCTTATCTCATGTCCAACGCTTAAAGGCCGACTTAGTAGTCAATAACCGATAACTAAAAGTTGAAGTGTACTGCTTCTTATTGGATATTACATCAACTTGGAAACTTCGTCTGTGTTCTACTATGGTGCATGCAGCGTCACTCGATACCGCAGCACGCAACATAGCTTTGCAGACGATAAGTGTAACCGTTTCATAGAGAAGATCGGCCAAGGTGACGTTCTGGCATTAAGTCGATTCGATACAAATGTGGAAAACGGTCGGATTTCTCAGGTTTTTACTAAATATGAACACTTTTCACATTCTCCCGTGCAACGTGGCTGCTAGACCTCCCTTCATGCAAAATCGTAAGTTCTTAGCTCATGTCCAAAGTTCCAAAGTCGGCTTAAAAGTCAATAATCGTTAACTAAAACTTGAATTGTACTGCTTCTTACTGGCTATTACATCAGCTTAGAAGCTTCGTCTGTATTGTACTATGGTGCTTTCAGTCTCTCCGGATACCGCAACAGGCAACATAGCTTTGAGAACGAAAAGTGTAACCGTTTCAAAGATAAGAGCTTCCAAAGTGACGATCTGGCATTAAGTCGATTCGATAGCAAATGACAAAAACTGGCGGATTTCGCAGGTTTTTACTACATATGAACACTTTTCACATTCTCCCGTGCAACGTGGCTGCTAGACCTCCTTTCATGCAAAATCATAAGGTCTTAGCTCAAGTCCAATGTACCAAAGCCGGCTAAAATGTCAGTAATCGATAACTTAAATTTGAATTTTACTGTTTCTTACTGGCCATTACATCAACATAGAAGCTTCTTCTGTGTTCTACTATGGTGCTTTCAGTGTCTCCGGATACCGCAGCGCGCAACATAGCTTTACAGACGAAAAGTGTAACCGTCTCATAGAGAAGAGCAGCCGATGTGACGATCTGGCATTAAGTCGATTCGATAGCAAATTTAAAAACGGGCGGATTTTACAGGACTTTACTACATATGAATATTTCTCCCATTCTACCGTGCAACGCGGGCTGCCAGACCTCCCTTCATGCAAAATTTTAAGGTCCTAGCTCAAGTCCAAAGCACCAAAGCCGGCTACAAAGTCAATATTCGATAACTAAAACTTGAATTATACTGCTTCTTACTGGCTATTACATCAACTTAGGAGCTTCTTCAGTGTTCTACTATGGTGTTTTTAGTGTCTCCGCATACTGCAGCACGCGATATAGCTTTCTAGACGAAACGTGTAACCGTTTCATAGAGGAGATCGGCCAATGTGTCGAACTGGCATTAAGTCGATTCGATAGCAAAGGACGAAAACGGGCGGGTTTTACAGGTTTTTACTAAATATGAACACTTTTCACATTCTCCCGTGCAACGTGGATAATAGACCTCTATTCAGGCAAATTATTAAGGTCCTAGGTCATTCCCAAGGCATCAAAGCCGGCTAAAAAGACAATAATCGATGACTAAAACTCGATTTGTACTGCTGCTTACTGGCTATCACATCAACTTAGGAGCTTCTTCAGTGTTCTACTATGGTGCTTTTAGTGTCTCCGCACACCGCACCACTCCACATAGCATTGCAGACGAAAAGTGTAACCATCTCATAGAGAAGAGCGGCCGATGTGACGATCTGGCGTTAAGTTGATTCGATAGCAAATTTCGAAAACGTGCTGATTTTACAGGTTTTTACTACATATGAATATTTCTCACATTCTACCGTGCAACGCGGGCTGCCAGACCTCCCTTCATGCAAAATTTTAAGGTCCTAGCTCAAGTCCAAAGCACCAAAGCCGGCTACAAAGTCAATATTCGATAACTAAAACTTGAATTATACTGCTTCTTACTGGCTATTACATCAACTTAGGAGCTTCTTCAGTGTTCTACTATGGTGTTTTTAGTGTCTCCGCATACTGCAGCAAGTGAGATAGCTTTGCAGACGAAAAGTGCAACCTTTTCATCGAGAAGAGCGGCCAATGTGACGATCTGGCATGGAGTCGATTCGATAGCAAATGACGAAAACAGGCGGATTTGGCAGGTTTTTACTACATATGTACACTTTTCACATTCTCCCGTGCAACGTGGCTGCTAGACCTCCCTTCAGGCAAAATCTCAAGGAACTAGCTCATGTCCACGTCACCAAAGCCGACTAAAAAGTCAATAATCGATAACTAAAATTTTAATTGTACTGCTTCTTACTGGCAGTTACACCAACTTAGAAGCTTCTTTTGTGTTCTACTATGTTGCTTTTACTGTCTCCGCATACCGCAGCAGCAGACATAGCTTTGAAGACGAAAAGTGTAACCGTTTCATAGAGAAGAGCGGCCAATGTGACGATCTGTCATTAAGTCAATTCGATAGCAAATGCCGAAAACGGGCAGATTTTACAGGTTTTTACTACATATGAACACTTTTCACATTCTCCCGCGCAACGTGGTAATAGACCTCTCTTCAGGCAAAATCTTAAGGTACTAGCTCATGTCGAAGGCACCAAAGCCGGCTAAAGAGACAATAATCGATAACTAAAACTAGAATTGTAGTGCTTCTTACTGGCTAATACATCAACTTAGAAGCTTCTTCTGTGTTCTACTATGGTGATTTTAGTGTCTCCGCATACCGCAGCTCGCGACATAGCATTACAGACTAAACGTGTAACCGTTTTATAGAGAAGAGCGGTCAATGTGCCGATCTGGCATTAAGTCGATTCGATAGCAAATGACGAAAACGGGCGGATTTTACAGGTTTTTATTACCTACGAACACCTTTCACATTCTACCGTGGAATGCGGGTAGCTACACCTCCATTCATGCAAAATCCTAAGGTTCTAGCTCATATCCAAGGCACCAAAGATGGCAAAAATGTCAATAATCGATAACTAAAACTTGAATTGTACTGCTTCTTACTGGCTATTACACCAACTTAGAAGCTTCTTGTGTGGTCTACTATTGTGCTTTTAGTGTCTCCGCATACCGCAGCACGCGACATAGCATTACAGACGAAAAGTGTAACTGTTTCATAGAGAAGAGCGGCCAATGTGACGATCTGGCATTAAGTCAATTCGATAGCAAATGACGAAAACGCTCGGATTTTACAGGTTTTTACTACCTACAAACAACTTTCACATTCTACCGTGCAACGCGGTCTGCTAGACCTCCCTTCATGCAAAATCTTAAGGTTCGAGCTCATGTCCATGGACCAAAGGTGGCAAAAATGTCAATAATCGATAACTAAAACTTGAATTGTACTGCTTCTTACTGGCTATTACACCAACTTAGAAATTTCTTGTGTGATCTACGATTGTGCTTTTAGTGTATCCGCATACAGCAGGACGCGACATAGCTTTACAGACGAAGCGTGTAAGAGTTTCATAGAGAAGAGCGGCCAGTGTGACGATCTGGCTTTGAGTCGATTCGATAGCAAATGACGAAAACAGGCGGATTTTACAGGTTTTTACTACCTACGAACACCTTTCACATTCTACCGTGCAACGCTTGCTGCTAGACCTCCCTTCATGCAAAATCTTAAGGTTCGAACTCATGTCCATGGACCAAAGATGGCAAAAATGTCAATAATCGATAACTAAAACTTGAATTGTAGTGCTTCTTACTGGCTATTACACCAACTTAGAAGCTCCTTGTGTGATCTACGATTGTGCTTTTCGTGTCTCCGCATACCGCAGCACGCGACATAGCTTTGCAGACGGAAAGTGTATCCGTTTCTTAGAGAAGAGCGGCCAATGTGACGATCTGGCATTGAGTCGATTCGACAGCAAGTGACGAAAACGGGCGGATTTTAGAGGTTTTTACTACATTCGAACACCTTTCACACCCTTCCGTGCAACGTGGCTGCTAGACCTCACTTCATGCAAAACCTTAAGGTCCTAGCTCTTGTCCAAGGCACCAAAGCCGGCTAAAAAGTCGATAATCGACAACTAAAACTTGATTTGTAAAGCTTCTTACTGGCTATCACATCAACTTAGAAGCTTCTTCTGCGTTCTACTATGGTCCTTTTAGTGTCTTCGCATACCACAGCACGCGACGTAGCTTTGCAGACGGAAAGTGTAACCGTTTCTTAGAGAAGAGCGGGCAATGTGACGATCTGGCTTTCAGTCGATTCGATAGCAAATGACGAATACGGGCGGATTTTAGAGGCTTTTACTACATTCGAACACCTTTCACATTCTACCGTTCAACGTGGCTGCTAGATCTCTCTTCATGCAATATTTTAAGGTCCTAGCTCATGTCCAACGCACCAAAGCCGGCTAAAAAGACAATAATCGGAAACTAAAACTTGATTTGTATGGCTTCTTACTGGCTATCACATCAACTTAGAAGCTTCTTCTGCGTTCTACTATGGTCCTTTTAGTGTCTTCGCATACCACACCACGCGACGTAGCTTTGCAGACGGAAAGTGTAACCGTTTCTTAGAGAGGTGCGGCCAATGTGACGATCTGGCATTGAGTCGATTCGATAGCAAATGACGAAAACAGGCGGATTTTACAGGTTTTTACTACAAATGTACACTTTTCACATTCTCCCGTGCAACGTGGCTGCTAGACCTCCCTTCAGGCAAAATCTCAAGGAACTAGCTCATGTCCACGGCACCAAAGCCGACTAAAAATTCAATAATCGATAACGAAAATTTTAATTGTACTGCTTCTCACTGGCAATTTCATCAACTTAGAAGCTTCCTTTGTGTTCTACTATGTTGCTTTTACTGTCTCCGCATACCGTAGTAGCAGACATAGCTTTGCAGACGAAAAGTGTAACAATTTCACAGAGAAGAGCGGCCAATGTGACGATCTGGCATTAAGTCGATTCCATAGCAAATGACGAAAACGGGCAGATTTTACAGGTTTTTACTACATATGAACACTTTTCACAGTCTCCCGTGCAACGTGGCTGCTAGACCTCCCTTCAGGCAAAATCTCAAGGAACTAGCTCATGTCCACGGCGCCAAAGCCGGCTAAAAAAACAATAATCGATAACTCGAACTTGAATTTTACTTCTTCTTACTGGCTATTACATCAGCTAAGAAGCTTGTTTTATGTTCTACTATGGTTCTTGTAGTGTCTCCGCATACCGCAGCAAGAGAAATAGCTTTGCAGACGAAAAGTGTAACCGTTTCATAGAGAAGATCGGCCAATGTGACGATCTGGCATTAAGTCGATTCGATAGCAAATAACGCAAACGGGCAGATTTTGCAGGTTTTTACTACCTACGAACACCTTTCACATTCTACCGTGCAACGTAGCTGCTAGACCTCCCTTCAGGCAAAATCTCAAGGAACCAGCTCATGTCCACGGCGCCAAAGCCGACTAAAAAATCAATAATCGATAACTAAAATTTTAATATTACTGCTTCGTACTGGCAATTACATCAACTTAGAAGCTTCTTTTGTGTTCTACTATGTTGCTTTTACTGTCTCCACATACCGCAGCACCCGACGTAGCTTTGCAGACGAAAAGTGTAACCGTTTCATAGAGAAGAGCGGCCAATGTGACGATATGGCATTAAGTCGATTCGATAGCAAATAACGAAAACGGGCAGATTTTACAGGTTTTTAATACATATGAACACTTTTCACATTCTCACGCGCAACGTGGTAATAGACCTCTCTTCAGGCTAAATCTTAAGGTACTAGCTCATGTCGAAGGCACCAAAGCCGGCTAAAGAGACAATAATCGATAACTAAAACTAAAATTGTAGTGCTTCTCACTGGCTAATACATCAACTTAGAAGCTTCTTCTGTGTTCTACTATTGTGATTTTAGTGTCTTCGCATACCGTAGCACGCGACATAGCATTACAGACGAAACGTGTAACCGTTTCATAGAGAAGAGCGGCCAATGTGACGATATGTCATTAAGTCGATTCGATAGCAAATGACGAAAACGCTCGGATTTTACAGGTTTTTACTACCTACGAACACCTTTCACATTCTACCGTGCAACGCTTGCTGCTAGACCTCCCTTCATGCAAAATCTTAAGGTTCGAGCTCATGTCCATGGACCAAAGATGGCAAAAATGTCAATAATCGATAACTAAAACTTGAATTGTAGTGCTTCTTACTGGCTATTACACCAACTTAGAAATTTCTTGTGTGATCTACGATTGTGCTTTTCGTGTCTCCGCATATCGCAGCACGCGACATAGCTTTGCAGACGGAAAGTGTATCCGTTTCTTAGAGAAGAGCGGCCAATGTGACGATCTGGCATTGAGTCGATTCGACAGCAAGTGACGAAAACGGGCGGATTTTAGAGGTTTTTACTACATTCGAACACCTTTCACACCCTTCCGTGCAACGTGGCTGCTAGACCTCACTTCATGCAAAACCTTAAGGTCCTAGCTCTTGTCCAAGGCACCAAAGCCGGCTAAAAAGTCAATAATCGACAACTAAAACTTGATTTGTATAGCTTCTTACTGGCTATCACATCAACTTAGAAGCTTCTTCTGCGTTCTACTATGGTCCTTTTAGTGTCTTCGCATACCACAGCACGCGACGTAGCTTTGCAGACGGAAATTGTAACCGTTTCTTAGAGAGGAGCGGCCAATGTGACGATCTGGCATTGAGTCGATTCGATAGCAAATGACGAAAACGGGCGGATTTTACAGGTTTTTACTAAATATGTACACTTTTCACATTCTCCCGTGCAACGTAGCTGCTACACCTCCCTTCAGGCAAAATCTCAAGGAAATAGCTCATGTCCACGGCACCAAAGCCGACTAAAAAATCTGTAATCGATAACTAAAATTTTTATTGTACTGCTTCTTACTGGCAATTACATCAACTTAGAAGCTTCTTTTGTGTTCTACTATATTGCTTTTACTGTCTCCAAATACCGCAGCACCCGACATAGCTTTGCAGACGAAAAGTGAACCGTTTCATAGAGAAGAGCGGCCTATGTGACGATCTGGCATTAAGTCGATTCGATAGCAAATAACGAAAACAGTCAGATTTTAAAGGTTTTTATTACATACGAACACTTTTCACATTCTCCCGCGCAACGTGGTAATAGACCTCTCTTCAGGCAAAATCTTAAGGTACTAGCTCTTGTCCAAGGCACCAAAGCCGGCTGAAAAGTCAATAATCGACAACTAGAACTTGATTTGTATAGCTTCTTACTGGCTATCACATCAACTTAGAAGCTTCTTCTGCGTTCTACTATGGTCCTTTTAGTGTCTCCGCATACCACAGCACGCGACACAGCTTTGCAGACGATAAATGTAACCGTTTCTTAGAGGAGAGTGGCCAATGTGACGATCTGGCATTAAGTCGATTCGATAGGAAATGACGAAAACAGTTGGATTTTACAGGTTTTTACTACATATGAACACTTTTTACATTCTCTCGTGAAGCGTGGCTGCAAGACCTCTCTTCATGCTTACACTTAAGGTCCTAGTTCATGTCCAAGGCACCAAAGCCGGCTAAAAAGACAATAATCGATAACTCAAACTTGAATTTTACTTCTTCTTACTGGCTATTACATCAAGTTAGAAGCTTGTTTTATGTTCTACTATGGTGCTTTTAGTGTCTCCGCATACCGCAGCAAGTTAAATAGCTTGGCAGACGAAACGTGTAACAGTTTCATAGAGAAGAGCGGCCAGTGTGACGATCTGGCATTAAGTCGATTCGATAGGAAATGACGAATCCGGGCGAATTTTACAGGTTTTTACTACATATGAACACTTTTTACATTCTCCCGTGATACGTGGCCGCTAGACCTCTCTTCATGCATACTCATAAGGTCCTAGCCATTGTCCAAGGCACCAAAGCCGGCTACAAAGTCAATAACCGATAACTAAAACTTGAATTGTACCGCTTCTTACTGGCTATTACACCAACTTCGAAGCTTATTTTATGTTCTACTTGGTGCTTTTAGTGTCTCCGCATACAGCAGCAAGCGACATAGCTTTGCTGACGATAAATATAACCGTTTCATAGAGAGGAGCGGACATTGTGACGATCTGGCATGAAGTCGATTCGATAGCAAATTTCGAAAACGGGCGGATTTTACAGGTTTTTGCTACATATGAACACTTTTCACATTCTACCGTGCAACGCGGGCTGATAGACCTCCCTTCATGCAAAATCTTAAGGTCCTAGCTCATATCCAAGGCACCATAGCCAGCTAAATAGACAATAATAGAAAACTTATACTTGATTTGTATTGCTTCTTACTATCACGTCAACTTACAAGCTTCTTCTGCGTTTTACTATGGTGCTTTTAGTGTCTTCGCATACCACAGCACGCGACATAGCTTTGCAGACGAAAAGTGTAACCGTTGCATAGAGAAGAGCGGCCGATGTGACGATCTGGCATTAAGTCGTTTCGATAGCAAAGGACGAAAACGGGCGGATTTTACAGGTTTTTACTACATATGAACACTTTTCACATTCTCCCGTGCAACTTAGATAATAGACCTCTCTTCAGGCAAAATCTTAAGGTTCCAGCTCATGCCCAAGGCATCAAAGCCGGCTAAAAAGACAATAATCGATGACTAAATCTCGATTTGTACTGCTTCTTACTGGCTATCACATCAACTTAGAAGCTTCTTCTGCGTTCTACTATGGTGCTTTTAGTGTTTCCGCATACCGCAGCACGTGACATAGCTTTGCAGACGAAAAGTGTAACCGTTTCATAGAGCAGATCGGCCAATGTGACGATCTAGTAATTAAGTCGATTCGATAGCAAATGACGAAAACGAGCTGTTTTTAAGGTTTTTACTAGATATGAAATCATTTCACATTCCCGCGTACAACATGGCTGCTAGACCTCCCTTAAGGCAAAATCATAAGGTACTAGCTCATGTCCAAGGCACCAAAGCCGGCTAAAAAGTCGATAATCGATAACTAAAACTTGAATTGTACTGCTTCTTACTGCCTATTACATCAACTTAGAAACTTCTTCTGTGTTCTACTATGGTGCTTTTAGTGTCTCCGCATATCGCAGCACGCGACATAGCTTTACAGACGAAACGTGTAACCGTTTCATAGAGAAGAGCGGCCAATGTGACGATCTGGTATTAAGTGTGAGATGATCCACATGAGTTCCAAAAGAAATCCGCTGAAATTCCATTACTCGATAAATAGTACAATTCTCAAGGCTGTCAATTCAACTAAGTACCTGGGTGTTAAAATTACGAACAACTTCAGTTGGAAGGACCACATACATAATAATATCGTGAAGGCGAGCCAAAGGTTGCGGTTCATTGGCAGGACACTTAGAAGATGCAACAACTCCACTAAAGAGACAGCTTACACTACACTCGTTCGTCCTCTGTTAGAATATTCATACGCAGTGTGGGATCCTTACCAGGTGCCTCCACATACCGCAGCACTTGATATAGCTTTGCACACGATAAATTTAACCGTTTCAGAGAGAAAAGCGGCCAATGTGACGATCTGGCTTTAAGTCCATTCGATAGCAAATGACAAAAACGGACGGATTTCTCAGGTTTTTACTACATATGAACACTTCTGACATTCTCCTGTGCAACGTGGCTGCTAGACCTCCCTTCTTGCAAAATCGTAAGGTCCTAGCTTACGTCCAAAGCACCAAAGAAGTCTAAAAAGTCAATAATCGATAACTAAAACTTAAATTGTACTGCTTCGTACTGGCTATAACATCAACATAGAAGATTCTTCTGTGTTCTGTTGTGGTGCTTTTAGTGTCTCCGCATACCGTAGCACGCGAAATAGCTTTCCACACCATAAATGTAACCGTTTCAGAGAGAAGAGTGGCAAATATGACGATCTGGCATTAAGTCGACTCGATAGCAAATGATGAAAACGGACGGATTTCTCAGGTTTTTACTACATATGAACACTTTTCACATTCTCCCGTACAATGCGGCTGCTAGACTTCCCTTCATGCAAAATCTTAAGGTTCTAGCACATGTCCAAGGCAGCAAAGCCGGCTAAAAAGTCAATAATCTATATCTAAAACTTGAATTGTACTACTTCTTACTGGCTACTACATCAATTTTGAAGGTTCTTCTGTGTTCTACTATGGTACTTTCAGTGTCTCCGCATACCGCAGCACGCGACATAGCTTTGCAGACGATAAATGTAACCGTTTTAGTGAGAATAGCGGCCAATGTGACGAATTGGCTTTAAGTCTATTCGTTAAGAAATGAGAAAACGGATGGATTTCTCAGGTTTTTACTACATATGAACACCTTTCACATTCTCCCGTGCAACGCGGCTGGTAGTCCTCCTTTCATGTAAAATCTGAAGGTCCTAACTCAAGTCCAAGGAACCAAGGTTGGCAAAAAAGTCAATAATCGATAACTAAAACTTGAATTGTACTGCTTCTTACTGGCGTTTACACCAACTTAGAAGTTTCTTCTGTGTTATACTATGGTGCTTTTAGTGTCTCCGCATGCCGCAGCACGCAACATAGCTTTGCATACGATAAATATAACGGTTTCAGAGAGAATAGCAGCCAATGTGACGATCTGGCTTTAAGTCGATTCGATAACAAATGCCGAAAACGGACGGATTTCTCAGGTTTTTCCTACATATGAACACTTTTCACATTCTCCCGTACAATGCGGCTGCTAGACCTCCCTTCATGCAAAATCTTAAAGTTCTAGCACATGTCCAAGGCAGCAAAGCCGGCTAAAAAGTCAATAATCTATATCTAAAACTTGAATTGTACTACTTCTTACTGGCTACTACATCAATTTTGAAGGTTCTTCTGTGTTCTACTATGGTACTTTCAGTGTCTCCGCATACCGCAGCACGCGACATAGCTTTGCAGACGATAAATGTAACCGTTTTAATGAGAATAGCGGACAATGTGACGAATTGGCTTTAAGTCTATTCGTTAAGAAATGAGAAAACGGATGGATTTCTCAGGTTTTTACTACATATGAACACCTTTCACATTCTCCCGTACAATGCGGCTGCCAGACCTCCCTTCATGCAAAATCTTAAGGTTCTAGCACATGTCCAAGGCAGCAAAGCCGGCTAAAAAATCAATAATCTATATCTAAAACTTGAATTGTACTACTTCTTACTGGCTACTAGATTCACTTCGAAGCTTCTTCTGTGTTCTACTGTGGTGATTTTAGTGTCTCCACATACCGCAGCAATCGATATAGCTTTGCACACGATAAATGTAACCGTTTCAGAGAGAAAAGCGGCCAATGTGACGATCTGGCTTTAAGTCCATTAGATAACAAATGACGAACACGGACAGATTTCTCAGGTTTTTACTACATATGAACACTTTTCACATTCTCCCGTGCAACGCGGCTGCTAGTCCTCCTTTCATGCAAAATCTTTAGGTCCTAGCTCATGTCCAAGGAAACAAAGCCGGCTAAAAATCAATAATCGATAGCTAAAACTTGAATTGTACTGGCATTACTGGCTATTACATCAACCTACAAGCTTCTTCAGTGTTCAACTATGGTGCCTTTAGTGTCTCCGCATACCGCAGCACGCTAGACAGCTTTACACAAGATAAATGCAACCGTTTCAGAGAGAAGAGCGGCCAATATGGCGATACGGAATGAAGTCGATTCAATAGCAAATGACGATGACGGTTGTATTTCTCAGGTTTTTACTACATATGAACACTTTTCACATTCTTCCGTGCAACGCGGCTGCCAGTCCTCCTTTCATGCAAAAATCTTAAGGGCCTAGCTCTTGTCCAAGGCACCAAAGAAGGGTAAAAAGTCAATAATCGAAAACTAAAACTTCAATTGTACTGCTTCTTACTGGCTATTACATCAACTTAGAAGCTTTATCTGTTTTATACTATCGTGCTTTTAGTGTCTCCGCATACCGCAGCACGAGCCATGGCTTTGCAGACGATAAATGTAACCATTTCAGAGAGAATAGCGGCCAATGTGACGTTCTGGTTTTAGGTCGATTCTATAACAAATGACGAAAACGGGCGGATTTCTCAGGTTTTTACTACATATGGACACTTTTCACATTCTTCCGTGCAACGCGGCTGCCAGTCCTCCTTTCATGCAAAAATCTTAAGGGCCCAGCTCTTGTCCAAGGCACCAAAGAAGGGTAAAAAGTCAATAATCGAAAACTAAAACTTCAATTGTACTGCTTCTTACTGCCTATTACATCAACTTAGAAACTTCTTCTGTGTTCTACTATGGTGCTTTTAGTGTCTCCGCATATCGCAGCACGCGACATAGCTTTACAGACGAAACGTGTAACCGTTTCATAGAAAAGAGCGGCCAATGTGACGATCTGGTATTAAGTGTGAGATGATCCACATGAGTTCCAAAAGAAATCCGCTGAAATTCCATTACTCGATAAATAGTACAATTCTCAAGGCTGTCAATTCAACTAAGTACCTGGGTGTTAAAATTACGAACAACTTCAGTTGGAAGGACCACATAGATAATAATGTCGTGAAGGCGAGCCAAAGGTTGCGGTTCATTGGCAGGGCACTTAGAAGATGCAACAACTCCACTAAAGAGACAGCTTACACTACACTCGTTCGTCCTCTGTTAGAATATTCATACGCAGTGTGGGATCCTTACCAGGTGTCTCCACATACCGCAGCACTTGATATAGCTTTGCACACGATAAATTTAACCGTTTCAGAGAGAAAAGCGGCCAATGTGACGATCTGGCTTTAAGTCCATTCGATAGCAAATGACAAAAACGGACGGATTTCTCAGGTTTTTACTACATATGAACACTTCTGACATTCTCCTGTGCAACGTGGCTGCTAGACCTCCCTTCTTGCAAAATCGTAAGGTCCTAGCTTACGTCCAAAGCACCAAAGAAGTCTAAAAAGTCAATAATCGATAACTAAAACTTAAATTGTACTGCTTCGTACTGGCTATAACATCAACATAGAAGATTCTTCTGTGTTCTGTTGTGGTGCTTTTAGTGTCTCCGCATACCGTAGCACGCGAAATAGCTTTCCACACCATAAATGTAACCGTTTCAGAGAGAAGAGTGGCAAATATGACGATCTGGCATTAAGTCGACTCGATAGCAAATGATGAAAACGGACGGATTTCTCAGGTTTTTACTACATATGAACACTTTTCACATTCTCCCGTACAATGCGGCTGCTAGACTTCCCTTCATGCAAAATCTTAAGGTTCTAGCACATGTCCAAGGCAGCAAAGCCGGCTAAAAAGTCAATAATCTATATCTAAAACTTGAATTGTACTACTTCTTACTGGCTACTACATCAATTTTGAAGGTTCTTCTGTGTTCTACTATGGTACTTTCAGTGTCTCCGCATACCGCAGCACGCGACATAGCTTTGCAGACGATAAATGTAACCGTTTTAGTGAGAATAGCGGCCAATGTGACGAATTGGCTTTAAGTCTATTCGTTAAGAAATGAGAAAACGGATGGATTTCTCAGGTTTTTACTACATATGAACACCTTTCACATTCTCCCGTGCAACGCGGCTGGTAGTCCTCCTTTCATGTAAAATCTGAAGGTCCTAACTCATGTCCAAGGAACCAAGGTTGGCAAAAAAGTCAATAATCGATAAATAAAACTTGAATTGTACTGCTTCTTACTGGCGTTTACACCAACTTAGAAGTTTCTTCTGTGTTATACTATGGTGCTTTTAGTGTCTCCGCATGCCGCAGCACGCGACATAGCTTTGCATACGATAAATATAACTGTTTCAGAGAGAATTGCAGCCAATATGACGATCTGGCTTTAAGTCGATTCGATAACAAATGCCGAAAACGGACGGATTTCTCAGGTTTTTCCTACATATGAACACTTTTCACATTCTCCCGTACAATGCGGCTGCTAGACCTCCCTTCATGCAAAATCTTAAAGTTCTAGCACATGTCCAAGGCAGCAAAGCCGGCTAAAAAGTCAATAATCTATATCTAAAACTTGAATTGTACTACTTCTTACTGGCTACTACATCAACTTTGAAGGTTCTTCTGTGTTCTACTATGGTACTTTCAGTGTCTCCGCATACCGCAGCACGCGACATAGCTTTGCAGACGATAAAAGTAACCGTTTTAGTGAGAATAGCGCCCAATGTGACGAACTGGCTTTAAGTCGATTCATTAAGAAATGAGAAAACGGTTGGATTTCTCAGGTTTTTACTACATATGAACACTTTTCACTTTCTCCCGTGCAACTCAGCTGCTACTCCTCCTTTCATGCACAATCTTTAGGTCCTAGCCCATGTCCAAGGCACCAAAGCCGTCTAAGAAGTCAATAATCGATAACTAAAACTTAAATTGTACTGCTTCGTACTGGCTATCACATCAACATAGAAGTTTCTTCTGTGTTCTGTTGTGGTGCTTTTAGTGTCTCCACATACCGTAGCATGCGACATAGCTTTCCACACCATAAATGTAACCGTTTCAGAGAGAATAGAGGCCAATGTGACGATCTGGCATTAAGTCGATTCGATAACAAATGACGAAAACGGACGGATTTCTCAGGTTTTTCCTACATATGAACACTTTTCACATTCTCCCGTACAATGCGGCTTCCAGACCTCCCTTCATGCAAAATCTTAAGGTTCTAGCACATGTCCAAGGCAGCAAAGCCGGCTAAATAATCAATAATCTATATCTAAAACTTGAATTGTACCACTTCTTACTGGCTACTACATCCACTTCGAAGCTTCTTCTGTGTTCTACTGTGGTGATTTTAGTGTCTCCACATACCGCAGCAATCGATATAGCTTTGCACACGATAAATGTAACCGTTTCAGAGAGAAAAGCGGCCAATGTGACGATCTGGTATTAAGTCGATTTGATAGAAAATGACGAAAACGGGCGAATTTCTCAGGTTTTTACTACATAAAAACACTTTTCACATTCTCCCGTGCAACGCGGCTGCTAGTCCTCCTTTCATGCAAAATCTTTAGGTCCTAGCTCATGTCCAAGGAAACAAAGCCGGCTAAAAATCAATAATCGATAGCTAAAACTTGAATTGTACTGGCATCACTGGCTATTACATCAACCTACAAGCTTCTTCAGTGTTCAACTATGGTGCATTTAGTGTCTCCGCATACCGCAGCCCGCTAGACAGCTTTACACAAGATAAATGCAACCGTTTCAGAGAGACGAGCGGCCAATATGGCGATCTGGTATTAAGTCGATTTGATAGAAAATGACGAAAACGGGCGAATTTCTCAGGTTTTTACTACATAAAAACACTTCCCACATTCTCCCGTGCAAGTCGGCGGCTAGATCTCCCATCATTCGAAATCGTAATGTCGTAGCTCATGTTCAAGGCGCCAGAGCCAGCTAAAAAGTCAATAATCGATAACCAAAATTTGAATTGTACTGCTTCTTACTGGCTATCACATCAACTTAGAAGCTTCTTCTGTGTTCTACTATGCTGCTTTTAGTGTCCAGGCATACCGCAGCAAGCGACATAGCTTTGCACAAGATAAATGTAATCGTTTCAGAGAAAAGAGCGGCCAGTATGACTATCTGGTTATAAGTCGATTCGATAGCAAATGACGAAAACGGTCGTATTTCTCAGTTTTTTACTACATATGAAACTTTTCACATTCTCCCGTGCAACTCGGCTGCTAGTCCTCCTTTCATGCATAAACTTCGGTCCTAGCTCATGTCCAAGGAAACAAAGCAGATTAAAAGTCAATAATCGATAGATAAAACTTGAATTGTACTGTCCTTACTGGCTATTACATCAACCTAGAAGCCTCTTCTGTGTTCAAGTATGGTGCCTTTAGTGTCTCCGCATACCGCAGTACGCGACATAGCTTTGCAGACGATAACTGTGACCGTTTCAGAGAGAAGAGCGGCCAATATGGCGATACGGAATGAAGTCGATTCAATAGCAAATGACGATGACGGTTGTATTTCTCAGGTTTTTACTACATATGAACACTTTTCACATTCTTCCGTGCAACGCGGCTGCCAGTCCTCCTTTCATGCAAAAATCTTAAGGGCCTAGCTCTTGTCCAAGGCACCAAAGAAGGGTAAAAAGTCAATAATCGAAAACTAAAACTTCAATTGTACTGCTTCTTACTGGCTATTACATCAACTTAGAAGCTTTATCTGTTTTATACTATCGTGCTTTTAGTGTCTCCGCATACCGCAGCACGCGCCATGGCTTTGCAGACGATAAATGTAACCATTTCAGAGAGAATAGCGGCCAATGTGACGTTCTGGTTTTAGGTCGATTCTATAACAAATGACGAAAACGGGCGGATTTCTCAGGTTTTTACTACATATGAACACTTTTCACATTCTTCCGTGCAACGCGGCTGCCAGTCCTCCTTTCATACAAAATCTTAATGTCTTAGCTCATGTTCAAGGCAACAAAGCCAGCTAAAATCAATAATCGATAACTAAAATTTGAATTGTGTTGCTTCTAACTGCCTATTACATCAACTTCGAAGTTTCCTCTGTGTTCTACTGTGGTTCTTTTAGCGTCTACACGTATCGCAACACGCGATATAGCTTTGCACACGATAAATGTAACCGTTTCAGAGAGGAGAGCGGCCAATATGACGATCTGGCATTAAGTCGATTCGATACAAATGACGAAAACAAGCTGATTTCTCAGGTCTTTACTACATACGAACACTTTTCACATTCTCCCGTGCAACTCGGCTGCTAGTCCACCTTTCATGCAAAATCTTAAGGTCCTAGCTCATGTCCAAGGCACCAAAGAAAGGTAAAAATTCAATAATCGATAACTAAAACTTGAATTGTACTGCATCTTACTGGCTATTACATCAACTTAGAAGCCTCTTCTGTGTTCTACTATGGTGTGTTTAGTGTCTCCGCATACCGCAGCATGCGACATAGCTTTGCACACGATAAATGTAACCGTTTCAGAGACAATAGCGGCCAATGTGACGATCTGGCTTTAAGTCGATTCGATAACAAATGACGAAAACGGGCGGTTTTCTCAGGTTGTTACTACATATGAACACTTTTCACATTCTCCCGTGCAACGCGACTGCTAGTCCTCCTTTCATGCAAAATCTTAAGGTCCTACCTCATGTCCAAGGCACCAAAGACGGGTAAAAAATCAGTAATCGTTAACTAAAACTTGAATGGTACTCCTTCTTACTGCCTTTCACAACAACTTAGAAGCTTCTTCTGTGTTCTACTATGGTGCTTTTAGTGTCTCCGCATACCTCACCACGCGACATAGCTTTTCAGAAGATAAATGTAACCGTTTCTGAGAGAATAGCGTCCAATGTGACGATCTGGCTTTAAGTCGATTCGATAACAAATGACGAAACGGGCGGTTTTCTCAGGTTGTTACTATATATGAACACTTTTCACATTCTCCCGTGCGACGCGGCTGCTAGTCCTCCTTTCATGCAAACTCTTAAGGGCCTAGCTTGAAACGTCCTCTTTGGAAAATTTATACACGACTGTGCTTTAACTGACACACAATATTTTTAGCGCAACGCAATCTGCCTTCCAAAAATCCCTACGAAAGAATGGCCCTGATTAACATTAACCTATACGTTTCACAAATCACTTACCTCAGAAAAATCTTCGTTACTCGAACTACTGCAATACAGCGAGCGCCACTACTGCCAGCTAACTAAAAGAATCAAACTACGGAAGGCACTAACTACTGATAGGTACAGTTAGCAAATGAAAGATTTTCATAGAGAACAAACAATGTATTTACCTTAATAGTCATAATATATATATCAGTTCATGACACCAATTCTTACAAATTTCAAAACTCCGCCATCTCTCTCCCCACATCCACCACTGCTGGCGGCTCACCTCCAACTGCGCAACGCTACGCGCTGTTAGCATCCAGCTGCCGCTGCCCAACACTACAATGGCAGACAACAATGCAAACTAAACACAGACTGCACACGGCACAGCCAGTGATTTTTTCATACCGAGCGCTATGTGGCGTTACCAATAAGAAGACCTAAACAGCCTTCTTACATAGCCCCCATGCTCCACACAAAAAATTTTTACAGATTGTTTTGGGCAGTGGCCAATAATGATTTGATAAAATTTTTCATAATTACTATAACAAAGATATCAAATACACACACTTATTGATACAATGTTGGTCAGAAGCTAAAACTTTCTCACAGTCCATAAAGACAGTCCTGATCGTTCATCATAGTAAAATAGCAGTGTTTTTGATCAATGTCTATGCAGTAAAAGAAAATGCACACTGAAGTAGTGGATTTCCATGCAGTCTTGAAGAAGTAGTGTTTTCCTTCCAACAGAAAGACAGTGCTGGCTCTTCAGATGCTGACAGGTAATGGGCCACCACAGAGCAAACCCACAGCAGAGTCAGCCCAAGTTTTGAAGAATATTGGTAGGTAGGTCGTCACAGAATAGGCCCATTGTAGTCCTGGTAGAGATTACGGTATTGGTGGGCCACCAGAGGTGCAGACCCATTGCAGTCCTTGTAGAAATAATGGTATTGGTGAGTCATCAAAGGTGTAGACCCACTGTAGTCCTTGTAGAGATGGCCAGCAGCTATCTGTTTGACTGTGCAGGCGCACAATCACCATTGAAGAGTCTTGCGGATAATATAACAAGTCCATAACCACCACTTGTGCACTCAGAAAAATTGTTTTTGAATTGTCCTTAGAACCAGCAATGCTGTTATCCATTCCCTTACTGAGTTATTAACACACGTGCAAACACTATCAGTCCCTACTTCTCACATATTGTCAATATACTATGACCACCAGAAACGTGTGACGTGAAATGTAATTTACAAGTTACTTAATTTGATGAACTGGTGTCAATTACAATTTTATAACATAAGAATGCAATAACAAAGGTACAAAATACATCTTTAAAGAACATAACAATACAGATAACATTTGCAGTAGTACAGGCTTACAAAGGAATCGAAATAGTAAATACATCAGTGTTACAAAAATTACAACAAAAGTACATACATAAGGTTCAGAATAACTTTTGAAACATCAACTTCACACATGAGCATTAAAACAAAACACTATAAATAATGTCTGAACATATTTACAAAGAAAATGACATAGTATTTGAAAAATTCTACAACATAAATCTTATTAGCTAAACACATAAAGACAGGAAAAAGACAAATACACAAGGGTACATAAACACATAGAGGGATAATACGAAAGGAAAGGACAGTGTTTGTTTTACTGCAGTATTTTGCATAGAGATCTCCCTTAGTTCATCATTTTTCCAAAAAGTCCTATCTAAACCTGCTTTCTGTATTCGGTTCACATCCTCTTTCAAAAATAGTTTTTCTCCACTGTACACTACTTTTTTGGCCAAACCAGTTTCTTAAAGCTTCTCAATGCTTTTCTTCCAATTCATCATAGTTAGTTTCTTATATAGTCTACCCCCTCTTAAGCTAACTTAAATCTACTGAGCTCAGATACGAAACTAAGAGACGAGGCAATGCAGCAGCACAAAACAATTAACACAAACAGCAATGATAAAAAAATGGAAATTGGCAAAAAAAGGCAGCAATATTATAACTAATATAAGGCAAACAAGAAAAATAAATCAGTAATAAAATTAGCTTAACCTAGTAATACAAAGTGACATTCAGTAGCACTATGAATGGCAAGCAGCCGCAGCAAATGCTATAACTTATACCTAAACATGACAAAGCTGAAGCAGAAAAAATATTACAGTATAAATGTTTAATATCTATGTCACATCTTAACACTAGAGTGATGCATCACGAAAACATACGCTAGCAGATAAGTTACCAAATCGTAAAAAGATTATTTTGGCAATTCCTGTGAAGGGAAATGTCTATTTGTGTTCTCTTTTCTAAGAAAGTATCATAAAATGATTCTTTACTGGGTCTGTAGACAGAAAATAGTGATATTAGTACATCTATTAAATTTTGTTTTAGCCAATGCTGCAGTGCAGATAGAAACTGGATATTAAAGAAAATGAGCAATCTCTCAGCTAGAAAGACAATAGATATAAAATATTTCTCATCATTTCATTTCAGTAAATATCATAAATTAAGAGCTTCACAGTGTAATCATATGTTTTCAGGTTTGGGCGTGGCGTATTTGCGATGCTTTCTACAAAGGAATGAATGTCAATAGCGAGGATAATGGCCTCTTTTTTTTACCTGTGTCTCTGAAAGGCACACACTAATGGCTTTCTTTTTGTCAGGTGGTTGTCGCGCAGCTGGGTGCCCACGACTCATTACATGCAGGTGGTCACTTAACTGTCTTATCGAAATATTTACGACACCAGTTTCCGCTACAGTGGCAGGCTCATATAAAAAAATTCACAGGTCAAGAATTTGCGTTACACATCTGTAGAAACAAAATACTATTGATATAACAGTGTCCAAAAAATTTTCGTCGGCATTGTAATACGTTCACGCATTTACATACATTTCATAACTCTTAAAGTACGATTCTTGGTTTCCAACAACTTTTTTCACAAACCAGAGTCCCTAACCTCTACTCATTATTTCTTACCTTATTCGTCGACACTTCTTCAATATTTCATCATAACAGATACATACCATAATCAAATGACTCATATAGCATCGGCTTATTGATCATAAACATACCGCAAGAGCATAATACACATAGTAATCGTAATAATAACATCATAACACCTCAGTCAACTCTCAAAATCTCCGTAACTTCCTCCAATAATTTCAAAACCTAAAAAAAAAATTCTCTGCTCATGTCAAAAGTGTCATCTGCCTCAAACGTACTTTAAAAATCGTGATCCAATACCAAATATGTCATTCAAAGCTCTCATAGTATCACAATGGTTCCGAAAAAATATGAACAGTTCACAAAGTACAGACAAAATACAACTTCGTAAGTGTGAAGTTATCCAATGGTGTAATTACGTAAACATCTGTCGCTGATGTAGTAAAGTAAATGTTTGTCTCTCTCAGTTAAATGATCAGATAGCTGTGTAATTTATGTGTTA
The DNA here is from genome assembly GCF_023897955.1 of Schistocerca gregaria. Taxonomy (NCBI): domain Eukaryota; kingdom Metazoa; phylum Arthropoda; class Insecta; order Orthoptera; family Acrididae; genus Schistocerca; species Schistocerca gregaria. The sequence continues at coordinate 289,478 of NW_026062014.1, read as the reverse complement.
GAGAAATATGGTACCGATGTGTAAAGTTGTATAAGCAAATACCATATTAGCTAGGGCTCCTTGTGCTTGCCAAACACATGGTACACAAAGCATGCGTGTACCCCCCTGAGGATAATGTAATTATATCCTCAAGTGTTACAGATTACAGCAATGGAATGAAATGTATCACGGAAAACTTTCTTTGTAATTAAAATATGTTGAAAAATAAATAGTTTAATGCGTGTCCTGTAGCGCTAAATGTGCGTCTTGCTGTAAGACAATCTCTGTGGAAGTGTCGTAGTTGTTGTCCTCCGAAGACTAAGTTCTGCAGAAGTCAATGTACTTACCTCATGATAAACGAAATTGAAATGCTTTGCGTATAGATATCATAGTTATTACGCTTATTGCCGTGATGAAGTAAGTACTGTACTGTACGTATTGTTGTGCTACAGAAAAGGCTGTCTCATTGTAGCTATACCACAAACGTTACTACTAAAACATGTTTTACTTTCCAGAGAAATTCAGAAAAACTGTGTAGATATAAAACAGATAAACTGCAAAAGCAACGTTGTAAATTGTCACTCATTAGTAGCGTCGTGATAAAATCGTGTAGCTGTCACATAAACTAACCACTGTATCATCTGGTATCTCACAGAAAGTACTTTAAATCCAGAATGTATTTTCAAGTAAACCAAAATGTTGCATTAAAATCCCATTAGCAATACTGGTAAATGTTCTAAGTATGTGAACCTTATGGTCGTTACGTAATCGTGCAACTAACAAGCAAGAATGTACACGCACAATAACACTGTGACGTCTGTTCACTATAACAATGCATTCGTAATTTCTGTTCAAATATGTTCCGTAGGTTCTAAACTGGATAGTAAACTTCAAACATTGTTGCATGTTAACAGTTTCTCAGTGTGACAAAGCATACTAGAAATGTGAAGTGAAATGTTTTATGGCAAAGACAAAGTTAAAAAGCAGATTATCTTTCAATAAACGGTTTTACATGTGAAATGTGGTGTAAACCTTTACTCTTCCTAGTACGCAGAGTTTCAACTTCAACGCAATTATCATGTGGTATACGTCGGATTCTGTAAGGTCCATTGTAAACTAGAAAGAATTTGTGACTCAAGTGTTTCTTCTTATGTGACAATGGATGAGCTTTAATGAGAACTTTCTGACCAATATATAATTTCTTTGCATTTGCTTTACCGTGTAATTTTTTCCTTTTGTCTGCAGCAGAATTTATATTTTTAATAGCCAAATCAATTATGTCTTTGTGTCGAAGTTTACGTGTATTCGGAAAAGGTACAAGCTCTCTTATTCTGTTTGGTGGTTCTTTATTCTTCAGTACAAGAACAGGTGGTAAAGCAGTGGAGTCATGAGGCATTTCATTCAGCACGTTTTGAAATAAGTGTAAATATCTGTCCCAATGCTGATGCTTTCTGTGACAATAAAGTCTGCAAAGCTTATTGATTTCTTTCATAATCCGTTCAGACGGGTTACAATGTGGTGAGTACAATGAAATAAAAACAGATTTGATTTTATGGTTACGAAGCATGCGTGACCAAACAGCAGATCTGAATTGCGGTCCGTTATCTGAAATTACTTTACTAACGTGTCCAACTTCACGTAAGAAATTTCTAACAAAGGCGTTGGATACAGACCGTCCAGTGGCTTTACGTAACGGAGTGAAAGAAACGAATTTTGAAGTAAGTTCAACAGCGACTAGAACGTACGAAAATCCATTAGATGTTCTGACAAGCGGTCCCAAGAGATCAACAGCAGCAAATTCTTTTAATTTAGAAGGAATGATAGGAAACAATGGAGCACGATGAGTGACAGTAGATGGTTTCGCCTTTTGACAAAGTTTACAAATAGACAAGACTCTTCGAATTCTCTTTTCCATATTGTTAAAATAACAAGTCGTTCGAAGAATATGATAACATTTTCGTGGACCAAAATGTGCATAGCTGAAATGAATGTACCAAATGAGCTTATTAACAAAATCGTCTGGAATGCAAAGTACCCATAGCTTGTCATCAACAGTGCATCGTTTGAACAGTATGTTGTTTCTAACCAGATAATAAAGCCGAATCTGTGTGTGTGTCTTTTCATGTCATTTACTTTTGATGTCTTTCCAAATCGGATCTTTGTCTTGTTCATGAGCAATGTCCTTTAAAGATGTGGTGATGAAGTTTTCAAAGGCGACTTTCTGGATGTAAAGAATACTGAAATTTCTCTCGAGGTTGCTTTCTGTGTTACTTTTCTCAAGCCCAGCCGGTGCGCGTGACAGTGCGTCCGCAACAATGTTCTCCTTGCCGGGAATGTAGACTATTGTGAAGTGGAATTCTTGCAGAAACAATGCCCAACGTTTTAACCTGTCATGATTTAATTTTGAAGACATAAGAAATTGTAATGCACGGTGGTCACTGTATACTTTTACGTGCTTACCATAAAGAAAGAAACGGAATTTGTTAAATGCCCAAACGATAGCTAAAGCTTCTAATTCAGTAACGGAATAACTTTTTTCAGATTTTGTTAGCACTCGGCTAGCAAAAGCAATGGTTTTCTGAACAGTAATGTCATTTTCTGTGGCTTCTTGAAATAAATGGGCACCAAGACCGACTTTAGAAGAATCCGTGCTTAGGCAAAAGTCTTGTGAAAGATCTGGATGAGCTAGTATTGGCGCGTTAAGGAGCGATTCTTTCAAAGAATTGAATTCCAACTGTGCTTGTTCGTCCCAGTTCCAAATAGTATTTTTTCCAGTGAGAGAACAAAGTTTTGGTGTAACTAGAATTTGCATATTCAGAAAACGACGGTAAAAATTACGAGACCTAGAAAACTGCGGACTTGTTTTTTTGTGGATGGAATTGGAATGGCTCTGATTGCTTCTAACTTTTCAGGAACCGGCTGGATGCCTTCAGAAGAAATAATATGTCCCAAAAACTTCACTTTTGTCCTACCGAATCCAGACTTTTCCAAGTTAACTGTAATTCCAGATTCTGCAAAAATATGTAACACGCTGTTGAGGATGCGATTATGTTGTTCCCATGAGGCTTCTGCTATCAGAATATCGTCCACATATAAGGTGATGTGACGTTTTAAGAGCTCAGGTAATATGGAATTTAGCCCGCGAATGAATGCTGCCGAGGAAATGTTCGAACCAAAAGGAAGTTCCGAAACTGATAACAAACGCCGAAACAAAGAAAAGCTGTATATTTTCTACATTCTGGATGAAGTTCGATCTGATAAAAGCTGGATCTGAGATCAATGGAAGACAACACTTTTACACCATTAAAATTTTGAAGAAGTTCTTCCAACGTTTGCGGCCTGTCTGTTTCAGGAATAATGATAGTATTGATTTGTCTCGAATCTAAGACAAGCCTGATCGATCCATTTTTCTTCTCAACAACATGTAATGGATTGTTGTATGAGCTTACTGCAGGCTCAATAATGCCGTCGTCAAGCATGGATTGTATTTCTGTTCTAACACGGTCCCTATAATGTGCTGGAATTACGTATGGTCTAACACAAAATTTAGTATGCTCACGAACACGAAATTGGTATTGAAATCCCTTGATTGTTCCTGTTTTGTGAGTAAAAATTGTGGAATGTGCTTGTAAAATCTCAGAAAGGTCCTGCCTATCAGTGTCATTACAATTCTCAATTGTTTGAATTTTATTCTGAATTAACTCATTAGTTTCAATTGTGCCGTCGATATCATCCCTGTCAGTACTTGCAGAGCGACTGTTAGTGTCTATTTCCGTAGAAAATTCCGAACTGTTGTCTAACAGAAGGTAAATCCGATTAATTTCCTCGTCATGGTTTGAGAGCCAATCTTCAAATTTCAAAGCTATTGACTTACCTTCTTTCTCTAAACTTATTTCGGCATCGTGAAAGTTTAAGATTGCTTTGTATTCATTCAAAAAGTCTACTCCCAGTATAATTTCCGTCGACAACAATGGAACAATAAGAAAGTTCATAGAGAAGCTGTGGCTCTGACAAAAGAATTCTAAGTTAGTTTGTTGGCGTACATCTACACTTTTCCAATGACTGCACTTTGTAATTTAATCTTGCGTAACGGAAGTGTGGGGCAATCGTTCGATTTATTGCATTTGCTAAAAGCTGTTTCACTAATTACTGAAATGGGACTGCCTGAGTCAAGTACTGCCTTAAAATTTTACGTCATTTACAGTAATGTGAATCTCAAGATATGCAATGTTGTTGTGTTTTACGTCGTGTTCCTGGAGTAATATGTCCCTAATGTCTTCCATTTTAACGTAATTACTAGCTACAGCAGCTGCGTCGTCAGTTTGATAAGTACGTTTTGAGGCTGCCAGCGGTATGTGTCATTGCCTATTGTGTCTTTGTTGGCGCGCGTCGTTATTGGGATTTGGAGACCTAACTTCTACAAATTCACCTTGTCGAGAGGGCCCTGCTCTGTTTGATTCCCGCCAGTTCTGCTGCAATTCAGGTCTGTCGTTACGATCATATCGTCTGTCGTCATGTCGGTAGATTCCATAGTTTCTTTCTTGTCGGTCACGTGGTGGAGAATTTCTCTCTGAATCGTAACTGCGCGCTGGACCGTTGCGTCTAAAGTTATTCTGTCTCCCTTGATGGTAATTATTTTGGTTCCCATATTGTCTGTTTCTCTGATTGTCTCTGTGATAGTCATTACCGCGGAGAGGTGACCTTTCCCTGTAATTATTACTACTCTGCCAACGGTTGTCATACGGGTGGTGTCTGTTTTGGTCACGATTTGTATTGTGAGAATAGCCTTGTCGTGTCCAGTTATTATTTCTTTCATCACGGAATTGCGACGGATGTGACCTGTAATTGTTGTGTTCCTGTTTTCGCGTTCCGCGATTGTCAGTGTCAATTTCTAATTCTTGTAAGAGTCCCTGAAAAGCTTCAATGTCGTCTTTGCAACGGCCTGCCAAAATAATATGCCGTAAATGTTCAGGCAATTTGATTAAGCAAATGCGGATGAGTTCTGACGGGCTGTATGGGTTTGACAGGTACTGATTCTTGTGCAACATGTCTTCAAAATATTTCACAAGACTGGAAAATTCAGATTGTTCGAAATGTTTCATCATCATGATGCCACGTTTTACTCGGTCTTGTGTGGCTTGCGGCCAATATGCTGAGAGGAAGGCATGGTAAAATTCTCCTTCACTGTGGCAATCGTGAATGACCGATCGCATTCTTACAGCTGGTTCATTCTCTAAGTAGCCACACATAAATTCTAATCTGTGCTCTAGTGACCAGTTGGGAGGAAAACAATGAGAGAATTGATGGAGCCACGCTTGTGGATGAATGTCGTTGCCAGAATTCTTAAATGTTTTGAATTTACGTGCAGTAATGAACAGCTTATAGTCAAAATCATCGTCTCGGCGGGTAGCATATCGGTCATTGTTACGTCGTGTCGGCGGTTCCATCTCAGAATTCGGTGTACATTGCCAATTTCTTTCATAATTTCCGAAGCGCCCTGTGTTATTATTTTGTGGCTGTTCCGTATTTCTATGTCCCTCTTTCCGTATTGGAGCGCGAGTGTCCTCTGAAATACGTAATTGTTGTATTACCTGTGTCAGCTGATCTTGTACTTCCCGGATTTCTCTTTGGTGTTGCGTACTAATTTGATTCAGACTTTGTTTGAATTTCCTAATTTGTTCGCACTCTTCTGTGTCATTAAAGACTACCGGTTTTGTGTCATTCAAATTATCATCTACCTTCGTAGATAAATTAGTGAACTGATCCGAAATTTCGGCTACTTTCTCCGATAGTGAACACATTTCCTCAGTGTGTTTTTCTGAACCAAATTTCAGAATGTCCATTTGTGTTGAAATCGAATCTACTGTGTCCTTTAAGTTTTCCTGAGTTCTTGCAAGTTGCGTAACCGAATTGGTGGATGCAACTGAGTCCATTTTAGCTTGCAAGGTGTCGTGATTTTCACGAACAACAGTTTGCAATTCTTTTATGGCTGCTTCGTGATTCTGTAATGAGTTTTCATGCCGCGAAAAAATAGGTTGAAAATGCTCACAAATTTGTGTTTTTACGTCATTAAAGATTTTTTGACATTTCGATTCAATGTTATGTAACTCAGTAGTTAAATCTTCACGTGTTTGTTCAAGTGTGGTGTCTAACTTCCGAAGATTATGTTCCATTGTGTCCAACTGTTGCTGTGTTTGTCTCTGATTTTGTTCCATTGTGTCTAACTTTTGAAGATTTTGTTCCATTGTGTCTAACTTTTGAAGATTATGTTCCATTGTGTCTAACTTTTGAAGATTTTGTTCCATTGTGTCTAACTGTTGCTGTGTTTGTCTCTGGTTTTGTTTCATTTGTTGCATTAATTGCAATAATAATGTATTAGTGTCTGGAATTTGATCATCTATGCTTTTCGGCAGTGCATTTGCACCGGCAACATTCACAGTTTGACAAGCAGAAAATGTGTCTCGGCTTATTTGAGAAAACGGTGAGGACGCAAAACCTGAATGTACAGTATTTGCAAGATTGTGTCCTGTCATATCGGATTCCTGACACGAGCTGTTGCCGACCAATCGATCGATAATGCTTCCCTGTTAACTAACTGTTTCACTTCCTACACCATTATTTGCAGCCTGCTCCATTTTCCTATGCACTATTACCAAATTACTACTTTGAACATTTGTGAATTCATTACATGGTGGCGCTAACACATTGCTTCCGTCTTCACTGTCATTTCCCAGTTTACTTTGTAGCCTAGCATTACGTTTTTCACACGCCATTATTGTCACAATATTTCACACGATAACACAGAAAAGCACAATTTGAAGAGCAAAAATAAGAGAACACATTAACATAGCACTGAAAATAATATCTAGTTAATTGCAAGCGCAGCTGCAAAATACTTGGTGCAACTCTACATGCATGCCACAACTGTTGTACTGTACAACAATGAAAGACTACAACTACAAAGGAAATTCACTCTAAGATTACGCGCTAGCAATAAACAAAAGCTACACTAATTACACAAACTACAAGGAAAAAATCAGAAGATTCCAGTGAGGTATCCTCGGCTAAGGGTCGACATATGAAACGTCCCCTTTGAAAAATTATACAAGACTGTGCTTAAATTGACACACAATAGTTTTAGCGCAACGCAATCTGACTTTCAGTAATCCCTAAAAAAGAATGGCCCTGACTAACGTTAACCTATATGTTTCACAAATCACTTACCTCACAAAAATCTTCGTTACTCGAACAACTGCAATACAGCGAGCGCCACTACTGCCAGCTAACTAAAAGAATCAAACTACGGAAGGCACTAACTACTGATAGGTACAGTTAGCAAATGAAAGATTTTGATAGAGAACAAACAATGTATTTACCTTAATAGTCATAATATATATATCAGTTCATGACACCAATTCTTACAAATTTCAAAACTCCGCCATCTCTCTCCCCACGTCCACCACTGCTGGCGGCTCACCTCCAACTGCGCAACGCTACGCGCTGTTAGCATCCAGCTGCCGCTACCCAACACTACAATGGCAGACAACAATGCAAACTTAACACAGAGTGCACACGGCAAAGCCAGTGATTTTTTCATACCGAGCGCTATGTGGCGTTACCAATAAGAAGACCTAAACAGCCTACTTACAAGCTCATGTCCAAGGCACCAAAGAAGGGTAAAAAATGAATAATCGATAACTAAAACTTGAATTGTACTACTCCTTACTGGCTATTACATCAACTTAGAAGCTTCATCTGTGGTATACTATGGTGCTTTTAGTGTCTCCGCATACCGCAGCACGCGACATAGCTTTGCAGACGAAAAAAGTAACCGTTTCAGAGAGAAGAGCGGCCAATGTGACGATCTGGCTATAAGTCGATTCGATAGCAAATGACAAAAACGGATGGATTTCTCAAGTAGATTCGTTGACAAATGACGAAAACGGGCGGATTTCTCAGGTTTTCACTACATATGAACACTTTTCACATTCTCCCAAGCGACGCGTCTTCTAGTTCTCCTTTCATGCAAAATCTTAAGGTCCTAGCTCATGTCCAAGGCACCAAAGCCGGCTAAGAAGTCAATAATCGATAACTAAAACTTGAGTAGTACTGCTTCTTACTGGCTATTACATCAACTTAGAAGCTTTTTCTGTGTTCTACTATTGTGCTTTTAGTGTCTTCGCATACCGCAGAACGCGACATAGCTTTGCAGACGATAAATGTAACCGTTCCAGAGAAAAGAGCGGATAATGTGACGATCTGGCTTTGAGTCGATTCGATAACGAATGACGAAAACGGACATATTTCTCCTGTTTTTACTATATATGAACACAGTTCACATTCTACCGTGCAACGCGGCTGCTAATCCGCCATTCATGCAAAATCTTAAGGTCCTAGCTCATGTCCAAGGCACCAAAGCCAGCTAAAAAGTCAATAATCGATAACTAAAATTTGCGTTCAACTGCTTCTTACTGGCTATTACATCAACTTAGAAGCTTCTTCTGTGTTCAACTATGATGTTTTTAGTGTCTCCGCAAACCGCAGCACGCTACATAGCTTTGCAGACGATAAATGTATCCGTTTCCGAGAGAATAGCGGCCTTTGTGACGATCTGGCTTTAAGTCGATTCGATAACAAATGAAGAAAACGGACCGATTTCTCAGGTTTTTACTACATATGAACACTTTTCACATTCTCCCGTGCGACGCGGCTGCTAGTACGCCTTTCACGCAAAATCTTAAGGTCCTAGCTCATGTCCAAGGCACCAAGGAAGGCTAAAAAGTCAATAATCGATAACTAAATTTTGATGTACTGCTTCTTACTGGCTTTTACATTAACTTAGAAGTTTCTTCTGTGTTCTACTATGGTGCTTTTAGTGTCTCCGCATTTCGCAGCACGCGGCATAACTTTGCAGGCGATAAATGTAACTGTTTCAGAGAAAATAGCGGCCAATGTGACGATCTGGCTTTAAGTCGATTCGATAACAAATGACGAAAACGGACAGATGTCTCCGGTTTTTATTACATATGAACACTTTTCACATACTCGCGTGCAACGCGGCTGCTAGTCCTCCTTTCATGCAACTCTTAAGGTCCTACCTCATGTCCAAGGCACCAAAGATGGGTAAAAAGTCAATAATCTATAGCTAAAACTTGAATTGTACTGGTTCTTACTAGCTATTACATCAACTTAGAAGTTTCTCCTGTGTTCTACTATGGTGCTTTCAGTGTCACCGCATACCGCAGCACGCGACATAGCTTTGCAGACGATAAATGTAACCGTTTCAGAGAGAAGAGCGGGCAATGTGAATATCTGGCTTTAAGTCGATTCGGTAACAAAGGAGGAAAATTGACGGATTTTTGAGGTTTTTACTACATATGAACACTTTTCACATTCTCTCGTGCAACGCGGCTGCTAGACCTCTTCTCATGCAAAATCTTAAGGTCCTACCTCATGCCCAAGGCACCAAAGAAGGGTAAAAAGTAAATAATCGATAGTTAAAACTTGAATTGTACTGCATCTTACTGGCTATTACATCAACTTAGAAGCTTTTTATGTGTTCTACTATTGTGCTTTTAGTGTCTTCGCAAACCGCAGAACGCGACATAGCTTTGCAGACGATAAATGTAACCGTTCCAGAGAGAAGTGCGGCCAATGTGACGATCTGGCTTTGAGTCGATTCGATAACGAATGACGACAACGGACATATTTCTCCTGTTTTTACTACAGATGAACACAGTTCACATTCTCCCGTGCAACGCGGCTGCTAATCCGCCATTCATGCAAAATCTTAAGGTCCTAGCTCATGTCCAAGGAACCAAGGATAGCTAAAAAGTCAATAATCGATAACTATAACTTGAATTGTACTGCTTCTTACTGGCTTTTACATTAACTTAGAAGCATATTCTGTGTTCAGCTATGGTGTTTTTAGTGTCTCCGCATACCGCCGCACGCCACATACCTTTGCAGACGATAAATGTAACCGTTTCAAAGAGAATAGCGGCCAATGTGGTGATCTGGCTTTTACTCGATTCGAGAACAAATGACGAAAACGGACGTTTTTCTCAGGTTTTTTCTACATATGAACACTTTTTACATTCTCCCGTGCAACGCACCTGCTAGTCCTCCTTTCATGTGAAATCTTAAGGTCCTATCTCATGACCAAGTTACCAAAGAAGGGTAAAAAGTCAATAATCGATAACTAAAACTTGAATTTTACTGCTTCTTACTAGCTATTACAACAAATTAGAAGCTTCTTCTGTGTTCTCCTATGGTGCTTTTAGAGTCTTCGCATACCGCAGCACGCGACATATCTTTTCAGACAATAAATGTAACCGTTTCAAAGAGAATTGCTGCCAATGTGGCGATCTGGCTTTAAGTCGATTCTATAACAAGTGACGAAAACGCACGGATTTCTCAGGTTTTTAGTATATATGAACACTTTTCACATCCTCCCGTGCACCGCGGCTGCTAGTCCTCTTTTCATGCAAAATCTTAAGGTCCTACCTCATGTCCAAGGCACCAAAGAAGGGTAAAAAGTTAATAATCGATAGCTAAAACTTGAATTGTACTGCTTCTTACTGTCTATTACATCAACTTAGAAGCTTCTTCTGTGTTCTACTATGGTGCTATTAGTGTCTTCGCATACCGCAGAACGCGACATAGCTTTGCAGACGATAAATGTAACCGTTCCAGAGAGAAGAGCGGCCAATGTGACGATCTGGCTTTAAGTCGATTCGATAACAAATGACGAAAACGGACGGATTTCTCAGGTTTTTACTACATATGAACACAGTTCACATTCTCCCGTGCAACGCGGCTGCTAGTCCGCCATTCATGCTAAATCTTAAGGTCCTAGCTCATGTCCAAGGAACCAAATAAGGCTAAAAAGTCAATAATCGATAACTGAAACTTGAATTGTACTGCTTCTTGCTAGCTTTTACATCAACTTAGAAGCTTCTTCTGTGTTCTACTATGGTGCTTTTAGAGTCTCGGCATTCCGCAGCACGCGACATAGCTTTGCAGACGATAAATGTAACCGTTCCAGAGACAAGAGCGGCCAATGTGACGATCTGGCTTTGCGTCGATTCGATAACGAATGACGAAAACTGACGGATTTATCCTGTTTTTACTACATATGAACACAGTTCACATTCTCCCGTGCAACACGGCTGCTAGACCCCCATTCATGTAAAATCTTAAGGTCCTAGCTCATGTCCAAGGAACCAAGGAAGGCTCAAAGTCAATAATCGATAACTAAAACTTGAATTGTACTGCTTCTTACTGGCTTTTACATCAACTTAGAAGTTTCTTCTGTGTTCTACTATGGTGCTTTTAGTGTCTTCGCATACCGCAGAACGCGACATAGCTTTGCAGACGATAAATGTAACCGTTCCAGAGAGAAGAGCGGCCAATGTGACGATCTGGCTTTGAGTCGATTCGATAACGAATGACGACAACGGACATTTTTCTCCTGTTTTTACTACAGATGAACACAGTTCACATTCTTCCGTGCAACGCGGCTGCTAATCCGCCATTCATGCAAAATCTTAAGGTCCTAGCTCATGTCCAAGACACCAAAGAAGGGTAAATAGTCAATAGTCGATAGCTAAAACTTGAATTGTACTGCTTTTTAAAGGCTATTACATCAACTTAGAAGCTTCTTATGTGTTCTACTACGGTGCTTTTAGTGACACCGCATACCGCATCACGCGACATAGATCTGTAGACGATAAATGTAACCGTTTCAGAGAGAATAGCGGCCAATGTGGCGATCTGGCTTTTACTCGATTCGAGAAAAAATGACGAGAACGGACGTTTTTCTCAGGTTTTTTTCTACATATGAACACATTTTACATTCTTCTGTGCAACGCACCTGCTAGTCCTCCTTTCGTGTGAAATCTTAAGGTCCAAGCTCATGTCCAAGTCACCAAAGAAGGGTAAAAAGTCAATAATCGATAACTAAAACTTGAATTGTACTGCTTCTTACTGGCTATTACATCAACTTAGAAGCTTGTTCTGTGTTCTACTATGGTGCTTTTAGTGTCTCCGCATACCGCAGCGCGACACAGCTTTGCAGACGATAAATGTAACCGTTCCAGAGAGAAGAGCGGCCAATGTGACGATCTGGCTTTAAGTCGATTCGATAACAAATGATGAAAACGCACGGATGTCTCAGGTTTTTACTACATATGAACACTTTTGACATTCTCCCGTGCAACGCGGCTGCTGGTCCACTTTTTTTATCAAAATCTTAAGATCCTAGCTCATGTCCAAAGCACCAAAGCCGGCTAAAATGTCAATAGTCGACAACTAAAACTTGAATTGTACTGCTTCTTACTGGCTATTGCATCAACTTGGAAGCTCATCTGTTTTCTACTATGGTGCTTTTAGTGTCTCCGCTTATCGCAACACGCGACATAGCTTTGCCGACGATAAATGTAACCGTTCCAGAGAGAAAAGCGTCCAATGTGACGATCTGGCTTTAAGTCGATTCGATAACGAATGACGAAAACGGACGGATTTCTTCTGTTTTTACTACAAATGAACACAGTTCACATTCTCCCGTGCAACGCGGCTGCTAGTCCGCCATTCATGCAAAATCTTAAGGTCCTAGCTCTTGTCCAAGGAACCAAGGAAGGCAAAAAAGTCAATAATCGACAACTAAAACTTGAATTGTACTGCTTCTTACTGGCTTTTACATCAATTTAGAAGTTTCTTCTGTGTTACACTATGGTGCTTTTAGTGTCTCCGCATACCGCAGCACGCTACATAGCTTTGCATACGATAAATGTAAGTGTTTCAGAGAGAATAGCGGCCAATGTGACGATCTGGCTTTAAGTCTATTCGATAACAAATGACGAAAACGGACGGATTTCTCAGGTTTTTACTACATATGAACACCTTTCACATTCTTCCGTGCAACGCGGCTGCTAGTCCTTCCTTTCATGCAAAATCTTAAGGTCCTAGCTCATGTCCAAGGCACCAAAGCCGGCTAAAAAGTCAGTAATCGATAACTAAATCTTGAATTGTACTGCTTCTTACTGGCTATTACATGAACTTGGAGCTTCTGCTGTGTTCTACTATGGTGCATATAGTGTCTCCGTATACCGTAGCACGCGACATAATTTTGCAGACGATAAATGTAACTGTTTGAGAGAGAATAGCGGCCAATGTGACGATCTGGCTTTAAGTCGATTCGATAACAAAGGAGGAAAACGGACGGATTTTTCAGGTTTTTACTACATATGAACACTTTTCACATTCTCCCAAGCGACGCGTCTGATAGTCCTCCTTTCATGCAAAATCTTAAGGTCCTAGCTCATGTCCAAGGAACCAAGGAAGACAAAAAAGTCAGTAATCGATAACTAAAACTTGAATTGTACTGCTTCTTACAAGCTTTTACATCTATTTAGAAGTTTCTTCAGTGTTATACTATGGTGCTTTTAGTGTCTCCGCATACCGCAGCACGCTACATAGCTTTGCATACGATAAATGTAAGTGTTTCAGAGGGAATAGCGGCCAATGCGACGATCTGGCTTTAAGTCGATTCGATGTCGAATGACGAAAACGGACGGATTACTTCTGTTTTTACTACAAATGAACACAGTTCACATTCTCTCGTGCAAAGCGGCTTCTAGTCCGCCATTCATGCAAAATCATAAGGTCCTAGCTCATGTCCAAGGAACCAAGTAAGGCTAAAAAGTCAATAATCGATAACTAAAACGTGAATTGTACTGCTTCTTGCTGGCTTTTACATCAACTTAGAAGTTTCTTCTGTGTTATACTATGGTGCTTTTAGTGTCTCCGCATACCGCAGCACGCGACATAGCATTGCAGACGATAAATGTAACTGTTTCAGAGAGAATAGCGCCTTTGTGACGATCTGGCTTTACGTCGATTAGATGACAAATGACGGAAACGGACGGATTTCTCAGGTTTTTACTACATATGAACACTTTTGACATTCTCCCGTGCAACGCGGCTGCTTGTCCTCATTTTTTTTAATCAAAATCATAAGATTCTAGCTCATGTCCAAGGCAAAAAAGAAGGGTGAAAAGTGAATAATCGATAACTAAAACTTGAATTGTACTGCTTCTTACTGGCTATTACATCAATTTAGAAGGTTTATCTGTGTTCTACTATTGTGCTTTTAGTGTCTCCGCATACCGCAGCACGCGACATAGCTTTGCAGACGATAAATGTAACCGTTTCAGAGAGAAGAGCGCCCGATGTAACGATCTGGCTTTTAGTCAATTCTATAACAAATGACGAAAACGGCCGGATTTCTCAGGTTTTTACTGTATATGAACACTTTTCACATTCTCCCGTGCACCGCGGCTGCTTGTCCTCTTTTCATGCAAAATCTTAAGGTCCTAGCTCATGTCCAAGGCACCAAGGAAGGGTAAGAAGTAAATAATCGATAAATAAAACTTGAATTGTACTGCTTCTTACTGGCTATTACATCAACTTAGAAGCTTGTTCTGTGTTCTACTATGGTGCTTTTAGTGTCTCCGCATAACGCAGCACGCGACATAGCTTTGCAGACGATAAATGTAACTGTTCCAGAGTGAAGAGCGGCGGCCAATGTGACGATCTGGCTTTAAGTCTATTCGATAACGAATGACGAAAACGGACGGATATCTCAGGTTTTTACTACATATGAACACTTTTCACATTCTCCCGTGTAACGCGGCTGCTAGTACGCTTTTCACGCAAAATCTTAAGGTCCTAGCTCATGTCCAAAGCACCAAGGAAAGTTAAAAGTCAATAATCGATAACTAAATCTTGAATTGTACTGCTTCTTACTGGCTATTACATCAACTACTATGGTGCCTTTAGTGTCTCCGCATACCGCAGCACGCGACATCGCTTTTCAGACGATAAATGTAACCGTTCCAGAGAGAAGAGCGTCCAATGTGTCGATCTGGCTTTAAATCTATTCGAAATCGAATGACGAAAACGGACGGATATCTCAGGTTTTTACTACATATGAACACTTTTCACATTCTCCCGTGCGACGCGGCTGCTATTACGCCTTTCACGCAAAATCTTAAGGTCCTAGCTCATGTCCAAGGCAACAAGGAAGGCAAAAAAGTTAATAATCGATAACTAAATTTTGATGTACTGCTTCTTACTGCATTTTACATCAACTTAGAAGCTTCTTGTGTAGTCTACTATGGTGCTTTTAGGGTCTTCGCATACCGCAGAACGCGACATAGCTTTGCAGACGATAAATGTAACCGTTCCAGAGAGAATAGCGGCCATTGTGACGATCTGGCTTTGAGTCAATTCGATAACGAATGACGAAAACGAACGAATTTCTCCTGTTTTTACTACAGATGAACACAGTTCACATTCTAGCGTGCAACGCGGCTGCTAGTCCTCCTTTCATGCAAACTCTTAAGGTCCTACCTCATGTCCAAGGCACCAAAGAAGCTTAAAAAGTCAATTATCGATAGCTAAAACTTGAATTGTACTGCTTCTTACTGGCAATTACATCAACTTAGAAGCTTCTTCTGTGTTCAACTATGGTGTTTTTAGTGTCTCCGCATACCGCCGCACGCGACATACCTTTGCAGACGATAAATGTAACCGTTTCAGAGAGAATAGCGGCCAATGTGTCGATGTGGCTTTAAGTCGATTCGATAACAAATGACGGAAACGGACGGATTTCTCAGGTTTTACTACATATGAACACAGTTCACATTCTCCCGTGCAACGCGGCTGCTAGTCCGCCATTCATGCTAAATCTTAAGGTCCTAGCTCATGTCCAAGGAACCAAATAAGGCTAAAAAGTCAATAATCGATAACTAAAACTTGAATTTTACTGCTTCTTGCTGGCTTTTACATCAACTTAGAAGCTTCTTCTGTGTTCTACTATGGTGCTTCTAGTGTCACCGCATACCGCACCACGCGACATAGCTTTGCAGACGATAAATGTATCCGTCTCAGAGAAAATAGCGGCCAATGTGACGATCTGGCTTTAAGTCGATTCGATAACAAATGACGAAAACGGACAGATGTCTCCGGTTTTTACTACATATGAACACTTTTCACATTCCCTCGTGCAACGCGGCTGCTAGTCCTCTTCTCATGCAAAAGGTCCTACCTCATGCCCAAGGCACCAAAGAAGGGTAAAAAGTCAATAATCGATAGTTAAAACTTGAATTGTACTGTATCTTACCGGCTATTACATCAACTTAGAAGCCTTTTCTGTTTCTACTATTGTGCTTTTAGTGTCTTCGCAAACCGCAGAACGCGACATAGCTTTGCAGACGATAAATGTAACCGTTCCAGAGAGAAGAGCGGCCAATGTGACGATCTGGCTTTGAGTCGATTCGATAACGAATGACGACAACGGACATATTTCTCCTGTTTTTACTACAGATGAACACAGTTCACATTCTCCCGTGCAACGCGGCTGCTAATCCGCCATCCATGCAAAATCTTAAGGTCCTAGCTCATGTCCAAGGAACCAAGGGTAGCTAAAAAGTCAATAATCGATAACTATAACTTGAATTGTACTGCTTCTTACTGGCTTTTACATCAACTTAGAAGTTTCCTCTGTGTTATACTATGGTGCTTTTTGTGTCTCCGCATACCGCCGCACGCCACATACCTTTGCAGACGATAAATGTAACCGTTTCAGAGAGAATAGCGGCCAATGTGGTGATCTGGCTTTTACTCGATTCGAGAACAAATGACGAGAACGGACGTTTTTCTCAGGTTTTTTTCTACATATGAACACATTTTACATTCTTCTGTGCAACGCACCTGCTAGTCCTCCTTTCGTGTGAAATCTTAAGGTCCAAGCTCATGTCCAAGTCACCAAAGAAGGGTAAAAAGTCAATAATCGATAACTAAAACTTGAATTGTACTGCTTCTTACTGGCTATTACATCAACTTGGAAGCTTCTGCTGTGTTCTACTATGGTGCATATAGTGTCTCCGTATACCGTAGCACGCGACATAATTTTGCAGACGATAAATGTAACTGTTTGAGAGAGAATAGCGGCCAATGTGACGATCTGGCTTTAAGTCGATTCGATAACAAAGGAGGAAAACGGACGGATTTTTCAGGTTTTTACTACATATGAACACTTTTCACATCCTCCCGTGCACCGCGGCTGCTAGTCCTCTTTTCATGCAAATTCTTAAGGTCCTAGCTCATGTCGAAGGCACCAAAGAAGGGTAAAAAGTTAATAATCGATAGCTAAAACTTGAATTGTACTGCTTCTTACTGTCTATTACATCAACTTAGAAGCTTCTTCTGTGTTCTACTATGGTGCTTTTAGTGTCTTCGCATACCGCAGAACGCGACATAGCTTTGCAGACGATAAATGTAACCGTTCCAGAGAGAAGAGCGGCCAATGTGACGATCTGGCTTTGAGTCGATTCGATAAC
The DNA here is from genome assembly GCF_023897955.1 of Schistocerca gregaria. NCBI lineage: Eukaryota > Metazoa > Arthropoda > Insecta > Orthoptera > Acrididae > Schistocerca > Schistocerca gregaria. The sequence goes on along the minus strand of NW_026062014.1, from coordinate 272,094 downwards.
GAATGAGGAAAACGGACGGATTTATCCTGTTTTTACTACATATGAACACAGTTCACATTCTCCCGTGCAACACGGCTGCTAGAACGCCATTCATGTAAATTCTTAAGGTCCTAGCTCATGTCCAAGTCACCAAAGAAGGGTAAAAAGTCAATAATCGATAGCTAAAACTTGAATTGTACTGCTTCTTACTGGCTATTACATCAACTTAGAAGCTTGTTCTGTGTTCTACTATGGTGCTTTTAGTGTCTCCGCATACCGCAGCGCGACACAGCTTTGCAGACGATAAATGTAACCGTTCCAGAGAGAAGAGCGGCCAATGTGACGATCTGGCTTTAAGTCGATTCGATAACAAATGACGAAAACGGACGGAATTCTCAGGTTTTTACTACATATGAATACATTTCACATTATCCCGTGCAACGCGGCTGCCAGGAATCCTTTCATACAAAATCTTAAGATCCTAGATCATGTCCAAGGCACCAAAGAAGGGTAAAACCTCAATAATCGATTACTAAAACATGAATTGTACTGCTTCTTGCTCGCTATAACATCAATTTAGAAGTTTCTTCTTAGTTCTACTATGACGCTTTTAGTGTCTCCGCATACCGCAGCACACGACATAGCTTTGCGGACGATAAATGTAACCATTTCAGAGAGAAGAGCGGCCAATATGACGATCTGGCTTTAAGTCGATTCGATAACAAATGATGAAAACGCACGGATGTCTCAGGTTTTTACTACATATGAACACTTTTGACATTCTCCCGTGCAACGCGGCTGCTAGTCCTCCTTGCATGCAGAATTCTAAGGTCCTACTTCATGTCCAAGGCACCAAAGAAGGGTAAAAAATGAATAATCGATCACTAAAACTTGAATTGTACTGCTTCTTACTGGCTTTTACATCAACTTAGAAGTTTCTTCTGTGTTCTACTATGGTGCTTTTAGTGTCTTCGCATACCGCAGCACGCGAATAGCTTTGCATACGATAAATGTAACCGTTTCAGAGAGAATAGCGGCCAATGTGACAATCTGGCTTTAAGTCGATTTGATAACAAATGACGAAAACGGACGGATTTCTCAGGTTTTTACTACATATGAACACCTTTCACATTCTTCCGGGCAAAGCTTCTGCTAGTCCTCCTTTCATGCAAAATCTTAAGGTCCTAGCTCATGTCCAAGGCACCAAAGCCGGCTAAAAAGTCAATAATCGATAACTATAACTTGAATTCTACTGCTTCTTACTGGCTATTACATACACTTGGACGCTTCTGCTGTGTTCAAGTATGGTGCATATAGTGTCTCCTCATACCGTAGCACGCGACATAGCTTTGCAGACGATAAATGTAACCGTTTGAGAGAGAATAGCGGCCCAATTCACGATCTGGCTTTAAGTCGATTCGATAACAATTGAGGAAAACGGACGGATTTCTTAGGTTTTTACTACAAATAAACACTTTTCACATTCTCCCAAGCAACGCGTCTGCTAGGCCTCTATTCATGCACAATCTTAAGGTCCTAGCTCATGTCCAAGGCACCAAAGAAAGGGGAAAAAAGTCAATAATCGATAACTAAAACTTGAATTGTACTGCTTCTTACTGGCTATTACATCAACTTAGAAGCTTCTTCTGTGTTCTACTATGGTGCTTTTAGTGTCTCCGCATACCGCAGCACGCGACATAGTTTTGCAGACAATAAATGTAACCGTTTCCGAGAGAATAGCGGCCAATGTGACGATCTGACTTTAAGTCGATTCGATAACAAATGACGAAAACGGACGGATTTCTCAGGTTTTTACTACATATGAACACTTTTCACATTCTCCCTTGCAACGCGGCTGCTAGTCCTGCTTTCATGCAAAATCTTAAGATCCTAGCTCATGTCCAAAGCACCAAAGCCGACTAAAATGTCAATAATCGACAACTAAAACTTGAATTGTACTGCTTCTTACTGGCTATTGCTTCAACTTGGAAGCTCATCTGTGTTCTACTATGGTGCTTTTAGTGTCTCCGTTTATCGCAACACGCGACATAGCTTTGCCGACGATAAATGTAACCGTTCCAGAGAGAAGAGCGTCCAGTGTGACGATCTGGCTTTAAGTCGATTCGATAACGAATGACGAAAACGGACGGATTTCTTCTGTTTTTACTACAAATGAACACAGTTCACATTCTCCCGTGCAACGCGGCTGCTAGTCCGCCATTCATGCAAAATCTTAAGGTCCTAGCTCATGTCCAAGGAACCAAGGAAGGCAAAAAAGTCAATAATCGACAACTAAAACTTGAAATGTACTGCTTCTTACTGGCTTTTACATCAATTTAGAAGTTTCTTTTGTGTTACACTATGGTGCTTTTAGTGTCTCCGCATACCGCAGCACGCTACATAGCTTTGCATACGATAAATGTGAGTGTCTCAGAGAGAATAGCGGCCAATGTGACGATCTGGCTTTAAGTCGATTCGATAACAAATGACGAAAACGGACGGATTTCTCAGGTTTTTACTACATATGAACACCTTTCACATTCTTCCGTGCAACGCGGCTGCTAGTCCTCCTTTCATGCAAAATCTTAAGGTCCTAGCTCATGTCCAAGGAACCAAGGAAGGCAAAAAAGTCAATAATCGACAACTAAAACTTGAAATGTACTGCTTCTTACTGGCTTTTACATCAATTTAGAAGTTTCTTTTGTGTTACACTATGGTGCTTTTAGTGTCTCCGCATACCGCAGCACGCTACATAGCTTTGCATACGATAAATGTGAGTGTCTCAGAGAGAATAGCGGCCAATGTGACGATCTGGCTTTAAGTCGATTCGATAACAAATGACGAAAACGGACGGATTTCTCAGGTTTTTACTACATATGAACACCTTTCACATTCTTCCGTGCAACGCGGCTGCTAGTCCTCCTTTCATGCAAAATCGTAAGGTCCTAGCTCATGTCCAAGGCACCAAAGCCGGCTAAAATGTCAGTAATCGATAACTAAATCTTTAATTCTACTGCTTCTTACTGGCTATTACATCAACTTGGAAGCTTCTGCTGTGTTCTACTATGGTGCATATAGTGTCTTCGTATACCGTAGCACGGGACATAATTTTGCAGACGATAAATGTAACTGTTTGAGAGAGAATAGCGGCCAATGTGACGATCTGGCTTTAAGTCGATTCGATAACAAAGGAGGAAAACGGACGGATTTTTCAGGTTTTTACTACATATGAACACTTTTCACATTCTCCCAAGCGACGCGTCTGATAGTCCTCCTTTCATGCAAAATATTAAGGTCCTAGCTCATGTCCAAGGAACCAACGAAGGCAAAAAAATCAATAATCGATAACTAAAACTTGAATTGTACTGCTTCTTACTAGCTTTTACATCAATTTAGAAGTTTCTTCTGTGTTATACTATGGTGCTTTTAGTGTCTCCGCATACCGCAGCACGCTACATAGCTTTGCATACGATAAATGTAAGTGTTTCAGAGGGAATAGCGGCCAATGCGACGATCTGGCTTTAAGTCGATTCGATATCGAATGACGAAAACGGACGGATTTCTTCTGTTTTTACTACAAATGAACACAGTTCACATTCTCCCGTGCAACGCGGCTGCTAGTCCGCCATTCATGCAAAATCATAAGGCCCTAGCTCATGTCCAAGGAACCAAGTAAGGCTAAAGAGTCAATAATCGATAACTAAAACGTGAATTGTACTGCTTCTTGCTGGCTTTTACATCAACTTAGAAGTTTCTTCTGTGTTATACTATGGTGCCTTTAGTGTCTCCGCATACCGCAGCACGCGACATAGCATTGCGACGATAAATGTAACTGTCTCAGAGAGAATAGCGGTCTTTGTGACGATCTGGCTTTACGTCGATTAGATGACAAATGACGGAAACGGACGGATTTCTCAGGTTTATACTGTATATGAACACTTTTCACATTCTCCCGTGCACCGCGGCTGCTAGTCCTCTTTTCATGCAAAATCTTAAGGTCCTATCTCATGTCCAAGGCACCAAGGAAGGGTAAAAAGTTAATAATCGATAGCTAAAACTGAAATTGTACTGCTTCTTACTGGCTATTACATCAACTTGGAACTTTGTTCTGTGTTCTACTATGGTGCTTTTAGTGTCTCCGCATACCGCAGCACGCGACATAGCTTTGCAGACGATAAATGTATCCGTTTCCGAGAGAATAGCGGCCTTTGTGACGATCTGGCTTTAAGTCGATTCGATAACAAATGAAGAAAACGGACGGATTTCTCAGGTTTTTACTACATATGAACACTTTTCACATTCTCCCGTGCGACGCGGCTGCTAGTACGCCTTTCACGCAAAATCTTAAGGTCCTAGCTCATGTCCAAGGCACCAAGGAAGGCTAAAAAGTCAATAATCGATAACTAAAACTTGAATTGTACTGCTCCTTACTGGCTATTACATCAACTACTATGGTGGTTTTAGTGTCTCCGCATACCGCAGCACGCGACATAGCTTTTCAGACGATAAATGTAACCGTTCCAGAGAGAAGAGCGTCCAATGTGACGATCTGGCTTTAAGTCTATTCGATAACGAATGGCAAAAACGGACGGATATCTCATGTTTTTACTACATATGAACACTTTTCACATTCTCCCGTGCTACGCGGCTGCTAGTACGCCTTTCACGCAAAATCTTAAGGTCCTAGCTTATGTCCAAGGCACCAAGGAAGGCAAAAAAGTTAATAATCGATAACTAAATTTTGATGTAGTGCTTCTTACTGGCTTTTACATCAACTTAGAAGCTTCTTGTGTAGTCTACTATGGTGCTTTTAGTGTCTTCGCATACCGCAGAAGGCGACATAGCTTTGCAGACGATAAATGTAACCGTTCCAGAGATAAGAGCGGTCAATGTGACGATCTGGCTTTGAGTCGATTTGATAACGAATCACGAAAACGGACGAATTTCTCCTGTTTTTACTACATATGAACACAGTTCACATTCTCCCGTGCAATGCGGCTGCTAGTCCGCCACTCATGTAAAATCTTAAGGTCCTAGCTCATGTCCAAGGAACCAAGGAAAGCTAAAAAGTCAATAATCTATAACTATAACCTGAATTGTACTGCTTCTTACTGGCTTTTACATCAACTTAGAAGTTTCTTCTGTGTTCTACTATGGTGCATATAGTGTCTCCTCATACCGTAGCACGCGACATAACTTTGCAGACGATAAATGTAACCGTTTGAGAGAGAATAGCGGCCAATGTGACGATCTGACTTTAAGTGGATTCGATAACAAATGACAAAAACGGACGGAATTCTCAGGTTTTTACTACATATGAATACATTTCACATTCTCCCGTGCAACGCGGTTGCCAGTAATCCTTTCATACAAAATCTAAAGATCCTAGCTCTAGTCCAAGGCACCAAAGAAGGGTAAAAAGTCAATTATCCATAGCTAAAACTTGAATTGTACTGCTTCTTACTGGCTATTACATCAACGTAGAAACTTCTTCTGTGTTCTAATATGGTGCTTTTAGTGTCTCCGCATTACGCCGCACGCGACATACCGTTGCAGACGATAAATGTAACTGTTTCAGAGAGAATAGCGGTCAATGTGGCGATCTGGCTTTAAGTCGATTCGATAACAAATGACGAAAACGGACGGATTTCTCAGGTTTTTACTTGATATGAACACCTTTAACATTCTTCCGTGCAACGCGGCTGCTAGTCCTCCTTTCATGCAAAATCGTAAGGTCCTAGCTCATGTCCAAGGCACCAAAGCCGGCTAAAAAGTCAGTAATCGATAACTAAATCTTTAATTCTACTGCTTCTTACTGGCTATTACATCAACTTAGAAGCTTCTGCTGTGTTCTACTATGGTGCATATAGTGTCTTCGTATACCGTAGCACGCGACATAATTTTGCAGACGATAAATGTAACTGTTTGAGAGAGAATAGCGGCCAATGTGACGATCTGGCTTTAAGACGATTCGATAACAAAGGAGGAAAACGGACGGATTTTTCAGGTTTTTACTACATATGAACACTTTTCACATTCTCCCAAGCGACGCGTCTGATAGTCCTCCTTTCATGCAAAATCTTAAGGTCCTAGCTCATGTCCAAGGAACCAAGGAAGGCAAAAAAGTCAATAATCGATAACTAAAACTTGAATTGTACTGCTTCTTACTAGCTTTTACATAAATTTAGAAGTTTCTTCTGTGTTATACTATGGTGCTTTTAGTGTCTCCGCATACCGCAGCACGCTACTTAGCTTTGCATACGATAAATGTAAGTGTTTCAGAGGGAATAGCGGCCAATGCGACGATCTGGCTTTAAGTCGATTCGATATCGAATGACGAAAACGGACGGATTTCTTCTGTTTTTACTACAAATGAACACAGTTCACATTCTCCCGTGCAACGCGGCTGCTAGTCCGCCATTCATGCAAAATCATAAGGCCCTAGCTCATGTCCAAGGAACCAAGTAAGGCTAAAAAGTCAATAATCGATAACTAAAACGTGAATTGTACTGCTTCTTGCTGGCTTTTACATCAACTTAGAAGTTTCTTCTGTGTTATACTATGGTGCTTTTAGTGTCTCCGCATACCGCAGCACGCGACATAGCATTGCAGACGATAAATGTAACTGTCTCAGAGAGAGTAGCGGTCTTTGTGACGATCTGGCTTTACGTCGATTAGATGACAAATGACGGAAACGGACGGATTTCTCAGGTTTTTACTGTATATGAACACTTTTCACATTCTCCCGTGCACCGCGGCTGCTAGTCCTCTTTTCATGCAAAATCTTAAGGTCCTATCTCATGTCCAAGGCACCAAGGAAGGGTAAAAAGTTAATAATCGATAGCTAAAACTTGAATTGTACTGCTTCTTACTGGCTATTACATCAACTTGGAACTTTGTTCTGTGTTCTACTATGGTGCTTTTAGTGTCTCCGCATACCGCAGCACGCGACATAGCTTTGCAGACGATAAATGTAACTGTTCCAGAGTGAAGAGCGGCGGCCAATGTGACGATCTGGCTTTAAGTCTATTCGATAACGAATGACGAAAACGGACGGATATCTCAGGTTTTTACTCCATATGAACACTTTTCACATTCTCCCGTGCAACGCGGCTGCTAGTACGCTTTACACGCAAAATCTTAAGGTCCTAGCTCATGTCCAAAGCACCAAGGAAGGTTAAAAGTCAATAATCGATAACTAAATCTTGAATTGTACTGCTTCTTACTGGCTATTACATCAACTACTATGGTGCCTTTAGTGTCTCCGCATACCGCAGCACGCGACATCGCTTTTCAGACGATAAATGTAAGCGTTCCTAGAGAGAAGAGCGTCCAATGTGACGATCTGGCTTTAAATCTATTCGAAATCGAATGACGAAAACGGACGGATATCTCAGGTTTTTACTACATATGAACACTTTTCACATTCTCCCGTGCGACGCGGCTGCTAGTACGCCTTTCACGCAAAATCTTAAGGTCCTAGCTCATGTCCAAGGCAACAAGGAAGGCAAAAAAGTTAATAATCGATAACTAAATTTTGATGTAGTGCTTCTTACTGGCTTTTACATCAACTTAGAAGCTTCTTGTGTAGTCTACTATGGTGCTTTTAGTGTCTTCGCATACCGCAGAAGGCGACATAGCTTTGCAGACGATAAATGTAACCGTTCCAGAGATAAGAGCGGTCAATGTGACGATCTGGCTTTGAGTCGATTCGATAACGAATCACGAAAACGGACGAATTTCTCCTGTTTTTACTACATATGAACACAGTTCACATTCTCCCGTGCAATGCGGCTGCTAGTCCGCCACTCATGTAAAATCTTAAGGTCCTAGCTCATGTCCAAGGAACCAAGAAAAGCTAAAAAGTCAATAATCTATAACTATAACCTGAATTGTACTGCTTCTTACTGGCTTTTACATCAACTTAGAAGTTTCTTCTGTGTTCTACTATGGTGCATATAGTGTCTCCTCATACCGTAGCACGCGACATAACTTTGCAGACGATAAATGTAACCGTTTGAGAGAGAATAGCGGCCAATGTGGCGATCTGGCTTTTACTCGATTCGAGAAAAAATGACGAGAACGGACGTTTTTCTCAGGTTTTTTTTCTACATATGAACACTTTTTACATTCTCCCGTGTGACGCACCTGCTAATCCTCCTTTCATGTAAAATCTTAAGGTCCTAGCTAATGTCCAAGTGACCAAAGAAGGATAAAAAGTCAATAATCGATAACTAAAAACTAGAATTGTACTGCTTCTTACTGGCTATTATATCAACTTAGGAGCTTCTTCTGTGTTCTCCTATGGCGCTTTTAGTGTCTCCGCATTCCGCAGCACGCGACATAGCTTTTCAGACAATAAATGTAACCGTTTCAAAGAGAATTGCAGCCAATGTGGCGATCTGGCTTTAAGTCGATTCGATAACAAATGACGAAAGGGGGCGGATTTCTCAGGTTTTTACTAGATATGAACACTTTTCACATTCTCCCGTGCAACGCAGCCGCTAGTCCTCCTTTCATGCAAAATCGTAAGGTCCTAGCTCATGTCTAAGGCACCAAAGAAGGATAAAAAGTCAATAATCGATAACTAAAACTTGAATTGCACTGCTTCTTACTGCCTATTACATCAACTTACAAGCTTCTTGTGTGTTCTCCTATGGTGCTTTTAGTGTCTATGCATACCGCAGCACGTGACATAGCTTTGCAGACGATTAATGTACCCGTTTCAGAGAGAATGGCGGCCAATGTGACGATCCCTTTATGCGGATTCGATAACAAATGACGGAAACGGACGGGTTTCTCAGGTTTTTCTACATATGAACACCTTTCACATTCTTCCGTGCAAAGCATCTGCTAGTCCTCCTTTCATGCAAAATCTTAAGGTCCTAGCTCATGTCCAAGGCACCAAAGAAGGGTAAAAAGTCAATTACCGATAGCTAAAACTTGAATTGTACTGCTTCTTACTGGCAATTACATCAACTTAGAAGCTTCTTCTGTGTTCTACTATGGTGTTTTTAGTGTCTCCGCATACCGCAGCACGCGACATAGCTTTGCAGACGATAAATGTAACCGTTCCAGAGACAAGAGCGGCCAATGTGACGATCTGGCTTTGAGTCGACTCGATAACAAATGACGAAAACGGACGGATTTATCCTGTTTTTTCTACATATGAACACAGTTCACATTCTCCCGTGCAACGCGGCCGCTAGACCACCATTCATGTAAAATCTTAAGGTCCTAGCTCATGTCCAAGGAACCAAGGAAGGCAAAAAAGTCAATAATCGATAACTAAAACTTGAATTGTACTGGTTCTAACTGGCTTTTACATCAACTTAGAAGTTTCTTCTGTGTTCTACTATGGTGCATATAGTGTCTACTCATACCGTAGCACGCAACATAACTTTGCAGACGATAAATGTAACCGTTTGAGAGAGAATAGCGGCCAATGTGACGATCTGACTTTAAGTGGATTCGATAACAAATGACGAAAACGGTCGGATATCTCAGGTTTTTACTACATATGAACACTTTTCACATTCTCCCTTGCAATGCGGCTGCTAGTCCTGCTTTCATAAAAAATCTTAAGATCCTAGCTCAAGGCCAAAGCACCAAAGCCAGCTAAAATGTCAATAATCGATAACAAAAACTTGAATTGTACTGCTTCTTACTGGCTATTACATCAACTTAGAAGCTTCTTCTGTGTTCTACTATGGTGCTTTTAGTGTCTCCGCATACCGAAACACGCGACATAGCTTTGCCGACGATAAATGTAACCGTTCCAGAGAGAAGAGCGTCCAATGTGACGATCTGGCTTTAAGTCTATTCGATAACGAATGACGAAAACGGACGGATTTCTCCTGGTTTTACTACATATGAACACTTTTCACATCCTACCGTGCGACGCGGCTGCTAGTACGCCTTTCACGCAAAATCTTAAGGTCCTAGCTCATGTCCAAGGAACCAAGGAAGGCTACAAGGTCAATAATCGATAACTAAAACTTGAATTGTACTGCTTCTTACTGGCTTTTACATCAATTTTGAAGTTTCTTCTGTATTATACTATGGTGCTTTTAGTGTCTCCGCATACCGCAGCGCGCTACATAGTTTTGCGTACGATAAATGTAACTGTTTCAGAGAGAATAGCGGTCTTTGTGACGATCGGGCTTTAAGTCGATTCGATAACAAAGGAGGAAAACGGACGGATTTTTCAGGTTTTTACTACATATGAACACTTTTCACATTCTCCCAAGCGACGCGTCTGATAGTCCTCCTTTCATGCAAAATCTTAAGGTCCTAGCTCATGTCCAAGCCACCAAAGCCGGCTAAAAAGTCAATAATCGATAACTAAAACTTGAGTAGTACTGCTTCTTACTGGCTATTACATCAACTTAGAAGCTTGTTCTGTGTTCTACTATAGTGCTTTTAGTGTCTCCGCATACCGCAGCACGCGGCATAGCTTTGCAGACGAAAAATGTCACCGTTCCAGAGAAAGAACAGCGGCCAATTTGACGATCTGGCTTTAAGTCTATTCGATAACGAATGACGAAAACAGACGGATATCTGAGGTATCTACTACATATGAAGGCTTTTCACATTCTCCCGTGCACAGCGGCTGCTAGTCCTCACTTTTTTATGAAAATCATAAGATTCTAGCTCATGTCCAAGGCCAAAAAGACAGGTAAAAAGTGAATAATCGATAACTAAAACTTGAATTGTACTGCTTCTTACTGGCTATTACATCAACTTAGAAGGTTCATCTGTGTTCTACTATGGTGCTTTTAGTGTCTCCGCATACCGCAGCACGCGACATAGGTTTGCAGACGATAAATGTAACCGTTTCAGAGAAAAGAGTGGCCAATGTAACGATCTGGCTTTTAGTCGATTCTATAACAAATGACGAAAACGGACGGATTTCTCAGGTTTTTACTGTATATGAACACTCTTCACATTCTCCCGTGCAACGCGGCTGCTAGTACTCTTTTCACGCAAAATCTTAAGGTCCTAGCTCATGTCCAAGGCAACAAGGTAGGCTAAAAAGTCAATAATCGATAACTAAAACTTGAACTGTACTGCTTCTTACAGGCTATTACATCAACTACTATGGTGCTTTTAGTGTCTCAGCATACCGCAGCACGCGACATAGCTTTTCAGACGATAAATGTAACCGTTCCAGAGAGAAGAGCGACCAAAGTGACGATCTGGCTTTAAGTCTATTCGATAACGAATGACGAAAATGGACGGATATCTCAGGTTTTTACTACATATGAACACTTTTCATATTCTCCCGTGGGACGCGGCTGCTAGTACGCCTTTTACGCAAAATCTTAAGGTCCTAGCTCATGTCCAAGGCAACAAGGAAGGCAAAAAAGTTAATAATCGATAACTAAATTTTGATGTACTGCTTCTTACTGGCTTTTACATCAACTTAGAAGCTTCTTCTGTGTTCTACTATGGTGCTTTTAGTGTCTCCGCCTACCGCAGCACGCGGAATAGCTTTGCAGACGATGAATGTAACATTTTCAGAGAGAATAGCGGCCAATGTGACGATCCCTTTATGTCGATTCGATAACAAATGACGGAAACGGACGGGTTTCTCAGGTTTTTCTACATATGAACACCTTTCACATTCTTCCGTGCAACGCGTCTGCTAGTCCTCCTTTCATTCAAAATCTTAAGGTCCTATCTCATGTCCAAGGCACCAAAGCCGGCTAATAAGTCAATAATCGATAGCTAAAACTTGAATTTTACTGCTTCTTACTGGCTATTACATCAACTTAGAAGTTTCTTCTTTGATCTACTATGACGCTTTTAGTGTCTCCGAATACCGCAGAACGCGACATAGCTTTGCAGACTATAAATGTAACCGTTTCAGAGAGAAGAACGGTCAATGTGAAGATCTGGCTTTACGTCTATTCGATAACAAAGGAGGAAAACGGACGGATTTTTCAGGTTTTTACTACATATGACCAGTTTTGACATTCTCTCGTGCAACGCGGCTGCTAGTCCTCCTCTCATGCAAAATCTTAAGGTCCTAGCTCATGTCCAAGGCACCAAAGAAGGGTAAAAAGTCAATAATCGATAGCAAAAACTTGAATTGTACTGCTTCTTACTGGCTATTACATCAACTTACAAGCTTCTTCTGTGTTCTCCTATGGTGCGTTTAGTGCTTATGCATACCGCAGCACGTGACATAGCTTTGCAGACGATAAATGTAACTGTTCCAGAGAGAAGAGCGGCGGCCAATGTGACGATCATTCTTTAAGTCTATTCGATAACGAATGACAAAAACGTACGGATATCTCAGGTTTTTACTACATATGAACACTCTTCACATTCTCTCGTGCAACGCGGCTGCTAGTACTCTTTTCACGCAAAATCTTAAGGTCCTAGCTCATGTCCAAGGCAACAAGGAAGGCAAAAAAGTTAATAATAGATAACTAAATTTTGATGTACTGCTTCTTACTGGCTTTTACATCACCTTAGAAGCTTCTTCTGTATTCTACTATGGTGCTTTTAGTGTCTCCGCCTACCGCAGCACGCGACATAGCTTTGCAGACGATAAATGTAACATTTTCAGAGAGAGTAGCGGCCAATGTGACGTTCTGGCTTTATCTCGATTCGATGACAAATGACGAGAACGGTTGGGTTTCTCAGGTTTTTACTACATATGAACACTTTTCACATTCTCCCGTGCAACGCAGCTGCTAGTTCTCCTTTCATGCAAAATCTTAAGGTCCTAGTTCATTTCCAAAGCACCAAAGAATGGTAAAAAATCAATAATCGATAGCTAAAATGTGAATTGTACTGCTTCTTACAGGCTATTACATCAACTTAGAAGTTTCTTCTTTGTTCTACCATGGTGCTTTTAGTGTCTCCGCGTACCGCAGCACGCGACATAGCTTTTCACACGATAAATTTAACCGTTTCAGAGAGAGTAGCGGCCAATGTGACGATCTGGCTTTAAGTCGATTCGATAACAAATGACGAAAGGGGGCGGATTTCTCAGGTTTTTACTAGATATGAACACTTTTCACATTCTCCCGTGCAACGCAGCCGCTAGTCCTCCTTTCATGCAAAATCGTAAGGTCCTAGCTCATGTCTAAGGCACCAAAGAAGGATAAAAAGTCAATAATCGATAACTAAAACTTGAATTGCACTGCTTCTTACTGCCTATTACATCAACTTACAAGCTTCTTGTGTGTTCTCCTATGGTGCTTTTAGTGTCTATGCATACCGCAGCACGTGACATAGCTTTGCAGACGATTAATGTACCCGTTTCAGAGAGAATGGCGGCCAATGTGACGATCCCTTTATGCGGATTCGATAACAAATGACGGAAACGGACGGGTTTCTCAGGTTTTTCTACATATGAACACCTTTCACATTCTTCCGTGCAAAGCATCTGCTAGTCCTCCTTTCATGCAAAATCTTAAGGTCCTAGCTCATGGCCAAAGCACCAAAGCCAGCTAAAATGTCAATAATCGATAACAAAAACTTGAATTGTACTGCTTCTTACTGGCTATTACATCAACTTAGAAGCTTCATCTGTGTTCTACTATGGTGCTTTTAGTGTCTCCGCATACCGAAACACGCGACATAGCTTTGCCGACGATAAATGTAACCGTTCCAGAGAGAAGAGCGTCCAATGTGACGATCTGGCTTTAAGTCTATTCGATAACGAATGACGAAAACGGACGGATTTCTCCTGGTTTTACTACATATGAACACTTTTCACATCCTACCGTGCGACGCGGCTGCTAGTACGCCTTTCACGCAAAATCTTAAGGTCCTAGCTCATGTCCAAGGAACCAAGGAAGGCTACAAGGTCAATAATCGATAACTAAAACTTGAATTGTACTGCTTCTTACTGGCTTTTACATCAATTTTGAAGTTTCTTCTGTATTATACTATGGTGCTTTTAGTGTCTCCGCATACCGCAGCGCGCTACATAGTTTTGCATACGATAAATGTAACTGTTTCAGAGAGAATAGCGGTCTTTGTGACGATCGGGCTTTAAGTCGATTCGATAACAAAGGAGGAAAACGGACGGATTTTTCAGGTTTTTACTACATATGAACACTTTTCACATTCTCCCAAGCGACGCGTCTGATAGTCCTCCTTTCATGCAAAATCTTAAGGTCCTAGCTCATGTCCAAGCCACCAAAGCCGGCTAAAAAGTCAATAATCGATAACTAAAACTTGAGTAGTACTGCTTCTTACTGGCTATTACATCAACTTAGAAGCTTGTTCTGTGTTCTACTATAGTGCTTTTAGTGTCTCCGCATACCGCAGCACGCGGCATAGCTTTGCAGACGAAAAATGTCACCGTTCCAGAGAAAGAACAGCGGCCAATTTGACGATCTGGCTTTAAGTCTATTCGATAACGAATGACGAAAACAGACGGATATCTGAGGTATCTACTACATATGAAGGCTTTTCACATTCTCCCGTGCACAGCGGCTGCTAGTCCTCACTTTTTTATGAAAATCATAAGATTCTAGCTCTTGTCCAAGGCCAAAAAGACAGGTAAAAAGTGAATAGTCGATAACTAAAACTTGAATTGTACTGCTTCTTACTGGCTATTACATCAACTTAGAAGGTTCATCTGTGTTCTACTATGGTGCTTTTAGTGTCTCCGCATACCGCAGCACGCGACATAGGTTTGCAGACGATAAATGTAACCGTTTCAGAGAAAAGAGTGGCCAATGTAACGATCTGGCTTTTAGTCGATTCTATAACAAATGACGAAAACGGACGGATTTCTCAGGTTTTTACTGTATATGAACACTCTTCACATTCTCCCGTGCAACGCGGCTGCTAGTACTCTTTTCACGCAAAATCTTAAGGTCCTAGCTCATGTCCAAGGCAACAAGGTAGGTTAAAAAGTCAATAATCGATAACTAAAACTTGAATTGTACTGCTTCTTACAGGCTATTACATCAACTACTATGGTGCTTTTAGTGTCTCAGCATACCGCAGCACGCGACATAGCTTTTCAGACGATAAATGTAACCGTTCCAGAGAGAAGAGCGACCAAAGTGACGATCTGGCTTTAAGTCTATTCGATAACGAATGACGAAAATGGACGGATATCTCAGGTTTTTACTACATATGAACACTTTTCATATTCTCCCGTGGGACGCGGCTGCTAGTACGCCTTTTACGCAAAATCTTAAGGTCCTAGCTCATGTCCAAGGCAACAAGGAAGGCAAAAAAGTTAATAATCGATAACTAAATTTTGATGTACTGCTTCTTACTGGCTTTTACATCAACTTAGAAGCTTCTTCTGTGTTCTACTATGGTGCTTTTAGTGTCTCCGCCTACCGCAGCACGCGACATAGCTTTGCAGACGATGAATGTAACATTTTCAGAGAGAATAGCGGCCAATGTGGCGATCTGGCTTTTACTCGATTCGAGAACAAATGACGAGAACGGACGGATTTCTGAGGTTTTTTCTACATATGAACACTTTTCACATTCTCCCGTGCAACGCAGCCGCTAGTCCTCCTTGCATGCAAAATCGTAAAGTCCTAGCTCATGTCCAAGGCACCAAAGAAGGGTAAAAAGTCAATAATCGATAGCTAAAACTTGAATTGTACTGCTTCTTACTGGCTATTACATCAACTTACAAGCTTCTTCTGTGTTCTCCTATGGTGCGTTTAGTGCTTATGCATACCGCAGCACGTGACATAGCTTTGCAGACGATAAATGTAACTGTTCCAGAGAGAAGAGCGGCGGCCAATGTGACGATCATTCTTTAAGTCTATTCGATAACGAATGACGAAAACGTACGGATATCTCAGGTTTTTACTACATATGAACACTCTTCACATTCTCCCGTGCAACGCGGCTGCTAGTACTCTTTTCACGCAAAATCTTAAGGTCCTAGCTCATGTCCAAGGCAACAAGGAAGGCAAAAAAGTTAATAATAGATAACTAAATTTTGATGTACTGCTTCTTACTGGCTTTTACATCACCTTAGAAGCTTCTTCTGTATTCTACTATGGTGCTTTTAGTGTCTCCGCCTACCGCAGCACGCGACATAGCGTTGCAGACGATAAATGTAACATTTTCAGAGAGAGTAGCGGCCAATGGGACGTTCTGGCTTTATCTCGATTCGATGACAAATGACGAGAACGGTTGGGTTTCTCAGGTTTTTACTACATATGAACACTTTTCACATTCTCCCGTGCAACGCAGCTGCTAGTTCTCCTTTCATGCAAAATCTTAAGGTCCTAGTTCATTTCCAAAGCACCAAAGAATGGTAAAAAATCAATAATCGATAGCTAAAATGTGAATTGTACTGCTTCTTACAGGCTATTACATCAACTTAGAAGTTTATTCTTTGTTCTACCATAGTGCTTTTAGTGTCTCCGCGTACCGCAGCACGCGACATAGCTTTTCACACGATAAATTTAACCGTTTCAGAGAGAGTAGCGGCCAATGTGACGATCTGGCTTTAAGTCGATTCGATAACAAATGACGAAAGGGGGCGGATTTCTCAGGTTTTTACTAGATATGAACACTTTTCACATTCTCCCGTGCAACGCAGCCGCTAGTCCTCCTTTCATGCAAAATCGTAAGGTCCTAGCTCATGTCTAAGGCACCAAAGAAGGATAAAAAGTCAATAATCGATAACTAAAACTTGAATTGCACTGCTTCTTACTGCCTATTACATCAACTTACAAGCTTCTTGTGTGTTCTCCTATGGTGCTTTTAGTGTCTATGCATAACGCAGCACGGGACATGGCTTTGCAGGCGATAAATGTAACTGTTTCAGAGAGAATAGCGGTCTTTGTGACGATCTGGCTTTACGTCGATTCGATGACAAATGACGGAAACGGACCGATTTCTCATGTTTTTACTACATATGAAAACTTTTCACATTCTCCCGTGCAACGCGGCTGCTAGTCCTCATTTTTTTTATCAAAATCATAAGATTCTAGCTCATGTCCAAGGCCAAAAAGACGGGTAAAAAGTGAATAATCGATAACTAAAACTTGCATTGTACTGCTTCTTACTGGCTAATACATCAACTTAGAAGGTTCATCTGTGTTCTACTATGGTGCATTTAGTGTCTCCGCATACCGCAGCACGTGACATAGGTTTGCAGACGATAAATGTAACCGTTTCAGAGAGAAGAGCGGCCAATGTAACGATCTGGCTTTTAGTCGATACTATAACAAATGACGAAAACGGACGGATTTCTCAGGTTTTTACTGTATATGAACACTTTTCACATCCTCCCGTGCACCGCGGCTGCTAGTCCTCTTTTCATGCAAAATCTTAAGGTGCTAGCTCATGTCCAAGGCACCAAAGAAGGGTAAAAATTCAATAATCGATAGCTACAACTTAAATTGTACTGCTTCTTACTGGCTTTTACATCAACTTAGAAGCTTTTTCTGTGTTCTACTATGGTGCTTTTAGTGTCTCCGCATACCGCAGCACGCGACATAGATTTGCAGACGATGAATGTAGCCGTTTCAGAGAGAATAGCGGCCAATTTGGCGATCTGGCTTTTACTCGATTCGAGAACAAATGACGAGAACGGACGGGTTTCTGAGGTTTTTTGTACATATGAACACTTTTTACATTCTCCAGTGCAACGCACCTGCTAATCCTCCTTTCATGTGAAATCTTAAGGTCCTAGCTCATGTCCAAGTCACCAAAGAAGGATAAAAAGTCAATAATCGATAACTAAAACTTGAATTGTACTGCTTCTTAATGGCTATTATATCAACTTAGGAGCTTTTTCTGTGTTCTCCTATGGTGCTTTTAGCGTCTTCGCATACCGCAGCTACCGAGCGAGGTGGCGCTGTGGCTAGCACACTGGACTCGCATTCGGGAGGACGACGGTTCAATCCTGTCTCCGGCAATCCTGATTTAGGATTTCCGTGATTTCCCTAAATCGCTTCAGGCAAATGCCGGGATGGTTCCTTTGAAAGGGCACGGTCGATTTCCTTCCCCATCCTTCCCTCGCCCGAGCTTGCGCTCCATCTCTAATGACCTCGCTGTCGACGGGACGTTAAACGGTAATATACTACTATACCGCAGCACGCGACATAGCTTTTCAGACAATAAATGTAACCGTTTCAAAGACAATTGCAGCCAATGTGGCGATCTGGCTTTAAGTCGATTCGATAACAAATGACGAAAGGGGGCGGATTTCTCAGGTTTTTACTACATATGAACACTTTTCACATTCTCCCGTGCAACGCAGCCGCTAGTCCTCCTTTCATGCAAAATCGTAAAGTCCTAGCTCATGTCTAAGGCACCAAAGAAGGGTAAAAAGTCAATAATCGATAACTAAAACTTGAATTGCACTGCTTCTTACTGCCTATTACATCAACTTACAAGCTTCTTCTGTGTTCTCCTATGGTGCTTTTAGTGTCTATGCATACCGCAGCAAGTGACATAGCTTTGCAGACTATTAATGTAACCGTTTCAGAGAGAATAGTGGCCATTGTGACGATCCCTTTATTTCGATTCGATAACAAATGACGGAAACGGACGGGTTTCTCAGGTTTTTCTACATATGAACACCTTTCACATTCTTCCGTCCAACGCATCTGCTAGTCCTCTTTTCATGCAAAATCTTAAGGTCCTAGCTCATGTCCAAGGCACCAAAGCCGGCTAATAAGTCAATAATCGATAGCTAAAACTTGAATTTTACTGCTTCTTACTGGCTATTACATCAACTTAGAAGCTTGTTCTGTGTTCTACTATGGTGCTTTTGGTGTCTCCGCATACCGCAGCACGCGACATAGCTTTGCAGACGATAAATGTAACTGTTCCAGAGAGAAGAGCGGCGGCCAATGTGACGATCATTCTTTAAGTCTATTCGATAACGAATGACGAAAACGGACGGATATCTCAGGTTTTTACTACATATGAACACTCTTCACATTCTCCCGTGCAACGCGGCTGCTAGTACTCTTTTCACGCAAAATCTTAAGGTCCTAGCTCATGTCCAAGGCAACAAGGAAGGCTAAAAAGTCAATAATCGATAACTAAAACTTGAATTGTACTGATTCTTACAGGCTATTACATCAACTACTATGGTGCTTTTAGTGTCTCCGCATACCGCAGCACGCGACATAGCTTTTCAGACGATAAATGTAACCGTTCCAGAGAGAAGAGCGTCCAAAGTGACGATCTGGCTTTAAGTCTATTCGATAACGAATGGCGAAAACGGACGGATATCTCAGGTTTTTACTACATATGAACACTTTTCACATTCTCCCGTGCAACGCGGCTGCTAGTACTCTTTTCACGCAAAATCTTAAGGTTATAGCTCATGTCCAGGGCAACAAGGAAGGCAAAAAAGTTAATAATCGATAACTAAATTTTGATGTACTGCTTCTTACTGGCTTTTACATCAACTTAGAAGCTTCTTCTGTGTTCTACTATGGTGCTTTTAGTGTCTCCGCCTACCGCAGCACGCGACATAGCTTTGCAGACGATAAATGTAACATTTTCAGAGAGAGTAGCGGCCAATGTGACGATCTGGCTTTATCTCGATTCGATGACAAATGACGAGAACGGTTGGGTTTCTCAGGTTTTTACTACATATGAACACTTTTCACATTCTCCCGTGCAACGCGGCTGCTAGTTCTCCTTTCATGCAAAATCTTAAGGTCCTAGTTCATGTCCAAAGCACCAAAGAATGGTAAAAAATCAATAATCGATGGCTAAAATGTGAATTGTACTGCTTCTTACAGGCTATTACATCAACTTAGAAGTTTCTTCTTTGTTCTACCATGGTGCTTTTAGTGTCTCCGCCTACCGCAGCACGCGACATAGCTTTGCAGACGATAAATGTAACATTTTCAGAGAGAGTAGCGGCCAATGTGACGATCTGGCTTTATCTCGATACGATGACAAATGACGAGAACGGTTGGGTTTCTCAGGTTTTTCTACATATGAACACCTTTCACATTCTTCCGTGCAACGCATCTGCTAGTCCTCCTTTCATGCAAAATCTTAAGGTCCTAGCTCATGTCCAAGGCACTAAGGTAGGCTAAAAAGTCAATAATCGATAGCAAAAACTTGAATTGTACTGCTTCTTACTGGCAATTACATCACCTTAGAAGCTTCTTCAGTGTTCTACAATGACGCTTTTAGTGTCTCCGCATTCCGCAGCACACGACATAACTTTGCGGACGATAAATGTAACTGTTTCAGAGAGAATAGTGGCCAATGTGGCGATCTGGCTTTAACTCGATCCGATAACAAATGACGAAAACGAACAGATTTCTCCGGTTTTTACTATATACGAACACTTTTCACATTCTCGCGTGCAACGCGGCTGCCAGTAATCCTTTCATACAAAATCTTAAGATCCTAGCTCTAGTCCAAGGCATCAAAGAAGGGTAAAAAGTAAATAATCCATAGCTAAAACTTGAATTGTACTGCTTCATACTGGCTATTACATCAACGTAGAAGTTTCTTCTGTATTCTAATATGGTGCTTTTAGTGTCTCCGCATTACGCCGCACGCGACATACCTTTGCAGACGATAAATGTAACCGTTTCAGAGAGAGGAGCGGCGATTGTGACGATCTGGGTTTAAGTCGATTCGATAACAAATGACGAAAACGGACGGAATTCTCAGGTTTTTACTACATATGAATACATTTCACATTCTCCCGTGCAACGCGGCTGCCAGGAATCCTTTCATACAAAATCTTAAGATCCTAGATCATGTCCAAGGCACCAAAGAAGGGAGAAATCTCAGTAATCGATTACTAAAACATGAATTGTACTGCTTCTTACTGGCTATAACATCAATTTAGAAGTTTCTTCTTAGTTCTACTACGACGCTTTTAGGGTCTCCGCATACCGCAGAACGCGACATAGCTTTGCAGACGATAAATTTAACCGTGTCAGAGAGAATAGCGGCCAATGTGGCGATCTGGCTTTTAGTCGATTCGAGAACAAATGACGAGAACGGACGGGTTTCTCAGGTTTTTTCTACATATGAACACTTTTCACATTCTCCCGTGCAACGCACCTGCTAGTCCTCCTTTCATGTGAAATCTTAAGGTCCTAGCTCATGTACAAGGCACCAAAGAAGGGTAAAAAGTCATAATCGATAGCTAAAACTTGAATTGTACTGCTTCTTACTGGCTATTACATCAACTTAGAAGCTTCTTCTGTGTTCTCCTATGGTGCTTTTAGAGTTTTCGCATACCGCAGCACGCGACACAGCTTTTCAGACAATAAATGTAACCGTTTCAAAGAGAATTGCAGCCAATGTGGCGATGTGGCTTTAAGTCGATTCGATAACAAATGACGGAAACGCACGGGTTTCTCAGGTTTTTGCTACATATGAACACTTTTCACATTCTCCCGTGCAAGGCGGCTGCTAGTCCTCCTTTCATGCAAAATCTTAAGGTCCTAGCTCGTGTCCAAAGCACCAAAGAATGGTAAAAAATCAATAATCGATAACTAAAATATGAATTGTATTGCTTCTTACAGGCTATTACATCAACTTAGAAGCTTCATCTGTGTTCTACCATGGAGCTTTTAGTGTCTCCGCATACCGCAGCACGCGACATAGCTTTTCAGACGATAAATTTAACATTTTCAGAGAGAATAGCGGCCAATGTGACGTTCTGGCTTTTACTCGATTCGACAACAAATGACGAGAACGGACGGATTTCTCAGGTTTTTCTACATATGAACACCTTTCACATTCTTCCGTGCAACGCGGCTGCTAGTCCTCCTTTCATGCAATATCTTAAGGTCTTAGCTCATGTCCAAGGCAACAAAGCCTGCTAAAAAGTCAATAATCGATTACTAAAACTTGAGTAGTACTGCTTCTCACTGGCTATTACATCAACTTAGAAGCTTCTTCTGTGTTCTCCTACGGTGCTTTTGGTGTCGTCGCATACCGCAGCACGCGACATAGCTTTTCAGACAATAAATGTAACCGTTTCAAAGAGAATTGCGGCCAATGTGGCGATCTGGCTTTAAGTCGATTCAATAACAAATGACGAGAACGCACGGATTTCTCAGGTTTTTAGTACATATCAACACTTTTCACATTTTCCCGTGCGACGCAGCTGCTAGTCCTCCTTTCATGCAAAATGTTAAGGTCCTAGCTCATGTACAAAAGCACCAAAGAAGGGTAAAAAGTCAATAAGCGATAACTAAAACTCGAATTGTACTGCTTCTTACTGGCTATTAGATCAACTTAGAAGCTTCTTCTGTGTTCTACTGTGGTGCTTCTAGAGTCTCCGCATACCGTAGCACGTGACATAGCATTGCAGACGATAAATGTAACCGTTTCAGAAAGAAGAGCGGACAATGTGACGATCTGGTTTTAAGTCGATTCGATATCAAATGACGAATACGGACGGATTTCTCTGGTTTTTACTACATATGAACACTTTTCACAATCTGCCGTGCAACGCGGCTAATAGTCCTCCTTTCATGCAAAATCTTAAGTTCCTAGCTCAAGTCCAAATTCACCAAAGAAAGGTGTCGATGAAAACACAGAAACTGCATCGCGATTGAATACAACAGGCACCATGCGAAATTTTCTCCATAGGACTAATGTGTCAAACTGTCTACGCTTTGATCGTTCCCTGGAAGACCAGTAGCAGATTCCGAAGCACATCTGCAGGAACTCTGTAATCTGTGGACCTTCCCTTCAGAGTGTTGTTGAAATATTAAAATTGCATCGGGATTGAATACAACAGGCACCATGAGGACTTTTCTCCATGCGAGTAATGTCTCTAACTGTCTACGCTTTGATCGTTCCCTGGAAGACCAGTAGTAGTTTCCGAAACACAGTTGGAGGCATTCTGTACTCAGCGGAGCTTCAGAGTGTTGATGAAACATAGAAATTGCATCGTGATGGAATACAATATTCACCTTGCGGACTTTACTGGATGGGAGTAATGTCTCAAACTGTCTACGCTTTGATCGTTCCCTGGAAGACCAGTAGTTGCTTACAAAGCACAACTGGAGGCATTCAGTATTCTTTGGACCTTCAGAGTGTTGATGAAACACAGATATTGCATCGGGATTGAATACAACATGCCTCATGCGGACTTTTCTCCATGGGTGTAATGTCTCAAATTTTCTACGATTTGATTGATTTCTGGGAGACCAGTAGTGGTTTCCGAAGCCCATCTGGAGGCATTCTGTAATCTTTGGACCTTCAGAGTGTTGATGAAACACAAAAATTGCATCGGGATTGAATACAACAGGCACCATTAGGACTTTTCTCCATGGGAGTAATGTCTCAAACTGTGTACGCTTTGATCGTTGCCTGGAAGAACAATAGTAGTTTCCCAAGCATATCTGGGGGCTGTTTGTAATCTGTGGAACTTCAGAGTGTTGATGAAACATAGAAATTGCATCGGGATTGAATACAAGAGGCACCATGCGGCTTATCTTCATGGGAGTAATGTCTCAAACTTTCTACGCTTTGATCGATTCCTGGGAGACCAGTAGTGTTTTCCGAAGCCCATCTGGAGGCATTCGTAATCTTTGGACCTTCAGAGTGTTGATGAAACACAAAAATTGCATCGGGTTTGAATACAATAGTCACCATGCGGACTTTTCTCCATGGGAGTAATGTCTCATACTGTCTACGATTTGATCGATTCCTGGGAGACCAGTAGTGGTTTCCGAAGCCCATCTGGAGGCATTCTATAATCTGTGGACCTTCAGAGTGTTGGTGAAACACAGAAATTGCAAAGTAAAGGAATACAACATTCACCATGTGGACTTTTCTCCGTGGGAGTAATGTCTCGAAGTGTCTACGCTTTGATCGTTCCCTGGAAGACCAGTGGTAGTTTCCGAAGCACATCTGGAGGAATTCTGTGATCTGTGCAACATCAGAGTGTTCATGAAACACAGAAATTGCATCGGGATTGAATACAACAGGCTATATGCAGACGTTTCTCCATGGGAGTAATGTCTCAATCTGTCTACGTTTACATCGTTCCCTGGAAGACAAGTAGTAGTTTTCGAAGCACATCTGGAGGCATCCTGTAATCTGTGGACTTTCAGAGTGCTGATGAAACACAGAAATTGCATCGGGATTGAATACAACAGGCACCATGCGGACTTGTCTCCATGGGAGTAATGTCTCAAACTGTCTACGATTTGATCGATTCCTGGGAGACCAGTAGTGGTTTCCGAAGACCATCTGGAGGCATTCTGTAATCTGTGGACCTTCAGAGTGTTGATGAAACACAAACATTGCATCGGGATTGAATACTACAGGCACCTTGTGGACTTTTCGCCTCATTAGTAATGTCTCAAACTGTCTACGCTTTGATCGATTCCTGGGAGACCAGTAGTGGTTTCCGAAGACCATCTGGAGACATTCTGTAATGTGGGGACCTTCAGAGTGTTGATGATACACTAATATTACATCGGGATTGAATACAAAAGGCACCATGCGGACTTTTCTCAATGGGAGTAACTTCTGAATCTGTCTACGCTTTGATCGTTCCCTGGAAGACCAGTAGCAATTAATTTCTGAAGCACATCTGGAGGCATTCTGTAATCTGTGGACCTTCAGAGTGTTGATGATACACAGAAATTGCATCGAGATTGAATACAACAGGCACCGTGCGGACTTATCTCCATGGGAGTAATGTCTCAAACTGTCTACGCTTTGATCGATTCCTGAGAGACCTGTAGTATATTCCGAAGCACATGTGGAGGCATTCAGTAATCTGTGGTCCTTCAGAGTGTTGATAAAACTCAGAAATTGCATCGGGATTGAATACAACAGACACAATGCAGACTTTTCTCCATGGGAGTAATGTCTCAATCTGACTACGTTTTGATCGTTCCCTGGAAGACCAGTAGTAGCTTCCGAAGCACATCTGGAGGCATTCTGTAATCTGTGGACATTCAGAATGTTGATGAAACACAGAAATTGCATCGGGATTGAATACAACAGGCACCATGCGGACGTTACTCTATGGGAGTAACGTATCACGTGTCTACGCTTAGATCGTTCATTGGAAGACCAGTAATAGTTTCCGAAGCACATCTGGAGACATTCTGTAAACTGTGGACCTTCAGAGTGTAGATGAAGCACAGTAATTGCATCGGGATTGAATACAACAGGCACCATGCTGACGTTTCTCCATGGGAGTAATGTCTCAAACTGCCTACGCTTTGATCGATTCCTGGGAGAAAAGTAGTGGTTTCCGAAGCCCATCTGGAGTCGTTCTGTAATCTTTGGACCTTCAGAGTGTTGATGAAACACAAAAATTGCATCGGGATTGAATGCTACATGCACAATGCTGACTTTTCTCCACGGGAGTAATGTCTCAAACTATCTACACTTTGATATGTTCCTGGCAGACCAGTAGTAGATTCCGAAGCACATATATAGGCATTCTGTAATATGTGGACCTTCAGAGTGTTGATGGAACAAGTAATTGCATCGGGATTGAATTAAACATGCACCATGCTGACTTTTCTCCATGGTAGTAAAGTCTCAAACAGTCTACGCTTTGATCGTTTCCTCGCGGACCAATAGTAGTTTACGAAGCACATCTGGAGGCAGTTTGTAATCTGTGGACCTTCAGAGTGTTGATGAAACACAGAAATAGCATCGAGACTGAATACAACAGGCACCATTCGGAATTTTCTTTGTTGGGAGAATTGTCTCTAACTGTCTATGCTTTGATCGTTCCCTGGAAGACCTGTAGTAGTTTACAAAGCACAACTGGAGGCATTCAGTAATCTTTGGACCTGCAGAGAGTTGATGAAACACAGAATGTGCAACGGGATTGAATGCAACAGGCACCATGCTGACTTTTCTCAATGAGAGTAATTTCTCAAACTGTCTACGCTTTGATTGTTCCCTGGAATACCAGTAGTAGTTTCCGAAGCACACCTGGAAGCATTCTGTAATCTGTGGACACTCAGAGTGTTGATAAAACTCAGAAATTGCATCGGGATTGAACACAACAGGCACAATGCAGACTTTTCTCCATGGGAGTAATGTCTCAAAATGTCTACGATTTGATCGATTCGTGGGAGACCAGTAGTGGTTTCCGAAGCCCATGTGGAGTCATTCTGTAATCTGTGGACCTTCAGAGTGTTGATGAAACACAAAAATTGCATCGGGATTGAATACAACAGGCACCATGCGGACTTGTCTTCATGGGAGTAATGTCTCAAACTGTCTACGCTTTGATCGTTCCCTGGCAGACCAATAGTAGTTTACGAAGCACATCTGGAGGCAATTCGTAATCTGTGGATCTTCATAGTGTTGATGAAACACAGATATTGCATCCAGATTGACTACAACAGGCACCATGCGGACTTTTCTCCATGTGAGTAATGTCTCAAAATGTCTACGCTTTGATTGATTCCTGAAAGACCAGTAGCAGTTTCCGAAGCCCATCTGGAGGCATTCTGTAATATGTTGACCTTCAGAGTGTTGATGAAACAAGAAATTGCATCGGGATAGAATTCAACAGGCACCATGCGGACCTTTCTCCATGGGAGTAATGTATCAAACAGTCTACGCTTTGATCGTTTCCTGGCAGACCAATAGTAGTTTACGAAGCAGATCTGGAGGCAGTTTGTAATCTGTGGACCTTCAGAGTGTTCATGAAACACAGAAATTGCATCGAGATTGAATACAAGAGGAACCATTCGGAATTTTCTTTATTGGGAGTATTGTCTCTAACTGTCTATGCTTTGATCGTTCCCTGCAAGTACTGTAGTAGTTTACAAAGCACAACTGGAGGCATTCAGTAATCTTTGGACCTGCAGAGTGTTGATGAAACACAGAATGTGCATCGGGATTGAATACAACAGGCACCATGCTGACTTTTCTCAATCGGAGTAATTTCCCAAACTGTCTACGCTTTGATTGTTCCCTGGAAGACCAGTAGTAGCTTCCGAAGCA
This sequence comes from Schistocerca gregaria, assembly GCF_023897955.1. Lineage (NCBI taxonomy): Eukaryota > Metazoa > Arthropoda > Insecta > Orthoptera > Acrididae > Schistocerca > Schistocerca gregaria. Next base: position 245,214 of record NW_026062014.1, on the reverse strand, counting down.
CACCTGGAAGCATTCTGTAATCTGTGGACACTCAGAGTGTTGATAAAACTCTGAAATTGCATCGGGATTGAACACAACAGGCACAATGCAGACTTTTCTACATGGGAGTAATGTACCAAACTGTCTACGATTTGATCGATTCCTGGGAGACCAGTAGTGGATTCCGAAGCCCATCTGGAGTCATTCTGTAATCTGTGGACCTTCAAAGTGATGATGAAACACAAAAATTGCATCGGGATTGAATACAACAGGCACCGTGCGGACTTTTCTTCATGGGAGTAATGTCTTAAACTGTGTACGCTTTGATCGTTTCCTGGAAGAACAATGGTAGTTTCCCAAGCATATCTGGAGGCTGTTTGTAATCTGTGGACCTTCAGAGTGTTGATGAAACACAGAAATTGCATCGAGATTGAATACAACAGGCACCAATCGGACTTTTCTCCATTGGAGTAATGTCTCAAACTTTCTACGCTTTGATCGATTCCTGGGAGACCAGTAGTGGTTTCCGAAGCTCATCTGGAGGCATTCTGTAATCTTCGGACCTTCAGAGTGTTGAAGAAACACAAAAATTGCTTCGGGATTGAATACAAGAGGCACCATGCGGACGTTTCTCCATTGGAGTAATGTCTCTAACTGTTTACGCTTTGATCGTTCCCTGGAAGACCAGTAGTAGTTTCCGAAACACATTTGGAGGCATTCTGTACTCAGTGGACCCTCAGAGTGTTGATGCAACACAGAAATTGCATCGTGATCGAATACAATATTCACCATGCGGACTTTTCTCCATGGGAGTAATGTCTCAAACTGTCTACGCTTTGATCGTTCCCTGGAAGACCAGTAGTAGTTTACAAAGCACAACTGGAGGCATTCAGTAATCTTTGGATCTTCAGAGTGTTGATGAGACACAGAAAATGCATCTGGATTGAATACAACAGATACCATGTGGACTTTTCTCAATGGGAGTAATGTCTCAAAATGTCTACGATCTGAACGTTCCCTGGCTGACCAATAGTAGTTTCCGAATCACATCTGGATGCATTATGTAATCTGTGGACCTTCAGAGTGTTGACGAAAGATAGAAATTGCATCGGCATTGAATACCACAGCACCATGCGGACTTTTCTCCATGGGAATCATGTCTCAAACTGTCTACGTTTTGATTGTTCCCTGGAAGACCAGTAGTAGCTTCCAAAGAGCATCTGGAAGCATTCTGTAATCTGTGGACCCTTCGAGCTTTATAAAACTCAGAAATTGCATTGGGATTGAATACAACAGGCACCATGCCGACGTTACTCTATGGAAGTAACGTATCAAGTGTCTACGCTTAGATCGTTCATTGGAAGACCAGTAGTAGTTTCCGAAACACATCTGGAGACATTCTGTAATCTGTGGACCTTCAGAGTGTAGATGAAACACAGTAATTGCATCGGGATTGAATACAACAGGCACCATGCGGACTTTTCTCAATGGGAGTAATTTCTGAAACTGTCTACGCTTTGATCGTTCCCTGGAAGACCAGTAGCAATTTCCGAAGCACATCTGGAGGCATTCTGTAATATGTGGACCTCCAGAGTGTTGATGAAACAAGAAATTGCAACGGGATTGAATTCAACAGGCACCATGCGGACTTTTCTCCATGGGAGTAATGTCTCAAACAGTCTACCCTTTGATCGTTTCCTGGTAGACCAATAGTAGTTTACGAAGCACATCTGGAGGCAGTTTCTAATCTGTGGACCTTCAGAGTGTTGATGAAACACAGAAATTGCATCGAGATTGAATACAACAGGCACCATTCGGAATTTTCTTTGTTGGGAGAATTGTCTCTAACTGTCTATGCTTTGATCGTTCCCTGCAAGACCTGTAGTAGTTTACGAAGCACAACTGGAGGCATTCAGTAAGCTTTGGACCTGCAGATTGTTGATAAAACACAGAATGTGCATCGGGATTGAATACAACAGGCACCATGCTGACTTTTCTCAATGGGAGTAATTTCTCAAACTGTCTACGCTTTGATTGATCCCTGGAAGACCAGTAGTAGCTTCCGAAGCACACCTGGAAGCATTCTGTAATCTGTGGATACTCAGAGGGTTGATAAAACTCAGAAATTGCATCGGGATTGAACACAACAGGCACAATGTAGACTTTTCTCCATGGGAGTAATGTCTCAAACTGTCTACGATTTGATCGATTCCTGGGGGACCAGTAGTGGTTTTCGAAGCCCATCTGGAGTCATTCTGTAATCTGTGGACCTTCAGAGTGTTGATGTAACACAAAAGTTGCATCGGGATTGAATACAACAGGCACCATGCGGACTTTTCTTCATGGGAGTAATGTCTCAAACTGTGCACGCTTTGATCGTTTCCTGGAAGAACAATAGTAGTTTCCCAAGCATATCTGGAGGCTGGTTGTAATCTGTGGACCTTCAGAGTGTTGATGAAATATAGAAATTGCATTGGGATTGAATACAACAGGCACCATGCGGCTTATCTTCATGGGAGTAATGTCTCAAACTGTCTACACTTTGATCGTTCCCTGGCAGACCAATAGTAGTTTACGAAGCACATCTGGAGGCAATTTGTAATCTGTGGATCTTCAGAGTGTTGATGAAACACAGAAATTGCATCGAGATTGAATACAACAGACACAATGCGAACTTCTCTCCATGTGAGTAATGTCTCAAAAATTTCTACCCTTTGTTGATTCCTGGGAGACCAGTAGTAGTTTCCGTAGCCCATCTGGAAGCATTCTGTAATATGTGGACCTTCAGTGTGTTGATGAAACAAGAAATTGCATCGGGATTGAATTCAACAGGCACCATGCGGACCTTTCTCCATGGGAGTAATGTCTCAAACAGTCTACGCTTTGATCGTTTCCTGGCAGACCAATAGTAGTTTACGAAGCACATCTGGTATAAGTTTGTAATCTGTGGACCTTCAGAGTGTTGATGAAACAAAAAATTGCGTCTGGGTTGAATACAACAGGCAACTTGCGGACGTTTCTCCCTGGGAGTAATGTCTCTAACAGTTTACGGTTTGATCGTTCCCTGCAAGACCAGTAGAGTTTCCGAAACTCATTTGGAGTCATTCTGTACTTAGTTGACCCTCAGAGTGAGGATCCAACACAGAAATTGCATCGTGATCGAATACAATATTCACCCTGCGGACTTTTCTCCATGGGAGTAATGTCTCTAACTGTCTACGCTTTGATCGTTCCCTGGAAGACGTGTAGTAGTTTACAAAGCACAACTAGAGGCATTCAGTAATCTTTGGACACTCAGAGTGTTGATGAAACACAAAAATTGCATCGGGATGGAATACAACAGGCACCATGTGGACTTTTCTCAATGGGAGTAAAGTCTCAAAATGTGTATGTTCTGATCGTTCCATGGCTGACCAATAGTAGTTTCCGAATCGCATCTGGATGCATTATGTAACCTGTATACCTTCAGAGTGTTGATGAAACACAGATAATGCATCGGGATTAAATACAACAGGCACCATGCGGACTATTCTCCTTGTGAGTAATGTCTCAAAATGTCTACGCTTTGATCGATTCCTGGGAGACCAGTAGCAGTTTCCGAAGCCCATCTGGAGGCATTCTGTAATATGTGGACTTTTAGAGTGTTGATGAAACAAAAAATTGCATCGGGATTGAATTCAACAGGCACCATGCGGACTTTTCTCCATGGGAGTATGTCTCAAACTGTCTACGCTTTGATCGTTCCCTGGCAGACCAATAGTAGTTTACGAAGCACATCTGGAGGCAATTTGTAATCTGTGGATCTTCAGAGTGTTGATGAAACACAGAAATTGCATCGAAATTGAATACAACAGGCACCATGCGGACTTTTCTCCATGGGAGTAATGTCTCAAATTTTCTACGCTTAATCGATTCATGGGAGACCAGTAGTGGTTTCCGAAACCCATCTGGAGGCATTCTCTAATCTTTGGACCTTCAGAGTGTTGATGAAACACAAAAATTGCGTCTTGATTGAATACAACAGGCACCATGAGGACGTTTCTCCATGGGAGTAATGTCTCAAACTGTCTGCGATTTGATCGATTCCTGGGAGACCAGTAGTGGTTTCCGAAGCCTATCTGGAGGCATTCTATAATCTGTGGACTTTCGGAGTGTTGATGAAACAACATCGGGATTGAATTCAACAGGCACCATGCGGACTTTTCTCCATGGGAGTAATGTCTCAAAGAGTCTACGCTTTGACCGTTTTCTGGCAGACCAATAGTAGTTTACGAAGCACATCTGGAGGCAGTTTGTAATCTGTGGACCTTCAGAGTGTTGATGAAACACAGAAATTGCATCGAGATTGAATACAACAGGCACCATGCGGAATTTTCTTTATTGGGAGTATTGTCTCTAACTGTCTATGCTTTGATCGTTCCCTGCAAGACCTGTAGTAGTTTACAAAGCACAACTGGAGGCATTCAGTAATCTTTGGACCTGCAGAGTGTTGATGAAACACAGAATAAGCATCGGGATTGAATACAACAGGCACCATGCGGACTTTTCTCAATGGGAGTAATTTCTGAAACTGTCTGCGCTTTGATCGTTCCCTGGAAGACCAGTAGCAATTTCCGAAGCACATCTGGAGGCATTCTGTAATATGTGGACCTCCAGAGTGTTGATGAAACAAGAAATTGCATCGGGATTGAATTCAACAGGCACCATGCGGACTTTTCTCCATGGGAGTAATGTCTCAAAGAGTCTACGCTTTGACCGTTTCCTGGCAGACCAATAGTAGTTTACGAAGCACATCTGGAGGCAGTTTGTAATCTGTGGACCTTCAGAGTGTTGATGAAACACAGAAATTGCATCGAGACTGAATACAACAGGCACCATTCGGAATTTTCTTTGTTGGGAGAATTGTCTCTAACTGTCTATGCTTTGGTCGTTCCCTGCAAGACCTGTAGTAGTTTACGAAGCACAACTGGAGGCATTCAGTAAGCTTTGGACCTGCAGAGTGTTGATAAAACACAGAATGTGCATCGGGATTGAATACAACAGGCACCATGCTGACTTTTCTCAATGGGAGTAATTTCTCAAACTGTCTACGCTTTGATTGATCCCTGGAAGACCAGTAGTAGCTTCCGAAGCACACCTGGAAGCATTCTGTAATCTGTGGATACTCAGAGGGTTGATAAAACTCAGAAATTGCATCGGGATTGAACACAACAGGCACAATGTAGACTGTTCTCCATGGGAGTAATGTCTCAAACTGTCTACGATTTGATCGATTCCTGGGAGACCAGTAGTGGTTTTCGAAGAGCATCTGGAGTCATACTGTAATCTGTGGACCTTCAGAGTGTTGATGTAACACAAAAGTTGCATCGGGATTGAATACAACAGGCACCATGCGGACTTTTCTTCATGGCAGTAATGTCTCAAACTGTGTACGCTTTGATCGTTTCCTGGTAGAACAATAGTAGTTTCCCAAGCATATCTGGAATCTGTTTGTAATCTGTGGACCTTCAGAGTGTTGATGAAACATAGAAATTGCATTGGGATTGAATACAACAGGCACCATGCGGCTTATCTTCATGGGAGTAATGTCTCAAACTGTCTACACTTTGATCGTTCCCTGGCAGACCAATAGTAGTTTACGAAGCACATCTGGAGGCAATTTGTAATCTGTGGATCTTCAGAGTGTTGATGAAACACAGAAATTGCATCGAGATTGAATACAACAGACACAATGCGAACTTCTCTCCATGTGAGTAATGTCTCAAAAATTTCTACCCTTTGTTGATTCCTGGGAGACCAGTAGTAGTTTCCGTAGCCCATCTGGAAGCATTCTGTAATATGTGGACCTTCAGTGTGTTGATGAAACAAGAAATTGCATCGGGATTGAATTCAACAGGCACCATGCGGACCTTTCTCCATGGGAGTAATGTCTCAAACAGTCTACGCTTTGATCGTTTCCTGGCAGACCAATAGTAGTTTACGAAGCACATCTGGTATAAGTTTGTAATCTGTGGACCTTCAGAGTGTTGATGAAACAAAAAATTGCGTCTGGGTTGAATACAACAGGCAACATGCGGACGTTTCTCCCTGGGAGTAATGTCTCTAACAGTTTACGGTTTGATCGTTCCCTGCAAGACCAGTAGAGTTTCCGAAACTCATTTGGAGTCATTCTGTACTTAGTTGACCCTCAGAGTGAGGATCCAACACAGAAATTGCATCGTGATCGAATACAATATTCACCCTGCGGACTTTTCTCCATGGGAGTAATGTCTCTAACTGTCTACGCTTTGATCGTTCCCTGGAAGACGTGTAGTAGTTTACAAAGCACAACTAGAGGCATTCAGTAATCTTTGGACACTCAGAGTGTTGATGAAACACAGAAATTGCATCGGGATGGAATACAACAGGCACCATGTGGACTTTTCTCAATGGGAGTAAAGTCTCAAAATGTGTATGTTCTGATCGTTCCATGGCTGACCAATAGTAGTTTCCGAATCGCATCTGGATGCATTATGTAACCTGTATACCTTCAGAGTGTTGATGAAACACAGATAATGCATCGGGATTAAATACAACAGGCACCATGCGGACTATTCTCCTTGTGAGTAATGTCTCAAAATGTCTACGCTTTGATCGATTCCTGGGAGACCAGTAGCAGTTTCCGAAGCCCATCTGGAGGCATTCTGTAATATGTGGACTTTTAGAGTGTTGATGAAACAAAAAATTGCATCGGGATTGAATTCAACAGGCACCATGCGGACTTTTCTCCATGGGAGTATGTCTCAAACTGTCTACGCTTTGATCCTTCCCTGGAAGGCCAGTAGTAGTTTCCGAAGCACACCTGGAGGCATTCTGTAATCTGTGGACCTTCAGAGTGTTGATGAAACACAGAAATTGCATCGGGATTGAATACAACAGTGACCATGCGGACCTTTCTCCATGGGAGGCATGTCTCAAACTTCCTACGCTTTGATCGTTCCCTGGAAGACAAGTAGTAGTTTCCCAAGCAAATCCGGAGGCATTCTATAATCTGTGGGCCTTCAGAGTGTTGGTGAAACACAGAAATTGCATCGAGATGGTGTACAACCTTTACCATGCGGAATTTTCTCCATGGGAGTAATATCTCAAACTGTCTATGCTTTGATCTTTCCCAGGAAGACCATTAGTAGTTTCCGAAGTACATCTGGAGGCATTCTGTAATCAGTGGACCTTCAGAGTGTTGGTGAAACAAAGAAATTGCATCGTGATGGAATACAACATTCATCATGCGGACTTTTCCCCATGTAAGAAATGTCCTAAACTGTCAACGCTTTGATCATTCCCTGGAATACCAATTGTAGTTTCCGAAGCACATCTGGAGGCAGTTTGTAATCTGTGGACCTTCAGAGTGTTGATGAAACATAGAAATTGCATCGCGATTGAATACAACAGCCACCATGCGGACTTTTCTCCATGGCAGTATTGTCTCAAAGTGTTTACGCTTTGATCGATTCCTGATAGACCAGTAGTAGTTTCCGAAGCCCATCTTTAGGCATTCTGTAATTTGTGGACTTTCAGAGTGTTGATGAAACAAAAAATTGCATCGTGATTGAATTCAATATGCACCATGCGGAGTTTTCTCCATGTGAGTAATGTCTCAAACTGTCTTCGCTTTGATCGTTACCTGGAAGACAAGTAGTAGTTTCCCGAAGCAAATCTGGAGGCATTCTATAATCTGTGGACCTTCAGAGTGTTGGTGAAACACAGAAATTTCATCGAGATGGTATACAACATTCACCATGCGGATTTTTCTCCATGGGAGAAGTGTTTCAATCTGTCTACGCTTTGATCGTTCCCTGAAAGAACAGTAGTAGTTTTCGAAGCACATCTGGATTCATTCTGTAATCTGTGGATCTTCAGAGTGTTCATGAAACTCAGAAAGTGCATCGGCATTGAATACAACTGGCACCATGCGGATGTTTCTCCATGGGAGTAATGTCTCAAACTGTCTAGGTTTACATCGTTCCCTGGAAGACCAGTAGTATTTTCCGAACTACATCTGGAGGCACTCTGTAATCTTTGGACCTTTAGAGTGTTGATGAAACACAGAAATTGCATCGCGATTGAATAACACAGGCACCATGCGGACTTGTCTCAATGGGAGTAATGTCGCAAAGTGTCTACGCTTTGATTGTTCCCTGGAAGACCAGTAGTAGTTTCCGAATCACATTTGGTATCATTCTGTAATCTTTGGACCTTCAGAGTGTTGATGAAACAGAGAAATTGCATCGTGATTGAATACAACAGGCAGCATGTGGACTTTTCTCCATGGGAGAAATGTGTCAAACTGTCTACGCTTTGATCATTCCCTGGAGGACCAGTAGTATTTTCCGATGCATATCCGGAGGCATTATGTAATCTGTGGACCTTTAGAGTGTTGATGAAACAAATAAATTGCATCGGGATTGAATACAAAAGGCACCATGAGGACTTTTCTGCATGGGAGTAATGTCTCAAACTGTCTACGTTTTGATTGTTCCCTGGAAGACCAGTAGTAGTTTCCGAATCACATTTGGTATCATTCAGTAATCTTTGGACCTTCAGAGTGTTGATGAAACACTGAAATTGCATCGAGATTAAATACAACAGCCACCATGCGGACTTTTCTCCATGGGAGTAATGTCTTAAACTGTCTACGCTTTGGTCTTTCCCCGGAAGGCCAGTAGTAGTTTCCGAAGCACATTTTGAGGAATTCTGTAAACTGTGGAGAATCTGAGTGTTGATGAAACACCTAAATTGCATCATGATGGATTACAACATTCACCATGCGGACTTTTCTCCATGGGAGTATTTTCTCAAACGGTATACGCTTAGTTCGTTCCCTTGAAGACCAGTAGTAGTTTCCCAAGCAAATCTGGAGGCATTCTATAATCTGTGGACATTCAGTGTGTTTAAGAAACACAGAAATTGCATCGGGATGGAATAGAAAAGCCTCCATACGCGCGTTTCTTCATGGGAGTAATGTCTCCAACTGTCTACACTTAGTTATTTCCCTGTAGGACCAGTAGTAGTTTCCGAAGCACATCTGGAGGCAATCTGTAATCTGTGGACCTTCAGAGTGTTGGTGAAACACATAAATTGCATTGCGATTGAATACAACAGGCACCATGCTTACTTCTGTCCATGTGAGTAATGTCTCAAACTGTGTACGCTTTTATCGTTCATTGGCAGACCAGTAGTAGTTTCCGAACCACATCTGGAGGCATTCAGTAACCTTTGGACCTTCAGAGGTTTGATGAAACACAGAAATTGATAAGGGATTGAATACAACAGGCACCATGCGGACGTTTCTATATGGGAGGAATGTCTGAATCTGACTACGCTTAGATATTTCCCTGGAGGACCAGTAGTATTTTCCGAAGCACATCTGGAGGCATTCTGATATCTGTGGACCTTGAGAGTGTTCATGAAACAAAGAAAGTGCATCAGGATTGAATACAACAGGCACCATGCGGATGTTCCTCCATGGGAGTAATGTCTCAAACTGTCTAGATTTACATCGTTCCCTGGAAGACCAGTAGTAGTTTCCGAATCACACCTGGAGGCACTCTGCAATCTTTGGACCTACAGAGTGTTGATGAAACACAGAAATTGCATCGGGATTGAATACAACAGGTACCATGCGGACTTTTCTCCATGGGAGTAATGTCTCAAACTGTCTACGCTTTGATCGTACCCTGGAAGACCAGTAGTAGTTTCCAAAGCATATCTGGAGGCATTAAGTAATCTTTGGACATCAGAGTGTTGATGAAATAACAGAAATTGAATCGGCATTGTATACAACAGGCACCATGCGTACTTTTCTCCATGGGAGTAATGTCTCAAATTGTCAACGGTTTGATCGTTCCTGGGAGACCAGTCATAGATTCAGAAGCACATCTGGAGCCATTCTTTAATCTGCGGACATTCAGATTGTTGAAGAAACACAGAAATTGCATCGGGATTGAATACAACAGGCGTCATGGAAGTAATGTCTCAAACTGTCAGCACTTTGATCATTCCCTGGAAGAACCAGTAGTAGTTTCCAAATCACATATGGAGGCATTCAGTAATCTTTGGACCTTCAGAGGTTTGATGAAACACAGAAATTGATAAGGGATTGAATACAACAGGCACCAGGCGGACGTTTCTCCATGGGAGGAATTTCTGAAACTGTCTACGCTTAGATATTTCACTGGAGGACCAGCACCAGTTTCCGAAGCACATGTGGAGGCATTCTATAATCTGTGGACCTTCAGAGTGTTGGAGAAACAAACTATTGCATCGTGATGGAATACACCATTCACCATGCGGAATTTTCTCCATGGGAGTAATGTCTCACACTGTCTACGCTTTGATCCTTGCCTGCAAGACCAGTAGTTGTTTCCGAAGCACATTTGGATGCATTCTGTAATCTGTTGACCTTCAGAGTGTTGATGAAACACCGAAATTGCATCGTGATAGAAAACAACATTTACCAAGCGGACTTTTCTCCATGGGAGTACTTTCTCAAACGTCTACGCTTTGACCGATTCCTGGGAGACCAGTAGTAGTTTCCGATGCAAATCTGGATGCATTCAGGAATCTTTGGGCATTCAGAGTGTTGACGAAACACAGAAATTGCATCGGGATTGAATACAACAGGCACCATGCAGACTTTTCTCCATGGGAGTAATGTCTCTAACTGTTTACGCTTTGATCTATTCCTGGGAGACCTGTCATAGATTCCGAAGCACATGTGGAGGCATTCTGTAATCTGTGGACCTTCAGAGTGTTCATGAATCACAGAAAGTGCATCGGGATTAAATACAACAGGCACCATGCGGACTTTTCTCGATGGGAGTAATGTCTCAAACTGTCTACGCTTACATCGTTCCTGGAAGACCAGTAGTAGTTTCCGAAGCACATCTGGAGGCACTCTGTATTCTGTGGACGTCCAGAGTGTTGATGAAACATAGAAATTGTATTGTGATTATATACAACAGGCACCATGCGGACTTTTCTCCATGTTAGTAATGTCTCAAACTGTCTACGCGTTGATCGTTTACTGAAAGACCAGCAATAGTTTCCGAAGCAAATCTGGGGGCATTCTGAAATCTGTGGACCTTCAGAGTGTTAATGAAACACAGAAAGTGCATCGGGATTGAATACAACAGGCACCATGCGGATGTTCCTCCGTGGGAGTAAAGGCTCAAACTGTCTGGATTTACATAGTTCCCTGGAAGACTAGTAGTAGTTTCCGAAGCACATCTGGAGGCACTCTGCAATCTTTGGACCTTTAGAGTGTTGATGACACACAGAAATTGCATCGGGATTGAATACAACAGGTACCATGCGGACTTTTCTCCATGGGAGTAAAATCTCAAACTGTCTACGGCTTGATCGTTCCCTGGAAGACCAGTAGTATTTTCCAAAGGACATCTGGACGCATTCAGTAATCGTTGGACATTCAGAGTGTTGATGAAACACAGAAATTGCATCGGCATTGAAAACAACAGGCACCATGCGGACTTTTCTCCATGGGAGTAATGTCTCAAACTGTCTACGCTTTGATCGTTCACTGAAAGACCAGCAATAGTTTCCGAAGCACATCTGGAGGCATTCTGAAATCTGTGGACCTTCACAGTGTTCATGAAACACAGAAAGTGCATCGGGATTGAATACAACAGGAACCATGCGGATGTTCCTCTGTGGGAGTAAAGTCTCAAACTGTCTGGATGTACATAGTTCCCTGGAAGACTAGTAGTAGTTTCCGAAGCACATCTGGAGGCACTCTGCAATCTTTGGACCTTCAGAGTGTTGATGACACACAGAAATTGCATCGGGATTGAATACAACAGGTACCATGCGGACTTTTCTCCATGGGAGTAATATCTCAAACTGTCTACGGCTTGATCGTTCCCTGGAAGACCAGTAGTAGTTTCCAAAGGACATCTGGACGCATTCAGTAATCGTTGGACATTCAGAGTGTTGATGAAACACAGAAATTGCATCGGCATTGAAAACAACAGGCACCATGCGGACTTTTCTCCATGGGAGTAATGTCTCAAACTGTCTACGCTCTGATCGTTCCCTGGAAGACCAGTAGTAGTTTCCGAAGCACATCTGGAGTCATTATGTAATCTGTGGACCTTCAGAGTGTTGATGAAACACAGAAATTGCATCGGGATTGAATACAACAGGCACTAGATTTTTCTCTATGGGAGTAATGTCTCAAACTGTCTACGCTTTGATCGTTCCCTGGAAAACCAGTAGTAGTTTCCGAAGCACATCTGGAGGCATTCAGTAATCTTTGGACATTCAGAGTGTTGATGGAACACAGAAATTGCATCAGCATTGAATACAACAGGCAACATGGGGACTTTTCTCCATGGGAGTAATGTCTCAAACTGTCTACGCTTTGATCGTTCCCTGGAAGACTAATAGTAGTTTCCAAAGCACAACTGGAGGCATTATGTAATCGGTGTACCTTCAGAGTGTTGATGAAAGATAGAAATTGCATCGGAATTTAATACAACAGGCACCATGCGAACTTTTCTCCATGGTTGGAGAGGAATGAAGAAAATTGGGATGTGGAAGTAGGTGAGAACCAAAGATTATGCAACACTGAGTCTGTGACAATGGCAAAAAAGAAGAGAGACAGTGTGTCAGTGAGAAGATACAGCAGCAGTAGGAAGGAGTGAAACAGATAGTAGCACTAAGATAGAGCAAGGCAGAGACAGTGACAGCAAGAGGAAATACTACTACTACTACTACTACTACTAGTAGTACTACTAGTAGTGGTAGTAGTAGTAATAGTAGTAGTGAGTGAGTGAGAATGGGCAAGCCGCTGTGAGGGGTATGAGTGACATATTAGTGAGAAGAGAACAAGTATATTTGTGTACCAAAAGTTTTGGGAAATTTTTGGGAAGGTGCTGTGTAAAGTAGGATGAGGCAGCTAGAATCAGATTTTTCAGTCAATTATTTAAAAAGTAGCATATACACTTATTTGTGTTTAGAGAGGAGCATTTTCCCATTGGTAGATAAAACACTCAAAAAATATTACGTGTAACTGAACCAAGACATCAGATTCTTCCATTTTGTCCCTATATAATACTTAAAATGCTGAGATGAAGTGGGAGATATGATGCTGCGCGAAGAGTTTGACAGCACTGAAAGACCTAAGTTGAAACAAGGCCCTGGGAGTAGGCAACATTCCTTTAGAACTACTGACAGCCTTAGGAGAGCCAGTCCTGACAAAACTCTACCATCTGGTGAGCAAAATGTATGAGACAGGTGAAATAACCTCAGAAGTCAAGAAGAATATAATAATTCCAATCACAAAGAAAGCAGGTGTTGACAGATGTGAAAATTACCGAACTATAAGTTCAATAAGTCACAGGTGCAAAATACTAACGAGAATTCTTTACGGATGAATGGAAAAACTGGTAGAAGCTGACCTCGGGGAAGATCAGTTCGGATTCCGTAGAAATATTGGAACACGTGCAGCAACACTGACCCTATGACTTATCTTAGAAGCTAGATTAAGATAAGGCAAACCTGTGTTTATAGCATTTCTAGACTTGGAAAAAGCTTTTGACAATGTTGGCTGGAATACAGGGAGTCGTTTCTGAAAGTATTTGTATGGAGTGTAGCTATGTATGGAAGTGAAACATGGATGATAAATAGTTGGACAAGAAGAGAATAGAAGCTTTCAAAATTTGGTGCTACAGAAGAATGCTGAAGATTAGATGGGTAGATCACATTACTAATGGGGAGGTATTGCATAGAATTGGAGAGAAGAGGAGTTTGTGGCACAGCTTGACTAGAAGTAGGGATTGGTTGGTAGGACATGTACTTAGGCATCAAGGGATCACCAATTTAGTATTGGAGGGCAGTGTGGAGGGTAAAAATCATAGAGGGAGACCTAGAGATTAATACACTAAGCAGATTCAGAAGGATGTAGGCTACAGTATGTACTGGGAGATGAAGAAGCTTGCACAGGATAGAGTTGCATGGAGAGCTGCATCAAACCAGTCTCAGGACTGAAGATCACAACAACAACAACAACAACAACACTAAAAATCTTGAAAACGGCTTAATGTTTTTCCCATTTGTGTGTTATTATTAGTGTATCAAAGAAATAAAAGAAGAAACTACTCCGTCTTCATCAGTGACCCATTATAAAGTTAGTTAGTTACACATTCCATGGACAATTTTGTATGACAGATTGTAATGATGTGGAGAAAGTCATTTTACATTGACATTCCAAGTTAATTTGTACATATAATTACTTTCCGATCATTTCCTAGTTTGTGTTTTTTCTTTATTATTTACAAAAAGAAAAGTGTGTTCAGATTTAAGTAAGTAATTACTGTTCACCATAGTATCCTTTGCATCACATACATGATGTAGGTATTGTCATAATGAGATACAGCATACATACATCACAATTCTAGATGTTAATATAACTAATATGAAATTAACATTATACAATGTGTTTAAAAAATTTCATAATGGACTAATGGATTGGTATTAGATGTGCCCTATAACAATTCTGACATACAAGCAGTACACTTCAAGAAACAAGAATATACAAACAATATTTAATATTTACAATCAGAACAGCATGTTTGAATGACAATGAAAAGAAAACAAGTGGTTATTAGTCATCAAGGAATTCAAAATACTCATCCATGATATAGAAACATTAATTTAATACTTAAGTTTTATTTCTGACTTAAATTTTTTGTCATTCATAATTCCCTTGATCTAAATTGACAGTGTGTTATACAGCTTTATTCCATAATGGCTCAACCTGTTTTGAGTTTTTGTTTTTATAGCTCTTTCTACATGCAGATTCTTACTGACGTGTGTTGTACTTCTGTAAATCTGAATTCATATGTAAATTACTTGTGTGTGTACTTCTATCAGACATACTTTTGAATATGAACAACAATGGTACTGTAAGTATTATTAAATGCATGAATAAGGGCTTGCAGTGTGTTTGTGGTGAGCTGTATTTAATAATTTTAATGACATTTTCCTGTCATTTCAAAGTATCTGCAAGTGAGGTTTTTTGACACCTCAGAACATTCTTCTATAAGATACAGCAGACTGGAAATAAGCAAAATACACTAACGTTGTACATTGTTTGTAACAAATTCCATAAATTATGCTCGGTGCAAAACATGCAGAATTGAGTTTTTTGGATATGTAAATGCAATGGCTTTTCCAGCAGAAGACATGGTCAGTGTGCATGCCCAATAATTCTGTAAACTTTACTTTCTCTATTTCGTGGGCACTCAATAAAAACTGGAGGATATACTTCTCATTTCCTTTACTGTACTGTAGGTAATTTATTTTATTTAAATTAAATGTTAACTTATTAGGAAGAAACTGCTGCAGCACGCATTTCACAAATTTTTCAGCAGTAATAGATAAGGATTTTCCATCATCACCAAATTATGGTTGTATGGTCTGCAAATAACATCATTTTTGACAAACTGTTTGGGCTTTTAATGTCAATTATATAGATCAGAAATTATAGGTGGGGCCATGAACAGTACCCTACAGGACACCTTTTGCCACCCTCTTAGCATCTTATAGCCACTTTATTTTTTGCCTGTTTTGAGACCCTGTGAGTTCCAAAACCTGTGTTCTATGTTGTAGATAGGATTAAGTTAGTTCCTTGCCAATATCTTTGATACTATAGCTTCCAGTTTCTCATGGAGTATTTAGTGGTTTACTGTATCAAAGGCATTGATAAGATCTTGGTTGATTGCTACAACACTTTTGTTATGGTCGAAATTCCTTCTGGCTCCTTCATGAGGCTTGTATGGCTCCTGTGTTATAACCTGTATGAAAGCTGTGTTGATTACAATTCAGAAGATTGGAGGTGTCGAGATAGCTTATGATCCTGATTTTCATCAACTTCCTAAAGATTTATGAAAGAGATTGAAGGAGGGACATACGTCTGCAGTTTTCTACCTAGCATGAATACCCATTTTTGAACAGAGTTCTAACCTTAGAAATTTTCATCCTCTGTGTGAACACACCTTCACTGAATGAGAAATTGGCAGTATGTACCTGTGGCTACAAAATTTGTGGCGCGACTTTTTTATTTGTGACACTTGCACTTTATCCATTTCTGCAGACATTTTTGGCCTCAGACTATTAATTACTTCCACATTTCATATTCATTAGTGGAACTTGGAACTTATTCTCCTACTGATGCCTACTTTGGTGTTGGTTTTTACTTTTGTTTGTTAAAGTTCATGCTTAGTTTCTCAAGTACACTTAGAAAGTAGTTAATAATGTAATTGAGCAATGCTTCTTTTTTTAGTTGATTGTTATCTCCAGATATAAGTATAGTCTCCTGTTCCTTACTGCTTTTCCCAGTTCTCTTTAACTATTTACCATGTTCTGCTTGATTCATTGTCTGACTCCCTTACCAATCTATAATTATGTAATATGTATGCTACATTAATTATCCTTTTTATACACTTACATTTGCAGTTTCATACTTTTTTTTTTAGTGTCAGAAAAAAATTTCACTTCAGTGTAGAAGTTTCTCAGTGTGTTTTTGTAAGTGTATGTGAGTGGACTTTCATGAATCTTTATAGACAGCACATTTCCAGATCTATCATGGAAAGAGAGAACATGGCATTTGTATTTGTTTGTGACAATACGTATGCCGAGGATTGGTCAGTCAGTGTGGTAGTAAACTGGTGGCAGTTTTCAGGGGAGAAAATTCTTTTGTACCTATGATGTACTATTGTTGTATTTACGGGAAGTGTGAGAACTGTAATGAGTGCATTGTGGTCAGATAAGCCTAGGTCAATGTTCCTTACTTCTATATCTGAGGTTTCTAGATTTGAAGATGTATTGTCTATGAAACTTTTTGAAGAGTTTGTTAGCATAGCTGGGATATTTATACACATGCCGGAAAAGTTTTGCATCATCCCAGTTCCAAGAACTCCTGAAGATAGATGTTGACTGTGGATATTGTATTACAGACACAGTCCCTTTGACTGTTAAGAGATGTCACTAAACCCACCCAAAGATGTAAACAACCATGCATGAGCAGCACCTATTAGACGGAGGGGCTCCGACAGCCAATAAGTTCGAGTCATTCCACCTGGAAGGAGGTAGACAGCTCATGTTGTCTGAAGTTCAGCCATGCCTAGATGGCCAATACTGTGGTTTGATCACATCCACTTAGTTACTTTGTGCTAGGAAGGTCTCTCAACAGGGGAAGTGTCCAGGCATCTCGAAGTGAACCAAAGTGATAATGTTCAAACATAGAGGACCTACAGAGATACAGGAACTCCTGATGACAATCCTCGCTCAAGCCACCCAAGGGCTACTACTGCAGTGGATGACTGCTAGCTATGGATTATGGCTCATAGGAACCCTGACAGCAATGCCAGAATAATGCTTTTTGTGGAGCCACAGGATGTTGTGTTATGACTCAAACTGTGCACCACAGGCTGTATGATGGGCAGCTCCACTCCTGACATCCATGGTGAGGTTCATTTTTGCAACCATGACAACATGCAGTGTCTTACAGATGGGTCCAACAACATGCTGAACAGACCACTCAGGATTGGCATCACATTCTCTTCACTAATGAGTATCATATATGCCTTCAACCACACAATCGTTGGAGACGTGTTTAGAGGCAACACGGTGAAGCTGAACATCTAAGACACACTGTACAGCAGGTGTAGTTTCATTATGTGGGGCTGATGTATGTTGCTGCTGGTCATGGAAGGCATCATAATGGCTGCATGATACATGAATGCCATTCTCCAACCAATAGCGCAATGATATCGGCAGCATATTCATGAGGCATTAATTGTTGTGGACGAGAATTCATACCCCCATGAATGACTTCCTTGGGATAATTATATTGTTTAACTAGAGTGGCCAGCATGCTCTCCAGACAGAACCCATCAAACTTGTCTGGGATTTATTGAAAATGGCTTTTTATGGATAACATGACCCGCCAACCACTCTTGGGGATCTATGCCACATCGCCGTTGAGGACTGTGACAATCTGGACCAATAGTGCCTTGATTAACTTGTGGATGGTATGCCATGACAAATACAGGCATGCATCAATGCAAGTGGATGTGCTATTGGGTATTAGAGGTACCAGTGTATACAGAAATCTGGACCCCTACCTGTGAAGGTATCACTGTATAGTGGTACAACATGCAGTGTGTGGTTTTTATGAGCAATAAAAAGGGCAGAAATGTTGTTTATGTTGATTTCTATTCCAATTTTCTGTACAGGTTCTCTACTCTCCAACTCTAGGGAATGAGGTTATGCAAAACTTTTTTGATGTGCGTATTAGAATAAAAGTTGAAACTACATAGAAAGTTAAGGACCGGAATTTTAATTGCACTGTGTACCAACATATTGACATTATAAAGTCCCCAGATACAATTATTGACTTTTTCTCACCACATAAGATGCGCAGTCTAATTAATAAAAATGTCTGGATCACAGTTCTAGTTTCTAGAACACTTTCACAGCTGCAACACTTTCTATACCAAGAAGTCCCTTCCATACAGCCTAGTCATCCATGGCTGTTGCATCAGTAGTGATGAGCAGTTCCTCTGAAAATATGCTGAGGATCTCACTGAGGCCTTCACACACTGTTATTACCTTCCCAGCTTCATACAACAACACATCCCCATGCCTTATTGCTCCAGTCACCCACCACCTATCAAAGGTGCAGCATTCCACTCATGACATGGTAGCACAATCAGGACTGGAGCAACCATATCATATTCTCCTTCTCCCCTGCAGGTCCGGGGTATTCCTGCCTGTCGTACAAGGTGACTAAAAGGAGTTTCACATGTTTCAGCCTTTATGTGATGGCCCCCTGTAGGGTTTGACTTCCATTCTTCAAACTTTTCCAAAAGAATGAGCCAACTGGAGAAGGGAGCCTTAAAAGGTCCATCGTGTTCTTCGTGAATTAAGATCTTTAGACCCATAACCACACAGGCATTGTGCTGCTGATGACTGCACTGTTAACTCCCTGCATATGCCAAGGGGTAGATGCCCATCCTCCTGAGGCATCAGGACTCATAGCAAAGGCCATCCTATCAGGTGGCGCCTGTTGGGAGGGCCCCTGGTCAGAGTGGGCGGCATCAGGGTGGATGACAAACGATGAAGCGCAGTCCATCATCTGTTGCTGGTGGTGAAACACCAGCAGTCTCTAAGCGATCACAAGCACAATTCAACACACAACAGTACAACAAGTAAGAGCCTAAATGTGGTCCAGGGTATCACATTTCATAGAGACATTCTTTTGCAGTCCGAAATTGAGCTGCTGGCCAATTTAGAGTGACGAGGTGTAAATTTCGTCCAGCATGTCCACCGGGGTCGGAAGGATAATGAGGTTGCCAGCGGTGCCTTCATATTGGCCTTTGAGGGTGATACATTGTTCGAGAAGGTCAAGGTGATGGTCTACTGGTGTGATGTAAGGCCCTTTATCCACCCCCCAACTCGGTGCTAGAAGTGCTGGAAGTTCAGCAATATGTTTTCCCCCACTACTTCCAGTGTCACAAACCAAGATTTTGGATGTCCATCACATCCCAATACTCCATGTGCACGGCCTTCCACCTGTGTCAACTGCAGAGAGCACCATTCACCTTGCTCATCTGACTGCAGGATTCTCCAGAAAGAAAGGAGAATCATGGAGTACAAGACCCTGGAATGAATGACCTACACTGAGGATAAGAGAAAATTTGAACACCTGCATCCTGTGTGTATGACATAGTCTTGCACCACCCCTACAACAGTTCTGACACCATGAGCTCTGCCAAACCAGGTCACCTCTCAGAGCTGGTAGACTCACCTGCCCCCTTGATGTTGGAGAGCATTTCCATCCCTGTTGATCCTGCACCACCTACTTGAGGAGCAACACCACCCTGCCCCCCCCCCCCCCTGCCGCCCCCCGCCGCCCCCCGCCGCCACCATCATTGCGCAACAATCATGGCTGGAGCTGGAGAAACTTAAGTGTTCTTCAGCTTCTCTCCCTAGGAAGTGGTCCCTTGGGTCACTCCATTCCTAGGTATCTTCTAGTGGGAAACAGGACACCTGCCAGTGGCCAAAGAGCAAAAAAGCAGCTGGTTGTAGGACGTCACGCTCATCCTCAGTCCTGGAGACTGAGCCAGTGAAGTCCTCCCAGCCTGGGAAACCCAAGGAGCAGTGAGAGAAATTCAAAACGAAAACCGCTAAGACCAAAGAAGTTGCGGTCGCACCCACACCACGGCTACCTACAGGCTCTGCAGCTGAGGGTGGGGTGGAGATTTGGGCACCTGCTAAGTACCTACACTCCTGGAAATTGAAATAAGAACACCGTGAATTCATTGTCCCAGGAAGGGGAAACTTTATTGACACATTCTTGTTGTCAGATACATCATATGATCACACTGACAGAACCACAGGCACATAGACACAGGCAACAGAGCATGTACAATGTCAGCACTAGTACAGTGTATATCCACCTTTCGCAGCAATGCAGGCTGCTATTCTCCCATGCAGACGATCGTAGAGATGCTGGATGTAGTCCTGTGGAACGGCTTGCCATGCCATTTCCACCTGGCGCCTCAGTTGGACCAGTGTTCGTGCCGGACGTGCAGACCGCGTGAGACGACGCTTCATCCAGTCCCAAACATGCTCATTGGGGGACAGATCCGAAGATCTTGCTGGCCAGGGTAGTTGACTTACACCTTCTAGAGCACGTTGGGTGGCACGGGATACATGTGGACGTGCTTTGTCCTGTTGGAACAGCAAGTTCCCTTGCCGGTCTAGGAATGGTAGAACGATGGGTTCAATGACGGTTTGGATGTACCGTGCACTATTCAGTGTCCCCTCGACGATCACTTGAGGTGTACGGCCAGTGTAGGAGATTGCTCCCCACACCATGATGCTGGGTGTTGGCCCTGTGTGCCTCGGTTGTATGCAGTTCTGATTTTGGCGCTCACCTGCACGGCGCCAAACACGCATACGACCATCATTGGCACCAAGGCACAAGCGACTCACATCGCTGAAGACGACACGTCTCCATTCGTCCCCCATTCACGCCTGTCGTGACACCACTGGAGGCGGGATGCACGATGTTGGGGCGTGAGCGGAAGACGGCCTAACGGTGTGCGGGACCGTAGCCCAGCTTCATGGAGACGGTTGCGAATGGTCCTCGCCGATACCCCAGGAGCAACAGTGTCCCTAATTTGCTGGGAAGTGGCGGTGCGGTCCCCTACGTCACTGCGTAGGATCCTACAGTCTTGGCGTGCATCCGTGCGTTGCTGCGGTCCAGTCCCAGGTCGACGGGCACGTGCACCTTCCGCCGACCACTGGCGACAACATCGATGTACTGTGGAGACCTCACGCCCCACGTGTTGAGCAATTCGGCGGTACGTCCACCCGGCCTCCTGCATGCCCACTATATGCCCTCACTCAAAGTCCGTCAACTGCACATACGGTTCACGTCCACGCTGTCGCGGCATGCTACCAGTGTTAAAGACTGTGATGGAGCTCCGTATGCCACGGCAAACTGGCTGACACTGACGGCGGCGATGCACAACTGCTGTGCAGCTAGCGCCATTCAACGGCCAACACCGCGGTTCCTGGTGTGTCCGCTGTGCCGTGCGTGTCATCATTGCTTGTACAGCCCTCTCGCAGTGTCCGGAGCAAGTATGGTGGGTCTGACACACCGGTGTCAATGTGTTCTTTTTTCCATTTCCAGGAGTGTAGATCTTGCCAGACCCTCTCACATGATGGATATAGACTATTCAGGCAATAAATCAGTGGAAGCAGGTGACTGTGAGCCATACAGTGCTTCACTGAATTTTCCGTGCCTTCCCAGTCTCACGATGTCATCGTCCAGTGCAACTGTGGTGGTTTTATCCACTGCCTGGCTGAGCTACAGCAACTGTTGAGGTTTAAACCTGCCATCTGCATTGCCCTCCAGGTAACCTGGTTCTCTGCCCTCCGTGACTATAAGGCATATTACAGCAACCACAGTGACTATAATCGATTGACAGGTGGAGTTTGCGTTTATGTTCTAAACTCAGTCTGTAGTGAACATGTGCCCCTTCAAAACTCTCTTGAAGCTGTGGCTGTCAGAATAAAGATGATGCAGGAAATAACTGTCTGAAATGTATATCTTCATCTAGATGGTGCAGTACCCCTGAATGTATTAGCTGCACTAATTGATAAACTGCCTAAACCTTTCCTTCTTCGGGAAGATTTTAATGCCCATAACCCCTTGTGGGGTGGTACCATAGTTACTGGGCGAGGCAGAGTTGTCGAAATTTACTGTTGCAATTTGACCTCTGACTCTTAAATACTGGGGCAGCCACATCTTTCAGTGTGGCTCATGGGAGTTACTCAGCCATTGACGTATCAATCTGCAGCCCAGAACATCTCCCATCCATCCACTGAAGAAGACATGACTACCTGTGTGGTAGTGAGCACTTCCCCATCTTCCTGGCAGTGCCCCAGCATCAGGCACACAGATGCCTGCCCAGATGGGCTTTGAACAAGGCTAACTGGGTAACTTTCACCTTAGCTGTCACCGCTGAATCTCCCCTACATTGTAATATCGATGTGATGGTTGAGCAGATGACTAGCACAATTGTTTATGTCACAGAAAACGGAATCCCTCGCTCTTTATGTTGCCCAAGGAGTAAGGCAGTCACTTGGTGGTCGCCGCAAATCGTTCAAGCAATTGAAGAGTGTCTGCAAGCTTTACAGCCCGTAAGTGGCACCCTTCCCTGGAGCACATCATAGTCTTTAAATGGCTCTGTGCCAGTGTTCGCTACCTTATCGAGCAACAGAAGGAGTGGTGTTGGGAGAGATAAGTCTCCACCATTGGAGGCGACATGTCTTCCCAAGTCTGGAAAAAGATCAAATGTCTCTTTGGGTACCAAGCCTCAATGGCTGTCCCTGGTGTTACCTTAAATGGCGAGTTATGTACCAACACAAATGCGATTTCCAGGCACTTTGCCGGGCACTGCATTGGATAATCATCCCCCAAGGTTTCGCACACTGGAACGGTGGCTGAAAGGTAATGTACTCTAATGCACTACATGCTGTGGTGAATCCTATAACGCCCCATTTACAAAGTGGAAGCTTTTCAGTGCTCTTGCACATTGCACCGACACAGTTCCTGAGCCTGACCGCATCCAGAGCCAGGTGATTAAACATATCTCATCTGACTACAAGTGACATATAATCATCATCTTCAACCGGCTATGGTGAGATTGTGTAAAAACGCACTTGATGTGGACAGGTATCACACCATCTGCCTCACCAATGTTCCTAAAAAGCAATGCCACAAGAGTGAGAATAAAACGGATTAAATGTGTAACACAAAACAGAAAGAAAGGAAAAGCCATAAGAATGAAGGGCACACTATGAACACTAAAAGGAACAAAAGAGGACAAGGAAACAACAGAAGAGAGTAAAACATGAAAGCAGATTACAGTGGCTGGCAAGCACGAGAATAGAAAGGGAAAGCCAGTGACTCTGCAACACATTAAAAACTCAACCGTAAAGCACTAGGCTGGAGGACACAGAGGGTCAAAGGATACACTAAACCCTATATAGAAGTATAAAACCCACTCTCACGGATAAAATGTAGAACTAAAGCTGCTGTGGAGTCATTGTGTCCAACACCGAAGGCAGGTTGGTGGGAAAGTTGAAAGTCTGTCACAGAGGGGTTAAATGTGAGTAGTCCAGCAAGAGGTGAACAACTGTCATTTGGAAGCCACAGCGACACTTAGGTGGCTTCTCGCAACAGAGTAGTTAACCATGCATTAGCCTCATATAGTCAATGCAGAGCCAGCAGAGGATGACTGATTCCCTGGGAGAGGCCTGCCTGGAAGACTTCCACACATTCATAGCCTCCTTAACGACATGCAGTTTGTTATGTGTGCTGTTATGCCATTCCATCTCCCAAAGCCAGAAAACCCCATGGTGTAGACAGAATGTAGGTCAGCTTCAGAGAATGCCTATCTCCAGAAGCAGTTTCCACATCGCCTGCTTGGGAGCCATTCCGTGGTTTATCAGTGGACCCCAGGACACGTCATTATCCCTGGCCATGAACTTGTATGATAGGCAGTTGTGAGAAAATGCAAATCACCAAAATGTAAGTAGTTACTCTTTTTAAAAAAAATTGTGAATTTAACTGTTTAATAATATGAAACTAACACAACTGTATCGTTATAAATCCCACTGATGATACCTTAGAACAGGAGAAGGTGAAAAGTGTATGGGATAAATAAAGTAACTAGCAGCAGGATAAGGCAGCTTTATTTACAAAACAAATTTTTATATGCTTGCTGCAGAGGATGGCCACACAAACAGACTTGTTATTCATGCCATGCCAGGCATTTCCACATGGCCCATACCAGAAATTCAGAAGAATCATCTGAACATCCATAAAACCATACAACACACAAAATTCAACATATGCAAATGTAACAATCTGGTACCTAAATATTCAATGTAAAAATTAAAAACAGTTCAACCACCACCCAAAAAGCAATGCATTCTGCTCAGAAAATATGGTTAAAATACGAGATAAAATCCCTAAGACTCTAAAAAACAAGAGTTAAATTATGAGTTGTATAAGACATATTTACAACTCGCAGACACCATAAATCATATGAAAGTTTTCTCCCATCTGGTCAACAGGGTCGAAAAGCTTACAAAAACTGCTGCACAAAGAATAGAAACAGTTCATAGAAGAAAGATCAACCAACTCAAAAAACTCCAGTTACAACATATTACCTTTACTCACACACACAAATTCTACCCAAGATTAGTGAACCTTACAGACACACAGTTAAACAGTAAAGAAAGACAGCTGTTGGAGAAAGGATGAAAATACAATCTAAATTCAGAAATAGATGAAGGTTACTTATGAAATCTAATTATAGAAGCATAAAGTGTTTTGACAAGGGATGATAGGAATGAAAATAGCAGTGTCAGCATTGGATTAACTAGAGAACTAGTAAAAAAAGAAATCCTGAATATAATAACCAGCATAAAAATGCAACAACACAAAACAACAAAAACTCAGATCTGCAACACTAGGAAAAATTAGGAGAAAACTACAAAAACAAAATGTTATCATTTTAAAATAATAATTCCAATCCCAAAGTAAGCAGGTGTTGACAGATGAGAAAATTACCAAACAATCAGTTTAATAAGTGACACCTGCAAAATACTAACATGAATGTTTTACAGACGAATGGAAAAACTAGTAGAAGCTGACCTCTGGGAGATCAGTTTGAATTCCATAGAAATACTGGAACACATGAGGCAATACTGACCTTACGACTTATCTTAGAAGAAAGATTAAGGAAAGGCAAACCTATGTTTCTAGCATTTGTAGACTTAGAGAAAGCTTTTGACTATGTTGATTGGAATACTCTCTTTCAAATTCTAAAGGTGGCAGCGGTAAAATACAGGGAGCGAAAGGCTATTTGCAATTTGTACAGAAACCAGATGGCAGTCATAAGAGTCGAGGGGCATAAAAGGGAAGCAGTGGTTGGGAAGGGAGTGAGACAGGGTTGTAGCCTCTCACTGATGTTATTCAATCTGTATATTGAGCAAGAAGTAAAGGAAACAAAAGAAAAATTCAGAGTAGGTATTAAAATCCATGGGGAAGAAATAAAAACTTTGAGGTACGCCTATGACATTGTAATTCTGTCAGAGTGAGCAAAGGACTTGGAAGAGAAGTTGAATGGAATGGATAGTGGCTTGAAACGAGGGTATAAGAAGAACATCAACAAAAGCAAAATGAGGATAAAGGAATGTAGTCGAATAAAGTCGGGTGATGCTGAAGGAATTAGATTAGGAAATGAGACACTTAAAGTAGTAAATGAGTTTTGCTATTTGGGGAGCAAAATAACTGATGATGGTTGAAGTAGAGAGGATATAAAATGTAGACTAGCAATGGCAAGGAAAGCGTTTATAAAGAAGAGAAATTTGTTAACATCGAGTATAGATTTAAGTGTCAGGAACTCTTTCCTGAAAGTATTTGTATGAAGTGTAGCCATGTATGGAAGTGAAACATGGATGATAACTGGTTTGGACAAGAAGAGAATAGAAGCTTTCGAAATGTGGTGCTAGAGAAGAATGCTGAAGGTTAGATGGGTAGATCACGTAACTAATGAGGAGGTATTGAATAGGATTGGGGAGAAGAGAAGTTTGTGGCACAACTTGACTAGAAGAAGGGATCAGTTGGTAGGACATGTTCTGAGGCATCAAGGGATCACCAATGTAGTATTGGAGGGCAGCATGGAGGGTAAAAATCATAGAGGGAGACCAAGAGAAGAATACACTCAGCAGATTCAGAAGGATGTAGGTTGCAGTAGGTACTGGGAGATGAAGAAGCTTTCACAGGATAGAGTAGCATGGAGAGCTGCATCAAACCAGTCTCAGGACTGAAGACCACAACAACAACAACAACAACAACAACAACAACAACAACATTTTAAAAGGAGACAAGTAGACCACAATATTACTGATACACAAAGAACAATACATTGAAAAAACACAAGAATTCATTTTACAAAATAGCATTACAAATTTAAAATCAGACATGACATTCAGATTAAAGACAAAAGTAAAAAAAAAAAAAAAGAAAACACACTCTGAAAAATATTGACATCATATTGGATAACATAGAGAAAAGAAAGTTGTCATAGATCAGTCCCACTGCGCTGGTTCTCCAAAGCCAACCAAAAATCCACAAACCAAATCTTCTGTGAGGCCAATACTGGATTTCAGAAACTCCCCCCACTTCAGAGCTTGCAGGATACATGTTAAAATTTCTGTCTGAAAATTTCAAAGTACAAGAAGACAGAACCATTAAAAACACTACACAGCAAATACAACGAACAAAAGATATAACCCTCCTTTCATTTGTTATAGAAATCATGTATTGCAACATACCAGTACCAGAAATGGTTCAAATGGCTCTGAGCACTATGGGACTCAACATCTGAAGTCATCAGTCCCTTAGATCTTAGAACTACTTAAACCTAACTAACCTAAGGACAACACACACACAGTCATGCCCGAGGCAGGATTCGAAATTGCAACCTTAGTGGCTGCGCAGTTCCTGACTGATGCGCCTAGAATGGCTTGGTCACACCAGCCAGGAGTACCAGAAGTAATAGAAATTATAGATAAGTACCTGAAAACTTATAGTCACCTTCCTGATGAACAGATTAAGGAAATATACACACTAATAAAGCTCATAACACAACAAAATTACTTCAAATTCAGTAATGAATTTTATTTAGAAGAAGATGGATTACCAATTGGGTCCCCAGTTTCAGAAGCCTTAGCAGATATTTTGGTAAACCACATTTAACAGATCATTTTCACAAAAATATTAGCAAAAGAATACAACATATTATAGTGGTTCAGATACATGGATGACATCCTTTGCTTAACAGATGTACCACAAAGAAAAATTGAAAAACTACATACTGACATCAGCAAGATCCATAAAAATATAAAATTCACAATTGAAAGAGAACAGAACAACCAAATTAACTTCCTGGATATAACAATAAGAAAACAGAACCATAAGCATATGTTTGAAATTTACCGTAAACCCACAGCAACAGACAATATGATTCCTCAGTCCTCTAAACAACCGCACACACAAAAGCAAACAGCACTTCAACACATGCTCCATAGACTCAACACAGTACCACTTGCCAAAGAAGGCAACCAAAAAGAATGGGACATAATGATGCAGGAGGCACAAAATAATGGTTACAACAGTAACACAGTAACAAAGCTTAACAACAAAATTAAAAGTAAAATAAAAGCAGAAAGCTCCAAACCACAGACAACAACACAACAGAACCAAACACAAACATGTAGTCCCATAACAACTGCACAGGATAATCAGAAAAAGTTGAAAGAAAACAGTAGATGATACACAATGACATACAAACGCAAACTCACCTATCAAATCACCAACATTTTCAAGAGATAAGGAATAAACATAGCAGACACAATAGACAGTTCTGTTCAAAAATACACCCCAAAACTGACAAATAACAGAGACATATACCAGAAAGCAGGTATATATCAGCTACAGTGTAACACTTGTGAAGGCAGTTACATAGAGCAAACAGGGGAACATCTGATGTCAGATAAAAAAACACATGAGAGTTTGGAAATATGGGACAAACCACATCACATTTGCAGAATGCCTAAGAGAAAATGACCACAAACCAACCATTAGAGACAATGACATAAAATAATTATAATTGACAGTAAAACAACACCTCCTAATAATGCAAGAAAATTACCACATACAGAAAACCAAAGCAGAAGGGAAAATCCTGTTGAATGACCAAGTACACATGCCAAGCCATTCATTATTTAAAATAATAGAATACCATCTGCAAAAAGGATTAATAAAATAATACAGTCCAATATAATAATAATAGAATCCAAAAAATCCATGAGCCCCTCCACAGAATATTGAAAGGAAAAGTCAAATCAGCTGTCGCTGTCACCAAAGTTTTCAACCACTCACTGATAGCTTGTATTCCCCCCTCCACTGCCCCCCCCCCACCCAAATTAAAACTCGTCAGCTCTATCCCCCTCCCTCCCTTTCTCTCAATCATACGCACACGCAGTAGAAACATCAGAAATAGAAGTTAGTCTCGAACATATACTTCGTTACATTTGCAACAAATAGGTAAATTTCTCAAAGAAGATGAAACAAATAATAGAGTTGCGATATTTACGTTGAGAAAAACAGTGTACGACGAAATAAATGTATTGAGTGACAAAGGAACAATAGTCGACCAAAGAAAGGGAAGAAATATGTTGAATGGTGTATGGAAGGTGAGAACACAAAAATGTGATTATATGGCAGTGATAAAAGTGGTAGTGTGACCTCCAGACCAGATGTGAGGATAAGCAAATTAGCAAATCATAAGTAATTACTTTTTTTTTACAAAGTGAACTGTTTAATAATCTAAAACTAACAAAATTGTATCATTATATATCCCACTGATGATGCCTTAGAACAGAAGGCGAAACATATATAGGATAAATAAAGTAACTAGCAGAAGGAAAAGGAAGATTTATTTACAAACCAAAAATATATATCATAGTACCCTGGAATGGGGAATGTATTAAGCACTATCTTTTACATCCCTTCCACAGTAGTATTCCACTGACCACTGAACCTAGAGAATATCACTACTACACAACCCCTGCTTGCTGCCCTTTACCTCATGGCTCATGCCCCTGTAATAGACATAGATGCAAGACTTGTCCCATACATCCTCCCTCCACCACCTACTCCAGTCCACTCACAATTATCGCTTGCCCAATCAAAGACAATGCTACCTGTGAAACCAGTCATGTGATCCAAGAGCTAAGCTGCAACCACTGAGCTGTATTTTATGTTGACACGGCAACTGACAAAATGTATGTTCACATGAATGACAACCAAAATCCTGTTATGAAGAAACAGTTGGGCCAATCAATTGCTGAGCATGCTGCGCAGCATGACATTTGTCATTTCAGTGACTGCTCCACAGCCTGTGCCTTCTGGATTCTTCCCACCAACACCAACTTTTCTGAATTGCACTAGTGGGAACTCTCCCTACAGTATACCTTACATTTAAGTAACCCTCAACCTTCATTAGTCACTGTCTACCACCAAACTATACCATTCCTTGTTCCCATTCCAGAACTCAATTCCAGTAATGCACCCACAGTTTTTATAGCTACCTCCTTTTCTGATGGCCCTCCCACCCCCCTGCTGACATCTGTCTAATCTCCTGACTCCAACTAGCTGCCGTACTCTCTCCCCACTTTGTCCCTGTAACCGTCCACAAGCAGCACATAACTGTCCCCCTACCCTACTATATCTCCCTGCCCCATTCTCCTCCTTCCCTACCACCTGTTTGCTTCTCCCACCATGTGCTTCTGCTTGCAGTCTGGTCTTGGGTGCCAGAGCTTGTGTGCTTTTGTGTTTGTTTTCCTTGCTCTGATGAAGATTAGTTATGATTATTAATATGCAGCCAATATGCAAGGTATCAACATTCTATTAAGGAATGGGATTATCATTGTCTACCGTCAAAGAAAAGCTCTACAGTTGGGTGCATTTCCTTGAAGAAGCTTCTGGCTTTGAAACATTTAAAACACTGTGGGCTCAATCTTATTTCTGTTATCTCTCTCTGAAAATAATGCTAATAATCAAGAACATATATTTAAGATTATTTCTATTTTCTTTCATCTGTGATCAGATTCTACATATTTCCAAAAATTTACTTATTTTCAGTTTTAATATCTATTGAGCAATAGTGACTGTTTACTAGCACTGAAGTTAACTAAATCAAAACAATAGTTGTTAGCAACACTATCCCACAAGGATTTTTGTGCATGATCTTTCACACAGCACTGAAGATGAGCTCCCACTGTCGTATTTGTAGTCCTCTACTATTTCATGTTTCAGGTTCAGAACCCACTAAATTATTCAGATGTTCATCATCATGATTATGGTTCAAGTAAGGTTAAACCCTGTAATGGATAGAATGGGAACTTCATTGCAGAAGACAATAGAAAATATACCACAGGTGTTATGTCACATCAATAGTTGTGATACAAGCCGTTCAGAAGCTGTACAGTTTCAGAGGATCAGCACCTGAAATTACTGTTGATAGTTCCGTACTTAAAATGGATAGCCAGAAGTTTCTTTTATAAGTTCAAAATTATGAGCTCACTAATCTTTAATCATGTCTTTAAGATCCTGTTGGGGATGACCAGACCTCTTACAGTTTCTAATGATGTATGCAGACAGGTACTTAGTATGGACATCTGTGGAGCACAATACTTATTATCTCTTCAGAAAGTAAATGTGCACACAATACAGATGAAGTGATCAAAAGTTGTTTCTCATACAGTTAAGTAAAACACGGCAAAGAATGGTTGTTGTAAACACAAATATTACTAAACAAAACTGAAACACACACATAATGATATTTATTGCTCATAATTGTAAAATAAGTTCTCTCAGCCTGACTTAAATGAATGGAGAGGCAACACAAATAGTTCCCAAGAGTGGTCTAGAATGCAGCCTAGTTAAACTGAAGCCATACCTGAAGAAGATTAACAGCAGAATCAAGAAAGTGGAGTGAATGTAGGCCGTAAACAGATTTGTTCTACAGTATTAATGAATTATGTTAATTTATTATTGTTTACAAAACCTGTGAGCCAGAAGGCTAAGTTTTATTGGCTGTGGATATTGTCATTATATTTTGTTTGTAGCAGTATGTTACTTCGCATGAGCAGCGTCTATTCAAAAGTTCAATTCTAATTTATGCCTATGCATTGGAAATCAAGGGCTTATTATTATTATGGGACCCATCTTGCATATTAAAATGTAGTTACTGAAAAATCTGTAATTTGTAATTCAGGACTCTTGCTCATTAGTACTGGTGTCAATAGATATTAGAAAAATCAGATGATCAAAAGTGTATCAACAGATCCTGGAAATTCACAGCAATATGTCCATAACTGGCACTACAAATGTGGATAAAGTTAAACTAACAATTATCAATATCTGTTAATGCATATAACAAAGAAAGTTGCTGTGACTTACCAAATGAGAAAGTGATGGTAGATAGACACAATAAAAAATACACAAACACACACACAAATTTCAAACTTTCACAACCCATAGATGAAGCAACGTCTGTCTACCAGTGTTTTATCATTTGGTGAGTCACAGCATCTTTGTTTTTTATGTATATTTTTACCATGTGCAATGTTTCCCTCTATTATATTCAATATCTGTTAAGATAGTAAAGTTTACTGAAAAGAGCAAAAATAGCCCTTTAATTTGAAAGTGATCTTTCCTTCAAAATATACCTATTAACTCGTAAGACTTTGCATAAAGTATGAACTTCATCATCAGAATTTTGAAAATAAAGTTACCAAAAGGCTTATGAGGATCTTAATATACGATACGGGAGTGGTGCCACTGCTCCACACTTCTCTCCAGTGCTAAACTAGTGATCCGTTAACATCTTAGAATGCATCCTGTCCACTAATCCTTTCTTTTAGTCAGCTTGTGTAGGAAATTTCTTTTCTCTCCAAGTCCATTCACCCACCTTATGTTCAGTATACATCTGTAGCACCACATTTCAGAAGCTTCTATTCTCATCCTGTCTAAGCTGTTTGATATCCATGTTTCACTTCGTATATGACAACAATCAATACAAATGTTTCCAGAAAAATCTTTGTAACACCTAAATCTATAAACATGTTGTGAATATAGCAGTTCTATGTTGTGAATATTGCAGTTCTCTTTATTTCTGTGTCTAAGAAAATTAGAGAGAAATTTCCCCTCTCTTTTTTTTTCGGGCATGTTCATAGCTGTGTTTTCACACAAACCTGTTTCAGCATTTTCTGTACTATCTGAAGATAGCAAAAAAAAGTGCTGAAAAATGTCTCACTGAAAACAAAGCTACAAAGGTGTCTTGCATAAAGTGCAATTACTCTACAACCTAAGTTTATATTCAATGCTCCAAAATTTCTCTTCTTCAGAAACACTTTCCTCTCCATTGTCTGCCTAGATTTTATATCATCTCTACCTTGAACATCATTAGCGATTTTGCTGCCCAAATAGCAAAAATCATCGTCTTTAAGTGTCTCATTCATTAATCTAATTCCCTCACATCACCTGATTTAATTTGACAACATTCCATTATCTTCTTTTGCTTTTGTTTATGTTCATATCATATCTTCCTTTCAAGAACTGTCCATTCCGTGCAACTGCTCTTGCAGGTCCTTTGCTGTCTCTGACAGAATTACAATGTTGTCAGCAAACCTCAAAGTTTTTTATTTCTTCTCCATGTATTTTAATTCCTATTCTGAACTTTTCTTTTGTTTCTTTTACTGGTTGCCAAATATACAGTTTGAATAACGTCACGTATAGGCTACAACCCTGTGTCACTTGCTCCCCAACCACTGCTTCCCTTTCATGCCCCTCAACTGTTATAGCTGCCATCTGGTTCTGTAAAAATTTTAAATAGTCTTTCACTCCCTGTATTTCATCCCTGCTTCATAATTTGAAGAAGAGCATTCCAGTCAACATTGTCAAAAGCTTTCTCTAAGTCTACAAATGGTAGAAACATAGGTTTGCCTTTCCTTAATGCATCTTCTAAGATAAGTTGTAGGGTCAGTATTGTCACATGTGGTCCTACATTTCTCCAGAATCCAAAGTTATCTTCTATGAAGTCAGTATCTGCTGCTTTTTGGTCCTTTTATATAAGAATTTGTGTTTGTATTCTGCAACGACAAATTCCTAAACTGACAGTTTGGGAATATTCACACCTCACAGCACCTTATTTCTTTGGAAGTGAAATTAACACATTCTTAGTGAAATTTGTGGATATTTCACCTGTTTCGTACATCTAGCACAGCAAATGGAATAATTTTGTCATTGTTGTCTCTCCCAATGCTATCGGTAGTTTTGACAGAATGTTGTCTACCCCTGGGTACTTGTTTCCTTGTTTCAGTGTGAGTCTTCAGTGCTCAGTCAAATGCTTCTCACAGTATATCTCCCTTGTTACCTTCATCTGTCTCTTCTACTATTTGTATGATGTTGCCCTCAGTTATATCTCCCTTGTATAGATCCCCTATACACCGAGGAGCCAAAACATTATGACCACTGCCCACTGTGATGTCGGATGCCACCTGATAGCGTTACAGGCATATGACACTCTAAAAACAGTAAGTAAGTGGGAAGCAGATGCATATGGGGATCACCCTAATGAAGATACAGGTCCTCACAGCTTTACTTCTGACAGTATCTCGTCTCCTATCTTCCAAACTTTACAGAAGCTCTCCTGTGAACCTTGCAGAACTAGCACTCCTGAAAGAAAGGATACTGTGGGGATATGGCTTAGCCACAGCCTGGGGGATGTTTCCAGAACAGTTTTAATATGCTAGAAAGTTTCATATCAGTGCACACTACACTGCAGAGTGAAAATCTCATTCTGGAAACATCCCCCAGGCTGTGGCTAAGCCATGTCTCCGCAATATCCTTTCTTTCAGGAGTGCTAATTCTGCAAGATTCACAGGAGAAAATCTGTAAAGTTTGGAAGGTAGGAGCCGAGATACTGGCAGAAGTAAAGCTGTGAGGACCGGGCGTAAGTCATGCTATGGTAGCTCAGATGGTAGAGCACTTGCCCACAAAAGGCAAAGTTTCTGAGTTCGAGTCTCGGTAGGGCACACAGTTTTAATCTGCCAGGAAGTTTCATATCAGTGCACACTCCGCTGCAGAGTGAAAATCTCATTCAGGAAACCAACAAAGTGATTGTATTGTGAGGGGGCTTCGTGCAGCTTATGTCCCATAAAGCACTTAGGATTATGGATGAAATGGGATGACTGTTGCTTTGTAGTAACCATACCAACACAGTGTAATAGAGTGAGAGGAGCTTGCTGGAGCTTCTTTCAGAAATAATTCACATAGGGTTTTGGATGAAGTGTGATGGTTGTGGCTATGTAGTAACTATACCAACAGGATGATAGTATTGTGAGTGGAGTTTTCTGAAGCTCCTTTCAGAAATAATTCACATAGGACTATGAATGAAATGCAATGATTGTGGCTTTTTAGTAACTGTACCAAAACTCGTGGTATTGGTCGGAAAGCTTTTTACAGTTTCTTTTGGAAATAATTCACATAGGACTACGAATGAGATGAGATGATTGTGGCTCATTAGTAATTATACTGGAAAAGTGATAGTATTGTGAGGGGAGCTTCCTGCAGCTTCTTTCAGGAATAAATCACATAGGCTTATGAATGAAATGCTATGATTGTGGCTTTGTAATAGCTATACCAACAGATTGATACTTGAGTGAGAGGAGCTTGCTGCACCTTCTTTCAGAAATAATACACATATGGTTATGGATTAAATGCAATGGTTGTATGTCTTCAGTAACTATAACAACAAAGTGATAGTATTGTGAGGGAATCTTCCTACAGCTTCTTTAAGAAATAAATCTCATAGTGTTATGGGTGAGATGCCATGTATGTGGTTTTGTTGTAGCTATAGCAACAAAATGATTCTACAGTGAGAGTACCTTTGTGCAGCGTCTTTCAGAAATAATTCACATAGGGTTATGCATAAAATGTGATGGATATGACTTTGTAGTTACTATACCGACAAGGTGATAGTATTGTGAGCTTTCTGCAGCTTCTTTCAGAAATAATTCACATACCATTATGAGTGAAGTGCAATGATTGTCACTTTTTAATAACTATACCAACACTTTGGTTCTAGAGTGAATGGAACTTTTTGCAGATTCTTTCAGAAATATTTCACAGCATGCTATGAATCAAATGCAATAATTGTGGCTTTGTAGTAACTACACCATCAAGGTTTATAGTATTTTGAGGGGAGCGTTCTGTGGCTTCTTTCAGAAATAATTCACATGATGTTACAAATTAAATGCAATGATTCTTGCTTTGTAGTAGCTATATGAACAGATTGATTGTTAAGGAAGAGCATCTTACTGCAGATTCTTTCAGAAATAATTCACATAGTGTTATGAATGAAATGTGATGATTCTGGCTTTATGGTAACTACACCAAGAAAGTGATTGTAGTGTGAGAGGAGCTTTCTGCAGCTTCATCCAGAAATAATTCACATAGTGTTATGGCTGAAATGAGACGACTGTGGCTTTGTAGTAACTAACTGTGAAAGTGATTGTAGTGTGAGAGGAGCTTTCTGGAGCTTCTTCCAGAAATAATTATCATAGTGTTGAAGATGAAATGCGATGATTGTGGCTTTTTTGTAACTATACCAACAAAGGGATAGTAATTTGAGAGGAGCTTTTGTCAGCTTCTTTCAGATATAATCTTCATAGGGTTATCGATAAAATGCAATGCTTGTTGCTTGTTGTGGACCTTTCCTACAAGAGAGTGCAAGAATTCAAATACCTAGGGGCACTTTCCACTGTGAACTCGTCATGTGATGCAGAGATCAATGCCAGAATACAAGCAGGAAACCGATCTTTCCACAGCCTAGCACAACTGCTTTGGTAGAAATATCTCTCCAGACAGTTCAAGATTCAACCGTACAAAACCTTTATCCAGCCTCTTGTTCTATATGGCTGTGAGATATGGAGTATCCGGAAACAGGGCTTCCATAAGCTCCTTGTTTTTGAGAGAAAAGTGCTTCGGAAGATTTTTGGTACAGTTCTGGATGCAGATATTGGGAATGGAGGATCAGATACAATGAAGCGCTTGAGGAACTATACCAGTGGCCCAACATAGCAGGTACCCTCAAAGCCAAACAAATGCAGTGGGCCAACATTGTAGCTTGGGTGGAGGATCACAGATGGCCTCGGAAGCTCCTGGATTTCACACCTACAGGAAAGAGACTTCCAGGGAGACCCAAGAACCATTGGAGTGGTGGATCCCATGAAGATTTAATCCAAGGGTCAATAGATGTGGACGAATGGCAGATAGCAGCATTGGACAGAATACAGTGGAGGAGGTAACTTGTAGATGTGTGTGGTCTACTGGGCCTGATCACATAGTAGTAGTAGTAGTATTGCTTTGTGTAAAATTTCAAACAATGTGACAGTACTGAGAGAGGTGCTTTTGCAGCTTCCTTCAGAAATAGATCACAACTGAACCAACAATGTGATAGTAATGTGAGACAATCTTTCTGCAGCTTCTCTCAGAAATAATTTCCACAGATTTATGGATGAAATGCGATGAATGTGGCCTTGTAGAAACTGTACTAACAAAGTTACAGTACTGTGAGCAGAGCTACAAGCAATTCATTTCAGCAATAATTAACCTATGGTAGTGGATGAAATCAGAAGATTCTGGCCTTGTTGTAACTATACCATGAAAGTGATAGCAGTGTGGTAGGAGCTCCCTGCAGTTCCTTTCAGAAATAATACTCATAGGGCAATGGATGAAATGTGATGATTCTGTCTTTGTAGTAACTGTAGGATCAAAGTGTAGTAGTGTGAGTGGAGCTTTCTGCAGCTCCTCTCAGAAATATTTCAGGTAGTGTAATGGATAATATGCAATGATTCTGGCTTTTATGTAATCATACCAACAATGTGAAGCTGCTGTGGTATGAGCGTTCTGCTGATTCTCTTGAAAAAAAAAAAATTCACATATGGAAATGCATGAAATGCGATGATTCTGGCTTTGTAGTAATCATACCAACAAATTGATGCAAATGTGGGAGGAGCTTTCTGCAGCTTCATTCAGAAATAATTTGCATAGGGTTATTCATGAAATTCAATGACTCTGGCTTTGTAGTAATCATACCAACAAAGTGATGCGAATGTAGGAGGAGCTTTTTGCAGCTTCTTTCAGAAATAATTCGCATGGTGTAATTGATGAAATGTAATGATTCTGGCTTTGTAGTGTGATGCAAGTGTGGGAGGAGCTCTTAGTAGCATCATTTAGAAATAATTCTCATAGGGTAATGGATGAAATGAAATGATTCTGGCATTGTTGTAATCATAGCAACAAAGTGACACAACTGCGGCAGGCCCTTTCTGCAGCTCCTTTCAGAAATAATTCACATAGGGTAATCAAAGAAATGCAATGATTCTCACTTTGTAGTAATCATACCAAGAAAACAACGCAAATGTGAGAGGCGTTTTCTGCAGCTTCTTCCGGAAAAAAATTCAAATAGGGTAACAGATGAAATGTGATAATTGAGGATTTGTATTAATCATACCAACAGAGTGACGCCATTGTGGGTGGAACATTTTGCAGCTTTTTTCAAAAGTAATTCACATAGGGTAATAGATAAAAATTGATGATTCTGGTCTTGTAGTAATGACACCAACAAAGTAACGCAAATATGGGTGGAGCTTTCTGTAGCTTCTTTCAGAGAAAATGCACGTAGTGTAATGGATGAAATGTTTTGATTCTGGTTTTGGAGTAATCGTACCAACAATGTGACGCTGCAGTGGGAGGTTCTTTTGGCACTGCCTGTGAGAAATAATTCATATAGTCTTAAGGATGAAATGAGATGATTCTGGCTTCGTAGTAATCATACCAACAAAGACACGGTGCTGTGGGAGGAGATTTCTGCAACTTCTTTCAGAAATAATTCACATAGCATGATGGATGAAATGGGATGATTCTCACTTTGCAGTAATCATATGAACAATGTGACACTGCTGCCTGAGGAGCTTTCTGCAACTTCTTTTAGAAATAGATCAGATACGGTTATGGATGTAGTGCGACGGTTATGGCTTTGTTGTAATGATACCAAAAAAGAGATGCTGCTGCGGGAGGAGCTTTCTGCAGCTTCTTTTAGAAAATAACCACATACAGTAAGTTTTGTCTCAAGTACAGATAGTGTTGAGGATCAGTGGACAAGGTCAAAACCATCGTACAATATGCGTTAGATGAGTATGTGCCAAGCAAGATCGTAAGAGATGGAAAAGAGCCACCATGGTACATCAACCGAGTTAGAAAACTGCTGCAGAAGCAAAGGGAACTTCACAACAAACATAAACATATCCAAAGCCTTGCAGACAAACAAAAATTATGCGAAGTGAAATGTAGTGTGAGGAGGGCTATGTGAGAAGCACTTAATGAATTCAAAAGTAATGTTCTATGTACTGACTTGGCAGAAATTTTAAGAAATTTTGGTCTTATGTCAAAGCGATAGGTGGATCAAAACAAAATGTCCTGACACCACAGATGACAAAAGGGTAGATAGCAAAATAGACAACAGAGTGATAGAGAAAAAATTAAAATCACACAAAAGAGGAAAGCCCACTGGACCTGAAGGGATACCAGTTAGATTTTACACAGAGCACGCGATGGAACTTAGCCCCCTTCTTGTAGCAGTGTACCGTAGGTCTCTAGAAGAGCATAGCATTCCAAAGGATTGGAAAACGGCATGGTCTTCCCCATTTTCAAGAAGGGACTTCGAACAGATGTGCAGAACTATAGACCTATATCTCTAATGTTGATTAGTTGTAGAACTTTGGAACACGAATTATGTTAGAGTATAATGAGTTTTCTGGAGACTACAAACCTACTCTGTAGGAATCAGCATTTGTTTTGAAAAAGACGGCCATGTGAAACCCAGCTCTTGCTAATCATCCACAAGACTCAGAGGACCATAGACATTGGTTCACACTTAGATGCCATGTAGCTTCTTTCAGAAACATTTCACATAAAGTAATGGATAAAATGCAATGATTTGGGCTTTGTAGTAACGTTACTAACAAAGAGAAGCAAATGAGAGATTAGCTTTCTGTAGCTCTTCTCAGAAATACTTCACATAGTGTAATGGATGAAATGCGATGAATCTGGCTTTGTAGTAACCATACCAACAAACAGACGCCAATGGGGGATGAGCCTTCTGCAGTTTCTCACAGAAATGCTTCACAAAGGGTAATGCATGGAATGCATTGATTCTGGCTTTGTAGTAACCGGAAGAACAGAGAGAGGCAAATGAGGGAGGAGCTTTCTGTAGCTTCCCTTAAAAAATTTCACATAGGGTAAAGGACCAAATGTGATGATTCTGGCTTTGTAGTCACTTCTCCAATAAAGAGACACCTATGAGGCAAGCGCATTCTGCAGCTCCTCTCAGAAATACTTCACGAAGTGTAATGGATAAAATGCGATGATTCTGACTTTGTAATAACCTTACCAACAACGACACATGTTTGAGGGAGGAGCTTTCTGCAGCTCCTCTCAGAAATAGTTCACATAGGGTAAGGGATGAAATGTGATGATTCTGGCTTTGTAGTAACCATACCAACAAAGAAACAGAAATAAGGGACGAGCTTTCTGTAGCTTCTTTTAAATACCTCACATCAGGTAGTGGATGAAATGTGATGATTCTGTCTGTGTAGTAATCATAGCAACAAACAGATGTAAATGAGGGAGGAGCTTTCTGTAGCTTCTCTTATGTACACCACATCAGGAAATAAATGAAATGTGATGATGCTGTCTGTGTAGTAATCATACAAACAAAAATTGCAAATGAGGGAAGGGCTTTCTGTAGCTTCTCTCAGAATTACTTCACATAAGGTAATGGATGAATTGCGATGATCCTGGCTTTGTAGTAACGTTACCAACAAATGTACACATATGAGGGGAGAGCTTCCTGCAACTTCTCTCTGAAATACTTCACATGGGGTAATAGATGAAATGCGAATATTCTGGCCTCTGCAGTAATCATACCAACAAACAGTCACAAATGAGGGAAAAGCTTTCTTTAGCTTCTTTCAGAAATACTTCACATTGTGTAATGGACACCCCATGAACAATGGACCTTCCCAATCGTGGGGAGGCTTGCGTGTCTCTGTGATACAGATAGCCATACCGTAGGTGCAACCACAACGAAGGGGTATTTGTTGAGAGGCCAGACAAATGTGTGGTTTCTGAAGAGGGGCAGCAGCCTTTTCAGTAGCTGCAAGGGCAACTGTCTGGATGATTGACTGATCTGGCCTTGTAACAATAACCAAAACGGCCTTGGTGTGCTTGTACTGTGAACGGCTGAAAGCAAGGGGAAACTTCCTGAGGGCATGCAGCTTTACTGTATGATTAAATGATGATTGGGTCCTCTTGGGTAAAATATGCGGAGGTAAAATAGTCCCCCATTCGGATCTCCGGACGGGGACTACTCAAGAGGATGTCGTTATCAGGAGAAAGAAAACTGGTGTTTTACGGATCGGAGCATGGAGTGTCAGATCCCTTAATCTAGCAGGTAGGTTAGAAAATTGGTGAAGTTCCGTGGCAGGAGGAACAAGACTTTTGGTCAGGTGACTACAGGGCTATAAACACAAAATCAAATAGAGGTAATGCAGGAGTAGGTTTAATAATGAGTAGGAAAATATAAATGTGGGTAAGCTACTACAAACTGCATAGTGATAGCATTATTGTGGCCAAGATAGATACGAATCCGACACCTACTACAATAGTACAAGTTTATAGGCCAACTAGCTCTGCAGATGATGACTAAATTGAAGAAATGTATGATGAGATAAAAGAAATTATTCAGATAGTGAAGAGAGGTGAAAATTTAATAGTCATGGGTGACTGGAATTCGAGTGTAGGAAAAGGGAGAGAACGAAACATAGTAGGTGGATATGGATTGGGGCTAAGAAATGAAAGAGGAAGCCGCTTGGTAGAATTTTGCACAGACTTCAACTTAATCATAGCTAACACTTGGTTTAAGAATCATGAAAGAAGGTTGTATACATGGAAGAACCCTGGAGATACTAAAAGGTATCAGATAGATTATATAATGGTAAGACAGAGATTTAGGAATCAAGTTTTAAATTGTAAGACATTTCCAGGGGCAGAGGTGGACTCTGACCACAATCTATTGGTTATGACCTGTAGATTAAAACTGAAGAAACTGCAACAAGGTGCGAATTTATGGACATGGGACCTGGATAAACTGAAAGAACCAGAGGTTGTACAGAGTTTCAAGGAGAGCATAAGGGAACAATTGACAGGAGTGGGGGAAAGAAATACAGTAGAAGAAGAATGGCTAGCTTTGAGAGATTAAGTAGTGAAGGCAGCAGAGGATCAAGTAGGTAAAAATACGAGGGCTGCTAGAAATCCTTGTGTGACAGAAGAAATATTGAATTTAATTGATGAAAGGAGAAAATATAAAAATGCAATAACTGAAGCAGGCAAAAAGGAAATCAAACGTCTCAACAATCAGATCGACAGGAAGTACAAAATGGCTAAGCAGAGATGGCTAGAGGACAAATGTAAGAATGTAGAAGCTTATCTCACTAGGGGTAAGATAGATATTGCCTACAGGAAAATTAAAGAGACTTTTGGAGATAAGAGAACGACTTGTATGAACATCAAGAGCTCAGATGGAAACCCAGTTCTAAGCAAAGAAGGGAAAGCAGAAAGGCAGAATGAGTATATAGAGGGTCTATACAAGGGTGATGCAATTGAGGACAATATTATGGAAAAGGAAGAGGATGTAGATGAAGATGAAATGGGAGATACGATACTGCGTGAAGAGTTTGACAGAGCACTGAAAGACCTGAGTTGAAACAAGGCCCCCAGAGTAGACAACATTCCATTGGAACTACTGACAGACTTGGGAGAGCCAGTCCTGACAAAACTCTTACCATCTGGTGAGCAAGATGTATGAAACAGGCGAAATACCCTCAGACTTCAAGAAGAATATAATAATTCCAATCCCAAAGAAACCAGGTGCTGACAGATGTGAAAATTACCGAACAATCACTTTAATAAGCGACAGTGGCAAAATACTAACACGATTTCTTTACAGACGAATGGAAAAACTAGTAGAAGCTGACCCCAGGGATGATCAGTTTGGATTCTGTAGAAATACTGGAACACATGAGGCAATACTGACCTTACGACTTATCTTAGAAGAAAGATTAAGGAAAGGCAAACCTATGTTTCTCGCATTTGTAGACTTAGAGAAAGCTTTTGACAATGTTGATTGGAATACTCTCTTTCAAATTCTAAAGGTGGCAGGGGTAAAATACAGGGAGCGAAAGGTTATTTGCGATTTGTACAGAAACCAGATGGCAGTCATAAGAGTCGAGGGGCATAAAAGGGAAGCAGTGGTTGGGAAGGGAGTGAGACAGGGTTGTAGCCTCTAACTGATGTTATTCAATCTGTATATTAAGCAGGCAGTAAAGGAAACAAAATAAAAATTCTGAGTAGGCATTAAAATCCATGAGGAAGAAATAAAAACTTTGAGGTTTGCCGATGACATTGTAATTCTGTCAGAGACAGCAAAGGACTTGGAAGAGCAGTTGAATAGAATGGAGAGTGTCTTGAAAGGAGTATATAAGATGAACATCAACAAAAGCAAAATGAGGATGAGCGAATGTACTCGAATTAAGTTGGGTGATGCTGAGGCAATTAGATTAGGAAATGAGTTTTGCTATTTGGGAAGCAAAATAACTGATGATGGTCAAAGTAGAGAGGATATAATATGTAGACTGGCAATGGTAAGGAAGGCATTTCTGAAGAAGATAAATTTGTTAACATCGAGTATAGATTTAAGTGACAGGACAGTCATTTCTGAAAGTATTTGTA
Source organism: Schistocerca gregaria (assembly GCF_023897955.1). Classification (NCBI taxonomy): domain Eukaryota; kingdom Metazoa; phylum Arthropoda; class Insecta; order Orthoptera; family Acrididae; genus Schistocerca; species Schistocerca gregaria. The sequence continues at coordinate 202,103 of NW_026062014.1, read as the reverse complement.
TGGAGTGCAGCTATGTATGGAAGTCAAACATGGACGATAACTAGTTTGAACAAGAAGAGGATGCAAGATTTCTAAATGTGGTGCTAAAGAAGAATGCTGAAGATTAGATATGTAGATCATATAACTAATGAAGAGGTATTGAATAGATCTGGGGAGAAGAAAAGTTTGTGGCACAACTTGACCAGAAGAAGGAATCGGTTGGTAGGACATGTTCTGAGGCATCAAGAGATCGCCAATTTAGTATTGGAGGCCAGTGTGGAGGGTAAAAATCGTAGAGGGAGGCCAAGAGATAAATACACCAAGCAGACTCAGAAGGATGTAGGTTGCAGTAGGTACTGGGAGATGAAGAAGCTTGCACATGATAGAGTAGCAGGGAGAGGTACATCAAACCAGTCTCAGGACGGAAGACCACAACAACAACCACAACAACAACAGTGTAATGGACGAAATGCGATGATTCTGACTTTGTAATAACCTTACCAACAAAGATATGCCTATGAGGGAGGAGCTTACTGCAACATCTTTCAGAAATACTTCACATAGGGTAATGGAGGAAATGCGATGATTCTGGCTTTGTAGTAACCATACCAACAGAGAGAAGCAAATGAGTGAAAAGCTTTCTTCAGCTTCTCTCAGAAATACTGCATATAGGGTAAAGGGTGAAGTGCGATGATTCTGGCTTCATAGTAACCATACCAACAAAGACATGCAAAGGAGGGAGGAACTTTCTGTAGCTTCTCTCAGAAATATTTCACATAGGGTAATGCATGAAACGTGATGATTCTGTCTGTGTAGTAATCATACCAACAATGAGACGCAAATGCGGGAAGAGCTTTCTGTAGCTTCTCTTTTATACATCACATCAGCTAATGGATAAAATATGATGATTCAGGTTTTGTAGCAAAGTTATCAACAAATAGACACCCATGAGGGAGGAGCTCACTGCAGCTTCTCTCTGAAATTCTTCCCATAGTGTAATGGATGAAATGCGATGATTCTGGCTTTGTAGTAACGTTATCAACATAGAGACGCCTCTGAGCGAGGGGGCTTTCTAAAGCTCTTCTCAGAAATACATCACATACAGTAATGGATAAAATATGATGATTCTGGCTTTCTAGTAACCAATCAAAGAAACGGATATGAGGGAAGAGTTTTCTGTAGCTTCTCTGATAAACTTCATATCAGGTTATGGATGAAATGTGATCATTCTATCTGCATAGTAATCATACCAACAAACAGACGCCTATGAGGGGGCAGCTTTCTCCAGCTTCTCTTTGAAATACTTCACATAGTATAATGGATGAAATGTGATGATTCGCACTCTGTAGTAAACCTTCCAACAAAGAGACACAAATGAACATGGAGCTGTCTGTACCTTCTCTCAGAAATGCTTCACATAGGGTATGGATGAAATACGATGATTCTGGCTATGTAGGAACCCTAACAACAGATAGATGCCTATGAGGGAGGAGCTTTCTGCAGCTTCCCTCTGAAATACTTAACATAGGGTAATGGATGAAAATGATTATTCTGGCTTTGTAGTAAGCATACCAACAAAGAGACACAAATGAGGGAGGAGCCTTCTGCGGCTCTTCTCATAAATACTTCACATCAGGTAAAAGATGAAAAGCCATGATTGGGTCTGTGTACTAATCATACCAACAAACAGATACAAGAGAGGGAGGAGCTTTCCGCAACATCTCTCAGATATACTTCAAATAGGGTAATAGATGGAATGCGAATATTCTGGCTTTGTACTAACCATACCAACAAAGAGACGCAACTGAGGGAGGAGCTTTCTGTAGCTTCGATCTGAAATACACCACATAGGGTAAAAAATGAAATCCGATGATTTTGGCTTTGTAATAACCATACCAACAAAGTAATGCAAATGAGGGAGGAGCTTTCTGTAGCTATACTCAGAAATACACTCCTGGAAATTGAAATAAGAACACCGTGAATTCATTGTCCCAGGAAGGGGAAACTTTATTGACACATTCCTGGGATCAGATATATCACATGATCACACTGACAGAACAACAGGCACATAGACACAGGCAACAGAGCATGCACAATGTCGGCACTAGTACAGTGTATATCTACCTTTCGCAGCAATGCACGCTGCTATTCTCCCATGGAGACGATCGTAGAGATGCTGGATGTAGTCCTGTGGAACGGCTTGCCATGCCATTTCCACCTGGCGCCTCAGTTGGACCAGCATTCGTGCTGGACGTGCAGACCGCGCGAGTCGACGCTTCATCCAGTCCCAAACATGCTAAATGGGGGACAGATCCGGAGATCTTGCTGGCCAGGGTAGTTGAATTACACCTTCTAGAGCACGTTGGGTGGCACGGGATACATGCGGACGTGCATTGTCCTGTTGGAACAGCAAGTTCCCTTGCCGGTCTAGGAATGGTAGAACGATGGGTTCGATTACGGTTTGGATGTACCGTGCACTATTCAGTGTCCCCTCGACGATCACCAGAGGTGTACGGCCAGTGTAGGAGATCGCTACCCACACCATGATGCCGGGTGTTGGCCCTGTGTGCCTCGGTCGTATGCAGTCCTGATTGTGGCGCTCACCTGCACGGCGCCAAACACGCATACGACCATCATTGGCACCAAGTCATAAGCGACTCTCATCGCTGAAGACGACACGTCTCCATTCGTCCCTCCATTCACGCCTGTCGCGACATCACTGGAGGCGGGCTGCACGATGTTGGGGCGTGAGCGGAAGACGGCCTAACGGTGTGGGGGACCGTAGCCCAGCTTCATGGAGACGGTTTCGAATGGTCCTCGCCGATACCCCAGGAGCAACAGTGTCCCTAATTTGCTGGGAAGTGGCGGTGCGGTCCCCTACGGCACTGCGTAGGATCGTACGGACTTGGCGTGCATCCGTGCGACGCTGCGGTCCGGTCCCAGGTCGACGGGCACGTGCACCTTCCGCCGACCACTGGCGACAACATCGATGTACTGTGGAGACCTCACGCCCCACGTGTTGAGCAATTCGGCGGTACGTCCACCCGGCCCCCCGCATGCCCCCTATACGCCCTCGCTCAAAGTCCGTCAACTGCACATACGGTTCACGTCCACGCTGTCGCGGCATGCTACCAGTGTTAAAGACTGCGATGGAGCTCCGTATGCCACGGCAAACTGGCTGACACTGACGGCGGCGGTGCACAAATGCTGCGCAGCTAGCGCCATTCGACGGCCAACACCGCGGTTGCTGGTGTGTCCGCTGTGCCGTGCGTGTGATCGTTGCTTGTACAGCCGTCTCGCAGTGTCCGGAGCAAGTATGGTGGGTCTGACACACCGGTGTCAATGTGTTCTTTTTTCCATTTCCAGGAGTGTACTTCACATAGGGTAATAGGTGAAATGCGATGATTCTGGCTTTGTAGTAAACATACTAACAATCAAACGCAAATGAGGGAGGAGCTTTCTGAAGCTTCCATCAGAAATACTTCACACCAGGTAATGGATGAAGTGTAATGATAGTGTCTGTGTACTAATCATACCAACTAACAGATGCAAGTGAGGGAGGAGCATTCTGTAGCGTCCCTCAGAACTACTTCACATTAGGAAATGGATGAAATGTAATGATTGTGTCTGTTTAATCAAACCAACAAACAGATGCAAGTGAGGGAGGAGCTTTCATCAGCTTCTCTCTGAAATACTTCACATATGCTAATGGATGAAATGATATTATTTAGGCTTTGTAGTAACCATACCAACAAAGAGACGTAAACAAGGGAGGAGTGGGAGGAGCGTCCTGCAGCTTCTCTCAGAAATACTTCACATAGGGTTATAGATTAAATGCGAGGGTCTGGCTCTGTAGTAACCATACCAACAAACAAACACAAATGAGGGTGGAGCTTTCTGTAGCCTCCTTCAGAAATACTTCACATCAGGTAATGGATGAAATGTAATGATTGTGTCTGTGTACTAATCGTACCAACAAACAGATGCAAGTGAGGGAGGAGCTTTCTGCAGCTTCTCTCTGAAATACATCAAATAGGGTAATAGATGAAATGCAATGATTCTGGCTTAGTAGTAAACTTACCAACAAATGCACGCCAATGAGGGAGGAGCTTTCTGTAGCCTCCCTCAGAAATACACCATATCAGGTAATGGATGAAATGTAATGATTGTATCTGTGTACTAATCATACCAACAAACATATGCAAGTGAGGGAGGAACTTTCTGCAGCTTCTCTCTGAGATACTTCACATAGGATAAAAATGAAATGCGATGATTCTGGCTTTGTAGTAACCATTCAACAAACAAACTCAAATGGGGGATGAGTTTGCTGTAGCTTCCCTCAGAAATACTACACATCAGGTTATGGATGAGATGTAATGATTGTGTCTGTGTACTAATCATACAAAAAAAATGCAAGTGAGGGAGGAGCTTTCTGCAGCTTCTATCAGAAATACTTCACATAGGGTAATAGATGAAATGCGATGATTCTGGGTTTGTAGTAACCATACAAACAGAAAAACACATATGAGGGATGAGCTTTCTCTAGCTACCCTCAGAAATAGTTCACATTAGGTAATTGATGAAAGGTATTGAATGAGTCTGAGAACTAATCTTACCAACAATCAGATACAAGTGATGGAGGAGCGATCTGCAGCTTCCCGACAAAAAACTTCACATAGAGTATTAGATAAAATGTGGTTATTCTGGCTTTGAAGTAACCATACCAGCAAACAAATGCAAATGAGGGAGGAGCTTTCTCCAGCTTCCCTCAGAAATATTTCACATCAGGTAATGGATGAAATCTAATGATTGTAACTGTGTATTAATCTTACCAAGAAACAGATGCAAATGAGGGAGGAGTGTTCTGCAGCTTCTCTCAGAAGTACTTCACATAGTGTAGTGGAAGAAATGTAAAGATTCTGGCTTTGTAATAACGATAACAACAAAGTGACGCAAATGGGGGAGTAGCTTTCGGTGGCTTCTCTCTTAAATACTTCACATTAGCAATGGATGAAATGTAATGATTGTGTCTGTGTACTAATCATACCACAAAGCAGAAGCAGGTGAGTGATTAGCTTTCTGCAGATTCTCTCATAAATACTTCGCATAGGGTAATGAATGAAATTTAATGATTCTGGGTTTGTAGTAACCATACCAACAAACAAACACAAATGAGGGATGAGCTTTCTGTAGCTTCCCTCAGAAATACTTCACATCAGGTAATGGATGAAATGTAATGATTGTGTCTGTGTAGTTATCATACCAACAAACAGATGCAAGTGAAGGAGGAGTTTTCTGTACCTTTTCTATGAAAAACATCACACACGGTAATGGATGAAATGCAATGATTATGGCTTTGTAGTGACCATACCAACAATCAAAAGCAAATGAGCTGGGAGAATCCTGCATCCTCTGTCTGAAATACATCACAAAGGGTAATGGATGAAATGCAATTATTGTGGCTTTGTAGTAACCATACCAACAATCAAACCAAAATGAGGTGGGAGCTTTCTGTACCTTTTCTCAGCAATACTTCACATAGGGTAATAAATGAAATGCGAGGATTCCGGCTTTGTAGTAACCATACCAACAAAAAAACACAAATGATGGTGGTGCTTTCTGTAGCTTCACTCAGAAATACATCACATACGGTAATAGATGAAATTCAATGATCCTAGCATTGTAGTATCCTTACCAACAAACAAACACAAATGAAGTAGGAGCTTTTGTAGCTTCCATCAGAAATAATTCACATCGGGTAATGAATGAAATGTAATGATTGTGTCTGTGTACTAATCATACCAACAAACATATGCAAGTGAGGGAGGAACTTTCTGCAGCTTCTCACTGAGATACTTCACATAGGGTAAAAATGAAATGCGATGATTCTGGATTTGACAAACTGCTTATTTGCTTCTGTCTCGGGTTCTTCGGCCGACGTTCGTGTGATGATTTTGCTGACGTTTCGCCAGCACGAGTGGCTGGCATTGTCAAAGCTTCACCCTCCATTGCTGGAGGTGAACTGGAGCCGGGCTCGCGGCCGCAGACTATATGTACCTTGCGCGCCAACGTCCGAGGGCTTCTCCGCGGTCATTTCCGCGGTCATTTCCGGTGCGTTTCTCCTCTTGCTACCTGCTACGGTCGTTCTCTGCAGTACGGGAAGCCAGGAGCCGTTTACCTTAAGGCTTTCTTCTTTCTTGTTGAAGCTGTTCCCGTGTTTGTGTATTTCTACAGCTTCTCTGTACAAGCGGGTGTGATAGTGCTTCTCTACAGCCAGAACTTCCGTGTCGGTGAATTTTATTACATGTACCTGGTCGGTCTCACTCAGTGCGTGTTCTGCCACGGCCGATTTTTCCACCTGTCCCAACCTGCAATGTCGCTTATGTTCTTTGATCCTGGTGTTGATTGATCTTCCAGTCATTCCGACATAAACTTTCCCGCATGTGCATGGTAAGCGGTATATTCCTGACATTGCAAGTGGGTCCCTTTTATCCTTTGCCGATCTAAGACATTCTTTGATCTTCCTTGTCGGTTTGAAAATTGTCTTTACGCCGTGCTTGTGTAATATACGGCCGATTCTGTCCGTCACTCTGGGAATGTATGGCAGAAAGGCCGTACCCGACATTTCTTTTTCTGGTTTCTTACTTCGCCGGTGGTTTGGCTCTGTTACACTTCTAATATCATTTGTGGAGTACCCATTGCTCCTCAGAACACTTTCCAGGTGTTGCATTTCGCGTTTAAGGTGCTGCGGCTCACATATTCGTGCTGCTCGCGTTACGAGCGTCTGAATCATGCCTCTTTTCTGGCTCGGGTGGTGGTTTGACAGTTTGTGCAGATATCGGTCCGTGTGCGTCGGTTTTCGGTACACGCTATGTCCCAGGTTTTGGCCATCCCTTGTGACCAGCACATCTAGAAATGGTAGTTTTTTGTCCTTTTCCACTTCCATGGTAAATTTTATGTTGGCGTGGAGGTTGTTCAAGTGTCTTAGGAAGTCACCGAGCTGTTCTTCACCATGGCTCCACACGACGAAAGTATCATCGACGTACCTGTACCACACCTTAGGTTTACAAGTCGCCGAGTCCAGTGCCTGTGCTTCGAAATGTTCCATGAAGAAGTTGGCCACCACTGGACTAAGAGGACTACCCATGGCAACGCCTTCCAGCTGTTCGTAGAAATTGCCATTCCACGTGAAATAGCTCGTGGTGAGACAGGCATGGAAGAGCTTCATGATGTCTTGCGGGAAAATGGAACCGATGTGCTCCAGAGCGTCACTGAGTGGCACTTTCGTAAACAAAGAAACAATATCAAAGCTGACCAGGATGTCGTTTGGTGCAAGTTTTAGTTTCTTCAGCTTCTCGATGAAATGTCCTGAGTCCTTTACGTACGTGTCGGTCTTCCCCACGTGCGGCTGGAGCAGAGAGGCCAAGTGTTTTGCCAGTTTATATGTCGGTGAGCCAGGAGCGCTAACAATCGGTCTTAATGGAACGTTGTTCTTATGGATCTTAGGTAATCCATACAGGCGAGGTGGTAGGGCTTCTGTGTTGCGCAGGTATCTCTGTATGTCCTCCGGAACAGAAGATGCCTTGATTAACCGATTCGTATTCCGTGTGATACGCTGCGTCGGATCTGCGCTTAGTTTTCGGTACGTCGTCGGATCTAATAGGTCTCGGATCTTTTGTTCATAATCTTCGGTCTTCATTACGACGGTCGCATTCCCCTTATCGGCAGGCAGTACCAATATACTCTTGTCAGCGTTAAGATTCTTAATAGCTTGTACTTCTTCTTTCTTCAGATTGCATGCTGGTGGTTTAGCTCGGCGCAGTATCCTGGCTGTTTCAGTGCGTATTTCCTCTGCCCTTTCACAAGGAAGGGTCCGAATGGCCGCTTCGGTGTTAGCAATGATGTCCTCCACAGGTATAGTTCTTGGGATGACAGCGAAATTCCCTCCTTTTTGAAGAACGGATACTTCCTCTTCGGTCAATTGTCGTTCAGTGAGGTTGACCACCGTGCGTGACTTGTCGGGAATCGCCTTGTCAGTCTTCTTCCGGAATCCTTCAAACTTTTTCTTCTGTCGCTCTGTGCAGCGCTCGAGTTCATTCTCCATGCTCCTGTAAGTGATGCTGTCGATCTTGTCCCAGTCGTCTCGATGCATTCTGCTACTTAGTTGGTAGAACATGTCCAAAAGTTCCTGATCCGTTTTTGCCAAGTTTCTCCGTATTGTGTGAATTCGCTCACGAAGAAAAGCTCGTTCCATTCTGTTGTAGATACGATGAGCTTGGGCGGTGGTGAATAGGCGCTTACATTTCAAGAACTTCGGTGTAGCATCTTCATCTCTGCACCGCGAAAGGAAGGAGAGAGAGGACATCAATCGCGCTTTCTTCTTCCGTTGTTGGTCAAGGCGTCGGTACAATCTGCAAATTTCCTCCCCGTAGAGGCGCAATACAAAATTGTTAAGACTTCCGTGGCCACTTGTTGACAAACTGCTTATTTGCTTCTGTCTCGGGTTCTTCGGCCGACTTTCGTGTGATGATTTTGCTGACGTTTCGCCAGCACGAGTGGCTGGCATTGTCAAAGCTTCACCCTCCATTGCCGGAGGTGAACTGGAGCCGGGCTCGCGGCCGCAGACTATATGTACCTTGCGCGCCAACGTCCGAGGGCTTCTCCGCGGTCATTTCCGCGGTCATTTCCGGTGCGTTTCTCCTCTTGCTACCTGCTACGGTCGTTCTCTGCAGTACGGGAAGCCAGGAGCCGTTTACCTTAAGGCTTTCTTCTTTCTTGTTGAAGCTGTTCCCGTGTTTGTGTATTTCTACAGCTTCTCTGTACAAGCGGGTGTGATAGTGCTTCTCTACAGCCAGAACTTCCGTGTCGGTGAATTTTATTACATGTACCTGGTCGGTCTCACTCAGTGCGTGTTCTGCCACGGCCGATTTTTCCACCTGTCCCAACCTGCAATGTCGCTTATGTTCTTTGATCCTGGTGTTGATTGATCTTCCAGTCATTCCGACATAAACTTTCCCGCATGTGCATGGTAAGCGGTATATTCCTGACATTGCAAGTGGGTCCCTTTTATCCTTTGCCGATCTAAGACATTCTTTGATCTTCCTTGTCGGTTTGAAAATTGTCTTTACGCCGTGCTTGTGTAATATACGGCCGATTCTGTCCGTCACTCTGGGAATGTATGGCAGAAAGGCCGTACCCGACATTTCTTTTTCTGGTTTCTTACTTCGCCGGTGGTTTGGCTCTGTTACACTTCTAATATCATTTGTGGAGTACCCATTGCTCCTCAGAACACTTTCCAGGTGTTGCATTTCGCGTTTAAGGTGCTGCGGCTCACATATTCGTGCTGCTCGCGTTACGAGCGTCTGAATCATGCCTCTTTTCTGGCTCGGGTGGTGGTTTGACAGTTTGTGCAGATATCGGTCCATGTGCGTCGGTTTTCGGTACACGCTATGTCCCAGGTTTTGGCCATCCCTTGTGACCAGCACATCTAGAAATGGTAGTTTTTTGTCCTTTTCCACTTCCATGGTAAATTTTATGTTGGCGTGGAGGTTGTTCAAGTGTCTTAGGAAGTCACCGAGCTGTTCTTCACCATGGCTCCACACGACGAAAGTATCATCGACGTACCTGTACCACACCTTAGGTTTACAAGTCGCCGAGTCCAGTGCCTGTGCTTCGAAATGTTCCATGAAGAAGTTGGCCACCACTGGACTAAGAGGACTACCCATGGCAACGCCTTCCAGCTGTTCGTAGAAATTGCCATTCCACGTGAAATAGCTCGTGGTGAGACAGGCATGGAAGAGCTTCATGATGTCTTGCGGGAAAATGGAACCGATGTGCTCCAGAGCGTCACTGAGTGGCACTTTCGTAAACAAAGAAACAATATCAAAGCTGACCAGGATGTCGTTTGGTGCAAGTTTTAGTTTCTTCAGCTTCTCGATGAAATGTCCTGAGTCCTTTACGTACGTGTCGGTCTTCCCCACGTGCGGCTGGAGCAGAGAGGCCAAGTGTTTTGCCAGTTTATATGTCGGTGAGCCAGGAGCGCTAACAATCGGTCTTAATGGAACGTTGTTCTTATGGATCTTAGGTAATCCATACAGGAGAGGTGGTAGGGCTTCTGTGTTGCGCAGGTATCTCTGTATGTCCTCCGGAACAGAAGATGCCTTGATTAACCGATTCGTATTCCGTGTGATACGCTGCGTCGGATCTGCGCTTAGTTTTCGGTACGTCGTCGGATCTAATAGGTCTCGGATCTTTTGTTCATAATCTTCGGTCTTCATTACGACGGTCGCATTCACCTTATCGGCAGGCATTACCAATATACTCTTGTCAGCGTTAAGATTCTTAATAGCTTGTACTTCTTCTTTCTTCAGATTGCATGCTGGTGGTTTAGCTCGGCGCAGTATCCTGGCTGTTTCAGTGCGTATTTCCTCTGCCCTTTCACAAGGAAGGGTCCGAATGGCCGCTTCGGTGTTAGCAATGATGTCCTCCACAGGTATAGTTCTTGGGATGACAGCGAAATTCCCTCCTTTTTGAAGAACGGATACTTCCTCTTCGGTCAATTGTCGTTCAGTGAGGTTGACCACCGTGCGTGACTTGTCGGGAATCGCCTTGTCAGTCTTCTTCCGGAATCCTTCAAACTTTTTCTTCTGTCGCTCTGTGCAGCGCTCGAGTTCATTCTCCATGCTCCTGTAAGTGATGCTGTCGATCTTGTCCCAGTCGTCTCGATGCATTCTGCTACTTAGTTGGTAGAACATGTCCAAAAGTTCCTGATCCGTTTTTGCCAAGTTTCTCCGTATTGTGTGAATTCGCTCACGAAGAAAAGCTCGTTCCATTCTGTTGTAGATACGATGAGCTTGGGCGGTGGTGAATAGGCGCTTACATTTCAAGAACTTCGGTGTAGCATCTTCATCTCTGCACCGCGAAAGGAAGGAGAGAGAGGACATCAATCGCGCTTTCTTCTTCCGTTGTTGGTCAAGGCGTCGGTACAATCTGCAAATTTCCTCCCCGTAGAGGCGCAATACAAAATTGTTAAGACTTTCGTGGCCACTTGTTGACAAACTGCTTATTTGCTTCTGTCTCGGGTTCTTCGGCCGACGTTCGTGTGATGATTTTGCTGACGTTTCGCCAGCACGAGTGGCTGGCATTGTCAAAGCTTCACCCTCCATTGCCGGAGGTGAACTGGAGCCGGGCTCGCGGCCGCAGACTATATGTACCTTGCGCGCCAACGTCCGAGGGCTTCTCCGCGGTCATTTCCGGTGCGTTTCTCCTCTTGCTACCTGCTACGGTCGTTCTCTGCAGTACGGGAAGCCAGGAGCCGTTTACCTTAAGGCTTTCTTCTTTCTTGTTGAAGCTGTTCCCGTGTTTGTGTATTTCTACAGCTTCTCTGTACAAGCGGGTGTGATAGTGCTTCTCTACAGCAAGAACTTCCGTGTCGGTGAATTTTATTACATGTACCTGGTCGGTCTCACTCAGTGCGTGTTCTGCCACGGCCGATTTTTCCACCTGTCCCAACCTGCAATGTCGCTTATGTTCTTTGATCCTGGTGTTGATTGATCTTCCAGTCATTCCGACATAAACTTTCCCGCATGTGCATGGTAAGCGGTATATTCCTGACATTGCAAGTGGGTCCCTTTTATCCTTTGCCGATCTAAGACATTCTTTGATCTTCCTTGTCGGTTTGAAAATTGTCTTTACGCCGTGCTTGTGTAATATACGGCCGATTCTGTCCGTCACTCTGGGAATGTATGGCAGAAAGACCGTACCCGACATTTCTTTTTCTGGTTTCTTACTTCGCCGGTGGTTTGGCTCTGTTACACTTCTAATATCATTTGTGGAGTACCCATTGCTCCTCAGAACACTTTCCAGGTGTTGCATTTCGCGTTTAAGGTGCTGCGGCTCACATATTCGTGCTGCTCGCGTTACGAGCGTCTGAATCATGCCTCTTTTCTGGCTCGGGTGGTGGTTTGACAGTTTGTGCAGATATCGGTCCGTGTGCGTCGGTTTTCGGTACACGCTATGTCCCAGGTTTTGGCCATCCCTTGTGACCAGCACATCTAGAAATGGTAGTTTTTTGTCCTTTTCCACTTCCATGGTAAATTTTATGTTGGCGTGGAGGTTGTTCAAGTGTCTTAGGAAGTCACCGAGCTGTTCTTCACCATGGCTCCACACGACGAAAGTATCATCGACGTACCTGTACCACACCTTAGGTTTACAAGTCGCCGAGTCCAGTGCCTGTGCTTCGAAATGTTCCATGAAGAAGTTGGCCACCACTGGACTAAGAGGACTACCCATGGCAACGCCTTCCAGCTGTTCGTAGAAATTGCCATTCCACGTGAAATAGCTCGTGGTGAGACAGGCATGGAAGAGCTTCATGATGTCTTGCGGGAAAATGGAACCGATGTGCTCCAGAGCGTCACTGAGTGGCACTTTCGTAAACAAAGAAACAATATCAAAGCTGACCAGGATGTCGTTTGGTGCAAGTTTTAGTTTCTTCAGCTTCTCGATGAAATGTCCTGAGTCCTTTACGTACGTGTCGGTCTTCCCCACGTGCGGCTGGAGCAGAGAGGCCAAGTGTTTTGCCAGTTTATATGTCGGTGAGCCAGGAGCGCTAACAATCGGTCTTAATGGAACGTTGTTCTTATGGATCTTAGGTAATCCATACAGGCGAGGTGGTAGGGCTTCTGTGTTGCGCAGGTATCTCTGTATGTCCTCCGGAACAGAAGATGCCTTGATTAACCGATTCGTATTCCGTGTGATACGCTGCGTCGGATCTGCGCTTAGTTTTCGGTACGTCGTCGGATCTAATAGGTCTCGGATCTTTTGTTCATAATCTTCGGTCTTCATTACGACGGTCGCATTCCCCTTATCGGCAGGCAGTACCAATATACTCTTGTCAGCGTTAAGATTCTTAATAGCTTGTACTTCTTCTTTCTTCAGATTGCATGCTGGTGGTTTAGCTCGGCGCAGTATCCTGGCTGTTTCAGTGCGTATTTCCTCTGCCCTTTCACAAGGAAGGGTCCGAATGGCCGCTTCGGTGTTAGCAATGATGTCCTCCACAGGTATAGTTCTTGGGATGACAGCGAAATTCCCTCCTTTTTGAAGAACGGATACTTCCTCTTCGGTCAATTGTCGTTCAGTGAGGTTGACCACCGTGCGTGACTTGTCGGGAATCGCCTTGTCAGTCTTCTTCCGGAATCCTTCAAACTTTTTCTTCTGTCGCTCTGTGCAGCGCTCGAGTTCATTCTCCATGCTCCTGTAAGTGATGCTGTCGATCTTGTCCCAGTCGTCTCGATGCATTCTGCTACTTAGTTGGTAGAACATGTCCAAAAGTTCCTGATCCGTTTTTGCCAAGTTTCTCCGTATTGTGTGAATTCGCTCACGAAGAAAAGCTCGTTCCATTCTGTTGTAGATACGATGAGCTTGGGCGGTGGTGAATAGGCGCTTACATTTCAAGAACTTCGGTGTAGCATCTTCATCTCTGCACCGCGAAAGGAAGGAGAGAGAGGACATCAATCGCGCTTTCTTCTTCCGTTGTTGGTCAAGGCGTCGGTACAATCTGCAAATTTCCTCCCCGTAGAGGCGCAATACAAAATTGTTAAGACTTTCGTGGCCACTTGTTGACAAACTGCTTATTTGCTTCTGTCTCGGGTTCTTCGGCCGACTTTCGTGTGATGATTTTGCTGACGTTTCGCCAGCACGAGTGGCTGGCATTGTCAAAGCTTCACCCTCCATTGCCGGAGGTGAACTGGAGCCGGGCTCGCGGCCGCAGACTATATGTACCTTGCGCGCCAACGTCCGAGGGCTTCTCCGCGGTCATTTCCGCGGTCATTTCCGGTGCGTTTCTCCTCTTGCTACCTGCTACGGTCGTTCTCTGCAGTACGGGAAGCCAGGAGCCGTTTACCTTAAGGCTTTCTTCTTTCTTGTTGAAGCTGTTCCCGTGTTTGTGTATTTCTACAGCTTCTCTGTACAAGCGGGTGTGATAGTGCTTCTCTACAGCCAGAACTTCCGTGTCGGTGAATTTTATTACATGTACCTGGTCGGTCTCACTCAGTGCGTGTTCTGCCACGGCCGATTTTTCCACCTGTCCCAACCTGCAATGTCGCTTATGTTCTTTGATCCTGGTGTTGATTGATCTTCCAGTCATTCCGACATAAACTTTCCCGCATGTGCATGGTAAGCGGTATATTCCTGACATTGCAAGTGGGTCCCTTTTATCCTTTGCCGATCTAAGACATTCTTTGATCTTCCTTGTCGGTTTGAAAATTGTCTTTACGCCGTGCTTGTGTAATATACGGCCGATTCTGTCCGTCACTCTGGGAATGTATGGCAGAAAGGCCGTACCCGACATTTCTTTTTCTGGTTTCTTACTTCGCCGGTGGTTTGGCTCTGTTACACTTCTAATATCATTTGTGGAGTACCCATTGCTCCTCAGAACACTTTCCAGGTGTTGCATTTCGCGTTTAAGGTGCTGCGGCTCACATATTCGTGCTGCTCGCGTTACGAGCGTCTGAATCATGCCTCTTTTCTGGCTCGGGTGGTGGTTTGACAGTTTGTGCAGATATCGGTCCATGTGCGTCGGTTTTCGGTACACGCTATGTCCCAGGTTTTGGCCATCCCTTGTGACCAGCACATCTAGAAATGGTAGTTTTTTGTCCTTTTCCACTTCCATGGTAAATTTTATGTTGGCGTGGAGGTTGTTCAAGTGTCTTAGGAAGTCACCGAGCTGTTCTTCACCATGGCTCCACACGACGAAAGTATCATCGACGTACCTGTACCACACCTTAGGTTTACAAGTCGCCGAGTCCAGTGCCTGTGCTTCGAAATGTTCCATGAAGAAGTTGGCCACCACTGGACTAAGAGGACTACCCATGGCAACGCCTTCCAGCTGTTCGTAGAAATTGCCATTCCACGTGAAATAGCTCGTGGTGAGACAGGCATGGAAGAGCTTCATGATGTCTTGCGGGAAAATGGAACCGATGTGCTCCAGAGCGTCACTGAGTGGCACTTTCGTAAACAAAGAAACAATATCAAAGCTGACCAGGATGTCGTTTGGTGCAAGTTTTAGTTTCTTCAGCTTCTCGATGAAATGTCCTGAGTCCTTTACGTACGTGTCGGTCTTCCCCACGTGCGGCTGGAGCAGAGAGGCCAAGTGTTTTGCCAGTTTATATGTCGGTGAGCCAGGAGCGCTAACAATCGGTCTTAATGGAACGTTGTTCTTATGGATCTTAGGTAATCCATACAGGCGAGGTGGTAGGGCTTCTGTGTTGCGCAGGTATCTCTGTATGTCCTCCGGAACAGAAGATGCCTTGATTAACCGATTCGTATTCCGTGTGATACGCTGCGTCGGATCTGCGCTTAGTTTTCGGTACGTCGTCGGATCTAATAGGTCTCGGATCTTTTGTTCATAATCTTCGGTCTTCATTACGACGGTCGCATTCCCCTTATCGGCAGGCAGTACCAATATACTCTTGTCAGCGTTAAGATTCTTAATAGCTTGTACTTCTTCTTTCTTCAGATTGCATGCTGGTGGTTTAGCTCGGCGCAGTATCCTGGCTGTTTCAGTGCGTATTTCCTCTGCCCTTTCACAAGGAAGGGTCCGAATGGCCGCTTCGGTGTTAGCAATGATGTCCTCCACAGGTATAGTTCTTGGGATGACAGCGAAATTCCCTCCTTTTTGAAGAACGGATACTTCCTCTTCGGTCAATTGTCGTTCAGTGAGGTTGACCACCGTGCGTGACTTGTCGGGAATCGCCTTGTCAGTCTTCTTCCGGAATCCTTCAAACTTTTTCTTCTGTCGCTCTGTGCAGCGCTCGAGTTCATTCTCCATGCTCCTGTAAGTGATGCTGTCGATCTTGTCCCAGTCGTCTCGATGCATTCTGCTACTTAGTTGGTAGAACATGTCCAAAAGTTCCTGATCCGTTTTTGCCAAGTTTCTCCGTATTGTGTGAATTCGCTCACGAAGAAAAGCTCGTTCCATTCTGTTGTAGATACGATGAGCTTGGGCGGTGGTGAATAGGCGCTTACATTTCAAGAACTTCGGTGTAGCATCTTCATCTCTGCACCGCGAAAGGAAGGAGAGAGAGGACATCAATCGCGCTTTCTTCTTCCGTTGTTGGTCAAGGCGTCGGTACAATCTGCAAATTTCCTCCCCGTAGAGGCGCAATACAAAATTGTTAAGACTTTCGTGGCCACTTGTTGACAAACTGCTTATTTGCTTCTGTCTCGGGTTCTTCGGCCGACGTTCGTGTGATGATTTTGCTGACGTTTCGCCAGCACGAGTGGCTGGCATTGTCAAAGCTTCACCCTCCATTGCCGGAGGTGAACTGGAGCCGGGCTCGCGGCCGCAGACTATATGTACCTTGCGCGCCAACGTCCGAGGGCTTCTCCGCGGTCATTTCCGCGGTCATTTCCGGTGCGTTTCTCCTCTTGCTACCTGCTACGGTCGTTCTCTGCAGTACGGGAAGCCAGGAGCCGTTTACCTTAAGGCTTTCTTCTTTCTTGTTGAAGCTGTTCCCGTGTTTGTGTATTTCTACAGCTTCTCTGTACAAGCGGGTGTGATAGTGCTTCTCTACAGCCAGAACTTCCGTGTCGGTGAATTTTATTACATGTACCTGGTCGGTCTCACTCAGTGCGTGTTCTGCCACGGCCGATTTTTCCACCTGTCCCAACCTGCAATGTCGCTTATGTTCTTTGATCCTGGTGTTGATTGATCTTCCAGTCATTCCGACATAAACTTTCCCGCATGTGCATGGTAAGCGGTATATTCCTGACATTGCAAGTGGGTCCCTTTTATCCTTTGCCGATCTAAGACATTCTTTGATCTTCCTTGTCGGTTTGAAAATTGTCTTTACGCCGTGCTTGTGTAATATACGGCCGATTCTGTCCGTCACTCTGGGAATGTATGGCAGAAAGGCCGTACCCGACATTTCTTTTTCTGGTTTCTTACTTCGCCGGTGGTTTGGCTCTGTTACACTTCTAATATCATTTGTGGAGTACCCATTGCTCCTCAGAACACTTTCCAGGTGTTGCATTTCGCGTTTAAGGTGCTGCGGCTCACATATTCGTGCTGCTCGCGTTACGAGCGTCTGAATCATGCCTCTTTTCTGGCTCGGGTGGTGGTTTGACAGTTTGTGCAGATATCGGTCCGTGTGCGTCGGTTTTCGGTACACGCTATGTCCCAGGTTTTGGCCATCCCTTGTGACCAGCACATCTAGAAATGGTAGTTTTTTGTCCTTTTCCACTTCCATGGTAAATTTTATGTTGGCGTGGAGGTTGTTCAAGTGTCTTAGGAAGTCACCGAGCTGTTCTTCACCATGGCTCCACACGACGAAAGTATCATCGACGTACCTGTACCACACCTTAGGTTTACAAGTCGCCGAGTCCAGTGCCTGTGCTTCGAAATGTTCCATGAAGAAGTTGGCCACCACTGGACTAAGAGGACTACCCATGGCAACGCCTTCCAGCTGTTCGTAGAAATTGCCATTCCACGTGAAATAGCTCGTGGTGAGACAGGCATGGAAGAGCTTCATGATGTCTTGCGGGAAAATGGAACCGATGTGCTCCAGAGCGTCACTGAGTGGCACTTTCGTAAACAAAGAAACAATATCAAAGCTGACCAGGATGTCGTTTGGTGCAAGTTTTAGTTTCTTCAGCTTCTCGATGAAATGTCCTGAGTCCTTTACGTACGTGTCGGTCTTCCCCACGTGCGGCTGGAGCAGAGAGGCCAAGTGTTTTGCCAGTTTATATGTCGGTGAGCCAGGAGCGCTAACAATCGGTCTTAATGGAACGTTGTTCTTATGGATCTTAGGTAATCCATACAGGCGAGGTGGTAGGGCTTCTGTGTTGCGCAGGTATCTCTGTATGTCCTCCGGAACAGAAGATGCCTTGATTAACCGATTCGTATTCCGTGTGATACGCTGCGTCGGATCTGCGCTTAGTTTTCGGTACGTCGTCGGATCTAATAGGTCTCGGATCTTTTGTTCATAATCTTCGGTCTTCATTACGACGGTCGCATTCCCCTTATCGGCAGGCATTACCAATATACTCTTGTCAGCGTTAAGATTCTTAATAGCTTGTACTTCTTCTTTCTTCAGATTGCATGCTGTAGGTTTAGCTCGGCGCAGTATCCAGGCTGTTTCAGTGCGTATTTCCTGTGCCCTTTCACAAGGAAGGGTCCGAATGGCCGCTTCGGTGTTAGCAATGATGTCCTCCACAGGTATAGTTCTTGGGATGACAGCGAAATTCCCTCCTTTTTGAAGAACGGATACTTCCTCTTCGGTCAATTGTCGTTCAGTGAGGTTGACCACCGTGCGTGACTTGTCGGGAATCGCCTTGTCAGTCTTCTTCCGGAATCCTTCAAACATTTTCTTCTGTCGCTCTGTGCAGCGCTCGAGTTCATTCTCCATGCTCCTGTAAGTGATGCTGTCGATCTTGTCCCAGTCGTCTCGATGCATTCTGCTACTTAGTTGGTAGAACATGTCCAAAAGTTCCTGATCCGTTTTTGCCAAGTTTCTCCGTATTGTGTGAATTCGCTCACGAAGAAAAGCTCGTTCCATTCTGTTGTAGATACGATGAGCTTGGGCGGTGGTGAATAGGCGCTTACATTTCAAGAACTTCGGTGTAGCATCTTCATCTCTGCACCGCGAAAGGAAGGCGAGAGAGGACATCAATCGCGCTTTCTTCTTCCGTTGTTGGTCAAGGCGTCGGTACAATCTGCAAATTTCCTCCCCGTAGAGGCGCAATACAAAATTGTTAAGACTTTCGTGGCCACTTGTTGACAAACTGCTTATTTGCTTCTGTCTCGGGTTCTTCGGCCGACGTTCGTGTGATGATTTTGCTGACGTTTCGCCAGCACGAGTGGCTGGCATTGTCAAAGCTTCACCCTCCATTGCCGGAGGTGAACTGGAGCCGGGCTCGCGGCCGCAGACTATATGTACCTTGCGCGCCAACGTCCGAGGGCTTCTCCGCGGTCATTTCCGCGGTCATTTCCGGTGCGTTTCTCCTCTTGCTACCTGCTACGGTCGTTCTCTGCAGTACGGGAAGCCAGGAGCCGTTTACCTTAAGGCTTTCTTCTTTCTTGTTGAAGCTGTTCCCGTGTTTGTGTATTTCTACAGCTTCTCTGTACAAGCGGGTGTGATAGTGCTTCTCTACAGCCAGAACTTCCGTGTCGGTGAATTTTATTACATGTACCTGGTCGGTCTCACTCAGTGCGTGTTCTGCCACGGCCGATTTTTCCACCTGTCCCAACCTGCAATGTCGCTTATGTTCTTTGATCCTGGTGTTGATTGATCTTCCAGTCATTCCGACATAAACTTTCCCGCATGTGCATGGTAAGCGGTATATTCCTGACATTGCAAGTGGGTCCCTTTTATCCTTTGCCGATCTAAGACATTCTTTGATCTTCCTTGTCGGTTTGAAAATTGTCTTTACGCCGTGCTTGTGTAATATACGGCCGATTCTGTCCGTCACTCTGGGAATGTATGGCAGAAAGGCCGTACCCGACATTTCTTTTTCTGGTTTCTTACTTCGCCGGTGGTTTGGCTCTGTTACACTTCTAATATCATTTGTGGAGTACCCATTGCTCCTCAGAACACTTTCCAGGTGTTGCATTTCGCGTTTAAGGTGCTGCGGCTCACATATTCGTGCTGCTCGCGTTACGAGCGTCTGAATCATGCCTCTTTTCTGGCTCGGGTGGTGGTTTGACAGTTTGTGCAGATATCGGTCCGTGTGCGTCGGTTTTCGGTACACGCTATGTCCCAGGTTTTGGCCATCCCTTGTGACCAGCACATCTAGAAATGGTAGTTTTTTGTCCTTTTCCACTTCCATGGTAAATTTTATGTTGGCGTGGAGGTTGTTCAAGTGTCTTAGGAAGTCACCGAGCTGTTCTTCACCATGGCTCCACACGACGAAAGTATCATCGACGTACCTGTACCACACCTTAGGTTTACAAGTCGCCGAGTCCAGTGCCTGTGCTTCGAAATGTTCCATGAAGAAGTTGGCCACCACTGGACTAAGAGGACTACCCATGGCAACGCCTTCCAGCTGTTCGTAGAAATTGCCATTCCACGTGAAATAGCTCGTGGTGAGACAGGCATGGAAGAGCTTCATGATGTCTTGCGGGAAAATGGAACCGATGTGCTCCAGAGCGTCACTGAGTGGCACTTTCGTAAACAAAGAAACAATATCAAAGCTGACCAGGATGTCGTTTGGTGCAAGTTTTAGTTTCTTCAGCTTCTCGATGAAATGTCCTGAGTCCTTTACGTACGTGTCGGTCTTCCCCACGTGCGGCTGGAGCAGAGAGGCCAAGTGTTTTGCCAGTTTATATGTCGGTGAGCCAGGAGCGCTAACAATCGGTCTTAATGGAACGTTGTTCTTATGGATCTTAGGTAATCCATACAGGCGAGGTGGTAGGGCTTCTGTGTTGCGCAGGTATCTCTGTATGTCCTCCGGAATAGAAGATGCCTTGATTAACCGATTCGTATTCCGTGTGATACGCTGCGTCGGATCTGTGCTTAGTTTTCGGTACATCGTCGGATCTAATAGGTCTCGGATCTTTTGTTCATAATCTTCGGTCTTCATTACGACGGTCGCATTCCCCTTATCGGCAGGCAGTACCAATATACTCTTGTCAGCGTTAAGATTCTTAATAGCTTGTACTTCTTCTTTCTTCAGATTGCATGCTGGTGGTTTAGCTCGGCGCTGTATCCTGGCTGTTTCAGTGCGTATTTCCTCTGCCCTTTCACAAGGAAGGGTCCGAATGGCCGCTTCGGTGTTAGCAATGATGTCCTCCACAGGTATAGTTCTTGGGATGACAGCGAAATTCCCTCCTTTTTGAAGGGACCCACTTGCATTGTCAGGAATATACCGCTTACCATGCGCATGCGGGAAAGTTTATGTCGGAATGACTGGAAGATCAATCAACACCAGGATCAAAGAACATAAGCGACATTGCAGGTTGGGACGGGTGGAAAAATCGGCCGTGGCAGAACACGCACTGAGTGAGACCGACCAGGTACATGTAATAAAATTCACCGACACGGAAGTTCTGGCTGTAGAGAAGCACTATCACACCCGCTTGTACAGAGAAGCTGTAGAAATACACAAACACGGGAACAGCTTCAACAAGAAAGAAGAAAGCCTTAAGGTAAACGGCTCCTGGCTTCCCGTACTGCAGAGAACGACCGTAGCAGGTAGCAAGAGGAGAAACGCACCGGAAATGATCGCGGAAATGACCGCGGAGAAGCCCTCGGACGTTGGCGCGCAAGGTACATATAGTCTGCGGCCGCGAGCCCGGCTCCAGTTCACCTCCGGCAATGGAGGGTGAAGCTTTGACAATGCCAGCCACTCGTGCTGGCGAAACGTCAGCAAAATCATCACACGAACGTCGGCCGAAGAACCCGAGACAGAAGCAAATAAGCAGTTTGTCAACAAGTGGCCACGAAAGTCTTAACAATTTTGTATTGCGCCTCTACGGGGAGGAAATTTGCAGATTGTACCGACGCCTTGACCAACAACGGAAGAAGAAAGTGCGATTGATGTCCTCTCTCGCCTTCCTTTCGCGGTGCAGAGATGAAGATGCTACACCGAAGTTCTTGAAATGTAAGCGCCTATTCACCACTGCCCAAGCTCATCGTATCTACAACAGAATGGAACGAGCTTTTCTTCGTGAGCGAATTCACACAATACGGAGAAACTTGGCAAAAACGGATCAGGAACTTTTGGACATGTTCTACCAACTAAGTAGCAGAATGCATCGAGACGACTGGGACAAGATCGACAGCATCACTTACAGGAGCATGGAGAATGAACTCGAGCGCTGCACAGAGCGACAGAAGAAAAAGTTTGAAGGATTCCGGAAGAAGACTGACAAGGCGATTCCCGACAAGTCACGCACGGTGGTCAACCTCACTGAACGACAATTGACCGAAGAGGAAGTATCCGTTCTTCAAAAAGGAGGGAATTTCGCTGTCATCCCAAGAACTATACCTGTGGAGGACATCATTGCTAACACCGAAGCGGCCATTCGGACCCTTCCTTGTGAAAGGGCAGAGGAAATACGCACTGAAACAGCCAGGATACTGCGCCGAGCTAAACCACCAGCATGCAATCTGAAGAAAGAAGAAGTACAAGCTATTAAGAATCTTAACGCTGACAAGAGTATATTGGTACTGCCTGCCGATAAGGGGAATGCGACCGTCGTAATGAAGACCGAAGATTATGAACAAAAGATCCGAGACCTATTAGATCCGACGACGTACCGAAAACTAAGCGCAGATCCGACGCAGCGTATCACACGGAATACGAATCGGTTAATCAAGGCATCTTCTGTTCCGGAGGACATACAGAGATACCTGCGCAACACAGAAGCCCTACCACCTCGCCTGTATGGATTACCTAAGATCCATAAGAACAACGTTCCATTAAGACCGATTGTTAGCGCTCCTGGCTCACCGACATATAAACTGGCAAAACACTTGGCCTCTCTGCTCCAGCCGCACGTGGGGAAGACCGACACGTACGTAAAGGACTCAGGACATTTCATCGAGAAGCTGAAGAAACTAAAACTTGCACCAAACGACATCCTGGTCAGCTTTGATATTGTTTCTTTGTTTACGAAAGTGCCACTCAGTGACGCTCTGGAGCACATCGGTTCCATTTTCCCGCAAGACATCATGAAGCTCTTCCATGCCTGTCTCACCACGAGCTATTTCACGTGGAATGGCAATTTCTACGAACAGCTGGAAGGCGTTGCCATGGGTAGTCCTCTTAGTCCAGTGGTGGCCAACTTCTTCATGGAACATTTCGAAGCACAGGCACTGGACTCGGCGACTTGTAAACCTAAGGTGTGGTACAGGTACGTCGATGATACTTTCGTCGTGTGGAGCCATGGTGAAGAACAGCTCGGTGACTTCCTAAGACACTTGAACAACCTCCACGCCAACATAAAATTTACCATGGAAGTGGAAAAGGACAAAAAACTACCATTTCTAGATGTGCTGGTCACAAGGGATGGCCAAAACCTGGGACATAGCGTGTACCGAAAACCGACGCACACGGACCGATATCTGCACAAACTGTCAAACCACCACCCGAGCCAGAAAAGAGGCATGATTCAGACGCTCGTAACGCGAGCAGCACGAATATGTGAGCCGCAGCACCTTAAACGCGAAATGCAACACCTGGAAAGTGTTCTGAGGAGCAATGGGTACTCCACAAATGATATTAGAAGTGTAACAGAGCCAAACCACCGGCGAAGTAAGAAACCAGAAAAAGAAATGTCGGGTACGGTCTTTCTGCCATACATTCCCAGAGTGACGGACAGAATCGGCCGTATATTACACAAGCACGGCGTAAAGACAATTTTCAAACCGACAAGGAAGATCAAAGAATGTCTTAGATCGGCAAAGGATAAAAGGGACCCACTTGCAATGTCAGGAATATACCGCTTACCATGCACATGCGGGAAAGTTTATGTCGGAATGACTGGAAGATCAATCAACACCAGGATCAAAGAACATAAGCGACATTGCAGGTTGGGACAGGTGGAAAAATCGGCCGTGGCAGAACACGCACTGAGTGAGACCGACCAGGTACATGTAATAAAATTCACCGACACGGAAGTTCTTGCTGTAGAGAAGCACTATCACACCCGCTTGTACAGAGAAGCTGTAGAAATACACAAACACGGGAACAGCTTCAACAAGAAAGAAGAAAGCCTTAAGGTAAACGGCTCCTGGCTTCCCGTACTGCAGAGAACGACCGTAGCAGGTAGCAAGAGGAGAAACGCACCGGAAATGACCGCGGAAATGACCGCGGAGAAGCCCTCGGACGTTGGCGCGCAAGGTACATATAGTCTGCGGCCGCGAGCCCGGCTCCAGTTCACCTCCGGCAATGGAGGGTGAAGCTTTGACAATGCCAGCCACTCGTGCTGGCGAAACGTCAGCAAAATCATCACACGAACGTCGGCCGAAGAACCCGAGACAGAAGCAAATAAGCAGTTTGTCAACAAGTGGCCACGAAAGTCTTAACAATTTTGGATTCTGGATTTGTAGTAACCATACCAACAAACACACACAAATGAGGGAGGAGCTTTCTGTAGCTTCCCTCACAAATACTTTACATCAGGTAATGGATTAAATGTAATAATTGTGTCTGTGTCCTAATCATACCAACAACAGATGCAGGTGAGGGTGGATCTTTCTGTAGCTTCTCTCAGAAATACATCACATAGGGTAATAGATGAAATGCGATGATTCTGGGCTTATAGTATCCATACCAACAAACAAACACAAGTGCTGGTGGAGCTTTCTGTAGCATCCCACAGAAATATTTCACATCAGGTAAGGGATGAAATGTAACCACAGTGTCTGTATAGTAATCTTACCAACAAACAGATGCAAGTGAGGGAGGAGCGTTCTGCAGCTTTTCTCAGAAATACTTCACATAGGGTTGTAGATGAAATGCTATGTTTCTGGCATGGTAGTAACCATACCAACAAACAAAATCCAGATGAGGGGGGAGCTTTCTGTAGCTTATCTCAGAAATACTTCACATTAGGTAATGAATGAAATGTAATGATTGTGTCTGTGTACCAATGATACCAACAAACAGATGCAAGTGAGGGATGAGCTTTCTGCAGCTTCTCTCTGAAATACATCAAATAGGGTAATAGATGAAATGCAATGATTCTGGCTTAGTAGTAATCTTACCAACAAATGCACATCATAGAGGGAGGAGCTTTCTGTAGGTTCCCTCAAAAATACACCATATCAGGTAATGGATGAAATGTAATGATTGTGTCTGTGTACCAATCATACAAACAAACAGATGCAAGTGAGGGAGGCGCTTTGTGTAGCTTCCCTCAGAAATACTTCACATCAGGAAATGGATGAAATGTAATGATTGTGTCTGTTTAATCAAGCCAACAAACAGATGCAAGTGAGGGAGGAGCTTTCAGCATCTTCTCTCTGAAATACATCACATAGGGTAATAATTGAAATGCGATGATTCTGGCTTTGTAGTAACAATGCCAACAAACAAATGCAAATAAGTTGGG
The DNA here is from genome assembly GCF_023897955.1 of Schistocerca gregaria. Taxonomy (NCBI): domain Eukaryota; kingdom Metazoa; phylum Arthropoda; class Insecta; order Orthoptera; family Acrididae; genus Schistocerca; species Schistocerca gregaria. The sequence goes on along the minus strand of NW_026062014.1, from coordinate 177,070 downwards.
AGCTTTCTGTAGCTTACGGCAGAAATACTTCACATCAGGTAATGGATGAAATGTAATGATTGTGTCTGTTTAATCAAACCAACAAACAGATGCAAGTGAGGGAGGAGCTTTCAGCATCTTCTCTCTGAAATACATCACACTGGGTAATAGTTGAAATGCAATGATTCTGGATTTGAAGTAACCATGCCAACAAACAAATGCAAATGAGGGGGGAGCTTTCTGTAGCTTACCTCAGAAATACATCACATCAGGTAATGGAAGAAATTTAATGATTGTGTCTGTGTATTAATCATACCAACAAACAAATGCAAGTGAAGGAGGAGTTTTCTGTACCTTTTCTCTGAAATACATCACAGAGGATAATGGATGAATGGAGGAGTTTTTTGTAGCTTCTGTCAGAAATAATTCACATCAGGTATTGGATGAAATGTAAAGATTGTGTCTGTGTACTAATCATACCAGCAAACAGATGCAAGTGAGGGAGGAGCTTTTTGCAGCTTCTGTCAGAAATACTTGACATAGGGTAGTAGATGAAATGTAGATTTTACGAACAAACAGATGCAAGAGAGGGAGGATCGTTGTACAGCTTGTCTCAGAAATACTTCACATAGGGTAGTACCTGAAATTCGATGTTTCTGTCTCTGTAGCAACCATACCAAAAAACAAATCCAAATGTTGGGGGAGCTTACTGTAGCTTCTCTCAGAAATACTTCACATAAGCTAATGAATGAAATGTAATGATTGTGTCTGTGTACTAATCATACCAACAAACAGATTCAAGTTAGGGTGTAGCTTTCTGCAGCACCTGTCTTAAATACATCACATTGGGTAAAATATGAAATACGATGACTCTTGCTTTCTAGTAACCATACCAAAAAAAAAAAAAAAAACGCAAATGTGGTAGTAAGCTTTCTGTAGCTTTTCTCAAAAATATTTCTCAGAAGTCCAATAGATGAAATGCGTTGATTCTGGCTTTGTAGTAACCATTCCAACAAACAAACGTAAATGAGGGGCGAGCTTTCTGTAGCATCCCTCAGACGAACTCAACATCAGCTAATGGATGAAATGTAATGATTGTGTCTGTGTAATAATCATACCAACAAACAAATGCATGTGAGGGAGGAGCTTTCTGCTGCTTCTCTCTGAAGTGCATCATTAAGGGGAAAAAAATGAAATCCGATGATTCTGCCTTTATAATAACCATACCAATAACCTAAGTCAAATGTGGGAGGTGCTTTCTGTAGCTATTCTCAGAAATAGTTCACGTAGGGTAATAGATGAATTGCGATGAATCTGGCTTTGTAGTAACCCTACCAACAAACATACGCAAATGATTGAGGAGCTTTCTGTAGCTTCCTTCAGAAATACTTCACGTCATGCAATAAATGAAATGTATTGATTGTGTGTGTGTACTAAACATACCAACAAACAGATGTAAGTGAGGGACGAGCTTTCTGCAGCTTCTCTCAGAAATACTTCACATAGGGTGAAAGATGAAATGCTATGATTCTGGCTTTGTAGTAACCTTAAGAACAAACAAACACAAAAGAGGGTGGAACTTTCTGTAGCTTCCATCAGAAATACTTCACATCAGGTAATGTGTGATATGTAATGATTGAGTCTGTGTACTAATCATATCAACAAACAGATGCAAGTGAGAGCGAAGTATTCTGCAGCTTCTCACTGAAATACATCACATAATGTAATAGATGAACTGCGATGATACTGGCTTTGTAGTAACCATACCAACAAACAAACGCAAATGAGGGAGGAGCTTTCTGTTGATTTCCTCAGAAATATTTCACAGAGTTTAATAGACGAAATGCTATGATTCTGGCTTTGTACTAACTATACCAACAATCAGATTAAAGGAAGGGTGGAGCTTTCTGCAGCTTCTCTCTGAAATACATCACATTGGGTAATAGATGAAATGCAATGATTCTGGCTTTGTAGTAACCACAGTAACAAACAAATGCAAATGACGCAATAGCTTTCCGTAGCTTTTCTCAGAAATACTTTACATAGGGTAATAGATAAAATGTGATGATTCTGGCTTTGTAGTAACTATACCAACAACCAAATGCAAATGAGGGAGGAGCATTCTGTAGCTTACCTCAGAAATACATCACATCAGGTAATGGATGAAATGTAATGACTGTGTCTCTGTACTAATCATAAAAACAACCATATGCAAGTGAGGGAGGAGCTTTCTGAGCTTCTCTCTGAAATACATTACATAGAGTAATAGATGAATTGTGATGATTCTGGCTTTGTAGTAACCATACCAACAAACTAATGCATATGAGGGAGAAGCTTTCTGTAGCTATTCTTAGAAATAATTCACTAAGGGTAATAGATGAAGTGCGATTATTCTCGCTTTGTAGTAACAATACTAACAAACAAACGTAAGTGATGGTGCAACTTTCTGTAGCTTCCCTCAGAAATACTTCACATCAGGTAATGGATAAGTAGCTGGAACTATTCTGGAATTTGTATCTATCATCGCCACCAAAAAATGACAGAGTCCAGCAATTCTACCTGCTATTCCACCTACTGACATGCAATCGCGACCACATTGCGCAATCACTGTAATAGAGTACTATAATGATGTACAGTGATGGATCAGCTAAATGGATGTGTTAGTGTGCTCAAATATAAGGTAATTTATAACTGAGTTTATGTACCTACCTTGAATTTTCTCCTTACCATAACACCTATCAGGTTCCTCTCTGTTTGAACTAAAGTGTTTTCCGAGTGTCACTACTGAAAGAACATTAAAGACCAGTGTTTTTGCTAATTAATGCCACTTGAACATAAAAAAATAAAGTTAATGAAAGTAATTTTCCTAATAAAACAGCTTATTAATGCATTGTTGCCAACTTTAAATTAAGAGTTCGAGAGGCTGAGGCTTATAAGTTTTGCTTCATAAATGATCTCATTACTGCCTGTTGTAAATCACAGAAGGTGAGTCAGTATCTTACATCTATGTTAATTTAGTGTGTCAATGTAGTAAAAGTGGAAAACTGCAGTGTGGAACATTATATACTCAAGTCTGCTAAGTGTTTGTCTCTGATGTGTATTAGAAGTGCTTATTAATAATATATCAGGATCCACAGTTTGTCTATTGGGTTATTGCTTGGTAACAAGTAACAGAAAGACCACTAATTAGGAAAACCTTAATTTCTTTAATCAAATGATAGTGAGGAGCAACCTGTAAGTGGATTCAAATTAACTTTCATTTTAAATAGGAACGTACTTAACTGAGAGAGACTTAACCTATATCCAATTAATGATTCTGCAGTTAATAGTAATAATGTTATAAAGACCATTCAGTTTGTGTAAGCCCTGAAAGTAATAGTGTGTTTCAGTATCTGTTATAATTTTGCAAATAGTTTGTGCTGCTTTAACTGTTAGTTTCAATCGTACCGTACCCACATGAATGTGCCAAGAGTATACCGCTCTCGCATGTGACAAAATATAGGTTGTGTTTATCCATTCAAGTTTCTAATAACTATTTTCTTGAACAAGAATGTTAATCATTCTCTTGCCTACTTAGGCTGGCGACCGTTTTCTTTACCTGTTAAACAGTGCAGATAGGCAAAATTTTGTTTATTACTGTTCAAATATTTCCGTAATTATGACTTTCATTTCCGATAAGCCACTTCCGTTAGGTACAACACGGTCAACACAACAAAATTCCTCCCAGAGGGTAACACTGCTCTGTTGCATTATACCATAATTGCTTTAATAATATTGTTTTACTTCACAACCTGCTTTAAGGTTATGGTTCAGCAGCAGCAGACAATAGTGTTATAAGCTTTCATCAGCTTCCCTCAGAAATATTTCACATCAGGTAATGGATGAAATGTAATGATTGTGTCTGTGTAGTAATCATTCCAACAAACAGATGCAAGTGAGGGAGGAGCTTTCTGCAGCCTCCCTCTGAAATACATCACATAGGGTAAGAGATGAAATGTGATGATTCTGGCTTTGTAGTAACCACACCAACAAACAAACACAAATGACGGAGGAGCTTTCTGTAGCTTCCCTCAGAAATACTACACATCAGGTAATGGGTGAAATGTAATGATTGTGTCTGTGTACTAATCATTCCAACAAACAGATACAAGTGAGGAAGGAGCTTTCATCAGCTGAAATAAATAACATAGGATAATGGAAGAAATGCAATGATTCTGGTTTGTAGTAACTATACCATCAAACAAATGAAAATGAGGGAGGAGCTTTCTGTAGCTGCCCTCAGAAACACTTCACATCAGGTAATGGGTGAAATGTAATGATTTTGTCTGTATACTAATCATTCCAACAAACAGATACAAGTGAGGAAGGAGCTTTCATCAGCTGAAATAAATCACATAGGGTAATGGATGAAATGCAATGATTCTGGCTTTGTAGTAACTATACCATCAAACAAACGAAAATGAGGGAGGAGCTTTCTGTAGTTTTCCTCAGAAATACGTAACATTGGGTAATAGATGAAATGCGATGATTCTGGATTTGAAGTAGCCGTAGTAACAAACAAATGCAAATGAGGGTGGAGTTTTCTGTAGCTTCCCTCAGAATTATTTGACATCAGGTAATGGATGAAATCTAATCATTGTGTCTCTGTACTAATCAGATACAAGTGAGGGAGGAGCTTGATGCTGTATCCCTCTGAAATACATCAAATAGGGTAAAAAATTTAAACCAAAGATTCTGGATTTGTGATAACCATACAGACAAACTAATGCAAATGATTTAGGAGCTTTCTGTAGCTATTCTCAGAAATAATTCTCATAGGGTAATAGATGAAATGCGATGATTCTGGCTTTGTAGTAACCATACCAACAAGCAAATGCAAATGAAGCTTGAGCTTTCTGTAGGTTTTTTTCAGAAATACTTCACAAAGGGTAATAGATAAAATGCGATGATTCTGGCTTTGTAGTAAGCATACCAAGAAACAAACACAACTGAGGGAGGAGCTTTCTGTAGCCCTCCTCAGAAATACTTCACATCAGGTAAAGGATGAAATGCAGTGATTGTGTCTGTGTACTATTCATAACAAAAAACAGGTGTAAGTGAGATAAGAGCTTTCTGCAGCTTCCCTCAGAAATATTCCACATCCGGTAATGGATGAAAAGTAATGATTGTGTCTCTGTACTAATCATATCACAAACAGATGCAAGTGAGGGAAGAACTTTCTGCATTTTTTCTCTGAAATCCATCACATAGAGTAATAGAGGAAATGCAATGATTATGTTTTTGTGGTAACCATACTAACAAACAAACGCAAATGAGGGAGGAGCTTTCTGTAGCCTCTCTCAGAAATATTTCACATAGAGTAGTAGATGAAATGCGATGTTTCTGGCTTTGTAGTAACCATACCAACAAACAAAATCCAAATGAGGGGGGAGCTTTCTGTAGCTTCCCTCAGAAATACTTCACATTAGGTAATGAATGAAATGTAATGATTGTGTCTGTGTACCAGTGATACCAACAAACAGATGCAAGTGAGGGATGAGCTTTCTGCAGCTTCTCTCTGAAATACATCAAATAGGGTAACAGATGAAATGCAATGATTCTGGCTTAGTAGTAATCTTACCAACAAATGCACGCCATAGAGGGAGGAGCTTTCTGTAGCTTCCCTCAGAAATACTCCATATCAGGTAATGGATGAAATGTAATGAATGTGTCTGTGTACTAATCATACCAACAAACAGATGCAAGTCAGGGAGGCGCTTTCTGTAGCTTCCCTCAGAAATACTTCACATCAGGTAATGGATGAAATGTAATGATTGTGTCTGTTTAATCAAACCAACAAACAGATGCAAGTGAGGGAGGAGCTTTTAGCATCTTCTCTCTGAAATACATCACATTGGGTAATAGTTGAAATGCGATGATTCTGGATTTGAAGTAACCATGCCAACAAACAAATGCAAATGAGGGGGGAGCTTTCTGTAGCTTACCTCAGAAATACATCACACAGGTAATGGAAGAAATTTAATGATTGTGTCTGTGTACTAATCATACCAACAAACAGATGCAAGTGATGGAGGTGTTTTCTGTACCTTTTCTCTGAAATACATCACAGAGGGTAATGGATGAATTGCAATGATTCTGGCTTTGTAGTAACCATACCAACAATCAAACGCAAATGAGGGAGGAGCTTCCTGCAGCCTCCGTCTTAAATACATCACAAAGAGTAATGGATGAAATGCAATTATTCTGGCTTTGTATTAACCATACCAACAATCAAACCAAAATGAGGTGGGAGCTTTCTGTAGCTTGTCTCAGAAATACTTCACATAAGGTAATGAATGAAATTTAATGATTGTGTCTGTGTACTAATCATGTCAACAAACAGATGCAAGTTAGGGTGTAGCTTTCTGCAGCATCTGTCTTAAATACATCACATTGGGTAAAATATGAAATACGATGACTCTTGCTTTCTAGTAACCATACAAAAAAACAAACGCAAATGTGGTAGAATGCTTTCTGTAGCTTTTGTCAAAAATATTTATCGAAGTCCAATAGATGAAATGTGTTGATTCTGGCTTTGTAATAACCATACCAACAAACAAACGTAAATGAGTGGCGAGCTTTCTGTAGCATCCCTCAGAAGAACTCAACATCAGCTAATGGATGAAATGTAATGATTGTGTCTGTGTGATAATCATACCAACAAACAAATGCATGTGAGGGAGGAGCTTTCTGCAGCTTCTCTCTGAAGTGCATCATTAAGGGTAAAAAATGAAATCCGATTATTCTGCCTTTGTAATAACCATACCAATAACCTAAGGCTAATGTGGGAGGAGCTTTCTGTAGCTATTCTCAGAAATAGTTCACATAGGGTAATAGATGAATTGCGATGAATCTGGCTTTGTAGTAACCATACCAACAAACATACGCAAATGATTGAGGAGCTTTCTGTAACTTCCCTCAGAAATACTTCACATCATGCAATAAATGAAATGTATTGATTGTATGTGTGTACTAAACATACCAACAAACAGATGTAAGTGAGGGACGAGCTTTCTGCAGCTTCTCTCAGAAATACTTCACATTAGGTGAAAAATGAAATCCTATGATTCTGGCTTTGTAGTAACCTTAAGAACAAACAAACACAAAAGAGGGTGGAACGTTCTGTAGCTTCCATCAGAAATATTTCACATCAGGTAATGTGTGATATGTAATGATTGAGTCTGTATTCTAGTCATATCAACAAACAGATGCAAGTGAGGGTGAAGTATTCTGCAGCTTCTCTCTGAAATACATCACATAATGTAATAGATGTACTGCGATGATACTGGCTTTGTAGTAACCATACAAACAAACAAACGCAAGTGATGGAGGAGCTTTCTGTAGTTTCTCTCAGAAATTCTTCACATTGTGTAATAGATGAAACGCGATGTTTCTGGCTTGTAGTGACCGTACCAGCAAACAGATGCAAGTGAGTGAGGAGCTTTCTACATCTTCCATCAGAAATACTCCACATCAGGTAATGGATGGAATGTAATGATGGTGTCTGTATACTAATCATACCAACAAACTGATGCAAATTAGGGAAGAGGTTTCTGGAGCTTCTCTGTGAAACACATCATGTAGGGTATTGTGTGAAATGCAATGAATCTTACTTGGTAGAAAACATACCAACAATCAAATGCAATTGAGGAAGGAGCTTTCTTTAGCTTCCCCCAGATATACCTCACATCTGGAAATGTATGAAATGTAATGATTGTGTCTGTGTACTAATCATACCAACAAACTGTTGCAAGTGAAGGAGAAGCTTTCTGCAGCTTCACTCTGAAATACATCACAAAGGGTAGTTGATGAAATGCAATGAATCTGGCTTTGTAGTAACCATACCAACAAACAAACGCAAATGATGGAGGAGCATTCAGTAGCTTCTCTCAGAAATACTTCACGTCATGTAATAAATGAAATATAATTGTTGTGTCTGTGTACTAATCATACCAACAAACAGATGCAAGTGAGGGAGTAGCTTACTGCAGCATCTGTCTGAAATACATCACATATGGTAAAATATGAAATACGATGTTTCTTGCTTTGTAGTAACCATACCAAAAAACAAAACCAAATGAGGTAGGAGCTTTCTGTAGCTTTTCTTGAAAATATTTCACATAGTGCAATAGATGAAATGCATTGATTCTGGCTTTGTAGTAACCATACCAACAAACAAACGTAAATGATGGGCAAGCTTTCAGTAGCATCCCTCAGAAATACTAAACATCAGGTAATGGATGAAATGTAGTGATTGTGTCTGAGTACTAATCATACCAACAAAAAGATGTACATGAGTGAGGAGCTTTCTGTAGCTTCTCTCACAAATACTTCATATACGTATAGGATGAATTGCTATGATTCTGGCTTTGTACTAACCATACCAACAATCAGATTAAAGGGAGGGTGGAGCTTTCTGCAGCTTCTCTCTGAAATATATCACATATGGTAATAGATGAAATGCAATGATTCTGGCTTTGTAGTAACCACAGCAACAAACAAATGCAAATGACGCAATAGCTTTCTGTAGCTTTTCTCAGAAATACTTTACATAGGGTAATAGATAAAATGTGATGATTCTGGCTTTGTAGTAACCATACCAACAACCAAACGCAAATGAGGGAGGAGCTTTCTGTAGCTTACCTCAGAAATACATCACATCAGGTAATGGATGAAATGTAATGACTGTGTCTCTGTACTAATCATAAAAACAACCATATGCAAGTGAGGGAGGAGCTTTCTGAGCTTCTCTCTGAAATACATTACATAGGATAATAGATGAATTCTGATGATTCTGGCTTTGTAGTAACCATACCAACAAACATACGCAAATGATTGAGGAGCTTTCTGTAGCTTCCCTCAGAAATACTTCACATCAGGTGATGGATTAAATATAATGATTGTGGCGGTGTACCAATCATACCAACAAACAGATGCAAGTGAGAGATAAGCTTTCTGAGGCTTCTATCTGAAATACACCACATAGGGTAAAATATGAAATACGATGAATTTGGCTTTGTAACAACCATCCCAACAAACTAACACAAATGAGGGAGAAGCTTTCTGTAGCTATTCATAGAAATACTTCACTAACGGTAATAGATGAAGTGCGATTATTCTGGCTTTGTAGTAACAATACTAACAAACAAACGTAAGTGATGGTGCAACTTTCTGTAGCTCCCCTCAGAAATACTTCACATCAGGTAATGGATAAGTAGCTGGAACTATTCTGGAATTTGTATCTATCATCGCCACCAAGAAATGACAGAGTCCAGCAATTCTACCCGCAATTCCACCTACTGACATGCAGTCGCCACTACATTGCGCAATCACTGTAATAGAGTACTATAATGATGTACAGTGATGGATCAGCTAAATGGATGTGTTAGTGTGCTCAAATATAAGGTAATTTATAACTGAGTTTATGTACCTACCTTGATTTTTCTCCTTACCATAACACCTATCAGGTTCCACTCCGTTTGAAGTAAAGAGATTTCCGAGTGTCCCTACTGAAAGAACATTAAAGACCAGTGTTTTTGCTAATTAATGCCTCTTGAACATAAAAAAAGAAAGTTAATGAAAGTAATTTTGCTAATAAAACTGCTTATTAATGCATTGTTGCCAACTTCAAATTAAAAAGTTCGTGAGGCTGAGGCTTATAAAGTTTTGCTTCGTAAATGATCTCATTACTGCCTGTTGTAAATCACAGAAGGTGAGTCAGTATCTTACATATATGTTAATTTTGTGTGTCAATGTAGTAAAAGTGGAAAACTGCTGTGTGGAACATTATATACTCAAGACTGCTAAGTGTATGTCTCTCCTGTGTATTAGAAGTGCTTATTAATAATATAACAGGATCCACAGTTTGTATATTGGGTTAATGCTTGGTAACAAGTAACAGAAAGACCACTAATTAGGAAAACCTTAATTTCTTTAATCAAATGATAGTGAGGAGCAACCTGTAAGTGGATTCAAATTAACTTTTATTTTAAATAGTAACGCACTTAACTGAGAGAGACTTAACCTATATCCAATTAATGATTCTGCAGTTAGTAGTAATAATGTTATAAAGACCATTCAGTTTGTGTAAGCCCTGAAAGTAATAGTGTGTTTCAGTATCTGTTATAATTTTGCAAATAGTTTGTGCTGCTTTAACTGTTAGTTTCAATCTTACCGTACCCACATGAATGTGTCAAGAGTATACTGCTCTCGCATGTGACAATGTATAGGTTGTGTTTATCCATTCAAGTTACTAATAACTATTTTCTTGAACGAGAATGTTAATCATTCTCTTGCCTACTTAGGCTGGTGACCGTTTTCTTTACCTGTTAAACAGTGCAGATAGACAAAATTTTGTTTATTACTGTTCAAATATTTCCGTAATTCTGACTTTCATTTCCGATAAGCCAATTCCGTTAGGTAAAACACGGTCAACACAACAAAATTCCTCCCAGAGGGTAACACTGCTCTGTTGCATTATACCATAATTGCTTTAATAATATTGTTTTACTTCACAACCTGCTTTAAGGTTATGGTTCAGCAGCAGCAGACAATAGTGTTATAAGCTTTCATCAGCTTCCCTCAGAAATATTTCACATCAGGTAATGGATGAAATTTAATGATTGTGTCTGTGTAGTAATCATTCCAACAAACAGATGCAAGTGAGGGAGGAGCTTTCTGCAGCTTCCCTCTGAAATACATCACATAGGGTAATAGATGAAATGTGATGATTCTGGCTTTGTAGTAACCACACCAACAAACAAACGCAAATGACGGAGGAGCTTTCTGTAGCTTCCCTCAGAAATACTTCACATCAGGTAATGGGTGAAATGTAATGATTGTGTCTGTGTTCTAATCATTCCAACAAACAGATACAAGTGAGGAAGGAGCTTTCATCAGCTGAAATAAATAACATAGGGTAATGGATGAAATGCAATGATTCTGGCTTTGTAGTAACTATACCATCAAACAAACGAAAATGAGGGAGGAGCTTTCTGTAGATTTCTTTAGAAATACTTAACATTGGGTAATAGATGAAATGTGATGATTCTGGATTTGAAGTAGCCATACTAACAAACAAATGCAAATGAGGGTGGCGTTTTCTGTAGCTTCCCTCAGAATTATTTGACATCAGGTAATGAATGAAATCTAATCATTGTGTCTGTGTACTAATCATACCAACAAACAGATACAAGTGAGGGAGGAGCTTTCTGCTGTTTCTCTCTGAAATACATCAAATAGGGTAAAAAATTAAATCCAATGATTCTGGACAAACTAATGCAAATGAGTTAGGAGCTTTCTGTAGCTATTCTCAGAAATAATTCTCATAGGGTAATAGATGAAATGCGATGATTCTGGCTTTGTAGTAACCATACCAACAAACAAACACAACTAAGGGAGGAGCTTTCGGTAGCCCCCCTCAGAAATACTTCACATCAGGTAATGGATGAAATGCAGTGATTGTGTCTGTGTACTATTCATAACAAAAAACAGGTGTAAGTGAGATAAGAGCTTTCTGCAGCTTCCCTCAGAAATATTCCACATCTGGTAATGGATGAAAAATAATGATTGTGTCAGTGAACTAATCATAACAACAAACAGATGCAAGTGAGGGACGAAATATCTGCAGCTTCTCTCTGAAATACATCACATAGGGGAATGGAAGAAATGCAATGATACTGGCTTTGTAGTAACCATAGCAACAAACAAACGCAAATGGTGGAGGAGCTTTCTGTAGCCTCCACCAGAAATACTTCACATCAGGTGAAGGATGAAATGCAGTGATTGTGTCTGTGTACTAATCTTAACAACAAACAGATGTAAGTGAGGGAAGAGCTCTATGCAGCTTCCCTCAGAAATACTTCACATCCGGTGATGAATGAAATGTATCGATTGTGTCTGTGTACTAATCATACCATAAACAGATGCAAGTGCGGGAAGAGCTTTCTGCAGCTATTAACTGAAATACATCATGTAGGGTAATAGATGATATGCAATGATTCAGGCTTTGTGGTAACCATACTAACAAACAAACACAAATGAGGGAGGAACTTCCTCTAGCTTGCCTCAGAATTACTTCACATCATGTAATAAATGAAATGTAATGATGGTGGCTGTGTACTAATCATTCCAACAAACAGATGCAAGTGAGGGAGGAGCTTTCAGCTGCTTCTCTCTGAAATACCTCACATAGGGTAATGGGTGAAATGCAATGATTCTGGCTTTGTAGTAACAATACCAACTAACAAACGCAAATGAGTGAGGAGCTTTCTATAGCTTCCTTCAGAAATATTTCACATCAGGTAATGGATGAAATGTAATGATTGTGTCGGTGTACTAATCATACCAACAAACAGATGCAAATGAGGGAGGAACTTTCTGCAGCTTCTATCTGAAATACATCACATAGGGTAAAATATGAACTAAGATGATTCTGGCTTTGTAATAACCAGCCCAACAAACTAACGCAAATGAGGGATGAGCATTTTGCATCTATTCTCAGAAATACTTCACATAGGGTAATAGATGAAATGCAACGATTCTGGCTTTGTAGTAACCATAACAACAAACCAAAGGCAAATGACACTTGAGCTTCCTGTAGCTTTTTTTAGAAATACTTCACATAGAGTAATAAATGAAATGTGATGATTCTGGCTTTGTAATAACCATACCAACAAACTAAAGCAAATAAGGGTGGAGCTTTCTGTAGCTATTCTCAGAAATTCATCACATGGGGTAATAGATGAAATACGATGATTTTGGCTTTGTAGTAACCATACCAACAAATGAAACCCAAATGAGGGTTGTGCTTTCTGTAGCCCCCCTCTGAAATATTTCACAACAGGTAATGGATGAAATATAATGATAGTGTCTGTGTACAAATCATATCAAAAAGAGGAGCAAGTGAGGCACGAGCTTTCTTCAGCTCCTCTATGAGATACATCACATAGGATAATGGATGAAATGCGATGACTCTGGTTTTGTAGTAACCATAAAAACAAACAAACGCAAATGACACTTGAGCCTTCTGTATCTTTTCTCAGGAATACTTCACATAGTGTGATAGATGAAATGCGATGATTCTGGCTTTGTAGTAATAATACCAACAAAGAAACGCAAATGATTGAGGAGCTTGCTGTAGCCCCACTCAGAAATACTTCACATCAGGTAATGGAAGAAATGAAATGATTGTGTCTGTGTACTAATCATAGAAACAAACAGATGTAGGTGAGGGATGAGCTTTCTGCAGCTTCCCTCATAAATACTTTACATCCAGTAATGTATGAAAAGTAATGATTGTGTCTGTGTACTAATCATACCATAAACAGATGCAAGTGAGGGAAGAGTTTTCTGAAGCTTCCCTCAGAAATACTTCACATAAGGTAATGGATGTTATGTAATGAGTGTGTGTGTGTGTATTAATCATTATAACAAACAGATGCAAGTGAGAGTGGAGCTTTCTGCAGCTCCATGCTGAAATACATCACATAAAGTAATAGATGAATTGCGATGATTCTGGCTTTGTAGTAACCATACCAACAAACAAACGCAAATGACACTTGAGCTTCCTGTAGTTTTATTTAGAAATATTTCACATAGGGTAATAGATGAAATGCGATGACACTATATTTGTAGTAACCTTACCAACAAACAAACGCAACTGAGAGAGGAGCTTTCTGTAGCTCCCCTGAGAAATATTTCACATCAGGTAATGGATGAAATGTAATGATTGTGTCTGTGTACTCATCATACCATAAACAGATGCAAATGAGTAATGAGCTTTCTGCAGCTTTTCTCTGAAATTCATCACATAGGTTAATAGATTAAATGCGATGATTCTGGCTCTGTAGTAACCATACCAACAATGAAACGCAAATGAGGGTTGTGCTTTCTATAGTTTCCATCAGAAATATTTCACATCAGGTAATGGATGAAATGCAATGATTGTGTCTGTGTACTAATCATACTATAAACAGAAGCAAATGAGGGATGAGCTTTCTGCAGCTTTTCTCTGAAATACATCACATGGGGTAATAGATGAAATGCAATGATTCTGACTTTGTAGTAACCATACCAACAAAGAAACACAAATGAGGGAGGAGTTTTCTGCAGTTTTTTTCAGAAATACTTCACATTGGGTAATAGATGAAATGTGATGGTCCTGGCTTTGTAGTAACCATACCAACAATCAAACGCAAATGAGGGAGGTGCTTTCTGTAGTAATCATTCCAATGAACCGATGCAAGTTAGAAAGGAGCTTACTGCAGCTTCTCTCTGAGATACATCACATAGGATAATGGATGAAACACAATGTTTCTGGCTTCACAGTAACCGTACCAACAAACAAACGCAAATGAGGAAGGAGCTTTTCTGTAGCTTCCCTCAGAAATTCCTCACATCAGATAATGGATGAAATGTAACGATTGTGTCCGTGTACTAATCATACCAACGTTCAGAGCAAGTGAGGGAGGAGCTTTCTGCTGCTCCTCTCTGAAATACCTCATATATGGTAATAGATGACATGCGATGATTCTGGCTTTGTGGTAACCATACCAACAAACAAATGCAAATGAGGGAGTAGCACTCTGTAGCTAATCTCAGAAGTATTTAACATATAATAATAGATGAAATGCGACGATTCTGGCTTTATAGTAACCATTCCAACAAACAAACGAAAATGAGGGAGGAGCTTTCTGTAGCTTCCCTCAGAAATGCTTCACATCAGGTAATGGACGAAATGTAATGATTGTGTCAGTGTACTAATCGTACCAACAAACAGATGCAAGTGAGGGAGGAGATTTCTGCAGTCTCTCTCTGAAATACATCACAAGGGGTAATAGATGGAATGCAATGATTCTGGCTTTGTAGTAATAATACCAACCAACAAACGCAACTAAGGGAGGTTATTTCTATAGCTTTCCTCAGAAATACTTCACATCAGGTAATGGATGAAATGAAATAATTATGTCTGTGTACTGATCAGAACAACAAACAGATGCGAGTGAGGGAATAGCTTTCTGCAGCCTCCCTCAGAAATACTTCACATCAGGTAATGATGAATGTAATGATTGTGTCTCTGTACAAATCATTCCAAAAAACTGATGCGAGTGAGGGAGGAGCTTTCTGCAGCATTTTTCTCAAATACATCACATAGGGTAAAAAAAGAAATACGATGATTCTGGCTTTGTAATAACCATACCAACAAACAAACGCAAATGGCGCTTGAGCTTTCTGTAGCTTACCTCAGAAATACTTCACATAGGGAAATAGATGAAATGCGATGATTCTGGCTTTGTGGTAACCATACCAACAAACAAACGCAACTGAGAGTGGAGTTTTCTGTAGCTTCCCTCAGAAATATTTCACGTCAGGTATTGGATGGAGTGTAATGATTGTGTCTGTGTACTAATCTTAACAACAAACAGATGCAAGTGTGAGAGGAGCTTTCTGCAGTTTCCATCAGAAATAATTCACTTTAAGTAATGGATAAAATGTAATGATTGTGTCTGTGTACTAATCATACAAACAATCAGATGCATGTGAGGGAGTAGCTTTCTGCAGCTTCTCTCTGAAATACTTCATATAGGAGAATAGATGAAATGCAATTATTCGTGCTTTGTAGTAACCATACCAACAAACAAACACAAATGAGGGAGGAGCTTTCTGTAGCTTTTCTGAGAAATATTTCACATAGGGTAATAGATGAAATCCAATGATTCTATCTTTGTAGTATCCATACCAACAATCAAACGCATATGAGGGAGGAGCTTTCATTAGCTTCCCTCAGAAATACTTCACATCAGGTAGTGGATGAAATGCAATGTTTGTGTATACGTACTAATCATACCAACAAAGAGATGTATGTGAATGAAGAGCTTTCTGCAGCTTCTCTCTGAAATAAATAACATATTGTAATAGATGAAATGCGATGATTCTGGCTTTCTAGTAACCATACCAACAAACAAACGCAAATGAGGGAGGAGCTTTCTGTAGCTTCCCTCAGAAATACTTCACATCAGGTAATGGATGAAATGCAATGATTGTATCTGTGTACTAATCATACCAACAATCAGAAGAAAGTGATTGAGGAGCTTTCTGCACCTTCTCTCAGAAATACTTCACGTAGGGTTGCGTACTAATCATACCAACTATAAGGCTTTACCATTCTGCACCTTCTCTCCTAAATACATCACATAGGGTTATAGATGAAATGCGATGATTCTGGCTTTGTAGTAACCATACCAAAAAACAAACCCAAATGAGGGAGGACCTTTCTGTAGCTTTTCTCAGAAATATTTCACATAGGGTGATAGATGAAATGCCATGATTCTGGGTTTGTAGGAACTATACCAACAAACAAACGAAATGAGTGAGGAGCTTTCTGTAGCTTCCCTGAGAAATATTTCACATCAGGTAATGGATGAAATGTAATGATTGTGTCTGTGTACTCATCATACCATAAACAGATGCAAATGAGTAATGAGCTTTCTGCAGCTTTTCTCTGAAATTCATCACATAGGTTAATAGATTAAATGCGATGATTCTGGCTCTGTAGTAACCATACCAACAATGAAACGCAAATGAGGGTTGTGCTTTCTATAGTTTCCATCAGAAATATTTCACATCAGGTAATGGATGAAATGCAATTATTGTGTCTGTGTACTAATCATACCATAAACAGAAGCAAATGAGGGATGAGCTTTCTGCAGCTTTTCTCTGAAATACATCACATGGGGTAATAGATGAAATGCAATGATTCTGACTTTGTAGTAACCATACCAACAAAGAAACACAAATGAGGGAGGAGTTTTCTGCAGTTTTTTTCAGAAATACTTCACATTGGGTAATAGATGAAATGTGATGGTCCTGGCTTTGTAGTAACCATACCAACAATCAAACGCAAATGAGGGAGGTGTTTTCTGTAGTAATCATTCCAACGAACCGATGCAAGTTAGAAAGGAGCTTACCGCAGCTTCCCTCTGAAATACATCACATAGGGTAATAGATGAAATACGATGATTCAGGCTTTGTAGTAACCCCACCAACAAACACACCAAAATTACGAGGAGCTTTTACAGCATCCCTCAGAAATACTTCACATCCAGTAATGGATGAAATGAAATGATTTTGTCTGTGTACTAATATTGCCATAAACAGATGCAAGTGAGGGAAGAGCATTCTGCAGCTTCTCTCTGATATACATCACATGGGGTAATGGACGAAATGCGATGATTCTGGCTCTGTAGTAATCATACCAACAAACAAACGCAAACGAGGGAAATGCTTTCTGTAGATTCCCTCAGATATATTTCAAATCAAGTAATGGATGAAGTGTTATGATTGTGTCTGTGTATTAATCACAACAACAAACAGTTGCAAGTGAGGGACGAGCCTTCTGCAGCTTCTCTCTGAGATACATCACATAGGATAATGGATGAAACACAATGTTTCTGGCTTCACAGTAACCGTACCAACAAACAAACGCAAATGAGGGAGGAGCTTTTCTGTAGCTTCCCTCAGAAATTCCTCACATAAGATAATGGATGAAATGTAATGATTGTGTCCGTTTACTAATCATACCAACATACAGAGCAAGTGAGGGAGGAGCTTTCTGCTGCTCCTCTCTGAAATACATCATATATGGTAATAGATGAAATGCGATGATTCTAGCTTTGTAGTAACCATACCAACAAACAAACGCAAATGAAGGAGTAGCACTCTGTAGCTAATCTCAGAAGTATTTCACATAGGATAATAGATGAAATGCGATGATTCTGGCTTTATAGTAACCATTCCAACAAACAAACGAAAATGAGGGAGGAGCATTCTGTAGCTTCCCTCAGAAATACTTCACATCAGGTAATGGACGAAATGTAATGATTGTGTCAGTGTACTAATCGTACCAACAAACAGATGCAAGTGAGGGAGGAGATTTCTGCAGTCTCTCTCTGAAATACATCACAAGGGGTAATAGATGGAATGCAATGATTCTGGCTTTGTAGTAATAATACCAACCAACAAACGCAACTAAGGGAGGTTATTTCTATAGCTTTCCTCAGAAATACTTCACATCAGGTAATGGATGAAATGAAATAATTGTGTCTGTGTACTGATCAGAACAACAAACAGATGCAAGTGAGGGAATAGCTTTCTGCAGCCTCCCTCAGAAATACTTCACATCAGGTAATGATGAATGTAATGATTGTGTCTCTGTACTAATCATTCCAAAAAACTGATGCGAGTGAGGGAGGAGCTTTCTGCAGCATTTTTCTCAAATACATCACATAGGGTAAAAAAAGAAATACGATGATTCTGGCTTTGTAATAACCATACCAACAAACAAACGCAAATGGCGCTTGAGCTTTCTGTAGCTTACCTCAGAAATACTTCACATAGGGAAATTGATGAAATGCGATGATTCTGGCTTTGTGGTAACCATACCAACAAACAAACGCAACTGAGAGTGGAGTTTTCTGTAGCTTCCCTCAGAAATATTTCACGTCAGGTATTGGATGGAGTGTAATGATTGTGTCTGTGTACTAATCTTAACAACAAACAGATGCAAGTGTGGGAGGAGCTTTCTGCAGTTTCAGTCAGAAATAATTCACTTTAAGTAATGGATAAAATGTAATGATTGTGTCTGTGTACTAATCATACAAACAATCAGATGCATGTGAGGGAGTAGCTTTCTGCAGCTTCTCTCTGAAATACTTCATATAGGAGAATAGATGAAATGCAATTATTCGTGCTTTGTAGTAACCATACCAACAAACAAACACAAATGAGGGAGGAGCTTACTGTAGCTTTTCTGAGTAATATTTCACATAGGGTAATATATGAAATGCGATGATTCTGGCTTTGTAGTAACTATACCAACAATCAAACGCAAATGAGGGAGAAGCTTGCTGTAGCTTCCCGTCAGAAATACTTCACATCAGGTAATGGATGAAATGCAATGATTGTGTCTGTGTACTAATCATACCAACAATCAGAAGAAAGTGATGGAGGAGCTTTCTGCACCTTCTCTCAGAAATACTTCACGTAGGGTTGCGTACTAATCATACCAACTATAAGGCTTTACCATTCTGCACCTTCTCTCCTAAATACATCACATAGGGTTATAGATGAAATGCGATGATTCTGGCTTTGTAGTAACCATACCAAAAAACAAACACAAATGAGGGAGGACCTTTCTGTAGCTTTTCTCAGAAATATTTCACATAGGGTGATAGATGAAATGCCATGATTCTGGGTTTGTAGGAACTATACCAACAAACAAACGAAATGAGTGAAGAGCTTTCTGTAGCTTCCCTGAGAAATATTTCACATCAGGTAATGGATGAAATGTAATGATTGTAGTAACCATACATAGGGTAATGAATGAAATGCAATGATTTTGGCTTTGTAGTAACCATTCCAACAAACAAACTCCATACAAGAAATGTAATGATTGTGTCTGTGTACTAATCATACCAACAAAGTGATGCCATTGAGGAGGCCTTGCGCCACCACTTTTATTCCATCTTAGCCACGTATCACGGTTCTGGCATTGTCTACACTGTTGGTTCGATGGTTGTTGGTCGTGTCCGTTATGCCCTAACTCTAGTGGACCATTGTGAACAACTTTCATTACCGGCTGGCTGCAGTTTTTACACTGCTGACGTGGTCACCATCTTTCGAGCTCTAGAGTATCTCTTCTCCTGCTCAGGTGAGTCCTTCATTATCTGTGGTGATTACCTGAGCGGTTTACCAGCTCTCGACCAGTGTTTCCCTCATTCTCGTCTGGTGATGGCTATCCAGTTGTCCCTGCATAATCTTGCCCGTTGCGGCGGATCTGTTGTCTTTGTTTGGAACCCAGGCTATGTTGAGATAGCTTGCAATGAAACTGTTGACTGCCTGGCGAAAGAGGCCACCAGTAAAGCATCTCTGGAGATTAGCCTCCCGGAGACTGATTTGCGGGCACTATTACGCCAAAAAGTTTTAGATTTATGGGACAGTGATTGGCGCAACCTGCCCATGCCAAACAAACTCCGTCATAACAAGGAGACGATGACTGTGTGGTGGTCATCCATGTGGGCCATCGCAGGGACTCAGTCATCCTTTGTCGTCTCCGCATTGGCCACACCTGACTGATGCATAGTTATTTCCTGTGTCGTGAGGATCCACCTCTTTGTCGTTGTGGGGCTTCCTTGACAGTGGTCCATATTCTGTTGGAGTGCGCCCTTTTAACTGTGCTCAGGCAGACTTTTGCGATGGCTGAAATGCTCTCTGCGCTTTTAACTTATGACTGTTCCATAGCGGACTTAGTTTTGCATTTTATTCGGGCAGGGGGATTTTATCGCTTAATGTAAATGTGTGTGTTTTTGTGTGTGCTTTGTGTTGATTCTGGCCTATGGGCTACGATTTTAGTCTGCCTTTTTTAATGTGTTTCTCGGTGGTTGGCTTTTCCTTTCTGTTTCTATGGTCGGCCACCCACCGTCACTCTCCGTGTGATTTTAGTTCGTCTTGTCTGGTCTTTGTCTCAGTTTCTCTCATTCTGTGTCATCTGTCCTCTGGTTTGTTGATTGTTCTTATTCTCTGTGGGTGTTTTTAGTATTAGAAAAAGGGACCAATGATCGTAGCAGTCTGGTCTCTTTAACCCCCAAAAACCAACCAATCCTAAGATGTCTACCTCAGTCGGAGATGAAATGTCAGAAATAATTTTATTCATCGACTGTGCCGTCCTCCCACAAGCCAGTCCAGAAGTTTTGACTAATGTGAACAGTCGCTGTGAAAGCCTATGTTGTGTAAATGTGTGCTTGTCTCCTGAAGTGTACCTTGTGAAAGGAGGAGTAGGAGGTGATTTAATGCTCGTGGTGTGAGTAGCTTCGCAGTATTTTCTATCCTTCATGTAACATGTGTTTTCATTCTTGATAAAACACTGAATAGTAGTCATCGAGAAAGTATTTGTTGTAGCTCGTGTATTTAGTGGAAACAGCACTAACCTGGCGTACATGTTTCCTTGGGATTGAACTAGAATGTCGTGAATTTCAGCCACAGTCTCCAACTTTTGTCACTATTTAACTTAAATTATTATAGGACCTGTCTGAGGAAATGTGTGTCAAGTAATGTACTTCAAAAGGCCATTCTGCTGTGCTCTAATTCCTCATGTTCATATACAGGATTGAAGCAGTTGAGAGTTGAGAATCGTTATGGGTTTGGGAAAGAATAAGATCTTTAGTCAACGTGAAAACACAGACAAAGCTATTGTGGTAAACTGCAGTATTAAAAATTCTGTAACTTTACAAAAGGTCTAAAAGAGTCAGTAGAATCAGGTGTGACTGGTAAACCATTCTTTTTCAGGTGGTATACATTTTGTTATTTTTCATTTATAAATGTATATCTATCTGCTCCAGGAGATACATTTTCCTGCCACTGGAATGAATATGCAGGTTTTTCTGCATATCATTAACAATGTGTTTGTTGTAGAACATGTCTTCCACAGTGGCCGACATTGAAAAATGATTTGAGTGAAAGCCATTTCCTTCTGTAAATGAGTGTCCTATGTCTGTGTGGTAAGGCAGGGCAACTTGGCCATTGTATTTTATATTCTGTACCATTGCAAGTTGAAATCAAGCTTCACACACACACACACACACACACACACACACACACACACACACACACACACTAACTACGTAGATCTTCTTTAGTTACATCTGAGCTTCCAGTGAACATAATTCATATTTATGCATTATATTTAGCACATGGGGAACATGTGCAAACTCAGTTGATGAGAAATAAAGGATATAATGTAAGTAACTAATTCATTTTTCACCTAATTAAATCTCTCCTCACTTTCAGGCAGAAAGCTTTAATCTATGTCACAGTGAAAGCCATGTGCAGACAGTGGCCAATAGCCGCTCTCTCCGGTTTCGTAATAGGGACCCGCTCTGCCCTAGTCCAGCCAGTCTGGTACCCGCTCTGGGTTTTGTTTCTATCTCGGTGGTAGTGCATTCTGGTTGTTGCTCGTTGTTGACATTTGCCTGGCTCTGGTTCCGAGTGGATTTACGTTTGGTGTTTGGTGTCCACAAGCCTCTGTTGTTTATCTCTTCCTCCTTGTGTCGCCTATAGTCGGTAGCGGTTGGTTGTTGTCAGATGTCATTGGTCTGTCGTCCGACTTGTCCTGTGTTTACCTTGTGGTGCGTGCTCCACCGCTGGCGTCTTCCCTGCCTGGCGGCTCCGATCCACAGCCCAAGCCATTCCTGCTGTTGGTTGTGGTTACCACAATTTACTTCGCTCCTACCACATTGTCGTCAGTAATTGCAGTAGTCATTTTCAACATCTTCTCAACCATCTTTGAAACATTTGTACCACTTGTAAACTCTTGTACTCGTAGTAGAGTCGCCAAAAGCCACATTCGATGTTTCCAATGCGATACTGCACTTTGTTCCATTTTTAAACAAAATTTAATGGAGAATCTTTGATCCAACTTTTTCGAAAGTAAAAATTCTCTGAGCACTCAAAAACAAAGACCTCCTTTTCCACTGTCAACAATGAACTAAATACTGAAAATAGATGTAAATATATGTACGGTACATCAGGAACACGTGTACTAACAAGAAAACAACAAAAATGTATACAGCCAACAGAATTAAATTCCTGTAACTTTTTGATCACACCTCGTATGCAGTGTCTGGAAAAAGGAAATAAAGCACCCATAACAGTGTAACTTTGTACAAGTACAAACTATTAGCGGGCATGTAAACAATTAGAGCAGTGGTTCTCAGCAAAAGTAGAAAGGCCACTAGTGTTGATGGTGGAGGGTATACAAGAGGTGTGAGCACCATCTGGTAGACTACTGATGAGAGGTGTCACATTGTGTTCAGTGTTGAATCACGGTTCTGCACTATCCCCGATGACCACTGTCAGCACGTGTGGCGGCAGCTTGGGGGACATTCCATTCTTCCAGTGTTTTGGAAAGGCACAGTATGGCCAGCAAATGGTTATGAATGTAGGTTGCAGTTGATAGTGATTGAGGGAACTGTGACGGAACAACAATCTTTCAGATGTCGATAATCCTCGTGTTACATCTTGTATGACAGTATCGTGATGTTATTTCCAACACAACAGTGCTCATCCACATAGTGGCATGTGTATGTATCAATTGTATGCGTGGTATTAGCTGCTCCCATAGTCAGCAAAATCCTTAGATATGTTCCCTGCAGAGCATATGTGGCACGAGCTTGGACGTAAACTCTGCCCCAGTGTCAGTATCCAGAATATTGTGGACCATTACAACAGTTTGAGGCCAGCTTGCCCGAGGAAGGAATCTAGTGGCCTTATGACACCCTCCCAAACAAACAAGTGTATGCAAGAAGGGCAATTGGGTGCATGTCATATTGATAAGTGAGCTCATACTGCCAAGTTCTTTGTAAATCTGACTCAATTTTGTAATCACTAAAGTAACATCACATACCAACTGAACTCATGGCATTTCTTTTCTTTCTGTGAATTTCAATTTCTTAGCTGGGCAGTGTTTATGAACATCTTGGGCTGAAAGAAAATCAGCATGATATAGAGACGTAAAACTATTAGAGACGTAATTAAATGTAAAAGTGTCACCAAAAACACATTTAAAGTGAAAAGCCTGAAAAAACACCAAGTTGTGTGTCCAGAAAATCTGTATCACAATGGGTTAACAGTGAGCAGCAACTGCAACCAAATGGGAAAAATATCTTCTTCCGGCCCAGGATGTTGTAGCAGATTTTCTGCAACTTCACATTCCTAATGCTTCTGTATATTTTTTCCTGTTTCTACAAAGTCCATTCCTGGCAACTATAATTTAAAATGATCCAAGTCACTGTCCTTCTTCTTTGTATACTAAGGTGTCTGTCTGTAAATAATTTACTCTTATTTCTGAAGGCTTGGGCATTCCAATTCTTCTCTTAATATCCACTAGCTTTTGCCCTCAACTATGTTGGCACGGATATTGAACCTGCATGAATTTTGAGTAGCCCTGAAACTTATTATACATGGGAAAAATGGATATAAAGAACTGAAAGTGAAGTTGTCAAAACGATCCAATGGTAAAGAATTGATATGTTTGTAAGCACAGATACAGATATTTGAAGTATGAAATAGCAAAACGCCTGGATAGGGGAACAAGCTAGTGGCGTATTTAATGAAAATACAAAAAATTAAAGAATCTGTAGTTACAAATAAGTCAGTTCTTTACTGTTGCACCCTTTTGACAGTGTCACCTTCAGTCTTTTATATCTGTTTTTCTTGCTAACAAGCTTCAGGATATTTATGAACATTCATGTCAATGAAGTCGTTTGCTTAATAAGCTTATCAGTGACAATAGTTACAGTAATTTGTGAATGAATTCAAGAATGTCTGTGGGTAATGGAATTGAACTGTTAACATTAGTAATATTTTGGAAAGTTTCATCATCATAACACTATTTACTACTTTTTACTGATTTTTCTCATTTCTGGTCCCGGTTTGTTTCGTTTAGTTTTATAAAACTTCCACTGTCCCGATGTTTTTTTCTTCCAGTATAATGAAATGATGCTTATATGAAACTGAGTTGATCCACATAAAGCACTTGCAGTCCCTTGCAGGCCTGCATACAATAAAAAGTATTTAATATTGCATTTTTTGTAATCAGTTCAGCATGCATCTCTGTATACATAACCTGTCAGTAGCTGCCCACAGAGTTATTTTCAATTTTCCTGTAATTAAATAACATAAAACATGATAAATAGATGTAAAAACTTTTTATAATATGGAAAAATGCCTGTACACCATTATTATTTGCAGTATGTAGATAGTCACAGGATATGTGATGCATTCCCTTATGGATCTGAGTTACTGGGTACACATTTGTTTCCATACTATTCGGGCCCACATAGTTAAATGTACAGTTCAGTTTATCATGTTTTATAGATAATTTCACTTCAAAATTTCTCTGAGGGTTGAAATGCTTTTATAAATATGTAATGTTGAATCATTGGCTGTTGTCAGCTTAGCATATAATTTTAATGGTCTTTTATCCATTCTGGATCTTCCTGAACTCAACAGCTGTGAACATATGTTCATTAATAATGCAACCAACCATGAGTACTTCTAAAAGTATTTATTTAAATGCCATTACCAGTCTCAAGCTATTATGTCTGTCTACAGGTTTTTATTTTATTTACTTACTTTTTTTTAAGTAATTGCAACAATGTGCTAATATACGTGTATTTGATAAAATATAAAATGAAATACTTACATACCCTCGATTTGTTTTGTCGGTATCATTTAGGCTTTCTTTGGTCCTTAAGCATTTTCAGCATGACACACGAAGAGTTAAGAATTATAGACAATGCACTTATTCTAAACAATCCACTGTGTTGTGCACACACTTCACATTATTTTTCATCAGTTGCAGCCTTTGACAAGTTCTTCACATGTAATGATTTTGCTTACAGTGAAAAGTCTATCCACTGACCAACGATATCACTCATTTCTCAACAAGGAAACATCTCATCTACTGTATGTTAAGTAAAGAATGTGTGGACGATACAAATCTGCACTTCTTACAAGTGAGGAACTCTAATTGTAGCATGTCATAGGAGAAATTAACAAGAAGATTTATCAGGCTACTCTCGAGAAGCAATGGCATGTGTTTTGATTTTGGTCCCTGACAATATTCTTCAATGGATGTTAAGTTGGGCAGCTAGTGGAATAAGGATACCCTTGTTCAGAGTCCTAACACAGACCAATCATGTTTAATTTGTGTGAAAAGTGCAATGAACATTTTCAGGATTGTTTGTTAGCCAGCTGTAGTTGCTCATTTAGAATTTGCTGAGATGAATTGAAGGTGTGAATGCATATTTCTAGTTATTTTAAGATACCCATTTTCCTCCATAAGTTAGTTGTATATTTTGTTTGTAGATTATCTTTAGTGTTTGAAATGCTGTATCTATATTGAGCCATGTGAGTGGCAGTTGCAGATGTAGTTAAATGTTTTTAGTCTAAAAGCATCCTTTTATTTAAGATATCTTGAAGTTGCTGCCAGTCAGGCCAAGATAAAATCTGATGCAATTGCACAATCAGTACTGTGTACTCCTCAGTTTTTAGAGATCCAGCCCAATGGTTTTGGTTTTATGTACTATGTTATGTTGCAGCATTTAGTGTGCATCTATGGGCCTAAAGTCGAAATTGTGCAGAAAATATTAGTAAGTTACTTTATTCAACCATAGAATGTTTATGAAATATTACATATGTCATGTTAATTGAAAGAGGAAACAGTATTTTAATTAACTAATCCATACATACAGCAATAACATCTTTTACAGTTGTAGATGATGATGATCTGCTGTTAATTTTGAAGTGTTTTGTACAATTTTTTATACACATTGCCAAACAAGTTTACAATTTACGTAAAAAAAAATACAGTTTTTGTCAGATAACTACACACTGGGTGAGCAAATATTTGTAGTTTGGGCACTGCGTTTCAGCTGTCTTAAGTACCTTGACAATACTTTTAGCATCCACTTGTATTCTTTGTGTTGTCTCTTTAGCCCATTTGAAAAAGCAGAGTCATCAGCTCACCACAATGTTAAGATGACAAAATTGGATGAAGTATGGAAATTACCCATCACAGACCCTGGGTGCAGAATTTCACATTATTTCTAATTAAATAATAATAATTTTTTCAATGCCTGCTTGATGTTACATAAATAATCATGGACTTTTTAGTATTAACCATTTGAGAGGTATGCTTCATTTTTTTTTAATATTAGGGGTTTAATGCATTCAAAAAATTTATGGTGCAGTTTTATTCCTTTGTAGAAAATACTGGCTGTTGTTTTGTTTATCTTGAAACATGAGTCGGACAAAACTGACATTTACTCAGATCATGTGAATACAGCTGTTTGTGAGATAACTGCTTTGTTCTGTATAAGCCAAAAATATTGTTATTCAGTCTGATATTATGTTATTGCCCAAACTATGAGGTTTGTGGTGGGATTATTTGGGACAGAGATGCTACATATTAGTATGTTGTGCAAACAATAATGTAAAATGAATGACAGACAGAGGATGATGTGAAGTTTGCACTATGTGCATATTTAGACTGCTCAGCTATAACTGAAGTTGTATTTACCAAATGTTGAAAATTGATCTTCTACCTTAAACTTATAATTACCTTTGATGTTTACATTCTGTATGTAGCAAACATCACTATAGAAATCTGCCATTATGCTGCTTGTAAAAGTTGTAACTGCTTGATAGTAATTTGTCATGTTGACATAATGATTATTCCTTAATCTAGAATGTTTCTAGTTACGTAAGTACTTTTATTCATGTTATATAGTAACCTGTTTATACATTATGTATGTAAATGTTTATTGTTCGGTAGGAAACTTAAGTTTGGGTCAACACAATTCCAAACAGACAGTTATAATTTATGATAATAATTAAAATAGTTGATGCACAATTATCTTAAAATATTCAAAATTAAATGTAAACTTAGTAACATTCAGATTAATGTTTAAAGACATTCTTTCCTTTCTTACTGTACACTGATTTCTGCAGGCATTTTTAAGTGTAAAGATGCCTTGCTGGTATCTGATACTTAATGCTGTAAATGTTAGCTGTGTTAGCTTCAGTTTTGCTTGGTTACTTTATATTTGTATGCATCATATAGGAGAAGTCAAAACAATACTACTTTTGTGTAAAACAAATGAGCTCTGTATTCGCATGTTAACAATACTATCAGAGCTAATGACATTCTGTGATAATCAGAAACGTCATTTCTATGATGTTTCTGGATGTAACAGCATAATTAGTGCTACGATGGGGCTGATTTGACGATGGGACTAGTGCTACAATGGGACTGGCGTGGAAATGAAAACATTCTTGAGTGGATGACCATCTCTGGGGTGCAAGAATTTCTCTTGATAGGTGTGCAGCCACCAGGATTACGCTCTGTTCCTAGCTGTACTGGACATTCCATATTTCTTAGACTCCTGGATCAATCTGTACTGCTATCACGCTGTCTACCACACCCTGTTCTTTGTACCTCCCTTTGCAGGTGCAGTGGGTAACATGACACTTGTGAAGAGGCTTCAGTTTCCTTTCCAAGAGAAAATTGGTCCTACACAGACCCATCCTCACTCCACCCATGAACAACAGTTCTCAAATTTTATATGGATATGAATCTGTATGTGCATCAAAGCCCTTCTTATGCAACACAAGACATGGGTAGCCGACATACGTTTGCGGCACTGTGAACTGTAACTTGACAGCTTACCGCTACCTTATCCAAGACTGCCTCTAAAGTAGTGGCAATAAAGGCTGTGCATATGTGGCATGTACTTCTTTTTGAGAACATCCATCAAGGGTTTCAGAGTATTTAATTCTACAGCATCAAATGTGTCACGAAGTGCTCTTTGACCCAGTTAAGTTATAACATTATATAAATAACACACAGCACAGTGAACAGTATTAATGGCGATGATAACGATGTTGATGACATGAACAACAATTATAATAGTCTATTCACTGGACAGTAAATTTGTAATTATTTATTTATTCTGTTAGATGAGTTGATTGTTAATCAGTGCAATGATGACTGCATTACCACCTTAAGCAAGACTGCTTAATACAAATTTCTGCTTTATTCAATAAATTTTTGGTGTGCACATATTTTGCTGCAACAATAAAGTAAAATTAAATGATATGATTGAATTGTTCATTTGATGGAATTCTGTATTCATTTGGATGTTAAATACACCATTGTATCATTTCTTTAATGCCTCATCTGAATCCTGGTCAGTATAGCCATTTTTATCTCGAATTTATGTATAGCATTGCCTAACACTTGTTTGTAATTTAGTTTTCAAAGCTATAATTGTAAAAAAAAACAAAAAAAAAAAAAAAAAAAAACATGTTGTTTGTGTTTAATATGTTGTTTAAGTTTAGTATGTTGTTTCACTGTTAGTATGTTCTGAACATTAAAGAATATTACTAACTATCCTGAAATACATTATTAAAGTTATCCCCTACTGTCACTCGCAGTGTTTTTTGTAAGTCATTGTAATATGTTGATGATGATTTACACTTTTATGGCCACTTACCATTATTTTGTTACTGATCTCTTATAAAAGCAAATTCTTGATTTATATACAGCATCTATTTTTATATCTTTATTGCCTGTTGCGGAAAGTGGATGTTAACAATGTTGTTGAATTATAGTGTAAGCGGCTATGCCTTCATCCAGAAAGAAATAAAAATATGTTTGACATGTATAGGTATTTTAATTCATCTCCCTAAGGATATCTCACATATAACTTATTTCATCTCTGGCAGTGTTTATTAATTTGATGTGGTAGTCAGGAAGCAACCTCAAGATGTAAAACAAACTCTTGCAACGTTTTTGTCCATAAAATTTGGAATTGGGAAGAAAGATAATGGTGGCAAGTGCTGTTATCAAATACACAACACTGAGATGGTTGTATCTGAGTGGTTATACACTACATTAGAACAGAATTTTCCAATAATCAAAATTTCTTTTGTGACAGCATTATGGGATAACTTTATCCTATTCCCACATGGGGGTGCACAGATAGCTTGAGCATTTGGGAGCTTCTTCCATACTCAGTTAAGAGAGTTAGCTCTGCCAGTAACACTGTGATAGTTTTTACATACAGAGGATGACAGTGTGCGGTTCAACAGGCAGGTCCTGTCAATAACAGAGAAGCTGTTAAAAGCTTGATTTCTCCCTAAAACCTTAAGGGGCAAGTAAATCTGAAAAACATATCTAAAAATTTCATAATCTTGTTCTGATTGTGTAGAAACAATTGTTACTCCTAAGTAACACTCGGACGCAATAAATAAGCCCTGTTGTGGTAAGTAAATTTACACTCGTATTTAGGGTACGCTAATTATCACATTCATTTAGGGAGTGACTCTTTATCATGTTAAGGCACCATTTTCAAAATTTTAAGTGGTATGTAAAATCTTGTGGCTTTTGCAAACTGAAAAAGAGGAACTTGCAGTTTATTCCATGCCATCGACAGGAAAACTGTGAAGGCCTAATGATGTAAACAGAAAGGTATACTAGGGTTTAACGTCCCATTCTTAATGATGCTTTCACCGTGCTCTCCCAGAAAGTGGGTGGTCACAAGTGCATGGCATACTGTCTCATCTGTTCCAAAACACAAATATTAGGGTATGAGATTGATAACCATTTACCATTCATTGTTCCACAGTGAGAAATATTTATTGGATTTTTCAGATTGGTGCAACAGGTAAATCAAATATACTGGTGCCCGTTGAAATTTATTGCTTCAAAATACCTATAGAAACAACTGTGGGAGCTCTCACACAGAATCTTTGGTTTGTCATCTCTCTGTACTTATGTCTGGTTTAGGCAGCGCACGTTCCACATCTCCATTTAACAACCTGTAGTAGTATTCATGGAAATCCATAGGAAACCCACCGTTCCATAGTAACACTCTTGTCTCTCATTTGCTGTGAATAGATCTTTAAATTTGCTGCTGCACTTTGTACTTTCTTGATGCAGTGGAGCTGCTGTGCAGTACCAATACTTCTGGCCATGTAATTTTATTTCTGTTTGCAGATGATTGAGGACCGTAAGAAAGCACATATCTACTCAGACTCACGATAAAGTAATTTAACCACTCTTAACAAACTCCTCTAATGAGATGAGTGTTCAACTGAAACAATGGTATTGTCAGGAATGCCCCTAGGGAAGTGTTTTCTGTAAACATAATGATTTGGCAGGCAGGGTGGGGAATAATCTGCGGTTGTTTGCAGATGATGCTGTGGTACAAGATGATTTAGACAACATTTATGGTTGTGTGTGTGTGTGTGTGTGTGTGTGTGTGTGTGTGTGTGAGAGAGAGAGAGAGAGAGAGAGAGAGAGAGAGAGAGAGAGAGAGAGAGAGAGAGAGAGAGGGAGAGACAGAGAGAGAGAGAGAGAGAGAGAGAGAGAGAAGGATGTGTTAACGGTATTTTCAAATGCCATATAAGTTGTACATAGATGCTTTGGGAACTCGTATGGGAATCCCTGGAGAGAAAGCAATATTCTCTTTAAGGAACACTGTATAGAGAAATTTAGAGAACTGGCATCTAAAGCCGATTGCAGAATGATTCTACTGCCAGCAGCATACATTTTGCATATGAATTGTAAAGATAAGCTATAAGATACTGGGGCTTACACAGACGCATATAGATATTCATTTCTCCCTCACTCTTTATGCGAGTGGAAGAGGAAAGGGAATGACTAGTAGTGGCACAGGGTACACGCACACTACAGCTTCTGGTGGAATATGTATGTAGGTGTGGCCAGGCTCATAACAGGAGCTCTCATTCAATCTGGCTGTGACAGAAAAGTTTCTGGATCATGGTCGCCAGTGTCCATTTTCTCCTCGAGTTCAAAGACACTGCCAAGCCATGACTTCAACCCACAGGTGGACCTCCACAGCAGGGTGGAAGCACAAACACTGCTGTGCCTTGCTGATCTTAATGAGTTAACTCCACTTTTCACAAATCTATACATACACGACAAAGGGCACACACGGTTGGTTGGCCCACACTTACTGATTACTTAAAATATGTTTTTAACAATTACGAATGTCGTTCCTCGGCGTGAGAGATAATACATGCATTTCAAGTTCTTGTTAAGATTGATCACACTTATAACATTTCCAGTTAAGTGTAATAGTATGTAATTAATTCGTAAGGACATAGTTTATAACCATGTTTTGGTGGAAATAGTTTAACTGTTCTTTACCATAGGGAGTCACATGCTGATTCTGGGCTCTGTACTGCACTATGTTACTTCAAATCTGATTTGTGACAAATATTAAATGGTGTCTCTGTATAGGTTGACTTGTCATTTTCCAGCTAAGTCTCTTTACTTTTGACTATTTTGGAGACTATGTCATTATTGTGACACAACATCACATTGCAGCTTAAGATATTTGTAGCACCAACATTTACAACTCAATTTTTGGACAGACACTGTGTACATATATTATTTTTGAGATGATATTGTCCCTTCTTTTATACCTCCATACAAAAATAGTATAGGTAATTTCCTCTATGTATCCACCTGACCCCACGTAACACCATAACTCCTATGGGTCTGTCTATGTCCCCCTCACTTCCATACATAAAATGGGGTTCACTGAACTTAAAAATTGAAACTATATCTCTTTCTGTGTCAAAAGTGTCTACATAGCATATTTAAGTTTTACTTGATACATGGGTTTCCTACTACTTTCCATTCTGTCACTCTTACTGTGCCTTTCACAGAGTCATACCTTCCCTCCATGTTATATTAACATTTAATAACGTGCTTTCTCTGATACAACTTAAGATTAACTACAGACTGTTCATTAAGACCTCATTTGCTGTTACACACGGAAATGTTGTTATCCAGTTTGTTCTTATCAATAGAGTTGTGCACCACTCATTTTGAAATCATGAAGTAGTACTGAGAATACAGAAGTTTCCTTCAATTTGTTACTTTTCCTCTCAACTACTTTGTCATATACTAGGTATATATGTGATACAGCAGCTTTTCACTTTCCACTGAGAACACATCTATCTTTTTGTTAATCCCAATTGAAAAAAACATTAAATTATCAAACTCAAAACCTTTATTTATTGTGTGTCAAACACTTTATGCCCAATTATGTAACATATGTATAACTATCAGCTTTTTCATACACTTTGACACGTATAAGGTTCACACACAAGTTAATAGCATTTTCGTTTCGCATGTTGCTACGGGTTTCTTCATCAATTGCCATTTTAATTTGTAGTTCACTGTTGCTATCTCAGTTTACATTTTGCCATTTGGAGATAGTGAGTGGAGCTGTGGACGCTAGAAAGTGGAGTGCCAAATGGAATAATCTGAACATTTTCTTCTTGAGTTCAGTAGAGGGGTGACAGCAGTGAAGGCAGCCAGAAACATCTGCACCATATGTGGGGATAATGCTATTCATCAGAGCACAGCAAGAATATGGTTTTCTCATTTAAAGGAGGACCATTTTCATATTAGTGACCCACTAAGTTCATAAAAATGTGAAGGCCTTCCTGAAGATCATGGAAAGATTAATCCACAGTGATGCATGCCAGTGTATTCAAGATCTGGGTCATTGATGATCATGATCATTCCACCACTGTGCAAATTTTGCATGCAACAGAAAGGTTACAAAATGAGGTGTATGAGTACCGCATGTCCGAAGTGAAAATCGCAAAAATCAGTTGGTGGCCATATCTATCTCTATTTGCTCATCATCAAGCGGCTCATGAAATACTGAACATTACAATTGTGGTGGGGTTAGGGGTCAAACCCGGGACTCCACATGGCAGACCAGAAGCTGGAACCCACCACACCGTATTTCGTCAGGAGGCCGAGCAAGTTCAAGAATTTTGAGAGACAGTGCAGAGTGATACAGCAGTATTCAGTAACATTGCTTTAGTCAGCTAATTTACAGTATTTTATGGTGAAGCGTAGTGTCAGCGTGCTGCCCGCCCGATGTCCTGCAAGTCCAGCCGGCTCAGCAGACTCCTGGTATGCCGATGCCACTGCTGATGTTATCAAGGCTGCCTGCCAACGGAACTTGGCCGCCGCTCTCCCGGTCACCACCCAGCGATGCGTAGCGCCTTGCGACTTACTCCGCCCCATTAGGCCTGCTCTGCCTGACCAAGGGATGAAGGTGGATGTACTGGTCACCCGTGGCCCTCAGGCTACCGCTGCTCCCAACTAGTGACCTGACTCAAATCCACGCGCACCTGGATTCTGTGCTGAAATTTTCCGCTAATGGTGCTTGCCGGATGGCAACACCCACTGTCATCTCTGGCGCTGTCGTAGCGCTGCTCTGCTACCCTCAGGGTATGCCTCGCCCAGACCCAGTATGCAAGGTGGGAAGCAAACTTGGCCACTACACTAGAGTGGAACTGAGACCCTCCTGGACCTGCTGCAGACCTCTCTCACTGCCGATTTTCAGGCAGACCGTGCTATCTCCAAGTGGAAGGATGCCATTCCACCCTCCCCTGGCGTTGTGTCCCCCGATGCAGAATATAGCCCGAGCAACAACATAGAAACAAAGTACAAATTTATACAGAATGCTTATAATATTGCTGCCAGACTGGCCACTATAAGCATAGAGCAGCACAGGTCTGTCCCGACGTTCCACTGACCTGGCAGACCCTGTCAAGCTAAACTTGCCCATCTATTTATATTGGTTTCTCCCTTGCTTCTGACATAGTGTCAGAGAGAGACACTAACAATTGCAGGATAAATTTCTACAGGTCAGCCATTTACAAATATCCACTCCTGGCTCTGGCCTAGTGCCCCACCTAATATATCCACTAACTAAGAGCAATGCTGCAGTTTCCTACCTTATTGTTGCTCCACTCAAAACAAATCGTGCATGCAATACCGCTGTCGCAGCTCTGCGCCGGCAGGTGCCATGTTTACCTTGCCTGGCCTGCTGGCTGTCGTCCAATATGCCACTCTGCCAGCGGCCCCAGATTTCATCCCCCAACAGCGCCTTCATTGAATTTCGAAAAAATTTCCCTTTCCCTTGGCTAGATTGACACTAGTGCAGCACTATCCTGGTGATGAAAAATTGTGTCTGTATTCTAACATAAGGAAAGGAAAGGATTGGTTGAGGCCAAACAAAGGAGCAACATTCCATACAAAAATCTACATGCTTTCACAAAAGATAATGTTATGCATCTAGTGGGACGACGATGGTGGGGTGTATTATGAATTGCTTCCGCAAGATGTAACCGTCATTGCTGACATTTTCTGTCAACAGAAAAGATGTCTTGCATATACAGTCTAAGAACAGCAACCAGGAAGTCCATGTGAAGCAATATTGATCCATGAGAGAGCCTGCCTGCATTCCGTACAGTATTTTTTTGTCAGTCTAGCAAAAGTTGGGTTGGGAAGTCATGTCACACCCACCTTATTCACCTGATCTTGTGCCTCAGATTTGAGCCTTTTCCACTCTCTATCAAATAACTTTCATGGAACTTCCCTTTCGGATTAAAAAAGTGTTCTGAAGATGACTCAATGAATTCTTCCCCAGAAAACCATGCCATTTACATTTCGCAGAATCGAAAATTTCCCCAATGTTTGCTGTCCATTGTAAGCACTGAATGATGATATATTATTGTACGCTGAAGTCTCTGTTATGTTTATTAAATCTATAGAAAAAATATACAAACTAATGCACCAGCTACATACCTGTGTTGGGGCCTAGCGCAATGGTTATCATATAAACATGATGTAGAAGGTTGTTGGATCAAAAAACGACAAATGAAACTTTTTTTCAATTTATAAATCCGATCAAAAGAATTTTATTATTATTTTTATTCAATTAATTCGTTTACATGTAATTTTTGATATTATTGTTTGTTTTATTTACCCTTATTTTTTCTTTCTGCCATTCTTTTTTCTCCTGGACTCTGCCTGTGTCACCTATAATGTGGAAATAAATGTTAATGTGTGTGTGTACGTCTCGAGTTGCTTCATAGAGGTTAGCTTTAACCACCATAAACAAAGCAAGTGCGATTTTTAAATCTGCACAGATTGTTGATTGCTATTCTCTCTTATGCATTTCACATCATGGGGTTGTGGTTAGCTTAGGACACAAATTTGAATTCAGGGCTTTGTCTGCCATGGTTGTCCTTTCTCACTCAGAATCAGCTGTCCATAGACCATCTCACATTTCCAACGTACCTGGAAGTGGCTGCCTCCGACATTACTCTGCATTAATTGGTGCATAGTAATGAAGTAAAACAAATTAATATTTCTACTTTGACAGCTCTCTGCAATTTATTGCATAATTTGGTAAACCATAGTGTTTTTTCTGACATGCTCTGGTGGTTTCCGGTGATTAAGGGTGTCAGTGTGGTACTGGTGTGCAAGACTCACACTCCCTCTTGGCTATCAAACTTACTTGGAGTTGCTTCCCCGATCATCTTTTCAGGATAGCCAGCTGTGATGTCCTGCACGACTTCTTCTCTGAATATAGGATGCTACATGGAGGAAATTTTTTATACTTTAAAATATTCTCGAGTGTACAGAGTTATTTTAAAACTCAATCTCACTGTATTTTCATCACACACAACAGTTTCTGACAGACCGGAAGGTTCCAAGCTTACAAAAAATGTTTTAGTTGTATGAAAACTATCACATTAATTTTTCCATAAATACAGTCTACAAATCTCACAAAGTTTAACAAGACAACTGTCTAGACCTTACTTATTGATTCTTTCTCTTACATTCGTAATTGTCCCTTCTCTTCTTTCAACAACATTCAAATGTTCACACAGTAATGTTTCATGTCGCATGGAGTACGGCGCGTTTATTCCTTGAGCTGGATGTGTAACTATAGGCGACCACCTGCCCACGCCGATCATCCGTCCCATACACGTCCGTCCTGCACACACATAACTGTGGTGCAGTAGACACAGATCTACTCATCTCTAAAATAACGCGTGTTCAAGACGGTGGAAATACGAGGGTCTCTAGAATTTACTCCGAAATTCCTTAGGCATTACAATGCCTTCCAGAATGCTGGAAGTTAGAAAAGTATAATTATTAAATTGTCATTACTTCAACACCCCCCCCCCCCAATCAATTTAATAATTTCCTAAATTGCCCATAAAATTCACTATCCCCAGCTTTTAACACAGTCTATTGAAACGTGCACTCTTAGCTACTTTTGGTAAAATATGGGCCATTTGTTCCTAGGAGCTAATGTATTGAACATTCAGATGGCCTTTGTTGTATAGCTCTTGTGTAGAACGGATTTCACATCCACATGCTTCTGTCATCTATGTTCCCACTTCCGTAATTGACATATTCTTCAAGAAGATGCTTAAGCCATGGGGTGTCTGTCATAGCTGTCGACGAAGCTGGATATTCTGCTTCTATTTCATAGTGAAACTCATATGTCTCCTTGTCACAAGAAACAGTATTTTCAAACAAAAAACTATAAGAAAGTGAAGAAGACAGAAGATCTACAACATAACACAGTCAGAATCAACATAGCAGTAATAGCATTTAAAATTTCCTTTTTGTATCACAGGCCAACATCAAGTGTTCCTTTAATATATCAAAGAATTCATTTCAAAAATTTCTACTCTAATTCTGTTGGTTTATTTTGCTGTCTACTAAAATAGTTAAGTGATGCACTTCGTCTGGTCACAGCTGTCATTATATACATTGAAAAACACAGTAATTGTCCATCTGGTTTAAATTCATCCATTTGACCACAAGCATCTCCACTGCATTTGACTTCCATCGATGTTCTCAGTGTTTACAGTCTTCCATGTTGAATCTTTTCAATAAGTATTCAAGATGAACATAGTGACAAAGAAACATTTTGCCACTGTTGCTCTGCATATTTATTCTGAGGAATGATTTTGGTTCTCCAAGTTCTCACATTCGACATTTTAACTAGTTCTTAATGTAGGTGACTTTTTTTTTTACTATTACATCCAGCTGGAATATTATCTACATATGGAAGCAAATTGAGTATAATGATCATCAATGCTTTCAACATAGAGACATCTGCCAATTTTGGGTTGTCGAAACATGATTTCCTTCCTAAAACTGTCAAAAGTTTTTTTTTTAGTTTGCATACAAGACTTTTCTTAATCTTTACACCAGGTCTCAATGCAGGAATCAATTTTGTACATCTATTTGTTCCATAAATGAATTATGTTCCTTCAACACACTAAGGAGCATTCTTAGTGTTGTGAATTGAGCAAGTGGAGTATAGTCATATCTCTTTCAATATTTCCAGACATGTCTATTTTTACTTTGAACATCCTCTTACTGTCAGTGATACTTATATTTGCTGTAAGTGGTTCATAAGTCAAAGTTCCATTAGATGACAGAGAGCCCAATTTTTCCTTAATTGTTTTTCCATTCTTCTCCTACATCTTCTTCATGATGCCTTACCTGAACGTCTTCATACTTCTGAGGTAAGTTTTCCCATGAATGTTTTTGCATTCAAGGGAAACACTGCATAATACTTGAAAAACCAAAATTTTCTTGTTATTCTATTGCTTTTCCACAAAGTTTCTGCTCGCTTCCACTTCTTCTGACATCGTGGGCCTTGAGTTACCTTCAACAGTTTGCACAAAATCAAGGACTTCAAAACAGAACTAACTTTGAGGAAACTGAAGAATGTTCTGAATTACATTGTTCACTTGAATGGTCTTCTTCAAGATCCAATCATCACTGCTTTCACCTTCAAATAGAAACATATCTTTTTCAAAAATTACATCTCTCCCAAATACAACCTTGTGTTGCTTGGCACACCATATTCTGTGGCTAATTAGACAGTTTCCAGTCACGTAACATTTTAATGGGCTAGTTCCTTTTCAATACTTTCCTTGGAATGTGCCACTATGCAACACACCCAAAGTCATATTTGTTCAAATTTGGCTTTCTTCCATCCGATAGCATTTCTAAAATTTCTGCATCTAAAACTGAAGTATAACTATGGTTAATGATAAAAGTATCTGCCAGTAACTTTTGACTAAAATTGCTTTCAAACTTCACGTCCAAAAATTGTGCAATGAGCCTTTTCAATGACAGTATGATTTAGTCGCTCTGCCACTCCATTTCGTAATTGACTTTGCAAATATACTCATGACCGTTGTCACTTTTAAATCTCCTGATTTTCAGCAAATACATACTTTGGAAATACGAAGCAAGAATTGTTACCAATATTGTATCGACCACTGTGCCATACAGTTCAGTGAGCAGACACATGGGTATTATATACTGTAGGACTGAAAGTTTCAGAGTGTTTTTCTCGTGAGTGGCTAGCCATCTGGCCGTATGGCTGGGGCGTTGTAACTCTATGGGGTAGTGCTGCCAACACATGCCATCCCACTCTTAACTTCATTTCCCAACCCTCGCACTCCCCTTGTTAGTGTGTGTATATACACAATTGAATCATTTCTGTGAGCTGCAGCTATAGCTATCACACTTTTGAATTGAACCCGCTGAATTTTTAAAAACAAGCATCATCCAGCCATTTATAGTTTATGCACTGACAATTAATTATTTAGTGAACCTGACACTAGAAGAGCACCTTTTAGTTTTAATTTGAAATTCCAGTCCACAAACTATGCTTTCAACATAAATTTCTCCAAACTTTATTCTTATTTGATTCACCAGTTTGTTCACATCCATCAAAGAACAGATTAATTAACTAAATATCCTGTTACCCTCAAATCTAGAAACCAATCCACTTTGCCACCTGGAAAATTTCCAGTAACAGCTGAGAAAGAAAAGTTACTTTCATTTCTGTTTATTTTTTGGAGAGATTTAGCTAAATTTGCAGAACTATACTTCTATGCGTTTGTGGCAATCTAACATTGTATTTTTCCCCAATAATGGCATTGTTTCCCACGTCTGTAACACATATATTGGGTTGTTACATAAGTTTGTTGCATTTTTCTGTACGTTTGACAAACACAACAGATACACATACACACCCTACTCATCCATAATATATTCTCCATCACTATTTACAACAGTCTATCAATGCTGAAATAACTTTTTGATTCCATGACTGTAGACATCGAGTGGTTTTGAGGTGAAGAACTCGTCGAGCCATGGTAGGAGCACCTTTTGCATCCGGCAAAGCTTAGCTTGAAGTTTGTTCGATATAGAGCAGGAAAAACTGAGGGTGCAAGATCAGTTGAATAAGGTGAGTGCAGAATGACCTCCCAATCCAATTCCAGTATAAAGTTTTTGGTCAGTCTAGCAGAATGGGCGTGGGCGTTATCGTGGAGTAGCATCACTTTTCGCAGTCTGCCTGGTCGTTGTCCTCGAATTGCGTCCACAAGATGTCTCAGTTACTGACAATAAATATCATCAGTGATGGTTACATCTCAGGGAAGCAATCTGTACTACACCACACCATCACTGTTCAACTAGATGCATAATATTATGGATGCATGCAGGCTTTTATATGGGGAGTTGCTGCTTTGTTTGGGGGCAACCATTCTTTTCTTTTCCTTATGATCTTAGGATAAAGACACCATTTCTTGTCACCTATAAGGCTATGACAATACAAGTTAGGAATGGTCAACGTTGCTTTCAAGCAAATTGATCACGAACAATGAGAAAAGCACATACATTCACCTACTGATTTATGTGTTTTCGGCTTAGAGCATGTGGTACCTTTTTTCAACCTTCTCCATTGCATGCAAATGTCGCACGATGGTAGAATGATCACAGTTAATAACATTTGCCAGTTCTCAAGTTTGCTGACATTGATTATTGTGGGTTAATGTGTTTAAACAATCTTTATGAAACTTCGACTGTCTTCCTGAATGTGCTGAATCACTTATGTCAAAATGATCCTTCTTAAAACGAGAAAACCGCATTCTTGCCATGATCTGTCTCATGGAATTATCCCCCTCCCACATGTGGCGTGAATGTTTCTGACTGCCTCCGTAGCTGTCATTCCTATTAAAATGTAATAGAAAAATACATCAGAAATGTTTAGATTTCTCCACTAGGCACTCCATTTTCTAGTGTCCAAACCTCCACTCATTATCTCTATATAACAAAATGACAATATGTGAACTCATATAGCAACAGTGAACTACAAAGTAAAAAATGACAACTCCTAGCATCCACAATATCAACTAAAATCTTATTTTTAGACAAAGCTTTGGCTGCATCATACATAGCTTGAGACTTGGTTGTCTCTGAATACATCCTTTTACCTTTCTGTCAGATGCTGTCGACGATGGCAATTCATTTACTGTCCAGTTGTTACCTTTAGAATTATTAAGTTTTGCTTCTTTGTCTAGTAATCTACCCTTTAAGAAATCCGGTTCCAATTCCTCACTTGAGAAGGTATTCAGAGCAGTAACAACTACTTAGGATTCTGGTGGAATTGTTTGTAAGTTACCGCATACTATATCAGTTCCTCCAATATTATCATCCGATCCTTCAAATGACCCATTAACTTACGAAACTCCAAAAAATTAATTTCAAGAGTTATTGTCATTTGCAGTAAACTTTAAAGGCCGTTCTTAATAAAAGCCATACCTTTCAGCTCAAATGTTTGAATTAATGTATTTCTTATTTTTGGTGTAGGCCTACTCCAAGCAACTTTGTGAA
This sequence comes from Schistocerca gregaria, assembly GCF_023897955.1. Lineage (NCBI taxonomy): Eukaryota > Metazoa > Arthropoda > Insecta > Orthoptera > Acrididae > Schistocerca > Schistocerca gregaria. The sequence continues at coordinate 135,867 of NW_026062014.1, read as the reverse complement.
ATTCTTTGGATTACTTGAGACTTACACTTCTTATCGGTTTTGCCATACAGCTGTCTCAGCCATGTCCATGTATCTCTTTCAGACAAAACTCACTTCCAGCTCACATAGAAGTATTTCAGTCCTAAATTTTCAGTTGCTAAAGTTCTTCCCATTAAACAACAGTACCTTGTATTCCTCCTCTTCTTGAGCCATGACTCTAAATTAGGTACTGGATTAATTTTTTCCACCTTTATTTGTTGTACTGCAACACCTGGCACCTGGGTCCATGACCACTTGCTAAGAAAATAACACTTATTTAGGATAAATAATTTCAACTTGTTACTTCACACAATTTACAATTACAACCAGGGGACAACAATGAAGACAAAATACAAACAGAGCGAAGAAACACAGAAAAAACACATAAAAAAGACAAAGAGGAAATAACTGAAACGATTATTATTACATTATCATCATTTCAACACACTTTGTATTAGATAGGAAACTCCATGTCCAAACAATGAACAATGGCACCATTTAACCAAGATACAGAACAGCCTGCCACCACAAGTGAAAAACATAGCCTTGATTTTAGAAATCTGAAATCATTAACTGATCATTGCTCTGAATTGTGTGAATTTTTGGTCCATATGTGTACAGTGAAATATCAAACAAGCTGCAAGTGCATGAATGATTTTTATAAAAATAATAATCACTGTGAATGAGACTTTTATACAATGTGTAGCTATCTCCATACTGTTGTCTTTGTCCATGTTTGTACTGTATTGTAACACTCTTTTGGTCTCCTTCAACTATTATTTATGCTACTTGTCAACTCAGATTATACAACCTGGGTCCAGCAAAAATTGTCATTTTAACAGCCCTGGACATCTGCTGCCATTTAGGTTACGGAATCTTCTTCTTGATACAGTTATGAAGTGTAGTGGCATGACCGAGAGGGAATTTGTTCTCGCTTGATATGGCTAATAACTATATGACATTGTTTGTCGTCTATCTTGATATATACACTCCTGGAAATTTAAATAAGAACACCATGAATTCATTGTCCCAGGAAGGGGAAACTTTATTGACTCATTCCTGGGGTCAGATACATCACATGGTCACACTGACAGAACCACAGGCACATAGACACAGGCAACAGAGCATGCACAATGTCGGCACTAGTACAGTGTATATCCACCTTTCACAGCAATGCAGGCTGTTATTCTCCCATGGAGGCAATCGTAGAGATGCTGGATGTTGTCCTGTGGAACGGCTTGCCATGCCATTTCCACCTGGCGCCTCATTTGGACCAGCGTTCGTGCAGGATGTGCAACCGCGTGAGACGACGCTTCATCCAGTGCCAAACATGCTCAATGGGGGACAGATCCGGAGATCTTGCTGGCCAGGGTAGTTGACTTACACCTTCTAGAGCATGTTGGGTGGCATGGGATACATGCGGACGTGCATTCTCCTGTTGGAACAGCAAGTTCCCTAGGAATGGTAGAATGATGGGTTCGATGACGGTTTGGATGTACCGTGCACTATTCAGTGCCCCTCGACGATCACCAGAGGTGTACAGCCAGTGTAAGAGATCGCTCCCCACACCATGATGCTGGGTGTTGGCCCTGTGTGCCTCGGTCGTATGCAGTCCTGATTCTGGCGCTCACCTGCACGGCGCCAAACACGCATACGACCATCATTGGCACCAAGGCAGAAGCGACTCTCATCGCTGAAGATGACACGTCTCCATTCGTCCCTCCATTCACGCCTGTCGCGACACCACTGGAGGTACAATGCACGATGTTGGGGCGTGTCCGGAGCAAGTATGGTTGGTCTGACACATCAGTGTCAATGTGTTCTTTTTTCCATTTCCAGGAGTGTATATAAGGCTGTAAAAATGAATTTTACTGCAGATGTTTTCCCCAGTATTCAGTAAATTAGTATCTCCTGGCGTAATGGTGTACATTAGAGGTGACAAGAAAATAACATAACTGATAGAAATAACTGGTTATTGAGAAGTAGCAGTTACTGTGATAAGGGCTCATCTGATACTAAAAGTTACTTAAATAACTGTGCTTTGCGCCACCTGTTTACAGAAGATCATACTATGCTTTCACGTCAACTAATCTGAGATCTGGCTATGATAGAGAGGGATATATCATCTGGAAGAGCTGTTATTATTCTCTCTAAGTTTCATTCTCTGACACTTAACACGCTACCACTACAGGTAACCCAGTGACATTTCCGGAGAGAATAGTTACTGGAGTGAGCAAAATATTTTTGTACCGCTATGGAAATAACTATCTAGAACCCCCAGTGTCCAGCAGTTGACAACTAATGGGATTCTGTTCTTTCCATTTCTTGTAGTTCCTGAAACAGTTGACCTTCTATCTGACCTTCGGTTGTGTTAGAGGGTAATGTTAATGGTTTTTAGGGTTTTACACATATTGAAATATTTGAGCATTGTAGGTGATCTAAAAATGGAAAATAGTGGAGTACCTTCTCAAAGAATACCATATCCCCAATGCCTAGCTGGACCATTATGATGAAAAAACGCTGCTGCTGTATGTAATTAGTGTATCTGATCAACTTGAGTACAAAAAAACTTGTGTAATTTCATAAAACTTGTCTTTGTGGCTTTACTAAGAAAAATGAGCTTTCTCAATTTGTACATATACACTGCAAATGGACTTTTTTTATTTGATTAATTATTGGCTACTGATTTTGAATCATTTTCCACATAGTATTGAGCACATCAGTTTTATACAGGGAAATAGTACAATGGAATATTTACACTTCACACACAAGTATGGAAAATTAACCATTTGATCGCAGCATAGATGGAATGAATACAGGTATGCTTACAACAATAGTCAGATCAGGTACTTTCTCAGGAGCATTCAAATAAAAATATAGATTTACTTATATTAGGGTCTTCTTGTACTTGGGCATTCTACATGAAATTTTTTGAATAATATATGCTCTTTCTGTTTTGAAAGAGGCCAAGGGAGTTCATTTTGGCCCTTTGGCCCTTTATTTTAAGTGCTCATCTATCTCGTTCATGAATTAGTATAATACATATTCAAATAATGGAAAATCCAGGATAGAATGTAACAATATTACGAGAAAGAAAGCTGCTACTCACTATCTAGCACAGATGCTGTGTCGCTGATACACACAACAACGACTCTCACAATTCACTCACACACACACACAGACACACACACACATACACACAGCAACATTGCATGATGGGAGTGGCAACTGGGTGGGGGTATGGAGGATACTGGGGCAGGGAGGGAGGGTGGGTAGTGATGTAGAGTAAAGTGCTGCAGGTTAGACCACGGGCAGGGGAGAGGTGGGGAGGGTGGCAGAAGTAGCAGAAACGGAGGGAAATAAAAAGACTAGGTGTGGTGGTGGAATAATGGCTGCATAGTGCTGGAACGGGTGCAGGGAAGGTGTGGGATGGATGAGAACAGTGACTAATGAAGGTTGAGACCAGGAGGGTTATAGAAATATCGGATGTATTGCAGGGAAAGTTCTCACCTGCACAATTCAGAAAAGCTGGTCTTGGTGGGAAGGATCTATATAGCACACACTGTGAAGCAGTCATTGAAATATCATGTTTTGCAGCATGTTCAGCAACAGGGTGGTCCACTTGTTTCTTGGTTGCAGTTTGTTGGTGACCATTTGTGTGGACAGACAGTTTGTTGATTCTCATTCCTACATAGAATGCAGCACAGTGGTAGCAACTTAGCTTGTAAATCACATGACTAGTTTCACAGGTAGGCCTGCCTTTGATGGGATTAGTGGTGATGGTGCCTGACCTGGAGTAGGTGGTTTCAGGAGAATGTATGGATGTAGGTGTGTTACAGAGGTATGAGCCATGAGGTAAGGGATTGGGAGCATTGGTTGTGTAAGGATGGGTACATTATGTAGGTTCGGTGGATGACAGAATACCATGTGAGGCATGGGAAGGATAGTGGTCTGGATACTTATCATTTCAGGCCACGACAAGAGGTAATTGAAACCCTGGCATAGAGTGTAATTCAGTTTCTCCAGTCCTGGGTGATGCTGAGTTATGAGGGGCATGGTTGTCTGTGGTCAGACAGTGGGATTTTGGGAGGTGGTGGGAGACTGAATAGATAAGGCATGTAAGATTTGTTATTATACAAGGTTGGGAGGATAATTATGGTCAGTGAAGGCTTCAGTGAGGTAGTTAGATTGGGGCTGCTCATCCCTGCAGATGCGGTGACCAAGTGGGGATAGGCTATACGGAAGGGACTTCTTGGTATGGAATGGATGGCAATTGTTGAAGTGGAGGTATTGCTGGTGGTTAGTAGGTTTGATAATGACAGAGGTACTGATGTAACCACATTTGAGGTGGAGGTCAACATCTAAGAAGGTAGATTGTTGGGTTGAGTAGGACCTTGTGAAGCAAATGGGGGAGAAGTAGTTGAAGTTCTGGAGGAATGTGGATTGGGTATCCTTATCCTCACTCCAGATAGCAAAAATGTAATCATTGAATCTGAACCAGGAGTGGGGTTTAGGATTCTCTGTTTTTAGGAAGGGTTCGTTTATATGGCCCATGAATAGGTTGGCATTAGATGGTGCTATGAGGGTGCCCATAGCCATACCCTGAATTTGTTTGTGGGTAATGCCTCCAAAGCAGAAGAAATTGTGTGTGAGGATAAACTTGTCATGGTGACTAGATTGTTGGTTTTGAATCTGTCAATCTTTGGGAAAGGGAGTGTTCAATAGCAGGAAGGCTATGGGCATTAGGAACATTAGTGTACAGGAAGGTGGCACCAATAGTGAGAAGCATGGCACTTTGTGGTAAAGAGTCAGGAACTGTGGAGAGTCAGTGAAGGAAATTGTTCAAATGCCTCTGAGCACTACGGGACTTAACTTCTGAGGTCATAAGTCCCCCAGAATTTAGAACTACTTAAACCTAACTAACCTAAGGACATCACACATATCCATGCCCGAGGCAAGATTCGGACCTTCAACCATAGCGGTCGCGCGGTTTCAGACTGTAGTGCTTAGAACCACTCGGCCACTCTGGCTGGCTGGAGGAAATTGTTGGTATCTTTTAAATAGGAAGGTATGTTAGGGGTAATAGATTGTAGGGGTTGGTCTATGAGAGCAGCAATTCTCTCAGTAACCGGCCACAATGGGGCGTCTTGGGTGATTAGGTTTATGGACTTTAGGAATCATGTAGAAGGTAGGATTTATTAGTGGAGTGAGAGAGGTGAGCCGAGGCATGGACTCCAGGGAGAGGGTCTGATGTGCGCATAAGGATTTGAGTAGTGATTGGAGATCTTGCTGGATTACTGGAATGGAGTCGCTGTGGCAAGGTTTGTAGATAGAAGTATCTGACAGCCAGAAGAGTCCTACTGCCAGGTAATCCTTGCAGTTAAAAACAACAGTGGTGGAGCCTTTGTCCACAGGTAGGATTAGAAGGTCAGGATCAGTTCTTATGTGGTGGACTGCAGCCCATTTCTGCAGATGTAAGGTTAGAATGCATGTTGAGGGATTTGGGGAAAGATAGTGAGGCAACTGTTTATGCCATGCTCTGGCAGTTTCCGGTGATTAAGGGTGTCAGTGTGGTACTGGTGTGCAAGACTCACACTCCCTCTTGGCTATCGAACTTACTTGGAGTTGCTTCTCCGATCTTCTTTTCAGGATAGCCAGCTGTGATGTCCTGCACAACTTCTTCTCCCAAGATAAGATGCTACTTTGGAGGAAATGTTTTATACTTTTAAAATAACTCCGTACACTCAAGAATATTTTGAACTCAATCCCACTGTATTTTTATCACACATAACACTTTTCATACAACTAAAACATTTTTTCCCCTCATGAACCATGGACCTTGCCGTTGGTGGGGAGGCTTGCGTGCCTCAGCGATACAGATGGCCGTACCGTAGGTGCAACCACAACGAGGGGTATCTGTTGAGAGGCCAGACAAACATGTGGTTCCTGAAGAGGGGCAGCAGCTTTTTCAGTAGTTGCAGGGGCAACAGTCTGGATGATTGACTGATCTGGCCTTGCAACATTAACCAAAACGGCCTTGTTGTGCTGGTACTGGGAAAGGCTGAAAGCAAGCAGCCGTAATTTCTCCTGAGGACATGCAGCTTTACTGTATGATTAAATGATAATGGCGTCCTCTTGGGTAAAATATTCTGGAGGTAAAATAGTCCGCCATTTGTATCTCCAGGCGGGGACTACTCAGGAGGACGTCATTATTAGGAGAAAGAAAACTGGAGTTCTACGGATCGGAGCATGGAATGTTAGATCCCTCAATCGGGCAGGTAGGTTAGAAAATTTAAAAAGGGAAATGGATAGGTTACAGTTAGATATAGTGGGAATTAGTGAAGTTCTGTGCAGGAGGAATAAGATTTTTGGTCAGGTGAATATAGGGCTATAAATACAAAATCAAATAGCGGTAATGCAGGAGTAGGTTTAATAATGAATAAAAAAATAGGAGTGCGGGTAAGCTACTACAACCAGCATAGTGAACGCATTATTGTGGCCAAGATAGACACAAAGCCCATGCCTACTAGAGTAGTATAATTTATATGCCAACTAGCTTTGCAGATGATGAAGAAATTGATGAAATGTATGATGAGATAAAAGAAATTATTCAGGTAGTGAAGGGAGACGAAAATGTAATAGTCATTGGTGACTGGAATTCGTCAGTAGGAAAAGGGAGAGAAGGAAACATAGAGGGTGAATATGGATTGGGGCTAAGAAATGAAAGAGGAAGCTGTCTAGTAGAATTTTGCACAGAGCATAACTTAATCATAGCTAACACTTGGTTGAAGAATCATAAAAGAAGGTTGTATACATGGAAGAATCCTGGAGATACTAAACGGTATGAGATAGATTATTTAATGGTAAGACAGAGATTAAGGAATCAAGTTTTTAATTGTAGTAGATTTCCAGGGGCAGATGTGGACACTGGCCATAATCTATTGGTTATGACCTGTAGATTAAAACTGAAGAAACTGCAAAAAGGTGGGAATTTAAGGACATGGGATCTGGATAAGCTGAAAGAACCATAGGTTGTACCGAGTTTGAAGGAGAGCATAAGGGAACAATTGGCAGGAATGGGGGAAAGAAACACAGCAAAAGAAGAATGGGTAGCTCTGAGGGATGTAGTATTGAAAGCAGCAGAGGATAAAGTAAGTCAAATGACGAGAGCTGCTAGAAATCCTTGGGTAACAGAAGAAATATTGAATTTAATTGATAAACATGCAGTAAATGACGGAGGCAAAAAGGAATACAAAAGGTCTCAAAAATGAGATTGACAGGAAGTGAAAATGGCTAAGCAGGGATGGCTAGAGGGCAAATGTAAGGATGTAGAGGCTTATCTCACTAGGGGTAAGATAGATACTGCCTACAGGAAAATTAAAGAGACCTTTGGAGAAAAGAGAACCACTTGTATGTAGATCAAGAGCTCAGATGGAAACCCAGTTTTAAGCAAAGAAGGAAAGGCAGAAAGATGGAAGGAGTATATAGAGAGTCTATACAACGGCGATGTACTTGAGGACAATATTATGGAAATGGAAGAGGATGTAGATGAAGATGAAATGGGAGATAAGATACTGCTTGAAGAATTTGACAGAGCACTGAAAGACCTGAGTCGAAACAAGGCCCCAGGAGTAGACAACATTCCATTAGAACTACTGACAGCCTTGGTAGAGCCAGTCATGACAAAACTCTACCAGCTGGTGAGCAAGATATATGAGACAGGCGTAATACCCTCAGACTAAAAAAAGAATACAATAATTCCAATCCCAAAGAAAGCAGGTGCTGACAGATGTGAAAATTACCTAACTATCAGTTTAATAAGTCATAGCTGCAAAATACTAACGCGCATTCTTTACAGACGAATGGAAAAACTGGTAGATGTGGACCTCGGGGAGGATCAGTTTGGATTCCGTAGAAATGTTGGAACACGTGAGGCAGTACTGACCTTATGACTTATCTTAGAAGAAAGATTAAGAAACGCCAAACCTACGTTTCTAGCATTTGTAGACTTGGAGAAAGCTTTTGACAATGTTGACTGGAATACTCTCTTTCAAATTCTGAAGGTGGCAGGGATAAAATACAGGGAGCGAGAGGCTATTTACAATTAGTACAGAAACTAGATGGCAGTCATAAGAGTCGAGGGGCATGAAAGGGAAGCAGTGGTTGGGAAAGGAGTGAGACAGGGTTGTAGCCTCTCCCCGATGTTATTTAATCTGTATATTGAGCAAGCAGTAAAGGAAACAAAAGAAAAATTCGGAGTAGGTATTAAAATTCATGGAGAAGAAGTAAAAACTTTGAGGTTCGCCGATGACATTGTAATTCTGTCAGATACAGCAAAGGACCTGGAAGAGCAGTTGAACGGAATGGACAGTGTCTTGAAAGGAGGATATAAGATGAACATCAACAAAAGCAAAACGAGGATAATGGAATGTAGTCAAATTAAATCGGGTGATGCTGAGGGAATTAGATTATGAAATGAGACGCTTAAAGTAGTAAAGGAGTTTTGCTATTTAGGAAGTAAAATAACAGATGATGTTCGAAGTAGAGCGGATATAAAATGTAGACTGGCAATGGCAAGGTAACCATTTCTGAAGAAGAGAAATTTGTTAACATTGAGTATAGATTTATGTATCAGGAAATCGTTTCTGAAAGTATGGAGTGTAGTCATGTATGGAAGTGAAACATGTACGATAAATAGTTTGGACAAGAATAGAATAGAATCTTTCGAAATGTGGTGCTACAGAAGAATGCTAAAAATAAGGTGGATAGATTACGTACCTAATGAGGAGGTATTGAATAGAATTGGGGAGAAGAGCAATTTGTAGCACAACTTGACTAGAAGAAGGGATCCGTTGGTAGGACATGTTTTGAGGCATCAACGGATCACAAATTTGGCATTTGAGGGCAGCGTGGATGGTAAAAATCGTAGAGGGAGACCAAGAGGTGAGTACACTAAGCAGATTCAGAAGGATGTAGGTTTCAGTAGGATCTGGGAGATGAAGAAGCTTGCACAGGACAGAGTAGCATGGAGAGCTGCAGCAAACCAATCTCAGGACTGAAGACCACAACAACAACAACAACAAAACATTTTTCGCAAGCTCGGAACCTTCTGGTCCGTCAGAAACTATCACATTCATTTTTCCATAAATACAGTGTACAAATCTCACAAAATTTAACAAGACAACCGTCTGGACCTTACAAAAGTAAGAGAAAGAATGAATAAGTAATTGTTCCTTCTTCTCTTTCAACAACATTCAAATATTCACAAATAATGTTTGACATCGCACTGAGACGGCGCGTTTGTTCCTTGAGCTGGACGTGTAACTCCTTACAAATGGAAGGCCTCAGACATGGCCAACCGATTCGGCTAAAATTTGGCAGGTCGCTTGTGTACCACTTAAAACGGAGGAATCTAAGATATTTTAGGTCAACACCGCCGCGTTATTGAAAAAATCACCCCTAAAAGTTATGAAGGGCAATCGACTCAAAATTGGCGGGATCGATAGATAATTGTAAACAGAGCATTTTTCATCATCAGCTATGGTATCCGAAAACGCATACTATTCCAGAAATCGAGGAAAGAAAGTTTTGCAACTGTCGCTTCTGTTCCAACTTTTTAAACGGTTTTTGCCGACAGCACTGAAAGCGTAACAGCCAAGGTAATTGGCTGGGAATCTGAGAACCCGGGTTCGAATCGCGAGGAAACCCAGTGGATGTTATTATTTTCGTTTGTACTTTTCCATATCTCAATTGATAGGAATAGGAGGGTTTATAAGGTAAGTAAATCTATAAGGAACGATAAAAATAAGGTAGGTAAATAAATTTCTGAAACTTCTTGGGGTAGTAAACATCTAAAATGTTACTCCAGGTCACTTTAGAATGGCTCTTCCAGTCACTGTTACGTGTCCTCATTTTTCGTCGAACAACGAGATGGGTGGTACTTGTCACATAAAAATTTGAAACAAATATACTCACGGCACCAAGAACATCTCATGAATGCAATCTTTCGAAAGCTACACTGTTCCTTCCCAAGAGTAGGCGGAAAACAAACTTGGTTTACATTTCAAAATGTCTTTTTCGGGAATTAATTTTGATGCGTACCACGCATACGATATCATTGCGTGAAAAATCGATGCTGAAAGTTGGTTATGAATTATGTTGTAAATAGTTATTGTATCCGTGCGGTTGTCCATTCCCGCTGGGTTTCCAGAAGCACACTGCAATCCTGAAGCCTGGAAATAAGGTTTTTAACCTGGCGATCGAAATCAACATTACACGGCTGGTACACAGGTGTACAGTTGGGCGGTATTACTTTTACCGTGCACGTTGGCTGACCCTCGCCAACTATAATCATTGTGTCATATAATATAGCATTACTTTGTCCACTCCAGGAATCCACTACTAGAAAAAACTTGCTATCGGAAACGTATGGTTTTAAAACATTCTCAAGAAATGTTCTGTAAATCGCATTCGTCAGTTTGGAGAAGGTAATGTAAAAATTTTTCAACGAGTCGGTTAAACGGTTGACCTCTTCTATAACCTGAGGACCAAATGTAACATTCGTTTCTTGTAAACACAGGAAAACCTTACGTAACAGTTTTCCAGAGGCTGTAGTGGCATGTTGCGCCGTGTACGAATGTCTTACTAGGTTTTTACTACCAACTGCGACAAGGATTAGTTTTTCTCCCTTATGCGATAACGTGCTTCGAATGTTCACCCAATACTCGCATCCTGTATGACCGGTGTTGATCACGTAATCACTATTAAAACCGCTCATAAGTGACGCCGTTTGCCTGTTGAAAAGAGCTCCCACTTTCTGTATATCTTCTATATTTTGTACTTCCTTATGAGAGACGTATTTAGTGACGCGCCGTTGACGAATTTTATACCCCGATCTGAAATTTTTTGCCCAAGATAATGATGCAGCAGACGTAGAATCCTTGTTGGCCGTATATTGAAGCGCTGCACCTGCAGCCCACTCCTGAAGTATTCTCGCTGTTACATTCTCGTTACGTCAACAAGATTCGACAAATCGGTCGTAAGTCCACATATTTATCGCCTGGTATTTGTCGTATCTTGTCCCTCCTTTAACGATATCACTTTCCCACAATTTCAAGTCCTTCTTCCGTTCCAGGGCTGTTGTTGCTCCATTCTTTTGCAGTGTTTGTAAGTTCAAATTTGGATGATTCCAGGCTAGCGCTACCGCCTTAACTTTTACTTCAAGGGGTATAGAGCTGTAGTTAAGTCGTTTAGTAACTGGTTCGTGATACTCATCGGGAACGGATGAAGCACATATTCCCAGAGAAGTGGAGATTTCTGAAGTGTTATGACAATTTAGCGATTCACTAGTCGGGATATCTTCCACTGAATCACCTTCTGCTTCGTCTTCATGGTATAGTACCTCAGTATCAAGAAAAGTCATTTCGTTCGTCACCACCAAAAATCTCTCGACCATAGCCGTTCTTATCAACCTGGAACGCCGAGAAACAGACCTGGCTGCTTCCGGTAGTGCGTTGATAATGCATCTGTATTTTGCAAACCAAAACACAGTGACGGTAACTTCCCGCTTGCCATCGTCTGTGACAGGCTCCCAACTATATATTACAACGCTAGTCGAAGGGTGTACATCCTCCGTTACTCAGATTATGCACCTGAAAGATATGACAACAAATAATAACTAGTTACTACGGCATAAACAGACGATCTAATTTCTACAAACTACATACAACACTCGTCATATGTTACTTACAGAATAACACTGTATTCATTCACGAAACTTATTTCATTCGGCACATTAATGATGGAAAAATCACTACTGTATCCGCCAGGATCGTGGCAGCCTAATGACGGAAAACAACTCTTTCCGATTTACGTCTATAAGGCTCGTGCTGGACACCTTCTCTTTTCCAGATTCACAACTATGATATGACGAAGAGGCAACCGGGACAACATAACTCTCCCCGCGTGCATTCTGTCCCGTGCCTCGCTGTAAACAACCGTCGCGCGGTTGGCTGTCTGTGATCCCTCGTGAGGAATTCGAAGCACTCTTACAAGGGGAGGCCGCCAATTGTGAAATTCAGATTCAATTCATACTGCGCATAATAAAAGCTCATAGCCAGAGGTGCTATGTGGGAAAGCACCAAGATGTCCTTCTCAGCCGCTGTCGAGAAAATCGACAGTTAAAAGAAACCGGCGTGAAATACTCACTACGATTGATAGTTTTCTACAGCGTCGTTGCGCAGCGGTAAGCTCTCGGGTTCGGGTTCGTAATTCCGAAGTTCGCCGGATCGAATCTCGCGCCATGCAACCATTTTTTTTAGTATTTGTTTTTTGTAATTCAAATGTGTGTACATACATACATACAATATATATATAATTCCCAGCAATCAGTTGCAACAATTATGCATATAATAAGATGTTGAAAGTCGTTTGTCGTGGAAAAACTGGCAACTTCGAACATCATTATGTTTTCCGCAAACAAAGTTGTATTTCATTAATGTTATTAATTGTCTTCATAATGTTAACCAAGTATAGTTAATGGAAGACGTAGAAACGATATTCCGAAACGAATACGTATAGCGTAAATCAAGCGTTCGAATTAGAATACAAACCCCACGTACACAAATTTGCTGTGGCAGGTATGAAATATAAACTCCGTTACTCGCTCGTTACACTCGAAGGACAGATGTTGAATGGGCCGAAACGAGTCGCCGCATAACAGCGTAGTTGCCTGCCAACTTCGAAAGAAGGTAGGTGCGGTCCCTAGCGCAACTTATAACATCGTCGAAAATCAGTGCGGACGTGAGAGCTTTGGTACACCCTGTTAAACAAACGGAAAAATTGAGGCGGTACAATTGGACAGCGATCCGCCTTCACCAACATGTGTAAGCAATTCATATATGAATTACAAAACACTAATAATAAAAAATGTTGCATGGCGCGAGATTTTGTTTTTTTTTATTTTTCCGCCTCTCCCGACACGCTTCATATACCCTGCACTGCTTATGCTGCTAATTAGTTGGTTAGGCGTTCCAATGATTTTTTTTATTTTGTATATTTGTTTTATTTCATTTTTGTTCATTGTATCTGCTCGGGGCGGACATCGCAAGACACCCGTTTCAGTTAGTCGTTGATCCATTAACTCAGTTTTTTTATTACAGACGGCAGCTAACACACTGACCGAACACGCTAAGCTACCGTGCCGGCTGTTCGATCCGGCCACCTTCGGATCACGAACCCGAGCGTTTACCGCTGATCCACGACGCTGTAGAAAACTATCAATCGTAGAGAGTATTTCACCGCAACGGTTTCTTTTAACTGTCGATTTTCTCGACAACGGCTGAGAAGTGCATCTTGGTGCTTTGCCACATTACACCTCTGGCCATGAGCTTTTATTATGCGCAGTAGGGATCGAATCTGAATTTCACAATTGGCGGCCTCCCCTTGTTAGTCGTAGTTGTGGTCATGTGACAAGCCTTAAAAGTTTAATACTTTACTAACCAATGGCGTTGGGGTAATTAGTTTGCCTACTTTATTATTATCATTCTTTATTAATTTATTTACCTTATTAACCATCCTATCCCTATCAATTGAGATATGGAAAAATACAAACGAAAATAATAACATCCGCTAGGGTTCTCCGATTCCCAGCCAGTTAGTTACCTTAGCTGTTCCGCTATCGCCGCTGTCGGCGAAAAGCGTTTACCATGTGGGTACAGGAGCGACAATTGTAAAAGTTTCTTTCCTCAATTTTTGGAAAAGTTTGCGTTTGCGGACCCCATACCTGATGATGAAAAATGCTCTATTTACAATTATCTATCGATCGCTCTAATTCTGAGTCCGTTGCTCGTCAAAACCTTTAGGGTTGATTTTCTCAAAATTGCGGAGGTGTTGACCCAAAAGATCTTGGACTATTTCATTTTAGGTTCTACACAAGCAACCTGCCAAATTTGAGCCGAATCGGTTGGCCGTGTCTGAGGCCTTCCCCTTGTTAGCCAGGATCGGCGACTACCTGCCCGCGCCTATCATCCGTCCCATACATGTCCGTCCTGCACACACATAATTGTGGTGCAGTAGATACATTCTACTTTACCACACTCGTCTCTAAAATAACCCGTGTTCAAGACGGTGGAAATACGAGGGTCTCTAGAATTTACCCCGAAATTCTCGAGACACTACAATGCCTTTCAGAATGCTGGAAGTTAGCAAAGTATAATTATTAAATTGTCATTACTTCAACACCCCCATCAATTTAATACTTTCCTTAATTACCCGTAAAATTCACTATCCCCAGCTTTTGAGATATTTTACCAAAAGCAACTAGGACTGGACATTTCAGTAAACTGCCATTTGTTCCTCGGAGCTAATGTATTGAACATTTAGATGGCCTCGCCCTGTATAAAGAACAACAGCCGTTCTATCACATTTCGTTGTCTCTGATGAACCCTCACCATCGAGGACAACATACTGCGTACTATTTTTCAAGAAGTTTTCGAGCCATTCACATATCTGTGAACTTATTCGATATGCTCGTAGTTTCTTTAACAATCTACAATGGGGCACGATGTCAAATTCTTTCCGGAAATCTAGAAATATGGAATCTGCCTGTTGCCCTTCATACATAGTTCTCAGTATGTCACGTGAGGAAAGGGCAAGCTGAGTTTCGCACTTACGATGCTTCCTAAAGCCATGTTGATTCGTCGACGTATGTTGCTTAGCCTCACGTAAGTCTATTATAATCGAACTGAGAATGTGTACAGGGAGTTTGCAGCAATCAGAAGTTTGGGATATTGGTCTCTAATTTTACGGGTCCGTTTCTTTACCTCTCTATATACTGGAGTCATCTGCGCTTTTTTTCCAGTCGCTTGGAACTTCGCGCTGGGCGAGGGATCTACGACAAATGCAGGTAAGGGACCAATGACGTATAACACTCCTTGTAAAATCCCAAACCTATAACAATATTAATATACAGAAGAAAACGCTGCGATCTTATGCACCATCCTAATAGCTTGCGATCTCAGAATTTGCGGCGTGAGGCACCGTCACACGTCGCGAGGGCCAGGGAAGACCACCCTCCCTTGGAAAAAGCACTTGCATTAACGTGCCTGTATACTAGACTTGCAGTCATTACGACACTCGCTTTCTAAGTGGCGCACACATTCCGCCAGTATCACGGTTATCCCCTGCTCGTTAGACAGCCAGCTATACACGCCAGCTCCTATCTAGCTCAGCTCCACCTGTCTGTCAAAACAGTGCGCATATAGCCGCGCCAGTCTCTCGTACTCTGCGCGAGAAAATTCAACATTTCTTCTTTTAAAATATGTAAAATTAAATCAATACGTTTTTCAGTTTACTGCAAATATTACTTTTTGAAGCACTGTAATCATTTTCTTTCTTTAACTACAAATAGTGGGGATAATATGAAAAATGTTCTCAAACATAATTTTGAGTGTCGAGTGTAGAGTATATACGAAATTTGGAAGGCTTCCTAACACCAAACGCTGACTGGAAGTATCTTGTATGATGAGGGGCCCTGTAGTCTGCAGGTTGACAGAAACTGTTCCGTCAGTGGAGGCGCGCCTATTTGGTAAAACATCCACACCACGTCTCCGTGCGACTTATCGCCAGCCACGGGTGGGTCTTGCACCTGTCCTGGAGAGTGGTGGCGTGTTTCAGCCCGAATTAATGGAGCGCTCTGTTAGTTCAGAGACAGGTCTCCGTGCCGGCGCTGACGCACGGCGTGGTAGGAGGTCCGCAAAACCTCAGGCGTGGTGGGGATGTTTTGGACTTTGCGAGGGAAATAAGGAATCAACTTTTACATTAGTATGGCCAGTGTAGCGGGCTGTGTGTAGCCTTCTTATCTTGAGAATCTGCAACTCTATTGGAATTTTCGTAAGAATCTTTACATACTTCTGCAGAACTGATATTTTTCATGTTCATTAGTGAATGACGGCGCTGCTGTTATTACGCAGTTTAATCTTAGTGATTCAGCTCATATAATGTGAGTTACTTTTTCGTTGTTTAATGAAGCTGTTTAATTAAACAGTAATAAAGTACCCAATATCAATCTGGAAATATCCACCAGGCTGTGGCTAAGCCATGTCTCTACAAAATCCTTTCTTCCAGGAGAGCCAGTTCTGCAACGCTCGCAGAAGAGCTTCGGTGAATTTAGGAAGGTACAATTGAAGCTGTGAGGACGGGTCGTGAGTCGTGCTTGGGTAGCTCAGACGGCAGAGAACGCCGTGAGGCAAATATCCCGAGTTCGAGTCTCGGTCCGGCACACAGTTTTAATCTGCCAGGAAGCGCCAGTAATAAAGTAAACTTTCATTACATCAGATTGTTGCTGCTTACAAGTGTTACTCCACAGTAATGGCCCATACGAAGGAATGAACACCGCAGCTGCAACAAATCCCAGCCACCAGGTTATGCGATGAAAGCTGCCTCGTTGTGGGATTGTGGTTCTGGCTCGGAACCTGGGTCATTTTCTTGCAGGTATCGCCAGTTTTTCTCATCCAGATCGTTGCCCGAGTCAGAATGTGTGGCATGAGAACACCCATGCGTACCGGTCTAGATATGAGATGCACACAGACGTATATCTCATTAAGGATATTATGAATGCAGTTACCATGTTAGTTTGGTCGCGGTACGTGGTAGTGGCTGAGTGAAGTAGGCAAAATCCGCGAAATATGGAGCAATAAATACTCTTCGGTAATACTAAATAATATGCACTGAAGCGCCAAACAGACTGGTATAGGCATGCGTATTCAAATACAGGCTGAATACGGCGCTGCGGTCGGCAACGGCAATATAAGAGAACAGGTGACACGCTCAGTTGTTAGATCGGTTACTGCTGCTACAATGACAGGCTATCAAGATTTAAGTGAGTTTGAACGTGATGTTATAGTAGGCGCACGAGCTATGGGACACAGCATCTCCAAAGTAGCGACGAAGTGAGGATGTATGTGTAGTGAACCGTGAATATCAGGAATCCGGTAAAATATCAAGTCTCCCACATCGCTGCGTCCGAATCATTTAACGAAACATCATCGATATGGGCTTTCGGAGCTGAAAGCCCACTCGTGTATCCTTGATAAGTGCACGACACAAAGCTTTACGCCTGCACTAGGCCCTTCAACACCGATATTGGACTATTGGTGACTGGAAATATGTTGCATGGTCGGACGACTCTCGTCCAAAAGAACGGACACAATTGCTGACCTGAGGCCGTCTAGAACGAAATTACGATTGTATTAATACCTTGAGCTGCTGACGGGCGTTGACGTATAGCAACGGGGACTGGTGAAAATGTGTGCCCGACCGGGATAGAGCGTCCTTCATGTAAGCAGGAGATCCCGGGTTCGAGTCCCGGTTGGGGCACACATTTTCACCTGTGCTCGTTTATATATATCAAAGCCCATCAGCAGCTGAAGGTGTTAATGTAATTCTAACCTCAGACATTAGTCAAGCCATGCCACGTCGAGTTGCGGTACTTCCGTGTACTCACGGGGGCTTTACACGATGTTAGGGAGGTGTCCCAGTTTCTTTGGCTCTTCAGTGTATATGACTTAGGAGCATTGCCATATATGTAAAAGTGTTTTGATTGTATCACTTATGATGCAATTTAGTGGTGATAGAGTCTTCAACGTGTTTCATCAGTACTGTGGTGGCCCGAGGTGAGTGATTGTGGTTGGCAGATACCTCAGTGTACTGTGGGATGTAGAACACTTAGTTCTCTCAGAAAAGGCTATATTCTCTATTACCTTTGAACTTTACCGCATTACTTAATATACTCGCTTATACAATCCTCTCCCTGTTGCATCTATACTGGCATTAACGTTGCGTTACGCGACATATTTAACAGCAGTAATACTCTCTTAAAATAATACTATTTAAATGAAGCTCGAAATGCGAGGAAGCTGCCTTATGTCATTAGGCATGTACTTTTCATTGCATATATGTAATATATTGTTTTCATAATATTTTCTTACAGGCTATATTTGCAGTTACTGACGGAAACGCGCAAAATCGTGAAAAGCATTATACATATGAAGAAAAAGCGAAATGCTTATGCGAGATCACTGTAGAGAATCGTTCGGTTACTCATTTGTTTGTTACGAGTGGTTTTACCTCGTAGTATATCTGGATTTTTTTTCTTTGTGACTCTGTTGATTGTCTTCAAACTGCAATTAACGAAAACGCACTGGAACATTAAAAACTGATATATTTATTAAAGTTTGAATAATGAAACTGGGCAAGCATCGTATGGCGTCTGTCAAATGAAACAATAAACGCATTTTCATATGTACGGTAAAGTTCGTAAATCACAGAGTATGTAGCTCTTCCTAAGAGTATTTGTTGCTCAGTATTTCGCGAATTTCTGTTCGCCACACTTATCCACTGTCACGCACCAAGACAGAAGTCCCTTACTATCTTACTAACAGCGTGAGACCAAGCGATAGCTACGAACATAACAACGAGTCGGTGGCAGTCCGTCATGCAGGAAAGTATGTAAGTAAAAGAAAGAAAAGAAAAGAAAAAAGAAACATTCCTACGGCCTACGCAGACCATTGTTTCCCAATCGCGGTAGATGGCGCTGTAATTGACAAATATCCACTGTGCCTGTTTTTGCATTTAAGACACAAATCATTTGATTCTACGTTTCATTTACGATGTAAATGTAAACCTTTCTGTTCAAAAGGTACATACTGATCTTCAGAAATTGCTTGAGTGTGTTGTAAATTTGTACGGGGCAAATAAAAGACATTTCTAGCAAATAAGCTACTTGTATGGTAACGTAGTTTTCTGTTTCCTACGGGGTTGGCTGTGATAAGTGCCCAAACCACGTGAATGCTTCGCCGGGCGTTGTGGCCGAGCGGTTCTAGGCGCTTCATTCTGGAACCGCGCGATCGCTACTATCGCAGGTTCCAATCCTGAGTTCTGAGTTCTAGGGCACTGATGACCTCAGATGTTAAGTCCCATAGTGCTCAGAGCCATTTGAACCATTTGAAGCTGAATGCTTCACTTCGGTCGCCTCCCTGGACCGATTTAGATGTGCGTTTCCGCCCAACCGCTGTAAATCTCACGCTGGCCGCTACGCGGAACACAAACCACAACCACTCTAATAAGTTAAAATGCCCACAAGGTGTTAATGACAGGCTCGCCTGCCATGGATACTCTACGAAATCAAGCATTCCAATGGTGAGCGGCATGGGTGCTCAGCGATAGTAAGCATCCCGATGGGAACAAAATAGTATTACCTCAAAATCTTGTTACCGGATCACGTTAAACGTCGATTCTAAGCAGACACTGGAACCGGTAACCACGTTACACTCTACAGGCCAATTTGGAAGAGTCAAGTAGGTATCCCACTGCTGTCCAGGGCGCCTCCAGACACACTTTCGCTCAGTTCGAAGCGGGACTCAAGAATGAAGACAGCTCTACCCCAGCCAATGAGATTCCAGGCCGAAAGCGTTTGTGGAAACCTCATGGACAGTGGTGGTATACCATCATACGACCCGACAACCAGGAGTCATGCTCCGGGGTGCCATTACTTTTCACAGTAAGGCCTCTTTGGTTGTCAGCCACGACACCCTTACAGCACAGCAGTCCAAGACATTGCACGTGCTGTTTTTTTTTTTTTTTTTTTTTTTTTTTTTTTTTTTTTTTTTTTGTTCTTCATGAGAAGCCATTCTGGTCTGACACTTCAGAAAGACAATGCCTGTCAGCACACGGCGAGAGTTTCTACTGCTTGTCTTCGTCCTTGCCAAACCATACCTCGGCCGGCAAGGTTGCCTGGTCTCTCTCCAACTGAGAACGTTCGGAGCATTATGGGCAGCACCTCATCTGCATGGATATTCTGCAAATTACATTGAAGTGCCTGGCAGAGGGATCATAGAACCACCTTCACAATCCTCTATTATTCGAAACTCATAAACCTCGCGGAAACAACGAACACCCTTATCTTTTCGTACGAGCTCTGCTTTCCCTTATCATGGTGATCGTTTCTCCCTGTGTAGTCAGTGTCAACAATATATTTTCGCATTTGGAGGGGAAGGTTGGTGAATTTCATGACAAGATTCCGTCGGAACGAAAAACGGCTTTCTTTTAATGATGTCCAGCCCAAATCCTGTATCATTTCTGTGGCACTCTCTTCCATATTTCGCGATAATACAATACGTGCTGCCCTTCTTTGAACTTTTTCGATGTACTCAGTCAGTCGTATCTGGTAAGGAACCCACACCACGCAGCAGTATTCTAAAAGAGGACGGACAAACGTAGTGTAGTCAGTCTCGTTAGTAGATCTGTTACATTTTCTATGTGTCCTACCAATAAAACGGAGTCTTTGGTTAGCCGTCCCCACAACATTTTCTTTGTGTTCCTTCCAATTTTTGGTTGTTCGTAATTGTAATTCCTAGGCATTTAGTTGAATCTACGGCCTTCATATTTGACTGATTTATCGTGTAACCGAAGTTTAACGGATTCCTTTTAGCACTCAAATGGATGACCTCACGCTTTTCGTTATTTAGGGTCAATTGACAATTTTCGCAGTATACAGATATATTTTCTAAATCGTGTTGTAATTTGTTTTGCTGTTCTCACGACTTTACTAGTCGATAAACGACAGCGTCATCTGCAAACAATCTTTGACAGCTACTCAGATTGTCTTCCAAATCGTTTATAAATATAAGGAACAGAAAAGGGCCTATAACACTACCTTTGGAACGCCAGAAGTCACTTCTGTTTTGCTCAATGGCTTTCCGTCGATTGCTACGAACTGTGACTTCTCTGACAGCGAATCACAAATCCAGTCACAAAACTGAGACGATGTTCCAAAGCACGCAAATTCACTAAAAGCCGCTCATGTGGTACAGTGTCAAAAGCCTTCTGGATATCCAGAAATACGGAATCGATTTGAAATCACTTGTCAATAGCAGTCAACACTTCACATGTTACATAAGAACGATCTTCACTAAATCCATGTTCACTGTGTGTCAATAGGTCGTTTTCTTCGAGGTAATTCATAATGTTATCCTACTACCTTTCTTGAATATTGGTGTGACCTGTGCAACTTTCCAGTCTTTGGGTATGGATCTTTCGTCGGGATTTCGCCGATCTAACGCGTCAGTTCGACAGAATTTTGGTACGATATACCTCAGGAGAACATCCAACAACTGTACTTAATAATGCCGAATCGAATAAATACCTGAATAAGCACCAGATGTGGATCAACGCGTTACTTACTTGCTCGATTTCTGAAGCACTTTCTGTTGGATAAATCATCCACATTGTTCTGTACATGTACTACACATCGACGGATTTTCGTCTCATTCGCATTATTCTTTCATGACCTATAGTTTTTATGTGTGTTATAACGTATATCCATACTCCCAGAATGACTAGGAAGATGTGTTATAAATATGGTGAAAATACTATTTAATTATTTGCAGTATCCTTAATATGGGAAAACCAATAATAATTAGTCTACAACAGATTGCTGTTCAAAAAGGACTGTCATCTGTTTTTTGCAAAGCATTTGCTGAAGAGAACGATTCTGCTCATATAATGTGTTTACCTTTAATCAGTTTCAACAGATGGTTCAAATTGCTCTGAGCCCTATAGGACTTAACATCTGAAGTCATCAGTCCCCTAGACCTGGAACTACTTAAGCCTAACTAACCTAAGGACATCACACACATCCATGCCCGAGGCAGGATTCGAACCTGCGACCGTAGCAGCAGCCCATTCCCGGACTGAAGCGCCTAGAACCATTCGGCCATTGCTTCCGGGAAATTCCAATAGATCATCGAACATTGAGAACAGCTGAAATCTCTCAAATTGAATGAAGCTCCATGGCTCGACCGATCCCTTAACACGGTGCATTGTATTTGCAGCTGCGTTAGCAGTTCTGTTAACTATAATCCATCGCCCATCGCACGAACAAAAGCCCTGCCCAGTAGTTGGAAGAAATCACAGATCGTACCCGGTATCCTTGATATCGATTTGTTATAGAATCTTCGAATATATTCTAAATTTAAAAAATAACGAGGTATCTCTGACAGAATGACCTCCCCATGGCAACCTGTATGATTTCCGAAAACAATGATCACGTGAAACCCAACTCGCTATTTTATCAGATGACTGCTAAAAGTAATGGACGAGGGCAGATAAATGCAGTATTTTTCGATTTTCGAAAAGTATTTGATTCAGTACCACGGCTATACTATTATCAAAAGTAAGGCACTATGAGGTATCAATGAAAATTTGCGTCAGTTGAGGATATTTGATAAGGAGAATGTAGCTTGTAATCTTGGATGAAGAGTCATCATTAAATATCAAAGTAACTTAGATTGTGCCCCAGGGAAGTGTCTTGGAAGCCTTGCTGTTGATATTGTGCAGGGATATGCTAAAGTCCGTATTATTTCAAAAGTCAATATTTCACGGAATAATGCAGGTAGAGAGAGCCGCACGCGGTAGCCGATTTGTCTTGGGCGCCTTGCCACGGTTCGCACGGCTCCCCTCGGAGGTTCGAGTCCTTCCTCGGGCCACGGGTGTGTGTTTTGTCCGTAATGTAAGTCAGTTTAAGTTAGGGACCGATGGTCTCAGCTGTTTGGTCCCATAGGAACTTACCACAAATTTCCCAAATTTAGGTTTTTACTGAAACTAAAGAAAGTGCAAATGACAAATAATCGTGAGTTAATAACGAGCATCAAAACCGTTATAGGGATTAGTGAACACAGGGTTGTCGTAGTGAGACTGTATATTGTAATCCCGAAATCCTCGAAAAACAAACAAAAAGTATACCTATTCAAAAATGCTGATAAAAATTCACTTGACGCCTTCCTGAGAGACTCATTCCAAATTAATAATATAAGTGTAGACCAGAAGTCGTTTGCATTCAAAAAATAGTATCGGCAGCAATTGAGAGATTTATACGAAATAAACTAAGAAACGGCGGAGCTGATCCTCCGTGGTACACAAAACGGGTTAGAACACTGTTGCAGAAACAACGAAACAAACATGCCAAATTTAAACAGACGCAAAATCCCTAAGATTGCGCTAAATTCCGGGCTTCTCTAAAGGATAGCCAGAGTTCAATGCGAGATGCCTATAACAGTTTCCACGACGAAACTTTGTCTCGAAACCTGGCAAACAAATCCAAGATATTCTGGTCGTATATGAAGTATGCTAGTGGCAATTTACAATCAATGCCTCCTACATCTACATCTACGTCTACATGACTACTCTGCAATTCACATTTAAGTGCTTGGCCGAGGGTTCATCGAACCACAATCATACTATCTCTCTACTATTCCACTCCCGAACAGCGAGCGTGAAAAATTAACACCTAAACCTTTCTGTTCGAGCTCTGATTTCTCTTATTTTATTTTGATGATCATTCCTACCTATGTAGGTTGGGCTCAACAAAATATTTTCGCATTCGGAAGAGAAAGTTGGTGACTGGCACAACTTGCCCAGAAGAAGGAATCGGTTGGTAGGACATGTTCTGAGGCATCAAGAGATCGCCAATTTAGTATTGGAGGCCAGTGTGGAGGGTAAGAATCGTAGAGGGAGGCCAAGAGATGAATACACCAAGCAGACTCAGAAGGATCTAGGTTGCAGTAGGTACTGGGAGATGAAGAAGCTTGCACATGATAGAGTAGCAGGGAGAGGTGCATCAAACCAGTCTCAGGACGGAAGACCACAACAACAACCACAACAACAACAGTGTAATGGACGAAATGCGATGATTCCGAGTTCGTAATAATCTTACCAACAAAGATATGCCTATGAGGGAGGAGCTTACTGCAACATCTCTCAGAAATACTTCACATAGGGTAATGGAGGAAACGCGATGATTCTGGCTTTGTAGTAACCATACCAACAAAGAGAAGCAAATGAGTGAAAAGCTTTCTTCAGCTTCTCTCAGAAATACTGCATATAGGGTAAAGGGTGAAGTGCGATGTTTCTGGCTTCATAGTAACCATACCAACAAAGACATGCAAAGGAGGGAGGAACTTTCTGTAGCTTCTCTCAGAAATATTTCACATAGGGTAATGCATGAAACGTGATGATTCTGTCTGTGTAGTAATCATATCAACAATTAGACGCAAATGAGGGAGGAGCTTTCTGAAGCTTCCATCAGAAATACTTCACACCAGGTAATGGATGAAGTGTAATGATAGTGTCTGTGTACTAATCATACCAACAAACAGATACAAGTGAGGGAGGAGCTTTCTGCAACATCTCTCAGAAATACTTCAAATAGGGTAATAGAAGAAATGCGATTATTCTGGCTTTGTACTAACCATACCAACAAAGAGACGCAAGTGAGGGAGGAGCTTTCTGATGCTTCTCCCATAAAAACTTCACATCAGGTAATGGATGAAATGAAATGATTGTGTCTGTGTACTAATCATAGCAACAAACAGATGGAAGTGAGGGAGGAGCTTTCTGTAGCTTCTATCTGAAATACACCACATAGGGTAAAAAATGAAATCCAATGATTTTGGCTTTGTAATAACCATACCAACAAACTAATTAAAATCAGGGAGGAGCTTTCTGTAGCTATACTCAGAAATACTTCACATAGGGTAATAGGTGAAATGCGATGATTCTGGCATTGTAGTAACCATACCAACAATCAAACGCAAATGAGGGAGGAGCTTTCTGAAGCTTCCATCAGAAATACTTCACACCAGGTAATGGATGAAGTGTAATGATAGTGTCTGTGTACTAATCATACCAACAAACAGATGCAAGTGAGGGAGAAGCTTTCTGCAGCTTCTCTCAGAATTACATCAAATAGGGTAGTGGACAAAATGCGATTCTTGTGGCTTTGTAGTAACCATACCAACATAGTAACACAAATGAGGGAGTAGCTTTCTGTGGCTTCTCTCATAAATACTTGACATCAGGTAAAAGATGAAAAGTCGTGATTGTGTCTGTGTACTAATCATACCAACATACAGATGCAAGTGACGGAGGAGCTTTCTGAAGCTACTCTCTGAAATACTTCACATAGGGTAATGAATGAAATGCGATTATTCTGGCTTTGCAGTAACCATACCAACAAAGAGACGCAAATAAGAGAGGAGCTTTCAGTGGCATCTATAACACATCAGTTAATGGATGAAATGTAATGATCTTTTCTGTGTAACAATCAAACCAAAAAAGAGGATGCAAGTTATGGAGGATCTTCCAACAACTTCTCTCAGAAATACTTCACTTAAGGTAACGGATGATATGCAATGATTCTGGCTTTCTAGTAACCATACACAAAAAAAGAAACTCAAATGGGGGATGAGTTTTCTGTAGCTTCCCTCAGAAATACTTCACATCAGGTAATGGATGAGATGTAATGATTGTGTCTGTGTACTAATCATACCAATAAAAGATGCAAGTGAGGGAGGAGCTTTCTGCAGCTTCTTTCTGAAATACATCACATTAGGTAATAGACAAAATGCGATGATTCTGGCATTGTAGTAACCATACTAACAAACAAACACAAGTACGGGAGGAGCTTTCTGTAGCATCCCACAGAAATATTTCACATCAGGTAAGGGATGAAATGTAACCATAGTGTCTGTGTACTAATCATACCAACAAACAGATGCAAGTGAGGGATGAGCTTTCTGCAGCTTTTCTCTGAAATACATCAAATAGGGAAATAGATGAAATGCAATGATTCTGGCTTAGTAGTAAACTTACCAACAAATGCACGCAAATGTGGGGGTGCTTTCTGTAGCTTCCCTCAGAAATTCTCCATATCATGTAATGGGTGAAATGTAATGATTGTGTCTGTGTACTAATCATACCAACTAACAGATGCAAGTGAGGGAGGAGCTTTCTGTAGCGTCCCTCAGAACTACTTCACATCAGGAAATGGATGAATGTAATGATTGTGTCTGTTTAATCAAACCAACAAAGAGATGCAAGTGAGGGAGGAGCTTTCAGCATCTTCACTCTGAAATACTTCACATATGCTAATGGATGAAATGAGATTATTTTCGCTTTGTAGTAACCATACAAACAAACAACCATACCAACAAAGAGACGTAGACGAGGGGGGAGTGGGCAGAGCGTCCTGCAGCTTCTCTCAGTAATAGTTCACATAGGGTAATAGATTAAATGCGAGGGTCTGGCTTTGTAGTAACCATACAAACAAACAAACACAAATGAGGGTGGAGCTTTCTGTAGCCTCCCTCAGAAATACTTCACAACAGGTAATGGATAAAATGTAATGATTGTGTCTGTGTACTAATCATACCAACAAACAGATGCAAGTGAGGGAAGAGCTTCCTGCAGCTTCACTCAGAAATACTTCACATAGGGTAATAGATGCGATGATTCTGGGCTTGTAGTAACCATACCAACAAACAAACGCAAGAACGGGTGGAGTTTTCTGTAGCATCCCACAGAAATATTTCAGATCAGGTAAGGGATGAAATGTAACCATAGTGTCTGCGTTGTAATTTTACCAACAAACAGATGCAAGTGAGAGAGGAGCATACTACAGCTTGTCTCAGAAATACTTCACATAGTGTAGTAGGTGAAATGCGATGTTTCTGGCCTTGTAGTAACCATACCAACAAACAAATCCAACTGAGGGGGGAGCTATCTGTAGCTTCATTCAGAAATACTTCACATTAGGTAATGAATGAAATATAAAGATTGTGTCTGTGTACTAATCATACCAACAAACTGATGCAAGAGAGGGAAGAGCTTTCTGCAGCTTCTCTCTGAAATACATCTAATAGGGTAATAGATGAAATGCAATGATTCTGGCTTAGTAGTAAACTTATCAACAAATGCACGCCAATGAGGGAGGAGCTTTCTGTAGCCTCCCTCAGAAATACTCCATATCAGGTAATGGATGAAATGTAATGATTTTGTCTGTGTACTAATCATACCAACAAACAGATGCAAATGAGGGAGGAGCATTATGTAGCTTCCCTCAGAAATCCTTCACATCAGGAAATGGATGAAATGTAATGATTGTGCCTGTTTAATCAAATTAACAAACAGATGCAAGTGAGGGAGGAGCTTTCAGCATGTTCTCTCTGAAATATATCACATAGGGTAATAATTAAAATGCGATGATTCTGCCTTTGGAGTTACCAGGCCAACAAACAAACGCAAATGATGGGGGAACTTTCTGTAGCTATACTCTGAAATACTTCACATAGGGTAATAGGTGAAATGTGATGATTCTGGTTTTGTAGTAACCATACCAACAATCAAACGCAAATGAGGGAGGAGCTTTCCGATGCTTCCGTCAGAAATGCTTCATACCAGGTAATGGATGAAGTGTAATGATAGTGTCTGTGTGCTAATCATACCAACAAACAGATGCAAGTGAGGGATGAGGATTCTGCAGCTCCTCTCTAAAATACATCACATAGGGTAATGGACGAAATGCTTTGAATCTGGGTTTGTAGTAACCATAAAACAAACAAACACAAATGAGGGGGGAGCTTTCTGTTGCTTCCCTCATAATTAATACACATCATGTAATAAATGATATGTAATGATTTTGGCTGTGTGCTAATCATTCCAACAAACAGATGCAAATGAGGAGTGTGTTATCTGCAGCTTTTCTCTGAAATACATCACATGGGGTAATAGATGAAATGCAATGACTCTGGCTTTGTAGTAACCATACCAAAAACAAACGCAAATGAATGAGTAGCTTTCTGTAGCCATTCTCAGAAATACTTCACATAGGGTAATAGATGAAATGCGATAATTCTTTCTTTATAGTAAACATTTCAATAAACAAACGCAAATGAGGGAGGATCTTTCTGTAGCTTCCGTCAGAAATACTTCACATCAGGTAATGGATGAAATGTAATGATTGTGTCTCTGTATTAATCATTCCAAAAAACAGATGCAAGTGAGGGAGGAGGTTTCTGCAGCTTCTTTCTGAAATACATCACATTAGGTAATAGATGAAATGCGATGATTCTGACATTGTAGTAACCATACCAACAAAGAAATGCAAATGAGGGTTGTGCTTCCTGTAGTTTTCCTGAGAAATATTTCACATCAGGTAATTAATGAAGTGCAATGTTTGTGTCTGTGTACTAATCATACCATAAACAGAAGCAAGTGAGGGAGGAGATTTCTGCAGCTTTTCTCTTAAATACATCACAAAGGGTAATAAATGAAATGCGATGATTCTGGCTTTGTAGTAACCATACCAACCAACAAACGCAACTGAGGAAGGATTTTATTGTAACTTCACTCAGAAATACTTCACATCAGGTAATGGATGAAATGTAATGATTGTGTCTGTGTACTGATCAGAACAACAAAAACAAATGCAATGAGCGAAGAGCTTTCTGCAGCTTCCCTCAGAAATACTTCACATCAGGTAATGGACAAAACGTGATGATTGTGTCTGTGTATTAATCATTCCAACAAACAGATGCAAGTGAGGAAGGACCTTTCTGCAGCTTCTTTCTGAAATACATCACATTAGGTAATGGATGAAATGCTATGATTCAACATTGTAGTAACCATACCTACAAACAATCGCAAAGGAGTGAGGAGCTATCTGTAGCTTTCCTGAGAAATACTTCACATCAGGTAATGGTCGAAATGTGATGTTAGTGTCTGTGTATTAATCATTCCAACAAACAGGTGCAAGTGCGGGAGGAGCTTTCTGCATGGTCTCTCTGAATTACATTACATAGGGTAATTGATGAAATGCAGTGATTCTGGCTGCGTAGTAACCATTCCAACAAAGAAACGCAAATGAGGGAGGAGCTTTCTGTAGCTTCCCTCAGAAATACTTCACTTAAGGTAATGGATGAAATGTAATGATTTTGTCTTAGTACTAATCATACCAACATACAGAGCAAGTGAGGGAGGAGCTTTCTGCTGCTCCTCTCTGGAATACCTCACATAGGGTAATATGTAAAATGTGATGATTCTGGCTTTGTAGTAGCCTAGCAACAAACAAATGCAAATGACGGAGGAGCTCTCTGTATCTATACTCAGAAATACTTCACATAGGGTAATAGATGAAATGCGATGATTCTGGCTTCGTAGTAACCATATCAACAAACAATTGCGAATTAGGGAGGAGCTTTCTGTAGCATCCCTCAGAAATACTTCACACCATGTAATGAATGAAATGTAATGTTTGTGTCTGTGTACTAATCATACAACAAAATGATGCAAGTGAAGGAGGAGCTTACTGCAACTTCTCTCTAAAATACATCACATAGAGTAATAAATGAAATGCGGTGATTCTGGTTTTGTAGTAAAAATACCATAAACATATGCAAGTGAGGGAGGAGCTTTCTGCAGCTTCTCTCTGAAATACATCACATTGGGTAATGGATGAAATGCAATGATTCTGGCTTTGTAGTAACAATACCAACAAACAAACGCAAATGACGCTTGAGCTTTCTGTAGCTCTTTTCAGAAATACTTCACACATGGCAAAAGATGAAATGCGATGATTCTGGCTTTGTGTTAACCATACCAACAAAAAACGCAAATGAGCGAAGAGCTCTCGCTAGCCCCCCTCAGAAATACTTAACATCAGGTGATGGATGAAATGCAGTGATTGTGTATGTGTACTAATCATACCATAAACAGATGCAAGTGAGGGAAAAGCTTTCTGCAGGTTTTTTTTTCTGAAATACATCACATAGGGTAATAGATGAATTGCGAAGATTCTACATTTGTAATAATCATACGAAGAAACAAATGCAAATGAGGGATGAGTTTTCTATAGCTATTCTCTGAAATATTTGACATAGGGTAATAGATGAAATGTGATGATTCTAACTTTGTAGTGATCATACAAACAAAGAAATGAATATTAGGGAGAAGCTTTCAGAAGCAGCCTTCAGTAATATTTCACATCATGTAATAAATGAAATGTAATGATTGTGTCTGTGTACTAATCATACCAACAAACAAACACAAATGAGGGAGGTGCTTTCTGTAGTAATCATTCCAACGAACTGATGCAAGTGAGAAAGGAGCTTTCTGCAGCTTTCCTCCGAAATACATGTGTCTGTGTACTAATCATACAAAAACAGATGCAGGCGAGGGAGGAGGTTATTGCAGCTTCTCTCTGAATTACATCTATTGCAGCTTCTCTCTGAAATACATCACATAGGGTAACAAATGAAATGGGATGAATCTGCCTTCGTAGTAACCATACCAACAAACAAATGCAAATTAGGGAAGAGCTTTATGAAGCATATCTGAGAAATACTTCACATCATCTTGTAAATGAAATTTAATGCTTGTGTCTGTGCACTAATAATACCAACAAACAGATTCAAGTGAGATAAGAGCTTTCTGCAAACTTCACTCTGAAATACATCACATAGAGTAATAAATGAAATGTGATGATTCTGGTTTTGTAGTAAGAATACCAACAAACAGATGCAAATGAGGGAGGAGCTTTCTGCAGCTTCTCTCTGAAATACATCACATAGGTTAACAGATAAAGAGCGATGATTCTGGTTTTGTAGTAACCATACCAACAAACAAACGCAAGTGACACTTGAGCCTTCTGTATCTTTTCTCAGAAATACATCACAAAGGGTAATAGATGAAATGCGATGATCCTGGATTTGTAGTAATAATACCAACA
The DNA here is from genome assembly GCF_023897955.1 of Schistocerca gregaria. Classification (NCBI taxonomy): domain Eukaryota; kingdom Metazoa; phylum Arthropoda; class Insecta; order Orthoptera; family Acrididae; genus Schistocerca; species Schistocerca gregaria. The sequence goes on along the minus strand of NW_026062014.1, from coordinate 105,230 downwards.
AACAAACACAACTGAGGTAGGAGCTTCCTGTAGCCCCCCTCAGAAATACTTCACATCAGGTAATGGATGAAATGCAGTGATTGTGTCTGTGTACTAATAATAACAACAAACAGATGTAAGTGAGGGAAGAGCTTTCTGAAGCTTCCCTCAGAAATACTTCACATCCGGTAATGGATTAAATGTACTGTTTGTGTCTGTGTACTAATCATACCATAAACAGATGCAAGTGAGGGAAGAGCTTTCTGCAGCTTTTCCATGAAATACATTACATAGGGTAATAGATGAAATGCAATGATTCTGGTTTGGTGGTAACCATACCAACAAACAAATGCAAATGTGGGAGGAGCTTTCTGTAGCTCTCCTCAGAAATACTTCACATGGGTAATAGATGAAATGCGATGATTCTGGCTTTGTAGTAACCATACCAACAAACAAAGTCCATAAAAGAAATGTAATGATTTTGTCTCTGTACTAATCATACCAACAATGGGATTCAATTGAGGGATTAGCTTTCTGCAGCTTCCCTCAGAAATAATTCACATCAGGTAAAGGATGAAATGTAATGATTGTGTCTGTGTACTAATCATACCAACAATCAGATGAAAGTGATGGAGGAGCTTTCTGCACCTTCTCTCAGAAATACATCACGTAGGGTAGTGTACTAATCATACCAACGATCAGATGAAAGTGAGGGAGGAGCATTCTGCACTTTCTCTCTGAAATACATCACATAGGGTTATAGATGAAATGCGATGATTCTGGCTTTGTAGTAACCATACCAAGAAACAAACGCAAATGAGGGAGGACCTTTCTGTAGCTCTTCTCAGAAATATTTCACATAGGGTGATAGATGAAATTCCATGATTCAGGGTTTGTAGGAACCATACCAACAAACAAACGAAATGAGGGAGGAGCTTTATGTAGCTTCCCTCAGAAATATGTCACATCAGGTAATGGATGAAATGTAATGATTGTAGTAACCATACACAGGGTAATGAATGAAATGCAATGATTTTGGCTTTGTAGTAACCATTCCAACAAACAAACTCCATAAAAGAAATGTAATGATTGTGTCTGTGTACTAATCATACCAACAAAGTGATGCCATTGAGGGAGGAGCTTTCTGCAGGTTTCCTCAGAAATACTTCACATCAGGTAATGGATGAAATGTAATGATTGCGTCTGTGTACTAATTATACCACATAGTGTATGCTGCCTTGGTGTGTGCCTCGCCCTTGCCTTCGGCTGTAATTGGCACAGTGCCCGAAGGACTCAGTCCCTCCGGATTTCTTGCGCCACCACTTTTATTCCATCTTAGCCACGTATCACGGCTCTGGCATTGTCTACAGTGTCGGTTCGATGGTTGCTGGTCGTGTCGGTTATGCCCTAACTCTAGGGGACCATTGTGAACATCTTTCATTTCCGGCTGGCTGCAGCTTTTACACTGCTGACGTGGTCATCATCTTTCGAGCTCTAGAGTATCTCCGCTCCTGCTCAGGTGAGTCCTTCATTATCTGTGGCGATTACCTGAGTGGTTTACCAGCTCTCGACAAGTGTTTATCTCATTCTCGTCTGGTGATGGCTATCCAGTTGTCCCTGCATAATCTTGCCCGTTGCGGCGGATCTGTTGTCTTTGTTTGGAACCCAGGCTATGTTGGGATAGCTTGCAATGAAACTGTTGACTGCCTGGCGAAAGAGGCCACCAGTAAAGCATCTCTGGAGATTAGCCTCCCGGAGATTGATTTGCGGGCACTATTACGCCAAAAAGTTTTAGATTTATGGGACAGTGATTGGCGCAACCTGCCCATGCCAAACAAACTCCGTGATAACAAGGAGACGATGACTGTGTGGTGGTCATCCATGCGAGCCACCGCAGGGACTCAGTCATCCTTTGCTGTCTCCGCATTGGCCACACCTGACTGATGCCCAGTTATTTCCTGTGTCGTGAGGATCCACCTCTTTGTCGTTGTGGGGTGTCCTTGACAGTGGTCCATATTCTGTTGGAGTGCGCCCTTTTAACTGTGCTCAGGCAGACTTTTGTGATGGCTGAAATGCTCTCTGCACTTTTAACTGATGACTGTTCCATAGCGGACTTAGTTTTGCATTTTATTAGGGGCAGGGGGATTTTATCGCTTAATGTAAATGTGTGTGTTTTTGTGTGTGCTTTGTGTTGATTCTGGCCTTTGGGCTACGATTTTAGTCTGCTTTTTTTAATGTGTTTCTCAGTGGTTGGCTTTTCCTTTTCTGTTTCTATGGTCGGCAACCCACCGTCACTCTCCGTGTGATTTTAGTTCGTCTTGTCTGATCTTTGTCTCAGTTTCTCTCGTTCTGTGTCATCTGTCCTCTCGTTTGTTGATTGTTCTTATTCTCTGTGGGTGTTTTTAGTATTAGAAAAAGGGACCAGTGACCGTAGCAGCCTGGTCTCTTTAACCCCCCAAAAACCAACCAATCCTAAGATGTCTACCTCAGTCGGAGATGAAATGTCAGAAATAATTTTATTCATCGACTGTGCCGTCCTCCCACAAGCCAGTCCAGAAGTTTTGACTAATGTGAACAGTCGCAGTGAAAGCCTATGTTGTGTAAATGTGTGCTTGTCTCCTGAAGTTTACCTTGTGAAAGGAGGAGTAGGAGGTCATTTAATGCGCGTGGTGTGAGTAGCTTCGCAGTATTTTCTATCCTTCACGTATCATGTGTTTTCATTCTTGATAAAACACTGAATATTAGTCATCGACAAAGTTTTTTGTTGTAGCTCGTGTATTTAGAGGAAACAGCACTAACCTGGCGTACATGTTTCCTTGGGATTGAACTAGAATGTAGTGACTTTCAGCCACAGTCTCCAACTGTTGTCACTATTTAACTTAAATTATTATCGGACCTGTCTGAGGAAATGTGTGTCAAGTAATGTACTTCAAAAGGCCTTTCTGCTGTGCTCTAATTCCTCATGTTCATATACAGGATTGAAGCAGTTGAGAGTTGAGAAGCGTTGTGGGTTTGGGAAAGAATAAGATCTTTAGTCGACGTGAAAACACAGACAATGCTATTGTGGTAAACTGCAGTATTAAAAATTCTGTAACTTTACAAAAGGTCTAAAAGAGTCAGTAGAATCAGGTGTGACTGGTAAACCATTCTTTTTCAGGTGGTATACATTTTGTTATTTTTCATTTATAAATGTATATCTATCTGCTCCAGGAGATACATTTTCCTGCCACTGGAATGAATATGCAGGTTTTTCTGCATATCATTAACAATGTGTTTGTTGTAGAACATGTCTTCCACAGTGGCCGACATTGAAAAATGATTTGAGTGAAAGCCATTTCCTTCTGTAAATGAGTGTCCTATGTCTGTGTGGTAAGGCAGGGCAACCTGGCCATTGTATTTTATATTCTGTACCATTGCAAGTTGAAATCAAACTTCACACACACACACACACACACACACACACACACACACACACACACACACACACACACACACACACACTAACTACGTAGATCTTCTTTAGTTACATCTGAGCTTCCAGTGAACATAATTCATATTTATGCATTATATTTAGCACATGGGGAACATGTGCAAACTCAGTTGATGAGAAATAAAGGATATAATGTAAGTAACTAATTCATTTTTCACCTAATTAAATCTCTCCTCATTTTCATTCAGAAAGCCTTAATCTATGTCACAGTGAAAGCCACGTGCAGACAGTGGCCAATAGCCGCTCTCTCCGGTTTCGTAATAGGGACCCGCTCTGCCCTAGTCCAGCCAGTCTGGTACTCGCTCTGGGTTTTGTTTCTATCTCGGTGGTAGTGCATTCTGGTCGTTGCTCGTTGTTGACAATAGCCTGGCTCTGGTTCCGAGTGGATTTACGTTTGGTGTTTGGTGTCCACAAGCATCTGTTGTTTATCTCTTCCTCCTTGTGTCGCCTATAGTCGGTAGTGGTTGGTTGTTGTCAGGTGTTGTTGGTCTGTCGTCCGACTTGTCCTGTGTTTACCTTGTGGTGCGTGCTCCACCGCTGGCGTCTTCCCTGCCTGGCGGCTGCGATCCGCAGCCCCAGCCATTCCTGCTGATGGTTGTGGTTACCACAATTTACTTCGCTCCTACCACATTGTCGTCAGTAATTGCAGTAGTCATTTTCAACATCTTCTCAACCATCTTTGAAACATTTGTACCACTTGTAAAGTCTTGTACTCGTAGTAGAGTCGCCAAAAGCCACACTCGATGTTTAGAATGCGATACTGCACTTTGCTCCATTTTTAAACAAAATTTAATGGAGAATCTTCGATCCATCTTTTTCGAAAGTAAAAATTCTCTGAGCACTCAAAAACAAAGACCTTCTTTTCCACTGTCAACAATGAACTAAATACTGAAAATAGATGTAAATATATGTACGGTACATCAGGAACACGTGTACTAACAAGAAAACAACAAAAATGTATACAGCCAACAGAATTAAATTCCTGTAACTTTTTGATCACACCTCATATGCAGTGTCTGGAAAAAGGAAATAAAGCACCCATAACAGTGTAACTTTGTACAAGTACAAACTATTAGCGGGCATGTACACAATTAGAGCAGCGATTCTCAGCGAAAGTAGAAAGGCCACTAGTGTTGATGGTGGAGGGTATACAAGAGGTGTGAGCACCATCGGGTAGACTACTGATGAGAGGTGTCACATTGTGTTCAGTGTTGAATCACGGTTCTGCACTATCCCCGATGACCACTGTCAGCACGTGTGGCGGCAGCTTGGGGGACATTCCATTCTTCCAGTGTTTTGGAAAGGCACAGTATGGCCAGCAAATGGTTATGATTGTAGGTTGCAGTTGATAGTGATTGAGGGAACTGTGACGGAACAACAATCTTTCAGATGTCGATAATCCTCGTGTTACATCTTGTATGACAGTATCGTGATGTTATTTCCAACACAACAGTGCTCATCCACATAGTGGCATGTGTATGTATCAATTGTATGCATGGTATTAGCTGCTCCCATAGTCAGCAAAATCCTTAGATATGTTCCCTGCAGAGCATATGTGGCACGAGCTTGGACATAAACTCTGCCCCAGTGTCAGTATCCAGAATATTGTGGACCATTACAACAGTTTGAGGCCAGCTTGCCTGAGGAAGGAATCTAGTGGCCTTACGACACCCTCCCAAACAAACAAGTGTATGCAAGAAGGGCAATTGGGTGCATGTCATATTGATAAGTGAGCTCATACTGCCACGTTCTTTGTAAATCTGACTCAATTTTGTAATCACTAAAGTAACATCACATACCGACTGAACCCATGGCATTTCTTTTCTTTCTGTGAATTTCAATTTCTTAGCTGGGCAGTGTTTGTGAACATCTTGGGCTGAAAGAAAATTAGCATGATATAGAGACGTGAAACTATTAGAGACGTAATTAAATGTAAAAGTGTCACTAAAAACATATTTAAAGTGAAAAGCCTGAAAAGACACCAAGTTGTGTGTCCAGAAAAACTGTATCACAATGGGTTAACAGTGAGCAGCAACTGCAACCAAATGGGAAAATTATCTTCTTCCGGCCCAGGATGTTGTAGCAGATTTTCTGCAACTTCACATTCCTAATGCTTCTGTATATTTTTTCCTGTTTCTACAAAGTCCATTCCTGGCAACTATAATTAAAATGATCCAAGTCACTGTCCTTCTTTGTATACTAAGGTGTCTGTCTGTAAATAATTTACTCTTATTTCTGGAGGCTTGGGCATTCCAATTCTTCTCCTAATATCCACTAGCTTTTGCCCTCAACTATATTGGCACGGATCTTGAACCTGCATGAATTTTGAGTAGCCCTGAAGCTTATTATCCATGGGAAAAATGGATATAAAGAACTGAAAGTGAAGTTGTCAAAACGATGCAATGGTAAAGAATTGATATGTTTGTAAGCACAGATACAGATATTTGAAGTATGAAATAGCAAAATGCCTGGATAGGGGAACAAGCTGGTGGCGTATTTAATGAAAATACAAAAAATTAAAGAATCTGTAGTTACAAATAAGTCAGTTCTTTACTGTTGCACCCTTTTGACAGTGTCACCTTCAGTCTTTTATATCTGTTTTTCTTGCTAATAAGCTTCAGGATATTTATGAACATTCATGTCAATGAAGTCGTTTGCTTAATAAGCTTATCAGTGACAATAGTTTCAGTAATTTGTGAATGAATTCAAGAATGTCTGTGGGTAATGGAATTGAACTGTTAACATTAGTAATATTTTGGAAAGTTTCATCATCATAACACTATTTACTACTTTTTACTGATTTTTCTCATTTCTGGTCCCGGTTTGTTTTGTTTAGTTTTATAAAACTTCCACTGTCCCGATGTTTTTTTCTTCCAGTATGATGAAATGATGCTTATATGAAACTGAGTTGATCCACATAAAGCACTTGCAGTCCCTTGCAGGCCTGCATACAATAAAACGTATTTAATATTGCATTTTTTGTTATCAGTTCAGCATGCATCTCTGTATACATAACCTGTCAGTAGCTGCCCACAGAGTTATTTTCAATTTTCCTGTAATTAAATAACATAAAACATGATAAATAGATGTAAAAACTTTTTATAATATGGAAAAATGCCTGTACACCATTATTATTTGCTGTATGTAGATAGTCACAGGATATATGATGCATTCCCTTATGGATCTGAGTTACTGGGTACACATTTGTTTCCATACTATTCGGGCCCACATAGTTAAATGTACAGTTCAGTTTATCACGTTTTATAGATAATTTCACTTCAAAATTTCTCTGAGGGTTGAAATGCTTTTATAAATATGTAATGTTGGATCATTGGCTGTTGTCAGCTTAGCATATAATTTTAATGGTCTTTTATCCATTCTGGATCTTTCTGAACTCAACAGCTGTGAACAAATGTTGATTAAGAATGCAACCAACCATGAGTACTTCTAAAAGTATTTATTTAAATGCCATTACCAGTCTCAAGCTATTATGTCTGTCTACAGGTTTTTATTTTATTTACTTACTTTGTTTTAAGTAATTGCAACAATGTGCTAATATACATGTATTTGATAAAATATAAAATGAAATACTTATATACCCTCGATTTGTTTTATCGGTATCATTTAGGCTTTCTTTGGTCCTTAAGCATTTTCAGCATGACACACGAAGAGTTAAGAATTATAGACAATGCACTTATTCTAAACAATCCACTGTGTTGTGCACACACTTCACAGTATTTTTCATCAGTTGCAGCCTTTGACAAGTACTTCACATGTAATGATTTTGCTTACAGTGAAAAGTCTATCCACTGACCAACGATATCACTCATTTCTCAACAAGGAAACATCTCATCTACTGTATGTTAAGTAAAGAATGTGTGGACGATACAAATCTAAATAACAGAAAAATGCTTTGTCCAGAAAAGTGCACTTCTTACAAGTGAGGAACTCTAATTGTAGCATGTCATAGGAGAAATTAACAAGAAGATTTATCAGGCTACTCTCGAGAAGCAATGGCATGTGTTTTGATTTTGGTCCCTGACAATATTCTTCAATGGATGTTAAGTTGGGCAGCTGGTGGAATAAGCATACCCTTGTTCAGAGTCCTAACACAGACCAATCATGTTTAATTTGTGTGAAAAGTGCAATGAACATTTTCAGGATTGTTTGTTAGCCAGCTGTAGTTGCTCATTTAGAATTTGCTGAGATGAATTGAAGGTGTGAATGCATATTTCTAGTTATTTTAAGATACCCATTTTCCTCCATAAGTTAGTTGTATATTTTGTTTGTAGATTATCTTTAGTGTTTGAAATGCTGTATCTATATTGAGCCATGTGAGTGGCAGTTGCAGATGTACTTAAATGTTTTCAGTCTAAAAGCATCCTTGTACTTATGATATCTTGAAGTTGCTGCCAGTCAGGCCAAGATAAAATCTGATGCAATTGTCACAATCAGTACTGTGTACTCCTCAGTTTTTAGAGACCCAGCCCAATGGTTTTGGTTTTATGTACTATGTTATGTTGCCGCATTTAGTGTGCATCTATGGGCTTAAAGTCGAAATTGTGCAGAAAATATTAGTAAGTTACTTTATTCAACCATAGAATATTTATGAAATATTACATATGTCATGTTAATTGAAAGAGGAAACAGTTTCTTAATTAACTAATCCATACATACATCAATAACATCTTTTACAGTTGTAGATGATGATGATCTGCTGTTAATTTTGAAGTGTTTTGTACAATTTTTTATACACATTGCCAAACAAGTTTACAATTTATGTAAAAAAAAAGTACAGTTTGTGTCACATAACTACACACTGGGTGAGCGAATATTTGTAGTTTGGGCACTGCCTTTCAGCTGTTTTAAGTACCTTGACAATACTTTTAGCATCCCCTTGTATTCTTTGTGTTGTCTCTTGAGCCCATTTGAAAAAGCAGAGTCATCAGCTCACCACAAAGTTAAGATGACAAAATTGGATGAAGGATGGAAATTATCCATCACAGACACTGGGTGCAGAATTTCACATTATTTCTAGTTAAATAATAATAATTTTTTCAATGCCTGCTTGATGTTATATAAATAATCATGGACTTTTTAGTATTAACTATTTGAGAGGTATGCTTCATTTTTTTTAATATTAGGGTTTTAATGCATTCAAAAAAATTATGGTGCAGTTTTATTCCTTTGTAGAAAATACTGGCTGTTGTTTTGTTTATCTTGAAACATGAGTCGGACAAAACTGATATTTACTCAGATCATGTGAATACAGCTGTTTGTGAGATAACTGCTTTCTTCTGTATAAGCCAAAAATATTGTTATTCAGTCTGATATTATGTAATTGCCCAAAGTATGAGGTTTGCGGTGGGATTATTTGGGACAGAGATGCTACATATAAGTATGTTGTGCAAACAATAATGTAAAATGAATGACACAGAGGATGATGTGAAGTTTGCACTATGTGCATATTTAGACTGCTCAGCTATAACTGAAGTTGTATTTACCAAATGTTGAAAATTGATCTTCTACCTTAAACTTATAATTACCTTTGATGTTTACATTCTGTATGTAGCAAACATCACTATAGAAATCCGCCATTCCGCTGCTTGTAAAAGTTGTAACTGCTTGATAGTAATTTGTCATGTTGACATAATGATTATTCCTTAATCTAGAATGTTTCTAGTTACGTAAGTACTTTTATTCATGTTATATAGTAACCTGTTTATACATTATGTATGTAAATGTTTATTGTTCGCTAGGAAACTTAAGTTTGGGTCAACACAATTCCAAACAGATAGTTATAATTTATGATAATAATTAAAATAGTTTATGCACAATTATCTTAAAATATTCAAAATTAAATGTAAACTTAGTAACATTCAGATTAATGCTTAAAGACATTCTTTCCTTTCTTACTGTACACTGATTTCTGCATGCATTTTTAAGTGTAAAGATGCCTTGCTGGTACCTGATACTTAATGCTGTAAATGTTAGCTGTGTTAGCTTCAGTTTTGCTTGGTTACTTTATATTTGTATGCATCATATGGGAGAAGTCAAAACAATACTACTTTTGTGTAAAACAAATGAGCTCTGTATTCGCATGTTAACAATACTATCAGAGCTAATGACATTCTGTGATAATCAGAAACGTCATTTCTATGATGTATCTGGATGTAACAGCATAACTAGTGCTACGATGGGGCTGATTTGACGATGGGACTAGTGCTACAATGGGACTGGCGTGGAAATGAAAACATTCTTGAGTGGATGACCATCTCTGGGGTGCAAGAATTTCTCTTGATAGGTGTGCAGCCACCAGGATTACGCTCTGTTCCTAGCTGTACTGGACATTCCATATTTCTTAGACTCCTGGATCAATCTGTACTGCTATCACGCTGTCTACCACACCCTGTTCTTTGTACCTCCCTTTGCAGGTGCAGTGGGTAACATGACACTTGCGAAGAGGCTTCAGTTTCCTTTCCAAGAGAAAATTGGTCCTACACAGACCCATCCTCACTCCACACATGAACAACAGTTCTCAAATTTTATATGGATATGAATCTGTATGTGCATCAAAGCCCTTCTTATGCAACACAAGACATGGGTAGCCGACATACGTTTGCGGCACTGTGAACTGTAACTTGACAGCTTACCACTACCTTATCCAAGACTGCCTCTAAAGTAGTGGCAATAAAGGCTGTGCATATGTGGCATGTACTTCTTTTTGAGAACATCCATCAGGGGTTTCAGAGTATTTAATTCTACAGCATCGAATGTGTCACGAAGTGCTCTTTGACCCAGTTAAGTTATAACATTACATAAATAACCCACAGCACAGTGAACAGTATTAATGGCGATGATAACGACATTGATGACATGAACAACACTTATAATAGTCTATTCACTGGACAGTAAATTTGTAATTATTTATTTATTGTGTTAGATGAGTTGATTGTTAATCAGTGCAATGATGACTGCATTACCACCTGAAGCAAGACTGCTTAATACAAATTTCTGCTTTATTCAATAAATTTTTCGTGTGCACATATGTTGCTGCAACAATAAAGTAAAATTAAATGATATGATTGAATTGTTCATTTGATGGAATTCTGTATTCATTTGGATGTTAAATACACCAGTGTATCATTTCTTTAATGCCTCATCTGAATCCTTGTCACTATTGCCATTTTTATCTCGAATTTATGTATAGCATTGCCTAACACTTGTTTGTAATTTAGTTTTCAGAGCTATAATTGTAAAAAAAAAAGTTCTTTGTGTTTAATATGTTATTTAAGTTTAGTATGATGTTTCACTGTTAGTATGTTCTGAACATTAAAGAATTTTACTAACTATCCTGAAATACATTATTAAAGTTATCCCCTACTGTCACTCGCAGTGTTTTGTAAGTCATTGTAATATGTTGATGCTGATTTACACTTTTATGGCCACTTACTATTATTTTGTTACTGATCTCTTATAAAAGCAAATTCTTGATTTATATACATCATCTATTTTTATATCTTTATTGCCTGTTGCGGAAAGTGGATGTTAACAATGTTGTTGAATTATAGTGTAAGCGGCTATGCCTTCATCCAGAAAGAAATAAAAATATGTTTGACATGTATAGGTATTTTAATTCATCTCCCTAAGGATATCTCACATATAACTTATTTCATCTCTGGCAGTGTTTATTAATTTGATGTGTTAGTCAGGAAGCAACCTCAAGATGTAAAACAAACTCTTGCAACGTTTTTGTCCATAAAATTTGGAATTGGGAAGAAAGATAATGGTGGCAAGTGCTGTTATCAAACACACAACACTGAAATGGTTGTATCTGAGTGGTTATACACTACATTAGAACAGAATTTTCCAATAATCAAAATTTCTTTTGTGACAGCATAATGGGATAATTTTCTCCTATTCCCACATGAGGGTGCACAGATAGCTTGAGCATTTGGGAGCTTCTTCCATACTCAGTTAAGAGAGTTAGCTCTGCCAGTAACACTGTGACAGTTTTTTATATACAGAGGATGACAGTGTGCGGTTCAACAGGCAGGTCCTGTCAATAACAGAGAAGCTGTTAAAAGCTTGATTTCTCCCTAAAACCTTAAGGGGCAAGTAAATCTGAAAAACATATCTAAAAATTTCATAATCTTGTTCTGATTGTGTAGAAACAATTGTTACTCCTAAGTAACACTCGGACGCAATAAATAAGCCCTGTTGTGGTAAATAAATTTACACTCATATTTAGGGTACGTTAATTATCACATTCGTTTAGGGAGTGACTCTTTATCATGTTAAGGCACCATTTTCAAAATTTTAAGTGGTATGTAAAATCTTGTGGCTTTTGCAAACTGAAAAAGAGGAACTTGCAGTTTATTCCATGCCATCGACAGGAAAACTGTGAAGGCCTAATGATGTAAACAGAAAGGTATACTAGGGTTTAACCTTCCATTCTTAATGATGCTTTCACCGTGCTCTCCCAGAAAGTGGGTGGTGACAAGTGCATGGCATACTGTCTCATCTGTTCCAAAACACAAATATTAGGGTATGAGATTGATAACCATTTACCATTCATTGTTCCACAGTGAGAAATATTTATTGGATTTTTCAGATTGGTGCAACAGGTAAATCAAATATACTGGTGCCCGTTGCAATTTATTCCTTCAAAATACCTATAGAAACAACTGTGGGAGCTCTCACACAGAATCTTTGGTTTGTCATCTCTCTGTACTTATGTCTGGTTTAGGCAGCACACGATCCACATCTCCATTCAACAACCTGTAGTAGTATTCATGGAAATCCGTAGGAAACCCACCGTTCCATAGTAACACTCTTGTCTCTCATTTGCTGTGAATAGATCTTTAAATTTGCTGCTGCACTTTGTACTTTCTTGATGCAGTGGACCTGCTGTGCAGTTCCAATACTTCTGGCCATGTAATTTTATTTCTGTTAGCAGATGATTGAGGTCCTTAAGAAAGCACATATCTACTCAGACTCATGATAAAGTAATGTAACCACTCTTAACAAACTCCTCTAATGAGACGAGTGTTCAACGGAAACAATGGTATTGTCAGGAATGCCCCTAGGGAAGTGTTTTCTGTAAACATAATGATTTGGCAGGCAGGGTGGGGAATAATCTGCGGTTGTTTGCAGATGATGCTGTGATACAAGATGATTTAGACAACATTTATGGTTGTGTGTGTGTGTGTGTGTGTGTGTGTGTGTGTGTGTGTGTGTGTGTGTGTGTGTGAGTGAGTGAGTGAGTGAGAGAGAGAGAGAGAGAGAGAGAGAGAGAAGGATGTGTTAACGGTATTTTCAAATGACATGTAAGTTGTACATAGATGCTTTGGGAACTCGTATGGGAATCCCTGGAGAGAAAGCAATATTCTTTTTGAGGAACACTGTATAGAGAAATTTTGAGAACTGGCATCTAAAGCCGAATGCAGAATGATTCTACTGCCAGCAGCATACATTTTGCATATGAATTATAAAGATAAGCTATAAGATACTGGGGCTTACACAGACGCATATAGATATTCATTTCTACCTCACTCTTTATGCGAGTGGAAGAGGAAAGGGAATGACTAGTAGTGGTACAGGGTACATGCACACTACAGCTGCTGGTGGAATATGTATGTAGGTGTGGCCAGGCTCATAACAGGAGCTGTCATTCAATCTTGCTGTGACAGAAAAGTTTCTGGATCATGGTCGCCAGTGTCCATTTTCTCCTCGAGTTCAAAGACACTGCCAAGCCATGACTTCAACCCACAGGTGGACCTCCACAGCAGGGTGGAAGCACAAACACTGCTGTGCCTTGCTGATCTTAATTAGTTAACTCCACTTTTCACAAATCTATACATACACGACAAAGGGCACACACGGTTGGTTGGCCCACACCTACTGATTACTTAAAATATGTTTTTAACAATTACGAATATCGTTCCTCGGCGTGAGAGATAATAAATGCATTTCAAGTTCTTGTTAAGTTTGATCACACTTATAACATTTCCAGTTATGTGAAATAGTATGTAATTAATTCGTAAGGACATAGTTTATAACCATGTTTTGGTGGAAATAGTTTAACTGTTCTTTACCATAGGGAGTCACATGCTGATTCTGGGCTCTGTACTGCACTACGTTACTTCAAATCTGATTTGTGACAAATATTAAATGGTGTCTCTGTACAGGTTGACTTGTCATTTTCCAGCTAAGTCTCTTTACTTTTGACTATTTTGGAGACTATGTCATTATTGTGACACAACATCACATTGCAGCTTAAGATATTTGTAGCACCAACATTTACAACTCAATTTTAGGACAGACACTGTGTACATATATTATTTTTTAGATGATATTGTCCCTTCTTTTATACCTCCATACAAAAATAGTATAGGTAATTTCCTCTATGTATCCACCTGACCCCAGGTAACACCATCCCTTCTATGGGTCCGTCTATGTCCCCCTCACTTCCATACATAAAATTGGGTTCACTGAACTTAAAAATTGAAACTATATCTCTTTCTGTGTCAAAAGTGTCTACATAGCATATTTAAGTTTTACTTGATACATGGGTTTCCTACTACTTTCCATTCTGTCACTCTTACTGTGTCTTTCACTGAGTCATACCTTCCCTCTATGTTATATTAACATTTAATAATGTGCTTTCTCTGATACAAACTTAAGATTAACTACAGACTGTTCATTAAGACCTCATTTACTGTTACACATGGAAATGTTGTTATCCAGTTTGTTCTTATCAATAGAGTTGTGCACCACTCATTTTGAAATCATGAAGTAGTACTGAGAATACAGAAGTTTCCTTTAATTTGTTACTTTTCCTCTCAACTACTTTGTCATATACTAGGTATATATGTGATACAGCAGCTTTTCACTTTCCACTGAGAACACAACTATCTTTTTGTTAATCCCAATTGAAAAAAAACATTAAATTATCAAACTCAAAACCTTTATTTATTGTGTGTCAAACACTTTATGCCCAATTATGTAACATATGTATAACTATCAGCTTTTTCATACACTTTGACACGTATAAGGTTCACACACAAGTTAATAGCATTTTCGTTTTGCATGTTGCTGCGGGTTTCTTTATCAATTGCCATTTTAATTTGTAGTTCACTGTTGCTATCTCAGTTTACATTTTGACATTTGGAGATAGTGAGTGGAGCTGTGGACGCTAGAAAGTGGAGTGCCAAATGGAATAATCTGAACATTTTCTTCTTGAGTTCAGTAGAGGGGTGACAGCAGTGAAGGCAGCCAGAAACATCTGCACCATATGTGGGGATAATGCTATTCATCAGAGCACTGCAAGAATATGGTTTTCTCGTTTAAAGGAGGACCATTTTCACATTAGTGACCCACTAAGTTCATAAAAATGCGAAGGCCTTCCTGAATATCATGGAAAGATTAATCCTCAGTGATGCATGCAAATGTATTCAAGATCTGGGTCATTGATGATCATGATGATTCCACCACTGTGCAAATTTTGCATGAAACAGAAAGGTTTCAAAATGAGGTGTATGAGTACCGCATGTCCGAAGTGAAAATCGCAAAAATCAGTTGGTGGCCATATCTATCTCTATTTGCTCATCATCAAGTGGCTCATGAAATACTGAACATTACAATTGTTGTGGGGTTAGGGGTCAAACCCGGGACTCCACATGGCAGACCTGAAGCTGGGACCCACCACACCGTATTTCGTCAGGAGGCCGAGCAAGTTCAAGAATTTTGAGAGACAGTGCAGAGTGATACAGCGGTATTCAGTAACATTGCTTTATTCAGCTAATTTACAGTATTTGATGGTGAAGCGTAGTGTCAGCGTGCTGCCCGCCCGATGTCCTGCAAGTCCAGCCGGCTCAGCAGACTCCTGGTATGCCGATGCCACTGCTGTTGTTATCAAGGCTGCCTGCCAACGGAACTTGGCCGCCGCTCTCCCGGTCACCACCCAGCGATGCGTAGCGCCTTGTGACTTTCTCTGCCCCATTAGGCCTGCTCTGTCTGACCAAGGGATGAAGGTGGATGTACTGGTGACCCGTGGCCCTCAGGCCACCGCTGCTCCCAACTAGTGACCTGACTCAAACCTTCGCGCACCTGGATTCTGTGCTGAAATTTTCCGCTAATGGTGCTTGCCGGATGGCAACACCCACTGCCATCTCTGGCGCTGTCGTAGTGCTGCTCTGCTACCCTCAGGGTATGCCTCGCCCGGACCCAGTATGCATGGTGGGAAGCAAACTTGGCAACTACACTAGAGTGGAACTGAGACCCTCCTGGACCTGCTGCAGACCTCTCTCACTGCCGTTTTTCAGGCAGACCATGCTATCTCCAAGTGGAAGGATGCCATTCTACCCTCCCCTGGCGTTGTGTCCCCCAATGCAGAATATAGCCCGAGCAACAACATAGAAACAAAGTACAAAATTTATACAGAATGCTTATAATATTGCTGCCAGACTGGCCACTATAAGCATAGAGCAGCACAGGTCTGTCCCGACGTTCCACTGACCTGGCAGACCCTGTCAAGCTAAACTTGCCCGTCTATTTATATTGGTTTCTCCCTTGCTTCTGACATAGTGTCAGAGAGAGACAGGAACAATTGTAGGGATAAATTCCTACAGGTCAGCCATTTACAAATATCCTCTCCTGGCTCTGGCCTAGTGCCCCACCTCATATATCCACTAACTAAGAGCAACGCTGCAGTTTCCTACCTTGTTGTTGCTCCACTCAAAACAAATCGTGCATGCAATACCGCTGTCACAGCTCTGCGACGGCAGGTGCCATGTTTACCTTGCCTGGCCTGCTGCCTGTCGTCCGTTACGGCACTCTGCCAGCGGCCCCAGATTTCATCCCCCAACAGCGCCTTCATTGAATTTCGAAAAAATTTCCCTTTCCCTTGACTAGACTGACACTAGTGCAGCACTATCCTGGTGATGAACAATTGTGTCTGTATTCTAACATAAGGAAAAGAAAGGATTGGTTGGGGCCAAACAAAGGAGCAACATCCCATACAAAAATCTGCATGCTTTCACAAAAGATAATGTTATGCATCTAGTGGGACGACGATGGTGGGTTGTATTATGAATTGCTTCCGCAAGATGTAACGGTGGTTGCTGACATTTTCTGTCAACAGAAAAGATGTCTTGCTTATACAGTCTAAGAACAGCAACCAGGAAGTCCACGTGAAGCAATACTGATCCATGAAAGAGCCTGCCTGCATTCCGTACAGTATTTTTTTGTCAGTCTAGCAAAAGTTGGGTTGGGAAGTCATGTCACACCCACCTTATTCACCTGATCTTGTGCCTCAGATTTGAGCCTTTTCCACTCTCTATCAAATAACTTTCATGGAACTTCCCTTTCGGGTTAAGAAAGTGTTCTGAACATGACTCAATGAATTCTTCACCAGAAAACCATGCCATTTCTATTTCGCAGAATCGAAAATTTCCCCAATGTTTGCTGTCCATCGTAAGCACTGAAGGATGATATATTATTGTACGCTGAAGTCTCTGTTATGTTTATTAAACCTATAGAAAAAGTATAAAAACTAATGCACCAGCTACATACCTGTGTTGGGGCCTAGCGCAATGGTTATCATATAAACATGACGTAGAAGGTTGTTGGATCAAAAAACGACAAATGAAACTTTTTTTCAATTTATAAATCCGATCAAAAGAATGTGATTATTAATTTTATTCAATTAATTCGTTTGCACGTAATTTTTGATATTATTGTTTGTTTTATTTACCCTTATTTTTCTTTCTGTCATTCTTTTTTCTCCTGGAATCTGCCTGTGTCACCTATAATGTGGAAATAATTGTTAATGTGTGTGTGTCCGTCTCAAGTTGCTTCGTAGAGGTTAGCTTTAACCACCATAAACAAAGCAAGTGCGATTTTTAAATCTGCACAGATTGTTGATTGCTATTCTCTTTGATGCATTTCACATCATGGGGTTGTGGTTAGCTTAGGACACATATTTGAATTCAGGGCTTTGTCTGCCATGGTTGTCATTTCTCACTTAGAATCAGCTGTCCATAGACCATCTCACATTTCCAACGTACCTGGAAGTGGCTGCCTCCGACATTACTCTGCATTAATTATTGCATAGTAATGAAGTAAAACAAATTAATATTTCCACTTTGACAGTTCTCTGCAATTTATTGCATAATTTGGTAAACCATAGTGTTTTTTCTGACATGCTCTGGTGGTTTCCGGTGATTAAGGGTGTCAGTGTGGTACTGGTGTGCAAGACTCACACTCCCTCTTGGCTATCAAACTTACTTGGAGTTGCTTCGCCGATCATCTTTTCAGGATAGCCAGCTGTGATGTCCTGCACGACTTCTTCTCTGAATATAGGATGCTACATGGAGGAAATTTTTTATACTTTAAAATATTCTTGAGTGTACGGAGTTATTATAAAACTCAATCTCACTGTATTTTCATCACACACAACAGTTTCTGACAGACCGGAAGGTTTCAAGCTTACAAAAAATGTTTTAGTTGTATGAAAACTATCACATTAATTTTTCCATAAATACAGTCTACAAATCTCACAAAGTTTAACAAGACAACTGTCTAGACCTTACTTATTGATTCTTTCTCTTACATTCGTAATTGTCCCTTCTCTTCTTTCAACAACATTCAAATGTTCACACAGTATGTTTCATGTCGCATGGAGTACGGCGCGTTTATTCCTTGAGCTGGATGTGTAACTATAGGCGACTACATGCCCACGCCGATCATCCGTCCCATACACGTCCGTCCTGCACACACACATAACTGTGGTGCAGTAGACACAGTTCTACTCATCTCTAAAATAACGCGTGTTCAAGACGGTGGAAATACGAGGGTCTCTAGAATTTACTCCGAAATTCCTTAGGCATTACAATGCCTTCCAGAATGCTGGAAGTTAGAAAAGTATAATTATTAAAATGTCATTACTTCAACACCCCCCCCCCCCCAATCAATTTAATAATTTCCTAAATTGCTCATAAAATTCACTATCCCCAGCTTTTAACACAGTCCATTGAAACGTGCACTCTTAGCTACTTTTGGTAAAATATGGGCCATTTGTTCCTCGGAGCTAATGTATTGAACATTCAGATGGCCTTTGTTGTATAGCTCTTGTGTAGAACGGATTTCACATCCAAATGCTTCAGTCATCTATGTTCCCACTTCCGTAATTGACAGATTCTTCAAGAAGATGCTTAAGCCATGGGGTGTCTGTCATAGCTGTCGCCGAAGCTGGATATTCTGCTTCTATTTCCTAGTGAAACTCATCTGTCTCCTTGTCACCAGAAACAGTATTTTCAAACAAAAAACTATAAGAAAGTGAAGAAGACAGAAGATCTACAACATAACACAGTCAGAATCAACATAGCAGTAATAGCATTTAAAATTTCCTTTTTGTAACACCGGCCAACATCAAGTGTTCCTTTAATATATTAAAGAATTCATTTCAAAAATTTCTACTCTAATTCTGTTGGTTTATTTTGCTGTCTACTAAAATAGTTAAGTGATGCACTTCGTCTGGTCACAGCTGTCATTATATACATTGAAAAACACAGTAATTGTCCATCTGGTTTAAATTCATCCATTTGACCACACGCATCTCCACTGGATTTGACTTCCATCGATGTTCTCAGTGCTTACAGTCTTCCATGTTGAATCTTTTCAATAAGTATTCAATATGAACATAGTGACAAAGAAACATTTTGCCACTGTTGCTCTGCATATTTATTCTGAGGAATGATTTTGGTTCTCCAAGTTCTCACATTCGACATTTTAACTAGTTCTTAATGTAGGTGACTTTTTTTTTTACTATTACATCCAGCTGGAATATTATCTACTTATGGAAGCAAATTGAGTATAATGATCATCAATGATTTCAACATAGAGACATCTGCCAATTTTGGGTTGTCGAAACATGATTTCCTTCTAAAACTGTCAAAAGTTTTTTTTTAGTTTGCATACAAGACTTTTCTTGACCTTTACACCAGGTCTCAATGCAGGGATCAATTTTGTACATCTGTTTGTTCCATAAATGAATTATGTTCCTTCACCACACTAAGGAGCATTCTTAGTGTTGTGAATTGAGCAAGTGGAGTATAGTCATATCTCTTTCAATATTTCCAGACATGTCTATTTTTACTTTGAACATCCTCTTACTGTCAGTGATACTTTTATTTGCTGTAAGTGGTGCATAAGTCAAAGTTCCATTAGATGACTGAGAGCCCAGTTTTTCCTTGATTGCTTTTTTTCCATTCTTCTTCTACTTCTTCTTCATGATGCCTAACCTGAACGTCTTCAGACTTCTGAGGTAAGTTTTCCCACGAATATTTTTGCATTCAAGGGAAACACTGCATAATCCTTGAAAAACATAATTTTCTTGTTATTCTATTGCTTTTCCGCAAAAGTTTCTGCTGGCATCCACTTCTTCTGACATTGTGGGCCTTGAGTTCCCTTCAACAGTTTACACAAAATCAAGGACTTCAAAACAGAACTAACTTTGAGGAAACTGAAGAATGTTCTCAATTACATTGTTCACTTGAATGGTCTTCTTCAAGATCCAATCATCATTGCTTTCACCTACAAATAGAACCTTATCTTTTTCAAAAATTACATCTCTCCCAAATACAACTTTGTGTTGCTTGGCGCACGATATTCTGTGGCTAATTAGACAGTTTCCAGTCACGAAACATTTTAATGCGCTAGTTCCTTTTCAATACTTTCCTTGGAATGTGCCACTATGCAACACACCCAAAGTCATATTTGTTAAATTTGGCTTTCTTCCATCCGATAGCATTTCTAGAATTTCTGCATCTAAAACTGAAGTATAACTACGGTTAATGATAAAAGTATCTGCCAGTAACTTTTGACTAAAATTGCTTTCAAACTTCGCGTCCAAGAATTGTGCAATGAGCCTTTTCAATGACAGTATGATTTAGTCGCTCTGCCACTAAATTTCGTAAATGACTTTGCAAATATACTCATGACCGTTGTCACTTTTAAATCTCCTGATTTTCAGCAAATACATACTTTGGAAATACGAAGCAAGAATTGTTACCAATATTGTATCAACCACTGTGCCATACAGTTCAGTGAGCTGACACATGGGTATTATATACTGTAGGACTGAAAGTTTCGGAGTGTTTTTCTCGTGAGTGGCTAGCCATCTGGCCGTATGGCTGGGGCATTGTAACTCTATGGGGTAGTGCTGCCAACACATGCCATCCCACTCTTAACTTCATTTCCCAACCCTCGCACTCCCCTTGTTAGTGTGTGTATATACACAATTGAATCATTTCTGTGAGCTGCAGCTATAGCTATCACCCTTTTGAATTGAACCTGCTGAATTTTTAAAAACAAGCATCATCCAGCCATTTATAGTTTATGCACTGACAATTAATTATTTAGTGAACCTGACACTAGAAGAGCACCTTTTAGTTTTAATTTGAAATTCCAGTCCACAAACTATGCTTTCAACATAAATTTCTCCAACCTTTATTCTTATTTGATTCACCAGTTTGTTCACATCCATCAAAGAACAGATTAATTAACTAAATATCCTGTTACCCTCAAATCTAGAAACCAATCCACTTTGCCACCTGGAAAACTTCCAGTAACAGCTGAGAAAGAAAAATTATTTTCATTTCTGTTTATTTTTTGGAGAGATTTAGCTAAATTTGCAGAACTATACCTCTATGCTTTTGTGGCAATCTAACATTGTATTTTTCCCCAATAATGGCATTGTTTCCCACGTCTGTAACACATATATTGGGTTGTTACATAAGTTTGTTGCATTTTTCTGTACGTTTGACAAACACAACAGATACACATACACACCCTACTCATCCATAATATATTCTCCATCGCTATTTACAACAGTCTATCAATGCTGAAATAACTTTTTGATTCCATGACTGTAGACATCGAGTGGTTTTGAGGTGAAGAACTCGTCGAGCCATGGTAGGAGCACCTTTTGCATCCGGCAAAGCTTAGCTTGAAGTTTGTTCGATATAGAGCAGGAAAAACTGAGGGTGCAAGATCAGTTGAATAAGGTGAGTGCAGAATGACCTCCCAATCCAATTCCAGTATAAAGTTTTTGGTCAGTCTAGCAGAATGGGCGTGGGCGTTATCGTGGAGTAGCATCACTTTTCGCAGTCTGCCTGGTCGTTGTCCTCGAATTGCGTCCACAAGATGTCTCAGTTACTGACAATAAATATCATCAGTGATGGTTACATCTCAGGGAAGCAATCTGTACTACACCACACCATCAGTGTTCAACTGGATGCATAATATTATGGATGCATGCAGGCTTTTATATGGGGAGTTGCTGCTTTGTATGGGGGCAACCATTCTTTTCTTTTCCTTATGATCTTAGGATAAAGACACCATTTCTTGTCACCTATAAGGCTATAACAATACAAGTTAGGAATGGTCAACGTTGCTTTCAAGCAAACTGATCATGAACAATGAGAAAAGCACATACATCCACCTGCTGATTTATGTGTTTTCGGCTTAGAGCATGTGGTACCTTTTTGCAACCTTCTCCATTGCATGCAAATGTCGCACGATGGTAGAATGATCACAGTTAATAACATTTGCCAGTTCTCGAGTTTCCTGACATTGATTATTGTGGGTTAATGTGTTTAAACAATCTTTATGAAACTTTGACTGTCTTCCTGAATGTGCTGAATCACTAATGTCAAAATGATCCTTCTTAAAACAAGAAAACTGCATTCTTGCCATGATCTGTCTCATGGAATTATCCCCCTCCCACATGTGGCGTGAATGTTTCTGACTGCCTCCGTAGCTGTCATTCCTATTGAACTGTAATAGAAGAATACATAAGAAATGTTTAGATTTCTCCACTAGGCACTCCATTTTCTAGTGTCCGAACCTCCACTCATTATCTCTATATAACAAAATGACAATATGTGAACTCATATAGCAACAGTGAATTACAAAGTAAAAAATGACAACTCCTAGCATCCACAATATCAACTAAAATCTTATTTTTAGACAAAGCTTTAACTGCATCATACATAGCTTGAGACTTGGTTGTCTCTGAATACATCCTTTTACCTTGCTGTCAGATGCTGTCGACGATGGCAATTCATTTACTGTCCAGTTGTTACCTTTAGATTTAATAAGTTTTGCTTCTTTGTCTAGTAATCTACCCTTTAAGAAATTCGGTTCCAATTCCTCACTTGAGAAGGTATTCAGAGCAGTAACAACTACTTCGGATTCTGGTGGAATTGTTCGTAAGAAACCGCATACTATATCAGTTCCTCCAATATTATCATCCGATCCTTCAAATTACCCATTAACTTACGAAACTCCAAAAAATTAATTTCAAGAGTTATTGTCATTTGCATTAATCTTTAAAGGTCGTTCTTAATAAAAGCCATACCTTTCAGCTCAAATGTTTGAATTAATGTATTTCTTATTTTTGGTGTAGGCCTACGCCAAGCAACTTTGTGAAATTCTTTGGATTACTTGAGACTTACACTTCTTATCGGTTTTGCCAAGCTCTCCCAGAAGAGTTTTCTTCCATGCACACTATTCAGCTGTCTCAGCCATGTCCATGTATCTCTTTCACACAAAACTCACTTCCAGCTCATATAGAAGTATTTCAGTCATAAATTTTCAGTTGCTAAAGTTCTTCCCATTAAACAACAGTACCTTGTATTCCTCTTCTTCTTGAGCCATGACTCTAAATAGGTAATGGATTAATTTTTTCCACCATTATTTGTTGTACTGCAACACCTGGCACCTGGGTCCATGACCAGTTGCTAAGAAAATAACAGTTATTTAGGATAAGTAATTTCAACTCATTACTTCACACAATTTACAATTACAACCATGGGACAACAATGAAGACAAAATATAAACAGAGCAAAGAAACACAGAAAAAACACATAAAAAGGCAAAGAGAAAGTAACTCAAAGGATTATTATTACATTATCATCATTTCAACACACTTTGTATTAGATAGGAAACTCCATGTCCAAACAATGAACAATGGCACCATTTAACCAAGATACAGAACAGCCTGCCACCACAAGTAAAAAACATAGCCTTGACTTTAGAAATCTGAAGTCATTAACTGATCATTGCTCTGAATTGTGTGAATTTTTGGTCCATATGTGTACAGTGAAATATCAAACAAGCTGCAAGTGCATGAACGATTTTTATAAAATTAATAATCACTGTGAATGAGACTTTTATACAGTGTGTAGCTATCTCCATACTGTGGTCTTTGTCCATGTTTGTACTGTATTGTAACACTCTTTTGGTCTCCTTCAACTATTATTTATGCTACTTGTCAACTCAGATTATACAACCTAGGCATAGCAAAAATTGTCATTTTAACAGCCCTGGACATCTGCTGCCGTTTAGCTTATGGAATCTTCTTCTTCATACAGTTATGAAGTGTAGTGGTATGACCGAGAGGGAATTTGTTCTCGCTTGATATGGCAAATAACTATATGACATTGTTTGTCATCTATCTTGATATATACACTCCTGGAAATTGAAATAAGGACACCATGAATTCATTGTCCCAGGAAGGGGAAACTTTATTGACTCATTCCTGGGGTCAGATACATCACATGATCACACTGACAGAAAAACAGGCACATAGACACAGGCAACAGAGCATGCACAATGTCGGCACTAGTACAGTGTATATCCACCTTTCACATCAATGCAGGCTGCTATTCTCCCATGGAGACAATCGTAGAGATGCTGGATGTAGTCCTGTGGAACGGCTTGCCATGCCATTTCCATCTCGCGCCTCAGTTGGACCAGTGTTCGTGCTGGACGTGCAACCACGTGAGACGACGCTTCATCCAGTCCCAAACATGCTCAATGGGGGACAGATCCGGAGATCTTGCTGGCCAGGGTAGTTGACTTACACCTTCTAGAGCACGTTGGGTGGCACGGGATACATGCGGACGTGCATTGTCCTGTTGGAACAGCAAGTTCCCTTGCCGGTCTAGGAATGGTAGAACGATGGGTTCGATGACGGTTTGGATGTACCGTGCACTACTCAGTGTCCCCTCGACGATCACCAGAGGTGTACAGCCAGTGTAAGAGATCGCTCCCCACACCATGATGCCGGGTGTTGGCCCTGTGTGCCTCGGTCGTATGCAGTCCTGATTGTGGCGCTCACCTGCACGGCGCCAAACACGCATACGACCATCATTGACACCAAGGCAAAAGCGACTCTCATCGTTGAAGACGACACGTCTCCATTCGTCCCACCATTCACGCCTGTCGCGACACCACTGGAGGCACGATGCACGATGTTGGGGCGTGTCCGGAGCAAGTATGGTTGGTCTGACACATCGGTGTGAATGTGTTCTTTTTTCCATTTCCAGGAGTGTATATAAGGCTGTAAAAATGAATTTTACTACAGATGTTTTCCCCAGTATTCAGTAAATCAGTATCTCCTGGCGTAATGGTGTACATTAGAGGTGACAAGAAAATAACGTAACTGATAGAAATAACTGGTTATTGAGAAGTAGCAGTTACTGTGATAAGGGCTCATCTGATACTAGCAGTTACTTAAATAACAGTGCTTTGCGCCACCTGTTTACAGAAGATCATACTATGCTTTCACGTCAACTAATCTGAGATCTAGCTATGATAGAGAGGGATATGTCATCTGGAAGAGGTTCTACATGTCATGGAAATAACAGAGACTATGCGCCATCTATTAATACAACTATGTGTTATTTTGTGCGCTCTCACTACTTTCAGCACAAAAACTAAATAAAGTTAATGTCAGAGTGGTTGCTGATAGGAGCAAACTTAAAGGCATTGTACATGTACTAGAGTTCCCTTGCGTCATTAGTTTGGTCAGTTAGTACAAATAAAGCAATTGGAGCGACAATGGAAATAACTGTCAGAGGTTGTTATTTTTCTCTAGCTGTTATTATTCTCTCTAAGTTTCATTCTCTGACACTTAACACGCTACCACTACAGGTAACCCAGTGACATTTCCGGAGAGAATAGTTACTAGAGTGAGCAAAATATTTTTGTACCGCTATGGATATAACTATCTAGAACCCCCAGTGTTCAGCAGTTGACAACTAATGGGATTCTATTCTTTCCATTTCTTGTAATTCCTGAAACAGTTGACCTTCTATCTGGCCTTCGGTTGTGTTAGAGGGTATTGTTAATGGTTTTTAGGGTTTTACACATATTGAAATATTTGAGCATTGTAGGTGATCTAAAAATGGAAAATAGTGGAGTACCTTCTCAAAGAATACCATATCCCCAATGCCTAGCTGGACCATTATGATGAAAAAACGCTGCTGCTGTATGTAATTAGTGTATCTAATCAACTTGAGTACAAAAAAACTTGTGTAATTTCATAAAACTTGTCTTTGTGGCTTTACTAAGAAAAATGAGCTTTCTCAATTTGTACATATACACTGCAAATGGACTTTTTTTATTTAATTAATTATTGGCTACTGATTTTGAATCATTTTCCACATAGTATTGAGCACATCAGTTTTATACAGGGAAATTGTACAATGGAATATTTACACTTCACACACAAGTATGGAAAATTAACCATTTGATCGCAGCATAGATGGAATGAATACAGGTATGCTTACAACAATAGTCAGATCAGGTACTTTGTCAGGAGCATTCAAATAAAAATATAGATTTACTTATATTAGGGTCTACTTGTACTTGGGCATTCTACATGAAATTTTTTGTATAATATATGCTCTTTCTGTTTTGAAAGAGGCCAAGGGAGTTCATTTTGGCCCTTTGGCCCTTTATTTTAAGTGCTCATCTATCTCGTTCATGAATTAGTATAATATATATTCAAATAATGGAAAATCCTGGATAGAATGTAACAATATTACGAGAAAGAAAGCTGCTACTCACTATCTAGCGGAGATGCTGTGTCGCTGATACACACAACAACGACTCTCACAATTCACACACACACACACACACAGACACACACACACACACACACAGCAACATTGCATGATGGGAGTGGCAACTGGGTGGGGGTATGGAGGATACTGGGGCAGGGAGGGAGGGTGGAAGTGATGTAGAGTAAAGTGCTGCAGGTTAGACCACGGGCAGGGGAGAGGTGGGGAGGGTGGCAGAAGTAGCAGAAACGGAGGGAAATAAAAAGACTGGGTGTGGTGGTGGAATAATGGCTGCATAGTGCTGGAACGGGTGCAGGGAAAGTGTGGGATGGATGAGAACAGTGACTAATGAAGGTTGAGACCAGGAGGGTTATGGGAATATCGGATGTATTGCAGGGAAAGTTCCCACCTGCACAATTCAGAAAAGCTGGTGTTGGTGGGAAGGATCTATATAGCACACACTGTGAAGCAGTCATTGATATATCATGTTTGGCAGCATGTTCAGCAACAGGGTGGTCCACTTGTTTCTTGGTTGCAGTTTGTTGGTGACCATTTGTGTGGACAGACAGCTTGTTGGTTCTCATTCCTACATAGAATGCAGCACAGTGGTAGCAACTTAGCTTGTAAAGCACATGACTAGATTCACAGGTAGGCCTGCCTTTGATGGGATTAGTGGTGATGGTGCCTGACCTGGAGTAGGTGGTGGCAGGAGAATGTATGGATGTAGGTGTGTTACAGAGGTATGAACCATGAGGTAAGGGATTGGGAGCAGGGGTTGTGTAAGGATGGGTACATTATGCAGGTTCGGTGGATGACAGAATACCATGTGAGGCATGGGAAGGATAGTGGTCTGGCTACTTCTCATTTCAGGCCATGACAAGAGGTAATCAAAACCCTGGCATAGAGTGTAATTCAGTTTCTCCGGTCCTGAGTGGTGCTGAGTTATGAGGGGCATGGTCGTCTGTGGTCAGACAGTGGGATTTTGGGAGGTGGTGGGAGACTGAATAGATAAGGCACGCAAGATTTGTTTTTATACAAGGTTGGGGGGATAATTATGGTCAGTGAAGCCTTTAGTGAGATATTTAGATTGGGGCTGCTCATCACTGCAGATGCGGTGACCGAGTGAGGATAGGCTATATGGAAGGGACTTCTTGGTATGGAATGGATGGCAATTGTTGAAGTGGAGGTATTGCTGGTGGTTAGTAGGTTTGATATGGACGGAGGTACTGATGTAACCACATTTGAGGTGGAGGTCAACATCTAGGAAGGTAGATTGTTGGGTTGAGTAGGACCTTGTGAAGCAAATGGGGGAGAAGTAGTTGAAGTTCTGGAGGAATGTGGATTGGGTATCCTTATCCTCACTCCAGATAGCAAAGATGTAATCACTGAATCTGAACCAGGAGTGGGGTTTAGGATTCTCTGTTTTTAGGAAGGTTTCGTTTATATGGCCCATGAATAGGTTGGCATTAGATGGTGCTATGAGGGTGCCCATAGCCATACCCTGAATTTGTTTGTGGGTAATGCCTCCAAAGCAGAAGAAATTGTGTGTGAGGATAAACTTGTCATGGTGACTAGGTTGTTGGTTTGGAATCTGTCAATTTTTGGGAAAGGGAGTGTTCAATAGCAGGAAGGCTATGGGCATTAGGAACATTAGTGTACAGGGAGGTGGCACCAATAGTGAGAAGCATGGCACTTTGTGGTAAAGAGTCAGGAACTGTGGAGAGTCAGTGAAGGAAATTGTTCAAATGCCTCTGAGCACTACGGGACTTAACTTCTGAGGTCATAAGTCCCCCAGAATTTAGAACTACTTAAACCTAACTAACCTAACGACATCACACATATCCTTGCCCGATGCAAGATTCGGACCTTCAACCATAGCGGTCGCGCGGTTTCAGACTGTAGTGCTTAGAACCGCTCGGCCACTCTGGGTGGCTGGAGGAAATGGTTGGTGTCTTTTAAATAGGAAGGTATGTTAGGGGTAATAGATTGTAGGGGTTGGTCTATGAGAGCAGCAATTCTCTCAGTAACCGGCCACAATGGGGCGTCTTGGGTGATTAGGTTTATGGACTTTAGGAATCATGTAGAAGGTAGGATTTATTAGTGGAGTGAGAGAGTTGAGCAGAGGCATCGACACCAGGGAGAGGCTCTGAGGTGGGCATAAGGATTTGAGTAGTGACTGGAGATCTTGCTGGATTACTGGAATGGGGTCGCTGTGGCAAGGTTTGTAGATAGAACGGAGGGGTATCTGTTGAGAGGCCAGACAAACATGTGGTTCCTGAAGAGGGGCAGCAGCCTTTTCAGTAGTTGCAGGGGCAACAGTCTGGATGATTGACTGATCTGGCCTTGCAACATTAACCAAAACGGCCTTGTTGTGCTGGTACTGGGAAAGGCTGAAAGCAAGGGGAAACTACAGCCGTAATTTTTCCTGAGGACATGCAGCTTTACTGTATGATTAAATGATAATGGCGTCCTCTTGGGTAAAATATTCTGGAGGTAAAATAGTCCGCCATTTGTATCTCCAGGCGGGGAATACTCAGGAGGACGTCATTATTAGGAGAATGAAAACTGGCGTTCTACGAATCGGAGCGTGGAATGTTAGATCCTTTAATCGGGAAGGTAGGTTAGAAAATTTAAAAAGGGAAATGGATAGGTTAAAGTTAGATATAGTGGGAATTAGTGAAGTTCTGTGCAGGAGGAACAAGATTTTTGGTCAGGTGAATATAGGGCTCTAAATACAAAATCAAATAGCGGTAATGCAGGAGTAGGTTTAATAATGAATAAAAAAATAGGAGTGCGGGTAAGCTACTACAACCAGCATAGTGAACGCATTATTGTGGCCAAGATAGACAGAAACCCCATGCCTACTAGAATAGTATAATTTATATGCCAACTAGCTTTGCAGATGATGAAGAAATTGATGAAATGTAGGATGAGATAAGAGACATTACTCAGGTAATGAAGGGAGACGAAAATGTAATAGTCATTGGTGACTGGAATTCGTCGGTAGGAAAAGGGAGAGAAGGAAACATAGTGGGTGAATATGGATTGGGGCTAAGAAATGAAAGAGGAAGCCGTCTGGTAGAATTTTGCACAGAGCATAACTTAATCATAGCTAACACTTGATTGAAGAATCATAAAAGAAGGTTGTATACATGGAAGAATCCTGGAGATACTAAAAGGTATCAGATAGATTATTTAATGGTAAGACAGAGATTAAGGAATCAAGTTTTTAATTGTAGTAGATTTCCAGGGGCAGATGTGGACACTGGCCATAATCTATTGGTTATGACCTGTAGATTAAAACTGAAGAAACTGCAAAAAGGTGGGAATTTAAGGACATGCTATCTGGATAAGCTGAAAGAACCAGAGGTTGTACCGAGTTTGAAGGAGAGCATAAGGGAACAATTGGCAGGAATGGGGGAAAGAAACACAGCAGAAGAAGAATGGGTAGCTCTGAGGGATGTAGTATTGAAAGCAGCAGAGGATAAAGTAGGTAAAATGACGAGAGCTGCTAGAAATCCTTGGGTAACAGAAGAAATATTGAATTTAATTGATAAAAATGCAGTAAATGACGGAGGCAAAAAGGAATACAAAAGGTCTCAAAAATGAGATTGATAGGAAGTGCAAAATGGCTAAGCAGGGATGGCTAGAGGGCAAATGTAAGGATGTAGAGGCGTATCTCACTAGGGGTAAGATAGATACTGCCTACAGGAAAATTAAAGAGACCTTTGGAGAAAAGAGAACCACTTGTATGAATATCAAGAGCTCAGATGGAAACCCAGTTCTAAGCAAAGAAGGAAAGGCAGAAAGGTGGAAGGAGTATATAGAGCGTCTATACAACGGCGATGTACTTGAGGACAATATTATGGAAATGGAAGAGGATGTAGATGAAGATGAAATGGGAGATAAGATACTGCGTGAAGAGTTTGACAGAGCACTGAAAGACCTGAGTCGAAACAAGGCCCCAGGAGTAGACAACATTCCATTAGAACTACTGACAGCCTTGGTAGAGCCAGTCATGACAAAACTCTACCAGCTGGTGAGCAAGATGTGTGAGACAGGCGAAATACCCTCAGACTAAAAGAAGAATACAATAATTCCAATCACAAAGAAAGCAGGTGCTGACAGATGTGAAAATTACCTATCAGTTTAATAAGTCACAGATGCAAAATACTAACGCGCATTCTTTACAGACGAATGGAAAAACTGGTAGATGCGGACCTCGGAGAGGATCAGTTTGGATTCCGTAGAAATGTTGGAACACGTGAGGCAGTACTGACCTTATGACTTATCTTAGAAGAAAGATTAAGAAAAGGCAAACCTACGTTTCTAGCATTTGTAGACTTGGAGAAAGCTTTTGACAATGTTGACTGGAATACTCGCTTTCAAATTCTTAAGGTGTCAGGGGTAAAATACAGGGAGCGAGAGGCTATTTACAATTTGTACAGAAACTAGATGGCAGTCATAAGAGTCGAGGGGCATGAAAGGGAAGCAGTGGTTGGGAAAGGAGTGAGACAGGGTTGTAGCCTCTCCCCGATGTTATTTAATCTGTATATTGAGCAAGCAGTAAAGGAAACAAAAGAAAAATTCGGAGTAGGTATTAAAATTCATGGAGAAGAAGTAAAAACTTTGAGGTTCGCCGATGACATTGTAATTCTGTCAGAGACAGCAAAGGACCTGGAAGAGCAGTTGAACGGAATGGACAGTGTCTTGAAAGGAGGATATAAGATGAACATCAACAAAAGCAAAACGAGGATAATGGAATGTAGTCAAATTAAATCGGGTGATGCTGAGGGAATTAGATTATGAAATGAGACGCTTAAAGTAGTAAAGGAGTTTTGCTATTTAGGAAGTAAAATAACAGATGATGTTCGAAGTAGAGAGGGTATAAAATGTAGACTGGCAATGGCAAGGTAACCATTTCTGAAGAAGAGAAATTTGTTAACATCGAGTATAGATTTATGTATCAGGAAACCGTTTCCGAAAGTATGGAGTGTAGTCATGTATGGAAGTGAAACATGTACGATAAATAGTTTGAACAAGAATAGAATAGAAGCTTTCGAAATGTGGTGCTACAGAAGAATGCTAAAAATAAGGTGGATAGATTACGTACCTAATGAGGAGGTATTGAATAGAATTGGGGAGAAGAGCAATTTGTAGCACAACTTGACTAGAAGAAGGGATCCGTTGGTAGGACATGTTTTGAGGCATCAAGGGATCACAAATTTAGCATTTGAGGGCAGCGTGGAGGGTAAAAATCGTAGAGGGAGACCAAGAGCTGAATACACTAAGCAGATTCAGAAGGATGTAGGTTGCAGTAGGATCTGGGAGATGAAGAAGCTTGCACAGGACAGAGTAGCATGGAGAGCTGCAGCAAACCAATCTCAGGACTGGAGACCACAACAACAACAATAACAAAACATTTTCGCAAGCTCGGAACCTTCTGGTCCGTCAGAAACTATCACATTCATTTTTCCATAAATACACTCTACAAATCTCACAAAATTTAACAAGACAACCGTCTGGACCTTACAAAAGTAAGAGAAAGAATGAATAAGTAATTGTTCCTTCTTGTCTTTCAACAACATTCAAATATTCACAAATAATGTTTGACATCGCACTGAGACGGCGCGTTTGTTCCTTGAGCTGGACGTGTAACTCCTTACAAATGGAAGGCCTCAGACATGGCCAACCGATTCGGCTCAAATTTGGCAGTCGCTTGTGTACAACCTAAAAAGGAGGAATCTAAGATATTTTAGGTAACTGGCTGGGAATCTGAGAACCCGGGTTCGAATCGCGAGGAAACCCAGTGGATGTTATTATTTTCGTTTGTATTTTTCCATATCTCAATTGATAGGAATAGGAGGGTTAATAAGGTAAGTAAATCTATAAGGAACGATAAAAATAAGGTAGGCAAATAAATTTCTGAAACTTCTTGGGGTAGTAAACAACTAAAATGTTACTCCAGGTCACTTTAGAATGGCTCTTCCAGTCACTGATACGTGTCCTCATTTTTCGTCGAACAACGAGATGGGTGGTACTTGTCACATAAAAATTTGAAACAAATATACTCACGGCACCAAGAACATCTAATGAATTCAATCTTTCGAAAGCTACACTGTTCCTTCCCAAGAGTAGGCGGAAAACAAACTTGGTTTACATTTCAAAATGTCTTTTTCGGGAATTAATTTTGATGCGTACCACGCATACGATATCATTGCGTGAAAAATCGGTGCTGAAAGTTGGTTATGAATTATGTTGTAAATAGTTATTGTATCCGTGCAGTTGTCCAATTCCCACTGGGTTTCTAGAAGCACACTGCAATCCTGAAGAATGGAAATAAAGTTTTTAACCTGGCGATCGAAATCAACATCACACAGCTCGTACACAGGTGTACAGTTGGGCGGTATTACTTTTACCGTGCACGTCGGCTGACCCTCGCCATCTATAATCATTGTGTCATATAATATAGCATTACTTTGTCCACTCCAGGAATCCACTACTAGAAAAAACTTGCTATCAGAAACGTATGGTCTTAAAACATTCTCAAGAAATGTTCTGTAAATCACATTCGTCAGTTTGGAGAAGGTAATGTAAACATTTTTCAACGAGTCGGTTAAACGGTTGACCTCTTCTATAACCTGAGGACCAAATGTAACATTCGTTTCTTGTAAACATAGGAAAACCTTACGTAACAGATTTCCAGAGGCTGTAGTGGCATGTTGCGCCGTGTACGAATGTCTTACTAGGTTTTTACTACCAACTGCGACAAGGATTAGTTTTTCTCCCTTATGCGATAACGTGCGTCGAATGTTCACCCAATACTCGCATCCTGTATGACCGGTGTTGATCACGTAATCACTATTAAAACCGCTCATAAGTGACGCCGTTTGCCTGTTGAAAAGAGCTCCCACTTTCTGTATATCTTCTATATTTTGTACTTCCTTATGAGAGACGTATTTAGTGACGCGCCGTTGACGAATTTTATACCCCGATCTGAAATTTTTTGCCCAAGATAATGATGCAGCAGACGTAGAATCCTTGTTGGCCGTATATTGAAGCGCTGCACCTGCAGCCCTCTCCTGAAGTATTCTCGCTGTTACATTCTCGTTACGTCAACAAGATTCGACAATTCGGTCGTATGTTCACATATTTATCGCCTGGTATTTGTCGTATCTTGTCCCTCCTTTAACGATATCACTTTTCCACAATTTCAAGTCCTTCTTCCGTTCCAGGGCTGTTGTTGCTCCATTCTTTTGCAGTGTTTGTAAGTTCAAATTTGGATGATTCCTGGCTAGCGCTACCGCCTTAACTTTTACTTCAAGGGGTATAGAGCTGTAGTTAAGTCGTTTAGTAACCGGTTTGTGATACTCATCGGGAACGGATGAAGCACATATTCCCAGTGACGTGGAGATTTCTGAAGTGTTATGACAATTTAGCGATTCACTAGTCGGGATATCTTCCACTGAATCACCTTCTGCTTCGTCTTCATCGTATAGTACCTCACTATCAAGAAAAGTCATTTCGTTCGTCACCACCAAATATCTCTCGACCATAGCCTTTTCTATCAACCTGGAACGCCGAGAAACAGACCTGGCTGCTTCCGGTAGTGCGTTGATAATGCATCTGTATTTTGCAAACCAAAACACAGTGACAGTAACTTCCCGCTTGCCATCGTCTGTGACAGGCTCCCAACTATATATTACAACGCTAGTCGAAGGGTGTACATCCTCCGTTACTCAGATTATGCACCTGAAAGATATGACAACAAATAATAACTAGTTACTACGGCATAAACAGACGAGCTAATTTCTACAAACTACACTCCTGGAAATTGAAATAAGAACACCGTGAATTCATTGTCCCAGGAAGGGGAAACTTTATTGACATATTCCTGGGGTCAGATACATCACATGATCACACTGACAGAAAAACAGGCACATAGACACAGGCAACAGAGCATGCACAATGTCGGCACTAGTACAGTGTATATCCACCTTTCGCAGCAATGCAGGCTGCTATTCTCCCATGGAGACGATCGTAGAGATGATGGATGTAGTCCTGTGGAACGGCTTGCCATGCCATTTCCACCTGGTGCCTCAGTTGGACCAGCGTTCGTGCTGGACGTGCAGACCGCGTGAGACGACGCTTCATCCAGTCCCAAACATGCTCAATTGGGGACAGATCCGGAGATCTTGCTGGCCAGGGTAGTTGACTTACACCTTCTAGAGCACGTTGGGTGGCACGGGATACATGCGGACGTGCATTGTCCTGTTGGAACAGCAAGTTCCCTTGCCGGTCTAGGAATGGTAGAACGATGGGTTCGATGACGGTTTGGATGTACCGTGCACTACTCAGTGTCCCCTCGACGATCACCAGAGGTGTACGGCCAGTGTAGGAGATCGCTCCCCACACCATAATGCCGGGTGTTGGCCCTGTGTGCCTCGGTCGTATGCAGTCCTGATTGTGGCGCTCACCTGCACGGCGCCAAACACGCATACGACCATCATTGGCACCAAGGCAGAAGCGACTCTCATCGCTGAAGACGACACGTCTCCATTCGTCCCTCCATTCACGCCTGTCGCGACACCACTGGAGGCGGGCTGCACGATGTTGGGGCGTGAGCGGAAGACGGCCTAACGGTGTGCGGGACCGTAGCCCAGCTTCATGGAGACGGTTGCGAATGGTCCTCGCCGATACCCCAGGAGCAACAGTGTCCCTAATTTGCTGGGAAGTGGCGGTGCGGTCCCCTATGGCACTGCGTAGGATCCTACGGTCTTGGCGTGCATCCGTGCGTCGCTGCGGTCCGGTCCCAGGTCGACGGGCACGTGCGCCTTCCGCCGACCACTGGCGACAACATCGATGTACTGTGGAGACCTCACGCCCCACGTGTTGAGCAATTCGGCGGTACGTCCACCCGGCCTCCCGCATGCCCACTATACGCCCTCGCTCAAAGTCCGTCAACTGCACATACGGTTCACGTCCACGCTGTCGCGGCATGCTACCAGCGTTAAAGACTGCGATGGAGCTCCGTATGCCACGGCAAACTGGCTGACAGTGACGGCGGCGGTGCACAAATGCTGCGCAGCTGGCGCCATTCGACGGCCAACACCGCGGTTCCTGGTATGTCCGCTGTGCCGTGCGTGTGATCATTGCTTGTACAGCCCTCTCGCAGTGTCCGGAGCAAGTATGGTGGGTCTGACACACCGGTGTCAATGTGTTCTTTTTTCCATTTCCAGGAGTGTACATACAGCACTCGTCATATGTTACTTACAGAATAACACTGTATTCATTCACGAAACTTATTTCATTCGGCACATTAATGATGGAAAAATCACTACTGTATCCGCCAGGATCGCGGCAGCCTAATGGCGGAAAACAACTCTTTCCGATTTACGTCTATAAGGCTCGTGCTGGACACCTTCTCTCTTCCAGATTCACAACTATGATATGACGAAGAGGCAACCGGGACAACATAACTCTCCCCGCGTGCATTCTGTCCCGAGCCTCGCTGTAAACAAGCGTCGCGCGGTTGGCTGTCTGTGATCCCTCGTGAGGAATTCGAAGCACTCTTACAAGGGGAGGCCGCCAATTGTGAAATTCAGATTCAATTCATACTGCGCATAATAAAAGCTCATGGCCAGAGGTACTATGTGGGAAAGCACCAAGATGTACTTCTCAGACGTCGTCGAGAAAATCGACAGTTAAAAGAAACCGGCGTGAAATACTCACTACGATTGATAGTTTTCTACAGCGTCGTTGCGCAGCGGTAAGCTCTCGGGTTCGGGTTCGTAATTCCGAAGTTCGCCGGATCGAATCTCGCGCCATGCAACCATTTTTTTTAGTATTTGTTTTTTGTAATTCAAATGTGTGTACATACATACATACAATATATATATAATTCCCAGCAATCAGTTGCAACAATTATGCATATAATAAGATGTTGAAAGTCGTTTGTCGTGGAAAAACTGGCAACTTCGAACATCATTATGTTTTCCGCAAACAAAGTTGTATTTCATTAATGTTATTAATTGTCTTCATAATGTTAACCAAGTATAGTTAATGGAAGACGTAGAAACGATATTCCGAAACGAATACGTATAGCGTAAATCAAGCGTTCGAATTAGAATACAAACCCCACGTACACAAATTTGCTGTGGCAGGTATGAAATATAAACTCCGTTACTCGCTCGTTACACTCGAAGGACAGATGTTGAATGGGCCGAAACGAGTCGCCGCATAACAGCGTAGTTGCCTGCCAACTTCGAAAGAAGGTAGGTGCGGTCCCTAGCGCAACTTATAACATCGTCGAAAATCAGTGCGGACGTGAGAGCTTTGGTACACCCTGTTAAACAAACGGAAAAATTGAGGCGGTACAATTGGACAGCGATCCGCCTTCACCAACATGTGTAAGCAATTCATATATGAATTACAAAACACTAATAATAAAAAATGTTGCATGGCGCGAGATTTTGTTTTTTTTTATTTTTCCGCCTCTCCCGACACGCTTCATATACCCTGCACTGCTTATGCTGCTAATTAGTTGGTTAGGCGTTCCAATGATTTTTTTTATTTTGTATATTTGTTTTATTTCATTTTTGTTCATTGTATCTGCTCGGGGCGGACATCGCAAGACACCCGTTTCAGTTAGTCGTTGATCCATTAACTCAGTTTTTTTATTACAGACGGCAGCTAACACACTGACCGAACACGCTAAGCTACCGTGCCGGCTGTTCGATCCGGCCACCTTCGGATCACGAACCCGAGCGTTTACCGCTGATCCACGACGCTGTAGAAAACTATCAATCGTAGAGAGTATTTCACCGCAACGGTTTCTTTTAACTGTCGATTTTCTCGACAACGGCTGAGAAGTGCATCTTGGTGCTTTGCCACATTACACCTCTGGCCATGAGCTTTTATTATGCGCAGTAGGGATCGAATCTGAATTTCACAATTGGCGGCCTCCCCTTGTTAGT
This sequence comes from Schistocerca gregaria, assembly GCF_023897955.1. Classification (NCBI taxonomy): domain Eukaryota; kingdom Metazoa; phylum Arthropoda; class Insecta; order Orthoptera; family Acrididae; genus Schistocerca; species Schistocerca gregaria. Next base: position 67,872 of record NW_026062014.1, on the reverse strand, counting down.
CGTAGTTGTGGTCATGTGACAAGCCTTAAAAGTTTAATACTTTACTAACCAATGGCGTTGGGGTAATTAGTTTGCCTACTTTATTATTATCATTCTTTATTAATTTATTTACCTTATTAACCATCCTATCCCTATCAATTGAGATATGGAAAAATACAAACGAAAATAATAACATCCGCTAGGGTTCTCCGATTCCCAGCCAGTTAGTTACCTTAGCTGTTCCGCTATCGCCGCTGTCGGCGAAAAGCGTTTACCATGTGGGTACAGGAGCGACAATTGTAAAAGTTTCTTTCCTCAATTTTTGGAAAAGTTTGCGTTTGCGGACCCCATACCTGATGATGAAAAATGCTCTATTTACAATTATCTATCGATCGCTCTAATTCTGAGTCCGTTGCTCGTCAAAACCTTTAGGGTTGATTTTCTCAAAATTGCGGAGGTGTTGACCCAAAAGATCTTGGACTATTTCATTTTAGGTTCTACACAAGCAACCTGCCAAATTTGAGCCGAATCGGTTGGCCGTGTCTGAGGCCTTCCCCTTGTTAGCCAGGATCGGCGACTACCTGCCCGCGCCTATCATCCGTCCCATACATGTCCGTCCTGCACACACATAATTGTGGTGCAGTAGATACATTCTACTTTACCACACTCGTCTCTAAAATAACCCGTGTTCAAGACGGTGGAAATACGAGGGTCTCTAGAATTTACCCCGAAATTCTCGAGACACTACAATGCCTTTCAGAATGCTGGAAGTTAGCAAAGTATAATTATTAAATTGTCATTACTTCAACACCCCCATCAATTTAATACTTTCCTTAATTACCCGTAAAATTCACTATCCCCAGCTTTTGAGATATTTTACCAAAAGCAACTAGGACTGGACATTTCAGTAAACTGCCATTTGTTCCTCGGAGCTAATGTATTGAACATTTAGATGGCCTCGCCCTGTATAAAGAACAACAGCCGTTCTATCACATTTCGTTGTCTCTGATGAACCCTCACCATCGAGGACAACATACTGCGTACTATTTTTCAAGAAGTTTTCGAGCCATTCACATATCTGTGAACTTATTCGATATGCTCGTAGTTTCTTTAACAATCTACAATGGGGCACGATGTCAAATTCTTTCCGGAAATCTAGAAATATGGAATCTGCCTGTTGCCCTTCATACATAGTTCTCAGTATGTCACGTGAGGAAAGGGCAAGCTGAGTTTCGCACTTACGATGCTTCCTAAAGCCATGTTGATTCGTCGACGTATGTTGCTTAGCCTCACGTAAGTCTATTATAATCGAACTGAGAATGTGTACAGGGAGTTTGCAGCAATCAGAAGTTTGGGATATTGGTCTCTAATTTTACGGGTCCGTTTCTTTACCTCTCTATATACTGGAGTCATCTGCGCTTTTTTTCCAGTCGCTTGGAACTTCGCGCTGGGCGAGGGATCTACGACAAATGCAGGTAAGGGACCAATGACGTATAACACTCCTTGTAAAATCCCAAACCTATAACAATATTAATATACAGAAGAAAACGCTGCGATCTTATGCACCATCCTAATAGCTTGCGATCTCAGAATTTGCGGCGTGAGGCACCGTCACACGTCGCGAGGGCCAGGGAAGACCACCCTCCCTTGGAAAAAGCACTTGCATTAACGTGCCTGTATACTAGACTTGCAGTCATTACGACACTCGCTTTCTAAGTGGCGCACACATTCCGCCAGTATCACGGTTATCCCCTGCTCGTTAGACAGCCAGCTATACACGCCAGCTCCTATCTAGCTCAGCTCCACCTGTCTGTCAAAACAGTGCGCATATAGCCGCGCCAGTCTCTCGTACTCTGCGCGAGAAAATTCAACATTTCTTCTTTTAAAATATGTAAAATTAAATCAATACGTTTTTCAGTTTACTGCAAATATTACTTTTTGAAGCACTGTAATCATTTTCTTTCTTTAACTACAAATAGTGGGGATAATATGAAAAATGTTCTCAAACATAATTTTGAGTGTCGAGTGTAGAGTATATACGAAATTTGGAAGGCTTCCTAACACCAAACGCTGACTGGAAGTATCTTGTATGATGAGGGGCCCTGTAGTCTGCAGGTTGACAGAAACTGTTCCGTCAGTGGAGGCGCGCCTATTTGGTAAAACATCCACACCACGTCTCCGTGCGACTTATCGCCAGCCACGGGTGGGTCTTGCACCTGTCCTGGAGAGTGGTGGCGTGTTTCAGCCCGAATTAATGGAGCGCTCTGTTAGTTCAGAGACAGGTCTCCGTGCCGGCGCTGACGCACGGCGTGGTAGGAGGTCCGCAAAACCTCAGGCGTGGTGGGGATGTTTTGGACTTTGCGAGGGAAATAAGGAATCAACTTTTACATTAGTATGGCCAGTGTAGCGGGCTGTGTGTAGCCTTCTTATCTTGAGAATCTGCAACTCTATTGGAATTTTCGTAAGAATCTTTACATACTTCTGCAGAACTGATATTTTTCATGTTCATTAGTGAATGACGGCGCTGCTGTTATTACGCAGTTTAATCTTAGTGATTCAGCTCATATAATGTGAGTTACTTTTTCGTTGTTTAATGAAGCTGTTTAATTAAACAGTAATAAAGTACCCAATATCAATCTGGAAATATCCACCAGGCTGTGGCTAAGCCATGTCTATACAAAATCCTTTCTTCCAGGAGAGCCAGTTCTGCAACGCTCGCAGAAGAGCTTCGGTGAATTTAAGAAGGTACAATTGAAGCTGTGAGGACGGGTCGTGAGTCGTGCTTGGGTAGCTCAGACGGCAGAGAACGCCGTGAGGCAAATATCCCGAGTTCGAGTCTCGGTCCGGCACACAGTTTTAATCTGCCAGGAAGCGCCAGTAATAAAGTAAACTTTCATTACATCAGATTGTTGCTGCTTACAAGTGTTACTCCACAGTGATGGCCCATACGAAGGAATGAACACCGCAGCTGCAACAAATCCCAGCCACCAGGTTATGCGATGAAAGCTGCCTCGTTGTGGAATTGTGGTTCTGGCTCGGAACCTGGGTCATTTTCTTGCAGGTATCGCCAGTTTTTCTCATCCAGATCGTTGCCCGAGTCAGAATGTGTGGCATGAGAACACCCATGCGTAGCGGTCTAGATATGAGATGCACACAGACGTATATCTCATTAAGGATATTATGAATGCAGTTACCATGTTAGTTTGGTCGCGGTACGTGGTAGTGGCTGAGTGAAGTAGGCAAAATCCGCGAAATATGGAGCAATAAATACTCTTCGGTAATACTAAATAATATGCACTGAAGCGCCAAACAGACTGGTATAGGCATGCGTATTCAAATACAGGCTGAATACGGCGCTGCGGTCGGCAACGGTAATATAAGAGAACAGGTGACACGCTCAGTTGTTAGATCCATTACTACTGCTACAATGACAGGTTATTAAGATTTAAGTGAGTTTGAACGTGATGTTATAGTAGGCGCACGAGCTATGGGACACAGCATCTCCAAAGTAGCGACGAAGTGAGGATGTATGTGTAGTGAACCGTGAATATCAGGAATCCGGTAAAATATCAAGTCTCCCACATCGCTGCGTCCGAATCATTTAACGAAACATCATCGATATGGGCTTTCGGAGCTGAAAGCCCACTCGTGTATCCTTGATAACTGCACGACACAAAGCTTTACGCCTGCACTAGGCCCTTCAACACCGATATTGGACTATTGGTGACTGGAAATATGTTGCATGGTCGGACGACTCTCGTCCAAAAGAACGGACACAATTGCTGACCTGAGGCCGTCTAGAACGAAATTACGATTGTATTAATACCTTGAGCTGCTGACGGGCGTTGACGTATAGCAACGGGGACTGGTGAAAATGTGTGCCCGACCGGGATAGAGCGTCCTTCATGTAAGCAGGAGATCCCGGGTTCGAGTCCCGGTCAGGGCACACATTTTCACCTGTGCTCGTTTATATATATCAAAGCCCATCAGCAGCTGAAGGTGTTAATGTAATTCTAACCTCAGACATTAGTCGAGCCATGCCACGTCGAGTTGCGGTACTTCCGTGTACTCACGGGGGCTTTACACGATGTTAGGGAGGTGTCCCAGTTTCTTTGGCTCTTCAGTGTATATGACTTAGGAGCATTGCCATATATGTAAAAGTGTTTTGATTGTATCACTTATGATGCAATTTAGTGGTGATAGAGTCTTCAACGTGTTTCATCAGTACTGTGGTGGCCTGAGGTGAGTGATTGTGGTTGGCAGATACCTCAGTGTACTGTGGGATGTAGAACACTTAGTTCTCTCAGAAAAGGCTATATTCTCTATTACCTTTGAACTTTACCGCATTACTTAATATACTCGCTTATACAATCCTCTCCCTGTTGCATCCATACTGGCATTAACGTTGCGTTACGCGACATATTTAACAGCAGTAATACTCTCTTAAAATAATACTATTTAAATGAAGCTCGAAATGCGAGGAAGCTGCCTTATGTCATTAGGCATGTACTTTTCATTGCATATATGTAATATATTGTTTTCATAATATTTTCTTACAGACTATATTTGCAGTTACTGACGGAAACGCGCAAAATCGTGAAAAGCATTATACATATGAAGAAAAAGCGAAATGCTTATGCGAGATCACTGTAGAGAATCGTTCGGTTACTCATTTGTTTGTTACGAGTGGTTTTACCTCGTAGTATATCTGGATTTTTTTTCTTTGTGACTCTGTTGATTGTCGGCAAACTGCAATTAACGAAAACGCACTGGAACATTAAAAACTGATATATTTATTAAAGTTTGAATAATGAAACTGGGCAAGCATCGTATGGCGTCTGTCAAATGAAACAATAAACGCATTTTCATATGTACGGTAAAGTTCGTAAATCACAGAGTATGTAGCTCTTCCTAAGAGTATTTGTTGCTCAGTATTTCGCGAATTTCTGTTCGCCACACTTATCCACTGTCACGCACCAAGACAGAAGTCCCTTACTATCTTACTAACAGCGTGAGACCAAGCGATAGCTACGAACATAACAAGGAGTCGGTGGCAGTCCGTCATGCAGGAAAGTGTGTAAGTAAAAGAAAGAAAAGAAGAGAAAAGAAAAGAAAAAAGAAACATTCCTACGGCCTACCCAAACCATTGTTTCTTGTTTCCCAATCGCGGTAGATGGCGCTGTAATCGACGAATATCCACTGTGCCTGTTTTTGCATTTAAGACACAAAGTATTTACGATGTAAATGAAAACCTTCCTGTTCAAAAGGTACATACTGATCTTCAGACATTGCCTGAGTGTGTTGTAAATGTGTACGGGGCAAATAAAAGACATTTCTAGCAAATAAGCTACTTGTATGGTAACGTAGTTTTCTGTTTCCTACGGGGTGGCTGTGATTGTATCACTTATGATGCAATTTAGTGGTGATAGAGTCTTCAACGTGTTTCATCAGTACTGTGGTGGCCAGAGGTGAGTGATTGTGGTTGGCAGATACCTCAGTGTACTGTGGGATGTAGAACACTTAGTTCTCTCAGAAACCACGTGAATGCATCGCCGGGCGTTGTGGCCGAGCGGTTCTAGGCGCTTCAATCTGGAACCGCGCGATCGCTACTGTCGCAGGTTCCAATCCTGAGTTCTGAGTTGTAGGGCACTGATGACCTCAGATGTTAAGTCCCATAGTGCTCAGAGCCATTTGAACTATTTGAAGCTGAATGCTTCACTTCGGTCGCCTCCCTCGAACTCCTCCAACAGGGTGACTGATTTAGATGTGCGTTTCCGCCCAACCGCTGTAAATCTCCCGCTGGCCGCTACGCGGAACACAAACCACAACCACTCTAATAAGTTAAAATGCCCACAAGGTGATAATGACAGGCTCGCCTGCCATGGATACTCAACGAAATCAAGCATTCCAATAGTGAGCGGCATGGGTGCTCAGCGATAGTAAGCATCCCGATGGGAACAAAATAGTATTACCTCAAAATCTTGTTACGGGATCACGTTAAACGTCGATTCTAAGCAGACACTGGAACCGGTAACCACGTTACACTCTACAGGCCAATTTGGAAGAGTCAAGTAGGTATCCCACTGCTGTCCAGGGCGCCTCCAGACACACTTTCGCTCAGTTCGAAGGGGGACTCAAGAATGAAGACAGCTCTACCCCAGCCAGGGGGATTCCAGGCCGAAAGCGTTTGTGGAAACCTCATGGACAGTGGTGGTATACCACCATACGACCCGACAAATAGGAGTCATGCTCCGGGGTGCCATTACTTTTCACAGTAAGGCCTCTTTGGTTGTCAGCCGCGACACCCTTACAGCACAGCAGTCCAAGACATTGCACGTGCTGTTTTTTTTTTTTTTTTTTTTTTTTTTTTTTTTTTTTTTTTTTGTTCTTCATGAGAAGCCATTCTGGTCTGACACTTCAGAAAGACAATGCCTGTCAGCACACGGCGAGAGTTTCTACTGCTTGTCTTCGTCCTTGCCAAACCATACCTCGGCCGGCAAGATCGCCTGGTCTCTCTCCAACTGAGAACGTTCGGAGCATTATGGGCAGCACCTCATCTGCATGGATATTCTGCAAATTACATTGAAGTGCCTGGCAGAGGGATCATAGAACCACCTTCACAATCCTCTATTATTCGAAACTCATAAACCTCGCGGAAACAACGAACACCCTTATCTTTTCGTACGAGCTCTGCTTTCCCTTATCATGGTGATCGTTTCTCCCTGTGTAGTCAGTGTCAACAATATATTTTCGCATTCGGAGGGGAAGGTTGGTGAATTTCATGACAAGATTCCGTCGGAACGAAAAACGGCTTTCTTTTAATGATGTCCAGCCCAAATCCTGTATCATTTCTGTGGCACTCTCTCCCATATTTCGCGATAATACAATACGTGCTGCCCTTCTTTGAACTTTTTCGATGTACTCAGTCAGTCGTATCTGGTAAGGAACCCACACCACGCAGCAGTATTCTAAAAGAGGACGGACAAACGTAGTGTAGTCAGTCTCGTTAGTAGATCTGTTACATTTTCTATGTGTCCTACCAATAAAACGGAGTCTTTGGTTAGCCGTCCCCACAACATTTTCTTTGTGTTCCTTCCAATTTTTGGTTGTTCGTAATTGTAATTCCTAGGCATTTAGTTGAATCTACGGCCTTCATATTTGACTGATTTATCGTGTAACCGAAGTTTAACGGATTCCTTTTAGCACTCAAATGGATGACCTCACGCTTTTCGTTATTTAGGGTCAATTGACAATTTTCGCAGTATACAGATATATTTTCTAAATCGTGTTGTAATTTGTTTTGCTGTTCTCACGACTTTACTAGTCGATAAACGACAGCGTCATCTGCAAACAATCTATGACAGCTACTCAGATTGTCTTCAAAATCGTTTATAAATATAAGGAACAGAAAAGGGCCTATAACACTACCTTTGGAACGCCAGAAGTCACTTCTGTTTTACTCGATGGCTTTCCGTCGATTGCTACGAACTGTGACTTCCGTGACAGCAAATCACAAATCCAGTCACAAAACTGAGACGATATTCCAAAGCACGCAATTTCACTAAAAGCCGCTCATGTGGTACAGTTTCAAAAGCCTTCTGGATATCCAGAAATACGGAATCGATCTGAAATCACTTGTCAATAGCAGTCAACACTTCACATGTTACATAAGAACGATCTTCACTAAATCCATGTTCACTGTGTGTCAATAGATCGTTTTCTTCGAGGTAATTCATAATGTTATCCTACTACCTTTCTTGAATATTGGTGTGACCTGTGCAACTTTCCAGTCTTTGGGTACTGATCTTTCGTCGGGATTTCGCCGATCTAACGCGTCAGTTCGACAGAGTTTTGGCACGATATACCTCAGGAGAACATCCTACAACTGTACTTAATAATGCCGAATCGAATAAATACCTGAATAAGCACCAAATGTGGATCAACGCGTTACTTACTTGTTCGATTTCTGAAGCACTTTTTGTTGGATAAATCATCCACATTGTTCTGTACATGTACTTCACATCGACGGATTTTCGTCTCATTCGCATTATTCTTTCATGGCCTATAGTTTTTGTGTGTGTTATAACGTATATCCATACTCCCAGAATGACTAGGAAGATGCGTTATAAATATGGTGAAAATACTGTTTAATTATTTGCAGTATCCTTAATATGGGAAAACCAATAATAATTAGTCTACAACAGATTGCTGTTCAAAAAGGACTGTCATCTCTTTTTTGCAAAGCATTTGCAGAAGAGAACGCTTCTGCTCATATAATGTGTTTACCTTTAATCAGTTTCAATAGATGGTTGAAATTGCTCTGAGCCCTATGGGACTTAACATCTGAAGTCATCAGTCCCCTAGACCTGGAACTACTTAAGCCTAACTAACCTAAGGACATCACACACATCCATGCCCGAGGCAGGATTCGAACCTGCGACCGTAGCAGCAGCGCATTCCCGGACTGAAGCGCCTAGAACCGCTCGGCCACAGCGTCCGGCAAATTCCAATAGATCATCGAACATTGAGAACAGCTGAAATCTCTCAAATTGAATGAAGCTCCATGGCTCGGCCGATCCCTTAACACGGTGCATGGTATTTGCGGCTGCGTTAGCAGTTCTGTTAACTATAATCCATCGCCCATCGCACGAACAAAAAGCCCTGCCCAGTAGTTGGAAGAAATCACAGATCGCACCCGTTTACAAGAAGGGCAGGACACGTGATCCTCAAAACTTCCGTCCGGTATCCTTGATATCGATTTGTTATAGAATCTTCGAATATATTCTAAATTAAAAATATAGCGAGGTATCTCTGACAGAATAACCTCCCCATGGCAACCTGTATGATTTCCGAAAACATTGATCACGTGAAACCCAACTCGCTATTTTCTCAGATGACTGCTAAAAGTAATGGACGAAGGGAGGTAAATGCAGTATTTTTCGATTTTCGAAAAGTATTTGATTCAGTACCACGGCTATACTATTATAAAAAGTGAGGCACTATGACGTATCAATGAAAATTTGCGTCAGTTGAGGATATTTGATAAGGAGAATGTAGCTTGTAATCTTGGATGAAGAGTCATCATTAAGTATCAAAGTAACTTAGATTGTGCCCAAGGGAAGTGTCTTGGAAGCCTTGCTGTTGATATTGTGCAGGGAAATGCTAAAGTCCGTATTATTTCAAAAGTCAATATTTCACGGAATAATGCAGGTAGGGAGAGCCGCACGCGGTAGCCGAGTTGTCTTGGGCGCCTTGCCACGGTTCGCACGGCTCCCCTCGGAGGTTCGAGCCCTTCCTCGGGCACGGGTATGTGTTTTGTCCGTAGTGTAAGTCAGTTTAAGTTAGGGACCGATGGTCTCAGCTGTTTGGTCCCATAGGAACTTACCACAAATTTCCCAAATTTAGGTTTTTACTGAAACTAAAGAAAGTGCAAATGACAAATAATCCTGAGTTAATAACGAGCATCAAAACCGTTATAGGGATTAGTGAACACAGGGTTGTCGTAGCGATACTGTATATTGTAATCCCGAAATCCTCGAAAAACAAACAAAAAGTATACCTATTCAAAAATGTGATAAAAATTCACTTGACGCCTTCCTGAGAGACAATCTCGACTCATTCCAAATTAATAATATAAGTGTAGACCAGAAGTGGTTTGCATTCAAAAAATAGTATCGGCAGCAATTGAGAGATTTATACGAAATAAACTAACAAACGGCGGAGCTGATCCTCCGTGGTACACAAACGGGTTAGAACACTGTTGCAGAAACAACTAAACAAACATACCAAATTTAAACAGACGCAAAATCCCTAAGATGCGCTAAATTCCTGGCTTCTCTAAAGGATAGCCAGAGTTCAATGCGAGATGCCTATAACAGTTTCCACGACGAAACTTTGTCTCGAAACCTGGCAGACAAATCCAGGATATTCTGGTCGTATATGAAGTATGCTAGTGGCAATTTACAATCAATGCCTCCTCTGCGCTATAACACTGGAGATACTATCGAAGACAGAGCTACCGAAGTAGAGTTACTAAACGCAGCCTTCCGAAATGCCTTCACAAAAGAAGAAGTAGTAAATGTTCCAGAATTCGAATCGAGAACAGCTGCCAACGAGAGCAACGTAGAAGTAAATATCCTTGGAGTAGTGAAGCAACTCAAATCACTTAATAAAAGCAAGTCTTCTGCCCCAGACTGTATAAAAATAGGTTCCTTTCCGAGTATGCTGATGCATTAGCTCCATGCTTAACAATCATATACAACCGTCCGCTCAACGTGAGATCTGTACCCCAAGACTGGAAGGTTGCACAGGTCACACCAATATACAAGAAAGGTAGTAGGAGTAATCCACTAAATTGCAGGACCATATCGTTAACGTCGATATGCAGCAGGACTTTAGAACATATATTGTGTTCGAACATTACGAATTACCTCGAAGGAAACGGTTTATTGACACGCAGTCAACATGGGTTTAGTAAAGATCGTTCCTGTGAAACACAACTAGCTCTTGTTGAGTGCTATTGGCAAGGGATTTGAGATCGATTCCGTATTTCCGGAAGGCCTTTGACACTGTACCGCACAAGCGGCTCGTAGTGAAAATGCGTGCTTATGGAATATCGTCTCAGTTTTGTGACTGGATTGGCCATTTCCTGTCACGAAGGTCACAATTCTTAGTAACTGACGGAATGTCATCTAGTAAAGCAGAAGTGATTTCGGGCGTTCCCCAAGGTAGTGCTATAGGCCCTTTTCTGTTCCTTATCCATATAAACGATTTGGGAGACAATCTGAGCAGCCGTCTTTGGTTGTTTGCAGATGACGCTTCCGTTTATCGACTAATAAAGTTATCAAAAGATCAAATTGAAATTGCTCTGAGCACTATGGAACTCAACTGCTGTGGTCATTAGTCCCCTAGAACTTAGAACTACTTAAACCTAACTAACCTAAGGACATCACACACATCCATGCCCGAGGCAGGATTCGAACCTGCGACAGTAGCAGTCGCATGGTTCCGGACTGCGCGCCTAGATCAAAAGATCAAAATAAACTGCAAAATGATTTAGAAAAGATATCTGATTGTGCGAAAAGTGGCAGCTGACCCTAAATAACGAAAAGTGTGAGATCATCCACAAGAGTTCTAAAAGGAACTCTTTAAACTTCGGTTACACGATAAATAGGTCTAATCGAAAAGCCGTAAATTCAACTAAATATCTAGGTATTACAATTACGAACAAGTTAAATTGGACAGAACACATAGAAAATGATGTGGGAAAGGCTCACCAAAGGCTGCGTTTTATTTTCAGGACACTTAGTAGGTCGGTTACATTTTCTAAGGAGACTGCCTACAGTACACTTGTCCGTCCTCTTTTAGAATACTGCTGCGCGGTATGGGATACTTACCAGATAGGACTGACGGAGTACATCGAAAAAGCTCCAAGAAAGGCAGCACATTTTGTTTTATGGCGAAATATGGGAGAGAGTGTCACCGAAATGATACCGGAAGTGGGTTGGGCATCATTTAAGGCGTTTTTCGTTCTGACGGAATCTTCTCACGAAATTCCAATCACCAACTTTCTCCTCCGGGTGCGAAAATGTTTTGTTGACACCAAACTATATAGGGAGGCACGATCACCACCATAAAATAAGGGAAATCAGAGCTCGTACGGAAAGATACAGGTTTTCATTCTTTCCCCGCGCTATACGAAATTGGAATAATAGAGAATTGTGAAGGTGTTTCTATGAACCCTCTGCCAGGCACTTGAATGTAATTTGCAGAGTATCCATGTAGATGTAGATGCAGATGTACACCAACAGATGGCTCTTTATATGATACAAAAGCAATATTTAGCATAGCAATGGAGTTTTGAAGATGTTACTTATAACAAATGCTCAGTATGTCGGCCGTCATTCACCCACAGTGCCTGTAGTCAGGCGACAACGTTGTGAAATGCTCTGTACAACTTACCAGTTGGTATGGTGAAAAACTGCCGTCCAGTGTTGTCTTTTAGCATCGTTAATGCGGTCGGACGATCGCGGGTGACTTGAGACTTCAGCTAAGCCCACAGCCAATAATCACACGTACTGAGGTCTGGGGAGCCGGGAGTGGCTGCTCAGCTCGTGATCCTCACTAAATAATGTGCGCGAGACATCTTCCACACGTGTAGCAGTGCGGAGTGGGGCGCCGTCCTGGATAAAAGTCGTACCTTTCGGAGAGTGTTTATTAGCCAGACATGGGACGATGCGATTTAGTAACATCGCCCTACCTCGCACCCGCCACGCTGACAGTTTGCAAAGTTGCCCGTCTGTTGCCCAGTTTTACTGTCTTTTTCCATTTCAATAAAAGCCAATGCCATTTCAGGCATTTGTTTCACTTTTTACCACTCGACCGAAATTGTTCTGTGAATTACGCTACAGGAAAGTTAAGGAGGTATTCGAGAAAAAAAGAGAAGCAGCTGTACGAATATAAAGATCTCAGATGGAGAACCAGTCTTCAGCAAAGATGGGAAAGGTGGGAGGTCGAAGGAGTATGTAGAGGGTCTATACAAAATGTAGGGCAGCGGGTTAACAGTAGTCATTGTAATCACTCACGTTGTTGTTGTTGTTGTTGTTTTGGTCTTCAGTCCTGAGACTGGTTTGATGCAGCTCTCCATGCTACTCTATCCTGTGCAAGCTGCTTCATCTCCCAGCACCTACCCCAAACTACATCCTTCTGGATTTGCTTAGTGTAGTCATCTCTAGGTCTCCCTCTACGATTTTTACCCTCCACACTGCCCTCCAGTACTAAATTGGTGATCCCTTGATGCCTCAGAACATGTCCTACCATCCTATTCCTACTTCTAGTCAAGTTGTGCCACAAACTCCTCTTTTCCCCAATTCTATTCAATACCTTCTCATTAGTTATGTGATCCACCCATCTAATCTTCAGCATCTTTGTATAGCACCACATTTCGAAAGCTTCTATTCTCTTCTTGTCCAAACTATTTATCGTCCACGTACTCCATACAAATACTTCTCAATCTATACTCGGTGTTAACAAATTTCTCTTTTTCAGAAACGCTTTCCTTGCCATTCTCGGTCTACATTTTATATCCTCTCTACTTAGAATATCATCAGTTATTTCTTTCCCCAAATAGCAAAACTCCTTTACTACATTAAACGTCTCATTTCCTAATCCAATTCCCTCAGCATCACAGGCCTTAATTCGACTAAGTTCCACTATCCTCGTTTTGCTTTTGTTGATGTTCATCTTATATCCTCCTTTCAAGACACTGTCCATTCCGTTCAACTGCTCTTCCAAGTCCTTTGCTGTCTCTGAGGTTCGCAAATGACATTTTAACTCTGTCAAAGTTTTTATTTCTTCTCCATGAATTTTAATACCTACTCAGAATTTATATTTTGTTTTCTTTACTACTTGCTCAATATACAGATTCAACAGCATCGGGGAGAGGCTACAATCCCGTCTCAATCCCTTTCCAACCACTGCTTCCCTTTCGTGCCCCTTGACTCTTATAACTGCCATCTGGTTTCTGTTAAAATTGAAAAACGACTTTCGCTCCCTGTATTTTACCCCTGCCACCTTCAGAATTTGAAAGAGAGTATTCCAGTCAACACTGTCAAAAGCTTTCTCTAAGTCTACAAATGCTAGGAATGTAGGTTTGCCTTTCCTTAATCTTTCTTCTAAGATAAGCCGTAGGGTCAGTATTGCCTCACGTGTTACAGCATTTCTACGGAATCCAAACTGATGTTTCTTGAGTTCGGCTTTTACCAGTTTTTCCATTTGTCTGTTAAGCATTCGTACTAGTATTTTACAGCCGTGACTTATTAAACTGATAGTTCGGTAATTTTCACATCTGTCAACACTTGCTTCATTTGGAATTGGAATTATTATATTCTTCTTGAAGTATGAGGGTATTTCGCCTGTCTCATATATCTTACTGACCAGATGGTAGAGTTTTGTCAGGACTGGCTCTCCCAAGGCTGTCAGTAGTTCTAATGGAATGTTGTCCACTCCCGGGGCTTTGTTTCGACTCAGGTCTTTCAGTGCTCTTTCAAACTCTTCATGCAGTATCATATCTCCCATTTCTTCTTCATCTACATCCTCTTTCATTTCCATAATATTGTCCTCAATTACATTGCCCTTGTATAGACCCTCTATATAATCCTTCAACCTTTCTGCTTTCCCTTCTTTGCTTAGAACTGGGTTTCCATCAGAGCTCTTGATATTCATGCAAGTGGTTCTCCTTTCTCCTTTCTTCCTGTAGGCAGTATCTATCTTACCCCTAGTGAGATAAGCCCTCTACATTCTTACATTTGTCGTCTAGCCATCCCTGCTTAGCCATTTTGCACTTCCTGCCGATCTCATTTTTGAGACGTTTCTATTCCTTTTTGCCCGCTTCATTTACTGCATTTTTATATTTTCTCCTTTCATCAATTAAATTCAATATTTCTTCTGTTACCCAAAGATTTCTAGCATCTCTCGTCTTTTTATCTACCTGATCCTCTGCTGCCTTCACTACTTCATAACTCAGTGCTACCCATTCATCTTCTGCTGTATTTCTTTCCCCCATTCTTGTCAATTGTGCCCTTATGCTCTCCCTAAAACTCTGTACAATCTCTGGTTTAGTCAGTTTATCCAGGCCCCATCTCCTTAAATTCCCCCTTTTCGCAGTTTCTTCAGTTTTAATCTACAATTCATAACCAATAGATTGTGGTCAGAGTCCACATCTACCCTTGAAAATGCCTTACAATTTGACGGCCTGAGTGGCCAAGCGGTTCTAGGTGCTACAGTCTGGAACCACGCGACCGCTACTGTTGCAGGTTCGAATGCTGGCTCGGGCATGGATGTGAGTGATGTCCTTAGGTTAGTTAGGTTTATTTACTTCGGATTTCTAGGGGATTTTAAGTCCCATTGTGCTCAGAGCCATTTGAACCTTTTTTTGTCATTAAAATTTAAAACCTGGTTCCTAAATCTCTGTCTTACCATTATATAATTTATCTGATACCTTCTAGTATCTCTAAGCTTCTTCCATGTATACAACCTTCTTTCATGATTCTTGAACCAAGTTACATTCACTCATAGGGGAAATATTTGAAATATTAGAATTATTTAGAATTTCTGTAAATGTTTCTCGCCGTCGTTTACGAGAGCCTGGAACATTTTGATGGTGACAATGTAGTTCGGAATATTTAAACAATTGTGGCGCTTTTTTATCCCAATTGTGCAAGGAATTCCAAAAACATAACTCACCAAGCGTTATTACACTGTTGAAAATCCTTTTCATCAACCTCATAGCACTGTGCGACCACACCTGCAACCACTTCGCGAGGCTGGCCATTTCGCCTATTTCTTCATGCGGAGGCTGCACTACTCCCACTCAGGTCCATGACTGGCTACTGGCAGAGCGGAAGTTGCACTAATCCCTAAACAAAAGCTTCAGCTGGTGGCAAAGTTTCGATATTTGATACCTGAGAAATTCCTGTTGAAGCACATGCTCTCTCTCTCTCTCTCTCTCTCTCTCTCTCTCAAGCAGTCACGTCATGTAGTGTGACACTGCCAGGACTGTACGCACCGTTGGTCATGGTTGGTTAAAACCACAAACAAAGCAGCATTTACCTAGTAAACCCCAGGTGTGCATGTCTTGGAAATATTCCCGCTCTCTATCTGACTGATTGAGTAATTAATTACATCGATACCCTTTTTGTGGACAGTTTTTCCTTGCTTCCTATTGGTGGATAATAGAACTGGAATATTTGATGGGATGTTATCCTACAACCTCCCAGCCGGCCGGAGTGACCGAGCGTTTCTAGGCGCTTCAGTCTGGATCCGCGCGACTGCTGCGGTGGCAGGTTCGAATTCTGCCTCGAGCATGGTTGTGTGTGATGTCCTTAGGTTAGTTAGGTTTAAGTAGTTCTAAGTTCTAGGGGACTGATGTCCTGAGCTGTTAAGTCCCATAGTGCTCACAGCCATTTTTACAACCTCCCAGTATGCAAACATCGGTCGGTACTAGTACAGTTACGTCATTTGGTAGAAAGTCCATTAAGTTGAAGGTAACTGAAAATTTCGAAGTTCAGTTCAGTTGCACGCTATGTCTATAAACAATCTGTGGAGGGTTTGTACTGGTGCTACAATGAGATGGAGATGGAGGAGAATGAGCAGGAAGGGTCTACTGCCTGATATGATAGAGACAACAGCAAATACCACTGAAAGACAGAGATCACTGTGATGTATTGAGAAGCACTAAACCTGACACACTTAAACCACCTCGTGATCGTCCACACACAGCGCGCCTGTCCCCTCGTACACCGCCATTGCCAACGCTCAGAGGCCAGAGAAAACTGTAGCAGCCATGGATGTGCGTGTATACCAGAATGCACCATCCAAGCCATGGGCTGCGTCCAGGGACAATTGGAGTGGTAGGACTTCGGATTTCATCAATGCGTTCAGGACCAACACTTGGCAGTGATAAATACTGAATTGTTCAATTGTCCATGGAGAATACATGCAACACACGCGATCGAAAAGACAGCTCAACTCGTACTGAGTATCAGTTCGCTATTCAGCTATCCAGAGGGCATAATCGCCGGGAGTTGTCCTGCAGCTGCGCGCAAAAAACGACTAGTCCGCTGGCCTGAACTTTTCTTTGTCTCTACCACTCGCAAGAGCTTTTAGCCAACAAAACCATTTGTTCTGGCCACAGTCTATCTCTGCCACGTGCTCCTCATGACGAATTTTGTCGTCCTAGGAAACCAGCGACGTATTTACCACTATAATTACAATCACATAGTTCGATTGCAGCCCCAACCTGATTACATTAAACAGAGATCGAAGTAACAGAAACACCTCCTCCTGAAGACTGTGGCTCTGGAAATATCAATAACCCTCTTATGACTGGGCATCTCCTTATGGCTATCGATGCCTTGAAACTGCAGTCCCCCACGTCAAACCAATATCTCCCTTATGACTGGACACAGCCGATTTCTTTGTACATGTTGCAACAATAACCACAGTCACTTCACACCCCCAAAACAAGCTTTATAAGCATGCCATTCATACCGCCAACTAAGTACAATACTTCGCCAGTAACTGAATGCTGGTGGCTCCAAGCAATATTCAGTGGAGAACCGCGATGGATCGACATGCCTCATTTGTTTACCTTGCATGTGTGTCTTAGGAAGAGAGACATAATCGTCTTATGAGCGACCAGATATTAAAAATACGATCGCAAAGACCGTGTTATTGTAACCCCGCATAAAAATCGGTCTTCGTTCTACAGACACCCAAGTATCAACAACGATATCCATGCTGAAAAGTATACCTTCCTTATAAATCGAGGTATGCTAGTGCTTCTGAATAAAGTAGTCTTCCGCACAAATACCAAGATATTGAATGTGGATAGTGATTGCGGTTTCTGTATTAACAGACCGAAAGTGTAGGTGCACATTGCTAGCGATGTAAGCCCGTAATAAAGTCAACACTATCACCGAATTTAGAAAGTGATGCAGCTAAGAAACATGGTACTAGTCCAATATTTGCAACTGCTTCTTGCAGCTGCTACGTATTTGTCACACTAACAAACAGTATTTGTAGCGTCTTCTATATCGATAGTATGTAGACAGTGTAACAGAGGTTCTGCGACATGTCCACGTGGTTATAGGGGAGGTTGATGGTTGATTGAGAATGATCGCTTACAGTGGATGGTGTGTTAGATGAGCAATCACTTAAAATGCATCACTAGATGGACCTCATAAAATATGTATAAAATCCCATGACTTCTCAGGTCTTTAGTGGCAAGCTTTCAGCCAGAAATGCTGTCTGGTATTTAGTACCATTCAGCCACATATTTTGGGTGCATCCTATCGCGTTGTCTTAATGATTACAGCGTCCGGTCCCGGTAGCTGAGTGGTCAGCTCGACAGAATGTCAATCCTAAGCGACCGGGTTCGTTTCCCGGCTGGACTGGAGATTTTTTCCGCTCAGGGACTGGATGTTGTTGTGTTCTAACCATCATCATTTCATCCCCCATCGACGCGCAACTCGTCGAAGTGGCGTCAAACCGAAAATGTCGTCCTAACCGCCGTCTGCTTCACGTCTGCTGTGCAGCGAGCTACGTTATGTAAGTATTAACTGTATTTTTCTTACTTGTCACTTCTTTTTCCGTGTGTTTTTGCTTTTAGGAAGCTTTAATTGTCGATTGCTATTAATAGTGTTCCATAAATTTCCTGTTAGTTTTGAATACAGTCAGAGAGAGTCCCTTTAGTCAGCCATAGTGCCAGTAGTGCTAGTGATTGTTTTCAATACAGTCCAGAGACGGGTAGTGCTGTTTTCATTGTTTTCTACAAGAAGTGGCTAGCAATCACAGTTTAGTCAATAATCAGCCGCCTTTAGTGAATTAGCAGTAGTTAAAAGTTGATTAAGTCTCTTCAGTAAATTAATTCCTTAGGATGGATAGGATGTATGACTGCTGTGTACGGACGCACGAGGAGCTGGCCACTCTTCACGAACAGCTGAGCGTGTTGATGGCCGCGGTCATCCGTCTTCAGGCTGCTGCCTCGGAGTGTAGCGGCAGTAGGGAGTCTAGTGCGTCGCAAGGTACACCGCAGGTGTTACATGCTTCACCCACTGTCCCTTCTGTCGAGATACCTTCGCGGGTACCGGGCGCGGTTGGGCCACCCTCTCTGCTAGGGGAGTGGCGGGTTCAGTGGCGTTCGCGGCGCACGAGGCGGAGGGTCAAAGTGGAGGCTGGCCGTGTGGCATCGCCCGCTCTGTCTGTGAGTGGACATGTGGCTGCTCCTTCAGCAAGGTCCGAGCAGGCACACGGGGGGAGGGGTTTATTAGTTATTGGGAGCTCCAACGTTAGGAGGGTGATGGAGCCCCTTAGGGAAATAGCGGAAAGGTCGGGGAAGAAGGCCAGTGTTCACTCTGTCTGCTTGCCGGGGGGTCTCATCCGAGATGTGAAGGAGGCCCTACCGGCGGCGATAGAGAGCACTGGGTGCACCTGACTGCAAATTGTTGCTCATGTCGGCACCAATGACTCCTGCCGTCTGGGTTCAGAGGTCATCCTCAGTTCGTACAGGCGGTTGGCGGAATTGGTGAAGGCGGAAAGCCTCGCTTGCGGGGTGGAATCTGAGCTAACTATTTGTAGTATCGTTCCCAGAACCGATCGCGGTCCTCTGGTTTGGAGCCGAGTGGAAGGCTTAAACCATGGCCGGATGCGGCTACAAGGCTAGCGGAGTACGTGTGGAGTGCACATGGGGGTTTTTAGGTTAGAGAATTCCCTCCCTAGGCCCTACAAGACGCCTCCTGAGACGCGGCAAGGTAGGAGTAGGCAAAATGCAACAGGGAATAACAATATTAATGTGCTAATAGTAAACTGCAGGAGCGTCTATAGTAAGGTCCCAGAACTGCTCTCATTAATAAACGGTCACAGCGCCCATATAGTACGAGGGACAGAAAGTTGGCTGAAACCAGACGTAAACAGTAATGAAATCCTAAACTCAGATTGGAATGTATACCGCAGAGACAGGCTGGACAGTGAAGGGGGAGGCGTGTTTATAGCGATAAGAAGTGCAATAGTATCGAAGGAAGTTGACGGAGATCCGAATTGTCAAATGATTTGGGTGAAGGTCAAGGTTAAAGCAGGCTCAGACATTGTAATTGGATGTCTCTATAGGACCCCGGGCTCAGCAGCTGATGTGGCTCAGCACCTGAAGAATAATTTGGAAAAAATTTCGAGTGCATTTCCCTACCATGTTATAGTTCTGGGTGCAGATTTTAACTTGCCGGATACAGACTGGGTGACTCAAACGTTCATAACGGGTGTCAGGGTCAAAGAATCCAGTGAAATTTTTTTAAGTGCTTTATCTACCTTGAGCAGTTAAACAGAGAACCGACTCGTGGCGATAACATATTAGACCTTCTGGTGACAAACAGACCCAAACTATTTGAATCAGTTAATGCAGAACAGGGAATCAGCGATCATAAAGCGGTTACTGCATCGATGATTTCAGCCGTAAATAGAAATATTAAAAAAGGTAGGAAGATTTTTCTGTTTAGCAAAAGTGACGAAAAGCAGATTACAAAGTACCTGATGGCTCAACATAAAAGTTTTGTCTCAAATACAGATAGTGTTGAGAATCAGTGGAGAAAGTTCAAAACCATCGTACACTATGAGTTAGATGAGTATGTGCCAAGCAAGATCGTAAGCGATGGAAAAGAGCCACCGTGGTACAACAACCGAGTTAGAAAACTGCTGCGGAAGCAAAGGGAACTTCACAGCAAACGTAAACATAGCCAAAGCCTTGCAGACAAACAAAAATTACGAGAAGCGAAAGGTAGTGTGAGGAGGGCTATGCGAGAGGCGTTCAATGAATTCGAAAGTAAAGTTCTATGTACTGACTTGGCAGAAATCCTAAGAAATGTTGGTCCTATGTCAAAGCGGTAGGTGGATCAAAACAAAATGTCCAGACACTCTGTGACCAAAATGGTACTGAAACAGAGGATGACAGACTAAAGGCCGAAATACTAAATGTCTTCTTCCAAAGCTGTTTCACAGAGGAAGACTGCACTGTACTTCCTTCTCTAGATTGTCGCACAGTTGACAAAATGGTAGATATCGAAATAGACGACAGAGGGATAGAGAAACAATTAAAATTGCTCAAAAGGGGAAAGGCCGCTGGACCTGATGGGATACCAGTTTGATTTTACACAGAGTACGCTAAGGAACTTGCCCCCCTTCTTGGAGCAGTGTACCGTAGGTCTCTAGAAGAGCGAAGCGTTCCAAAGGATTGGAAAAGGACACAGGTCCTCCCCGTTTTCAAGAAGGGACATCGAACAGATGTGCAGAACTATAGACCTATATCTCTAACGTCGATCAGTTGTAGAATATTGGAACACGTATTATGTTCGAGTACAATGTATTTTCTGGAGACTAGAAATCTACTCTGTGGGAATCAGCATGGGTTTCGAAAAAGACGGTCGTTTGAAACCCAGCTCGCGCTATCCGTCCACGAGACTCAGAGGGCCACAGACACTGGTTCACAGGTAGATGCCCTGTTTCTTGACTTCCGCAAGGCGTTTGACACAGTTCCCCACAGTCGTTTAACGAACAAAGTAAGAGCATACGGACTATCAGACCAATTGTGTGATTCGATTGAGGAGTTCCTAGATAACAGAACGCAACATGTCATTCTCAATGGAGAGAAGTGTTCCGAAGTAAGAGTGATTTCATGTGTGCCGCAGGGGAGTGTCATAGGACCGTTGCTTTTCACAATAAATGACCTGGTGGATGACATCGGAAGTTCACTGAGGCTTTTTGCAGGTGATACTGTGGTGTATCGAGAGGTTGCAACAATGGAAAATTGTACTGAAATGCAGGAGGATCTGCAGCGAATTGACGCATGGTGCAAGGAATGGCAATTGAATCTCAATGTAGACAAGTGTAATGTGCTGCGAATACATAGAAAGATAGATCCCTTATTTATCTACAAAATAGGTCAGCAACTGGAAGCAGTTAATTGCATAAATTATCTGGGAGTACGCATTAGGTATGATTTAAAATGGAATGATCATATAAAGTTGATCGTCGGTAAAGCAGATGCCAGACTGAGATACGTTGGAAAAATCCCAAGGAAATGCAATCCGAAAACAAAGGAAGTAGGCTGCAGTACGCTTGTTCACCCACTGCTTGAATACTGCTCAGCAGTGTGGGATCCGCACCAGATAGGTTTGATAGAAGAGACAGAGAAGATCCAAAGGAGAGCAGCGCGCTTCGTTACAGGATCATTTAGTAATCGCGAAAGCGTTACGGGATGATAGATAAACTCCAGTGAAAGACTCTGCAGGAGAGACGCTCAGTAGCTCGGTACGGGCTTTTGTTAAAGTTTCGAGAACATACCTTCACCGAAGAGTCAAGCAGTATATTGCTCCCTCCTACGTATATCTCGCGAAGAGACCATGAGGATAAAATCAGAGAGATTAGAACCCCCACAGAAGCATACCGACAATCCTTCTTTCTACGAACAATACAAGACTGGAGTAGAAGGGAGAACCGATAGAGGTACTCAGGGTACCCTCCTCCACACACCGTCAGGTGGCTTGCGGAGTATGAATGTAGATGTAGAAAGACTTGCACCCGGCGAACACTCTACCCGACGGGAGGCCATAGTTACATCAGATTTACATTTTAATGATTACTGCCACTGGTAGATTATATTCACGGCACTCTCCTATCTCAAAACTAGTTACCTCTTTCGATCCTGTCTGCTAAGGACCCTGTACGGCAAAACTCCATCGTGATTTTAATCAGTCCCTCGGCACCTTGTAACTCTCCCTCGGTCTCTGCCACGATCTCACTGCAGCCTTGTCCATGTGGTCATCACAGTTTGAGTCGTAACTGAGCCGAAGTTGGAGAGACAAACACGGAGAGCTGAGTTAATGCAACGGGACGATCTTTTTACCGTCTGGTGGAAATGGGAACATTTTGTCGTAGCTCTGATAACCGTGTGCAATGTGTAAAGCCAGTGCCAAACAAAGCTTTCTCCTGCGACACAAGCTAGTAGGAAAGACAGTACCAGCAGTTACAGTAGTGTTTATGAGGAAAGTTAGGTAGACTCCACATAATATGTCAACTAGAAGATGGACAATGATTTTGCTACAGCTTTGAGGGATGTTTTCAAACTACAAATGGTTCAAATGGCTCTGAGCACTATGCGACTTAACTTCTGAGCTCATCAGTCGCCTAGAACTTAGGTTAGTTAGGTTTAATTAGTTCTAAGGACATCACACACACATCCATGCCCGAGACAGGATTCTAACTTGCGACCGTAGCGGTCTCTCGGCTCCAGACTGTAGCGCCTAGAACCGCACGGCCACTCCGGCCGCCAGCGGCGGACTTAGCGCACAGTATCCCTCAGGGTGCATTTCTATCTGTCACCAAAACATTATCTCTATCTTCGTTATTTTGTACCATCCAATAGAAAGAAACTATGAGCTATAAAAACTTCACTCTCACCCAATAGAGAATTTGATAAGGTGTTACTGTGTTCCTCTCTTCCGATATGTCAAAAACAAGTACCGTCTGTGTGCTATGTGGAGATCCTACTGAAAATATACAGGTACTGCTCGACTGGAGCAGGTAACCAGTGATCGAAGTCGCTTCAGGACCTGCACTGTAGGACCACCATATCCCACAGACTATCAATTAAAATAGAGTGTCATTGGGCCTTTGTTTGATATGTTGCTTTCCGCTGTAACACATCGAAGTAGTATATGTCTGCAGCTTTGTACACCGCCATACCTTTTTTTTTTTTTATCCACCACAACTTCAAGGTCTGTGTCATGTGTTAAACCGACATAAACACATTTCGATCCATTGGCTCTCACAGAAAGCTGGACATTGCATGGTGTAAACTATGATGCTGTTCTCACAGCACACAGGATGGTTGAAATAAGAGAGAGGCGGTGTTTCTTACTGACAAAAATGTGAAAAACATCACAACATGTGGAAACTGGAAGAGTTTGCGGCATTGTGGAGCGTTTCCAAACAGCTATACAGAGGTGATGACCTGTACATTTAATCTCACCTTCAATAGTGATGGGGGTAGCAGACGTCTTGGTGTTCCATTATGATTGAAACAGATATCACGTACATAGCTGCAATATGAGGAATCGGTGCTGGTCATCCCTGGAACGTGTTGCTCTCATAAAGACTCCTTCCCCCTCAAACAGGTGGAGTCGGTCAATCATTATGTGGTAATCAACCATGTACCAGTAGATGGAAAAGATGCCACAGATGCACTGTAATAAGCACCACAGTTGATGGTGCTATCAATTTCAGCAATATTATCAGTTTTTCCATAATGTCAACGCGGACCAGTGACATGGTAGCATGTTTCCCAGGTTCTGCATCATCACTAAACTGCCCCCCCCCCCCCCTCTACTTTCCGAGTACCATTGCGAATGTAGGTAGATGACTGGTGCTTATGTACAAGAATTATCGATGAACAGATGTACTGCACAAAGTAGACCAGACAGCATCTCTACTCATGAAGTTTGGTTATCTACATATTTCTAGCAGTTTGATCACAGTGTTTAATTTAGTATTACGATTGCCCATCTTTCCCTGCGTGGATGTGGGTCACAGACTATTCTTGAATTGATTAGATAAAGTTGGATATTGAAAGGTCTCCTTGCACTGTCTTTGACCAACCCTCCCTACAAACTGTCTCCTATTTAATTTTCAACTGACCAGAAGTAGGAGGTTATTATACCCATTAAACCCCAGGTCTCGTGAAGGAACAGAGAGAGCTGAATCCGTAACAGGTGTTCAGGGAGACTATTCTACACCAATCGTTCTCACAGCGCATCTCCAGATGCAGACATGTCGAAGAGGTTAGCACCCCTCATCGGTGTATGGTAGATATGAAAGTGTTGTGATGATATAACAGATGATCGTAAAGAAGAAATTTGTGCATGATTGAGCTCCAGACGAATGTAGTTTAGAACTGGTAGCACAGTAGATTCATATAAAATATTCTAAATTATTGGTCCTGTGTTTGGTGCCCATACAAGTACGGTATCAGAAAGAGAGAAATGATCGTGGAACATAAACACATTCCAAGGGCTACATGTTCCTGCATTAAACACGCTATAATGCTAGAGCTGTGCTGCTTGTGCCTTCTTAGTCGTGTGGAATACAACGCTGTTAATATTCCAGTGTAATAAAGCGCATGATATACATTCTTTCTGTGAGTTTCTTTATGGTGAACTATGGTGACGCACTGTATGGTGATAAAACTACTACCTATCACGTCAAAGAAGGCATTAATTCTTTGTAACACTCAAACTTTGTAAACACCTGGTGTCATACACCTCTGTAAAAGTATGAAGGCCAAATACAGTTCGGAAATTGTGATCTTTTCACAACAGTCCCATAAAATGGTCGTCAGCAGGCAAAAATGCATACGAAGGAACAGCGACATCTTACAAGGAAATAAGCACTACAGGCAGTGCCAGAGATTGTGTAACAGTCCTACAGTTTACCATTGCCCCTTGTAACCTTCCTCTTGCACACTGAAGTCATGGTCCGATTTTAGGTTGTATTGCTCATGTGCACGATAATATTGCCATCTCCGCTATTAAGGTGTCTTTATGTAGCGCCATTCTACCACCCTCATCCAGAATATGCAGTCCTATTGATTTCGCTAACTTCATATCTCATGGCATTCTTCTCTAATTTTGTATATTTAACTAGTTTTTCGCGATTTTACGTATTTTATCGCTTTTCCCTCAATTTCAACGTATTTCACATCAGTATTTCGTGATGAAATCGGTAAAATTCGAGAAAAACCTCGTATAATGCGTTATTCAATTTTTCGTCAAAGTTTCCCATAGGTGTGGTCGTAGTGCTGACATCCCATGTACTGTCTGATATTCTACAAGAATATTTGCGTTTATTGTACACCAAACTATTAAAAATCCAAAGACTTGCCCTCTCCCTTATGGTCCACATGCATGAATTTTGGATACGCCTATCATTAAAAATATAGTAGCAGTCGATTAGTACCTGTATGAGACTCCACTACATCCATCATCTGCGCCAGCCGTTGAAAAACAATTCCGTGTGCTGATATGATCCATGAGAGAGGCTGTCTGCAGACTCATGTAGTGCAGCTCCCGTGGCTTTAGATATTGACTTGTCTTGTGCAACAAATCGCCTCCTTTGCTTTTTCTAATGTTTAGAATTAGCATTCAGTGTAATAGATAGTCTGAACACAAATCAAATGTGCTAATCAGACCCCTACTGCAAGTATCGAGTCTCAACATCTGCATCTCTTGTATATGCCCTGTGACACCGT
Organism: Schistocerca gregaria; assembly: GCF_023897955.1. NCBI lineage: Eukaryota > Metazoa > Arthropoda > Insecta > Orthoptera > Acrididae > Schistocerca > Schistocerca gregaria. Next base: position 42,044 of record NW_026062014.1, on the reverse strand, counting down.
TTGACGCTGATCCAAATCATCAACCTCCCTTCACTGGATATTTGTCTGCCGGCATTTACTTCTCACCATTCATAACTTGTAGACTGACCTTAAACCCCTGTCTTCCCTTCATCCTCTGTTAGGACACGACAACACTTAAATTCGTGCTGCTAAAGATCATACCACGTTCGATATAATTTATATTACCAATATTTGTGCAAGACATTTCCAGGGGCAGATTTGGACTCTGGCCACAATCTATTGGTTATGAAATGAAGATTAAAGCTAAAGAAATTGCAAAAAGGTGGGAATTTAAGGACATGAGACCTGGATAAACTGAAAGAACCAGAGGTTGTACAGAGTTTCAGGGAGAGCATAACAGAACAATTGACAGGAATGGGGGAAAGAAATACAGTAGAAGAAGAATGGGTAGCTTTGAGGGATGAAATAGTCAAGGCAGCAGAGGATCAAGTAGGTAAAAACACGAGGGCTAGTAGAAATCCTTGGGTAACAGAAGAAATACTCAATTTAACTGATGAAAGGAGAAAATATAAATGAAACAGGCAAAAAGGAATACAAACGTCTCAAAAATGAGATCGACAGCAAGTGGAAAATGACTAAGCAGGGATGGCTAGACGATAAATGTAAGGATATAGAGGCTTATCTCACTAGGGGTATGATAGATACTGTCTACATGCAGATTAAAGATACCTTTGGAGAAAGGAGAACCAATTGCATGGATATCAAGAGCTCAGATGGAATCCCAGTTCTAAGCATAGAAGGCAAAGCAGAAATGTGGTAGGAGTATATAGAGGGTCTATACAAGGGCAATGTACTTGAGGATAATATTATCGAAATCGAAGAGGATGTACGTGAAGTTGAAATAGGAGATATGATACTGCGTGAAGAGTTTGACAGAGCACTGAAAGACCTGAGTCGAAACAAGGCCCCGGGAGTAGACAAGATTCCATTAGAACTACTGACAGCCTTGGGAGAGTCAGTTCTGACAAAATTCTAGCATTTGGTATGAGACAGGCGAAATACCCTCATACTTCAAGAAAAATATAATAATTCCAGTCACAAAGAAATCAGGCGTGGACAGATGTGAAAATTAATTAACTATCCGTTTAATAAGTCACAGCTGTAAAATACTAACGCGCATTCTTTACAGACGAATGGAAAAACTTATAGAAGACGACCTCGGGGAAGATCACCTTGGATTCCATAGTAATGTTGGAACACGTGAGGCAATACCTACCCTACGACTTATCTTAGAAGAAAGATTAAGGAAAGGCAAATCTACGATTCTAGTATTTGTAGACTTAGAGAAAGCTTTTGACAATGTTGGTTGTAATACTCTCTTTCAAATTCTGAAGGTGGCAGGGGTAAAATACAGGGAGCGAAAGGCTATTTACAATCTGTACAGAAAGCAGTTGGCAGTTATAAGAGTCGGGGGGTATCAAAGGGATGCAGTGGTTGGGAAGGGAGTGAGACAGGGTTGTAGCCTGTCCCCGTTGTTATTCAATCTGCATATTGAGCAAGCAATGAAGGAAACAAAAGAAAAGTTCGGAGTAGATATTAAAATCCATGGAGAAGAAATAAAAACTTTGACAGAATTACAATGTCATCGGCGAACGTCAGAGACAGCAAAGGACTTGGAATAGCAGTTGAACAAAATGGACAGTGTCTTGAAAGGAGGGTATAAGATGAACATCAACAAAAGCAAAACGAGGCTGATGCTGAGGGATTTTGATTAGGAAATGAGACACTTAAAGTTGTAAAGAAGTTTTGCTATTTGGGGAGCAAAATAACTGATGATGGCCGAAGTAGAGAGGATATAAAATATAGAATGGCAATGGCAAGGAAAGCGTTTGTGAAGAAGAAAATTTTGTTAACATCGAGTATAGATTTAAATGTCAGGAAGTGGTTTCTTAAAATATTTCTATGGGGTGTAGCCATGTATGGAAGTGAAACATGGACGATAAATAGCTTAGACAAGAAGAGAATAGAAGCTTTCGAAATGAGGTTCTACAGAAGAGTGCTGAAGATTAGATGGGTAGATCACATACTTAATGAGGAGGTATTGAATAGAATTGGGGAGAAGAGGAGCCTGTGGCACAACTTGACTAGAAGAAGGGATCGGTTGGTAGGACATGTTCTGAGACACCGAGGGATCACCAATTTAGTATCGGAGGGCAGCTTTGAGGGTAAAAAACGTCGAGGGAGACCAAGAGATGAATACACTAAGCAGATTCAGAAGGATGTAGGTTGCAGTAGGTACTGGCAGATGATGAAGCTTGCACAGGATAGAGTAGCATGGAGAGCTGCATCAGACCAGTCTCAGGACTGAAGACCAAAACAACAACCAATATTGTCTAGATTCTCCAGTAATAATAAACATGCAAGGTGTACGATTGCTCCTATCACACCTCCTTTTATACTCTAAAAATCCACAGTGATGGCACATGATCACCCCAATGAAACTATTTTGTGAGCTGGATGTCCATTGTACTAATGCACCAATATCGCCAAGGAGGATGAAGCATTTTATGTGTTAATCTGTACCCAGTTATAAGGGGGATATTTCCAGAGTTAGTGTCGAATGTTATGAGATTAGGGCTGCAAGTGTAATATTTAATTCTAATTACAGCGATAAATAAATTTTGCTGGTTTCCTAGGACGACGCGGTTTCGAATGTGAGGCGTGTGCCAGAGGAGGCATGTGGCCAGAACAAATGGGCTTTTCTGGCAATCCGTGGTTACAACGAAAAGTTCCAGTAGGCCAGCTAGTCGGTTATTGCACACAGCTACAGGAGTAAGTCCCAGCCACAGTGCCCTTTCGATAGCTAAACAGTAAACTAATACACAGTGTGCATTGGGCTGTCTCTGTGATCGTATGTGTTGCATGTATTCCCCTTGGAAAATTGAGTCATTCAATATCGATAACTGCCAAGTGTTGGCAATGAACGTGTTGATAACATCCTAATTCCTACCACTCCCATCACTTCCAGACGCCCTCCACGTCAGGGTGGTGCACTCTGGCGGACACACGCGTCCACCAAACTGGCTACGGCCGTCCGACCTCTGAGCGTTGGCGCTGGTTGTTCATGAGGAGATTGTCGAGTGACGTGTGGACACTGGGCATGTGCATTTAAGCGATATCCAACATCTAGCCATGACAACTACTGCTACGGCCTGGATTGTGGTATTTTCTGTGTCTTTGTCCTATCCCCTAACACACCCTTTCTCCTTCTCCTCCTCCTCCTCCTTCCGAATGTAGTGGAGAGAACCAATTTAGGAATTCTATAAAGGTTTAAAAATCCAATCGCAATATCCAATCCCCGTTTAATCAATTTATTGTTGTTGCTTTATTGCGAGCACACATACCAGTCCAAAATCTCCACAGATTTTCTATGGACACAGCATGCAGCTGAGCTGAAATTTGAAATTTTCAGCTACCTCCAGCTTAATGGACTTTCTATAAATGACTTAACTGTATCAGTATACACCAATAGGAGGCAACGGGAATAAATAACAGTAGGGTTCGGAAATTGGGAAGCTGTAGGATCGAATCCCATCAAATATTCTAATCCTATTAATCCACCAATAGAAAGCAACGGAAAACTGTCCCACACGAAGGGCATCGATTTAATTAATTAGACAATCAATCTGATGGAGATATTACCTCACTCTAAGAAATGCACAGGTGGGGTTTACTAGGTAAATGCTGCTTTGTGTGTGATTCGATCCGACCATGGCCAATGGTGCATGCAGTCCTAGCAGGGTTACACTACAGGACATGACCGGTTGTGAGGAGGGGGCGGTGGAGGGAGAGAGAGGGGGATAGGGGAAAGAGAGAGAGCGCATGTGCTTGAACAGGAATTTCTCAGCAATCAAATAATAAAGGACAGCCACCATCAGAAGCTCTTTTGTTTGGGGAATACTGCAACGTCTGCTCTCATAGTGGCCAGTCACGGACCTGAGCAGGGGTAGCGTGGCCTCCACATATAGTAATACGTGGAATGACAAGCCCAATGAAGTGATTGGGCGGGTGGGCTAAAAAAAAATTTCGAAGTTGTTTAATATTCCAAGTATCTTCTCACCCTCAAAGAATTTGTAGGGAATGGAATTTTGTCTATTTAAATATTTAAAGTAAATAAATGAACTATATGATATACACTGCCTTGTATCCCTTAAATTGTTTAAATAAAGAATCTTTCACACATTGTCTTGTGTATGAGAAACTTTTTAACCCTTTATTTGGCAAATGGTGAAAATTAAAAAAAATTAAGTGCTTATATCTATTTATTATACTTAAAGAAATACAATTCAGTCAGTTTTAGAAATTTTTGACAAAAATTATGAAAATTATGAAACGTTGCTTACAAGCAACATTGCCAGCAGTAGATCACACTTATACATATTATAGGAAAAAGGAGTTTGCCGATAACCTGAAGCAAAATGTTTGCCGTACGTGAATAATTTAATTTATAAACACATTTATGCATTCCTGCTGTGTAATAGAACTGTTTCATTTTCCCTTCTTGTTCTTCTTGCAATGGAATTTTTGGAAACAGTTCCTCTTTGGATCGAAGTACAATACTAGATTGCAATTGGAACACATGACTGTAGAATACTCAGACGGACAATAACGACAACGACCTTTGGGACCGTATACAGGCCAATGCTCCATATTATCAAATCGGACATCTTGTGTAACAGTCGGAGCTGTTGCCTTCCTCCTATTCTTTTATGGTGGTGGTTTGTCTGTTGAAGGTCTTCCTACTTTACTTTTACCTGAAAATATCAAACCATTGGCAGTATCTGCCCTAAATGACTTTGATGAGGTCTTCTTGTCCAGAGATTCTCTTCGAAAAATGCAGGAAAGCATTTAAAACACTCAGATCTAGAATAAATCCAAACCATCTCATGTACCATCGCCTAGTTTTCATTGGTACTCTGTAGAGCTCTATCAGCATACCAGCAAGATCAACTCCTCCCATGTGCTTGTTGTACTGACGTACAATACTGGGACAGGGCACATCAATTCTTTTTTGATTGCTGTCCCATCGTTTTCCTGTTGAGAGTAGTTGGACACCAAAAAACGAGCTTGCAAGTGTCACGATTTTATAGCCTGCCCACCTTACTAAAATGAGGTCTGAGTGACTGTCCTTCCTGTAGTCATAGCTGACTCGTCATTCAGTAACCGCTTCTCGTCATGTAGAGGACAGTTGTTTATTCAGTTCTTCCTTATGGTGCCCATGGACTCATTGTTTGATGTTTTGTAAGTATGTTTTAAGTTCAAGGCTGCAAAATAAATTGTCAAAATAAAAGTATTCCAATTCCATTATTTTCTCGTCATCAGCAAGATCAGTTATCATCCCCTTGCCAGTATAGGGAAGAAAATCATAGACAACTCTAGACACACCAGCACGAACAAAAATCTTAAAACGCCACTTGTGTGGCTTATTTGAATATCTTGACGCAAATTACCTGCTCTTGTACCTTTATATGCAACCATCTTCTCATCTGTAGAAAATGCCGACTCTTGTTTCTGCTCACGGCAGTTCTATACAATTGACTCAAGAACAGGTCTTATTTTCAAAAGTCTGTCAGAACAGTTCACAGCATTCTCATTGCTCGTAAAATGCAGGTATCGGCGGAGTTTCTGAAAGCGCTTCAAACTGAAAATGCTGGTGAATTTTTCACAGTTCATTGACTGAGACCAATAGTCAGTCTACTAAGACATAGAAACAAGACCCATGTATATCAGAACAGCGAAAAATTGTTCTATTTAAATTAAATTGCTGTTTACTGACGTGTAGTTCGTTGGTCAGAGTTTAAGTTCGTTTCCTGCACAATTAGTTCTGAATCAAAGAATCTTCTGAAATAACCCAGTGGTGTATTGCCTTCATCAGAAAACACAGGAGAGAGACTTTCTGCCCTAGCAGTTGTATCTTCCTTTACCCACATGTAAGTGACTGCTTTTGTAATTTACTTTTTCACTTGACTGCCACTTTCATTAGAAGGATTCACTGCAGAAGGTCCTTGCACATGTTCAGCTTCTGAGATTTCACTTCCTAAATCAGAATCAGTGTCTGGTATAACTTGGTTATGGAACTGAGATTGACGCTCTGGAATATAGTCTGGATCATCATCACTACAGCCTGCAAAAACTTCGAGTGCAGTGTCTTCAGATTCACTTAGATCAGACAAAGTCGGGTTTTCTAGTGGAACTACTATTCCTCTAGCTTTTTTAATTCCATAAAATATTCTGGAATCCATTGCTAAAAAGCCCCTAAAAATAAAAACATCTTCTTTGTCACGCCGTAAACATGTGTAATATACTAATGTCACATGTCCTAACTATAGGCAATGTTGCTCACAGGCGACATAAAAGTTTTATACTACTTACGTATTTCAAAACAAAGATTGAAATATTACTGCTCTAAACACACCTCTGGGTATATCTTGCCAGTAATCATAGCAGTTTTTCTTCAATCTATTTAAATCCACTCTTTTAGAACCAAAATAAGACACCCCTGTTGCTCACACGAGGAGATCTCTGTAACACCACTGCACAAACTGCTATCTCGTGTGGAAAACCTTAAGCTATTACAAAAACTGGCGTTCGCAGTGTGTAAAGGAATGTTGCCTGGAGGCAGTAATGCCAGTGAAATGCACTGGGAAGAGTTTGTTGTCCCATAAGGCCAAGGTAAATTTGATGTTGCTTGAAAGCAACACTGCCAAATAAAGGGTTAAACAATATTCCGTACACTGAAATCAATTTTCCACCTGCTAGCCAATCAATTGAGTCTTTTTCCAGACAAATTCCTGGAGGGGGAGGGGAGGGGAGCTGCCGGGGGTGTCCCCGATAGGGAGGGGTTAATTAATTGGTCGATTTAATTAATTAGTCAAATAGGTCCATATCATAAGTGTGCTTGTATTGAGAGACAATTTCCAGAGTGGTGGTGGAGAAGGAGGAGAAGTGGGGAGTAGGAGAGGGAAGGGAGGAGTGTGGAGGGTTTCTTGGAATGACGGATTATCCTCAGATGGTCATAATCCACTTAGCAAAATAGTAAGTTAAGGACTCGTCAATCAAAAGAGTACAATAGGTTTTCCACTGAATGTATGCTTGCTCCTGATGTAGGCAACCTGCGCTAACAAAATGTGCGGATCCTTTCCTTACCCAACTGCTCCTGTTCACAGACAAATGTGAGTTCACTGGGGAGGGACTGTGTTCTGAATTCGCTAAACAGCCATGTCTGGCAGCCAAAAAGCCCCATGCGAAGCACATTCCGAGGCTTCGGTGCCTGTTGGATATTTGTTTGTTGGCAGGCATTCCAGACTGTCGTGTAACTGGGCCGTACCTCCTTCCACTCTAACTGGTCTTGCATATCTTATGTTTCTACAAAAGATATTGGGGCCGTTCTTGAAAGTTGTGCCACTGATTGCCCATCAGGAAATGTGGTTTAAGCATGATGATGCACCAACTCGCTTGTATCGTGCAGTTCGCAGACATCTGAACAAACGATATGGTGACAGATGGACAGGGCGAGGAGTCTTAACACAAACAAATGTGCTTAAGTGATAAACAGGTGTTCCGTTATGTTTCATTTCGAATTGTTTTGTATTGCCTTATGCGTAATTTAATCCCTCAAACAGAAGTGGATGAGTTAAAAATCGAAGTTGAAACCATTGTAGAACTGAAACGGTACATTCCTGGGCATGGGTTTGTACTCAAAATATTCTTTCCTGTCTCCCTTCTAAAAGTCCTAGAAGTTTGTCCGAACACCCAGCATTCAGATTTTTAGTTCGACTATCGATCGTTTATATGCTTGGACAGCGTTTAGTGTTTGTTCTTAGTTTTGACAATTATTAGCGAAAAGTGTTTTACCGTGGAACACACTTCAGACTTTCACACTTTAATAGACCTTTACTCCATTTTGTTATTCTATTTTGAAATGACAGCATTCACTTTAGGAGTGGTGCACTTTCTTTCTGAAATTACAATTACTCTGGAAAAGTAAGATTTTTGACAAATGAGAGACTGTTCCAAGATACAACATGGTCATGTACCTAGGTACAAATATCAGTTCAGATCGTTGCAATCGAGAAAAAATTTTGTCAGTAGTCTATTTCTCTATGAGAAATGTCTTACGTTATTACTCTACTACACAAGAATAATCAGCAAGCGAAATCAATCGTTTTATCAAAAACCAGTTAGAAGTTAACAACGATCTGAAATAGAAGCTGTTGCAGCTATCACAAATTTCCCTTTTCGAGACAGGTAACTTCGTTAATACATTACATAAACTTACTTCTTTTGCAAATCTCATATACTCCATGGTGCAAGGTCTTCCGTTTGAAGGTACGAGATGGTTTGTGACTCACGAACTATAACTTATTCATCCACACGTTATGTAACTAGTCAAAATTTAACAATATTTTATTCACCACAAAATTCTTTAACCATAGAACAGACAGTATCCTCCAAATATCTTTAATATATTACACAACACTAAATATGTAGAACTCGTTATATTTGCAAACCCTGCAGAAAACAAAACCTCAGGCCCCACAACAGCAGCAGTCGAAAATGCCAGGAACTACTTACCGCGTCCTCTAGTACGCGTTGCTTCATATAGTTCTAAAATCGGTGACTAACTGAAACACCGACCAAGAAAGAAGATGTGTTTGTAGGTACACTATCCTATGCCCCCCCCCCCCCCCCCTATTCTCATATTGTCATAAATGGAGCACCAGAAACCGATATTGCTTACATACAGTTGTAGTCAGTTTCGTATTCTAGGATCCCAGTCACATTTCTTTGGAATAGTAAATAGCGTTTTCAGGAGCTCTTAATTTTAGTCTCTCAAAGTAGCGGTTCACATGCGATTAACTTTAATCTTCAGCATATACTCGACAAATGAAGATCAAGTACTTTCAACTAAATTCAGTCCTTCATACAATAAAGCAGCCGCCACAGTGGTATGGAATCAGCTCCCGTGGTCTCACTTCACCCCAATAGACCCCGTCAGACCTTTTTCGTTTTCGATTATAGTGCTTTGCGAAACTCCGGGTCAAAGTAACTTTCACATGTTGTGTCACTGTCAAGCAAAATAGAAATAATTGTTGCTGCATGGTACAGATGGTAACAAAGAAACATGCAATGATACGAACATAACTGACGTTTTTGTTCAAAGACAGTAGTCACATTGCAAAAGGCAGAACGTGTTCTCCATAAAGCATGTGATCACCAAACACAGCTATGCGTGCTCTGTAACCAGCTCCCAAGCTGGGCACGAGGTTGGTAAGGAAATGTGGTAGAGCGTTCCATTCCTCAACAAGTTTGACTGAGAACTCTGGATGGTCGGTGGAACATGTAGGCGAGCTGCGGTATGCATCCCCAATGCATAACGACGTGGCCCACGGGGTTTAAGTTTGCCGAACATCCACTCATTCAAAGACCTCCTACACCAGTGCTTTCGATGCGATCACGCATTGTCGTCCTTAAAAGTACAGTGAGGGTCGCATACAGCCTGAAAAGATACGCATTGGAAACGAATGCAGTGTCACAATGCCGCTGACCTGCGAGTGTACCATGATCAATTTGCCCAACCAACGGTATGCCTCTCCAAAACATAACACGTGAGCGCATCGGAACGATTATATGGAGAATTCTCGTCGTACCCTCATATGGCCAGAAGTGGGAGCACGTAATGCACCCAGGAACGTCGCCGAATTTCAAGATCACTTACTGCCCTCCAGTTTTTGAGGGGCAAGACGACCCGCAAATAATAATTATAACCTCTTCTATTCGTAAGCTGTTCATCGCAAGGAGACGGTATTTTCGTTGTGCACAGCGATGAACGATCAGTTACTTAACACATTTCGCTCGTCTTGTATGATTATAGAGATCGTTTATTTATTGGCGGGAGATAGTAATTTCGATTTTCCCTTGGTTTGTATTGTTTCAAGATACAGAGATCACAGCTTCCGCAGCAAAAGGAGCAAAAAAGGTCATGCGGACATATGGCCGGAAATGCGTTCCCAGTGAGGTAGGCCATTTTGATGGCGAAGGTAAGAGATCATTATCAGAGAAGGTATCAATGACACTTGAGAGCGCACCAGACGAATGGGAATGTTCTGCCTCTATCAGTGTTCCAGCTGCACACTCTAGGGGGCGCAATGTTATCCACGAGGGCGGTGCACTCGCACTTTGTTATCAGGGGCAACGGCCGTGCACCGCAAAGTTATGTGCAGACTATGAACGTAACTATACAGCCGATTTTGGTAGGCTTTACGTTAGTCAAATATTCGAATCAGTTACATTTTTTGAAAATTTGAAGCAAGCCATGTTAATAAGCCAGTATCTTTCACTACTACCTCATTTATCGCTTTCGCCGGCCGTTGTGACAAATCGTTTCTAGGCGCTTCAGTCCGGAACCGCGCTGCTGCTACGGTCGCAGGTTCGAATCCTGTCTCGGGCATGGATGTGTGTGCTGTCCTTAGAACTACTTAAACCTAACTACCCTAGGTCTATGGGACTGATGACCTCAGATGTTAAGTCCCATAGTACTCAGAGCTATTTGAACCATTTATCACTATCTCTGTTGGTGTCTCGTTGTTTACATTGACAATAATTCATTAAGATCTTAAGAAAGAACTAATTCATTGACCGGAGACTGTTGAATGACGGAAGTCTGTCACCTGTCATAATGTTTTTATTGTACACTAGCTGACAGCCGGCACTGCCGGTCGGGGTGTTCACTTTGCCAGTTTTCCACAACGAGGAACCTTGCACGCACACCTGCCAGTAGGCTCGGCGTGGGATGATGCGCTTGGCACAGCTACTTGGAGTATCTGCACGCCTCTGTGGCGAGGCCTACAACCGTTTGCGCCTCATAGTTGAAAGCTGCCAAAAGCGCTGCCTGGAGTCACTTTACTCGACTGCACGAGTGGCTCGGCAGTAAAGAGTCCTACAACGATGCATTCATGTAGGCGCATTCAGCGGCGTATGTCGATACCGTCAGCAAAATATGTTGCTAACAAAGTGAGCAGCAAGGATAAATATAAACATTAGGCACACTCCAGCAGTTCTTCACACATCTTGGTGTTCATGACGTCGGATCTCCCGAATTATGTGTGGCATCATGATATAATTTTGTATGTGCCTTTCGCTGCGAATGTCTGCGAAATTTGTTACGAATAGAGTTAGTAGTGCAGAAGCAAATTTCAACATCAGGCATGGTGCGGCTGATTTTCATGCATCTCATTGTTTATGATGCCGCACCTCCTGAATTATGATTGTTACCTGTCAGTAAGGGGTATGTGCACAAACTTTGGTCCATATCAGTCCAGTGGTCTAGGGGGAGATGTGCCACATACGTACATACATCAATTTTTTGTAATATGTGTGGGTTCTTTCCACGTAAACAGTGCAGTTACAATCGTCTACTGTGTGTATCTGAATAACCCAATTCCTTCTGTCCTTCACTTGAGACAGTTCCACACCACCAGTCAGAGACGTTAATCTCACCCACCGTTATCTAAGATTAACACAGCTATTTCATGGAGACTACGAAAATATTCAGATTTCGTAAGTCCCCCAAATAAAAAATAATAGTAGTCATAACAGTTATGAGAGAACTAGTTCTGTATTTGTTTTTCGCATTTACCACTACATATTTCCCGTGTGTCTTTCCTAAAATAAGCTCGTATAGCATATTGAAATAGTACTGTGTTTACGACACAATAAATTCTTTTAAAGCTGAGGGCCTCCTGAGCTAAATGAAGAAGAGAGTTTCAACTACAGGGTGAGGCATAATAAAGAGCGATTTTTGAAAAGCTGTTAAATAAAGACACTTTTTCTATTTCATAATCTTAAAATATACGAAAAAGTGTTTTCTGTAACAGTAAAACGTCAGTTACTTTTTCACCGAGCGAGGTGGCGCAGTGGTTACCACACTGGACTCGCATTCGGGAGGACGACGGTTCAATCCCGTCTCCGGCCGTCCAGCTTTAGGTTTTCCGTGATTTCCCTAAATCGCTTCAGGCAAATGTCGGGATGGTTCCTTTGAAGGGCACGGCCGATTTCCTTCTCCATACTTCCCTCACCCGAGCTGGCGCTCCGTCTCTAATGACCTCGTTGTCGACGCGACGTTAAACACTAATGTCCTCCTCCTCCTCAGTTACTTTTTCAAGATAACTGTCTTATTATGGCGTCCGCTTAGAAGCACGCATTCCTCCAGCCAGACCTTGTACTGGCTCATCACACTTCCTGTCGCATCCACTCTTTCAGGGCTTCAGTTGTTCGAGGTGGGTTATCTTGCTAAACTTTCCGCTTCAGACAACCCCAAAGAAAATGTCACAAACATGTGTCGTCCAGTGAACGAGAGGGCCATGCAATGTACCCATTTCGGGAGGCCATATCTTTGGAAAAAAACGACTGACTATATTCATGATTACTAGCGTATCTCTGCGAAGTCAGTGTTACAACTTAAAAATCGTTTGGCCTTATGATCCCTAATTGAAGACATTACGAACCACACAGTAACTTTTGCCCAGTGCAGTGGTTGCTGATGCAGTTCTCTAGTATTAACGTCACTGCAAAATCGAAAGTTCTGCTTGTTCACATAACTGGAGAGACGGAAGTGAGCTTCATCCCTCATCCACAAACGGTTTACAATGTCCTGGTCCCGAATAATCATGAAAAAACTTTTAATCAGAAGCGGCTGCGGATCACATAATCTATTCCCTTAAGGACCTGTACCGTTTAGATTTTGTAGGGGTGAAAGTGCAAATCCTGGGGTAAAATCCTTCCTACCGTTCTCTTTGAAATCCCAAGTTTAGCGCGCGTTTTTGCAACTTCACAGGTTCAAATGGGACCGCGCAAACTGCGACGCGACGCGACTGGGACGCGACACGCGCCTGCGCCAGGTCGCGCGGCTTTGTGGTAGCGGCGCAGTTTCTCGCGCCGCGCGTCACGCGGGTACTGACGGATGTGTGGGGCGGGGAGCGGGAGGGCAGTTCTGCCATATACTCACTTCGGCATGGCGCATACGGACAGTGGAAGTATTGTCCATCCGAAGAGTACGGCCTGTAATGTAAACTGAAGTTTTCTATCACTGAGCATTATTCTTTTTTTCGCTGTTTAAGCGCTCCGTCCATTTTCGTTAGCACGTAATTGTTTTCATTTACATACATATGTACAGTTCTTTTGTTTTGTTTATTCTTTGTCAAAAAACCCAATGCACAGTTCAATAACCGGTGAGCCATTAGCCACTGAAAGTATATCGTCTGCCTCCACAATTTTTTCAGAACGTAAGAAGGGACAGACGATTTACCGTGAGGGTAGTGAATAAGGAAGTAAGGAATATTATAAAATCGTGTCATCTAGAAGCAAGACAGGAAAGTAAAACAAGGTTACCTACTTGCTGCCTCTTATGCTGAAGTATCTCTGCGATCCATTACAAAAAGTCGGGAAGGCATAATTTCCACAGGTATGACCCCTTTGCGCTCCTGGTAAAAAGCGTCCGTGATAGTAAAACTTACGTACTTCATATCATCATGTGGATATGGGTCTAATAAGAGACGTTAAACTTCGTACATGTGGACGTGACATTTCCATTGCAAGCCCGAAATAGTCGAGAAGCCCTCGTAAATAACGATGTTTTAATCGGCTCGTCGTGACGAGGAAAAGTATTTCAGTGGTTGCATACACGCTATCAGCATTAATAAACTAATTACACAACAGGCTACACAAAGGAATTAGTGGTCGTTACTATTATAAAAGTAGGAATATCCTGAAAGAGTGTGGTGATATGTAGAAATGTAATGGTGACAATGTTTTCGGAACGATGTGAACTCTTCCTCTCACAAAGCATACTTGCTGGCTTCCGCATTCCTGTCGCGCGATTTATTCCCAGCTGCTGACGATACACTGGCCATTGTGTTGTGCCACGTATCAGTTGTTTACTTTTCTCAGTAACAACTATTTTATTCGCGAACCACGGACTGTCAGTTTGGCAAGGCGTTGGTGAGGAACCGGCATCAGTAGTGTGCGTGGTATCCCTCCTGAAGACCACGCTCTTCATTACTTTGCTATTGCTCAGATGAAGGAAAGGAATAAAACTCTTTGGTAAGTTTCCATTTCAGTCGCTCGGTGTTAAAAATAAAATGGGTTGTGAGATTCAACAAAAATTCCAACAGAATTAGCGATTTATTTTCGTGTGAGTTGTTAACCTCGTCTCATTCGAAGATGCAATACCATTTGCGAGTAACGGCCACACTTCTCTTGTTGAAGGGTTTGAGAGCACTTCTTTTGCCAAAACACAATATGATTTGCATAAACTCATTTTTGCAGCAGTTATTGTGACACACTGTTTTAGAAATCTGTCTCATTAAACAAGAAACTGGCGACCAGAGAGACGAATATCTTATCAAAAAACTCATTGTGACGGTTTGTGGCAACATAAGAGAAGAAATTTCATGTTTACTTTCATATTAGGACACTCTTGTCTCACTAGCTGTCGATAACTCTAAAAAAATTAGACAGTGGAATGAAAAAAAATAAATAAATAGGGAATTGTAACTACTGATATACCGTGATAGATAAGAAAGCTCAGTGTGTTTACGACGTGGCAAAGTATGGTTCAAATGGCTCTGAACACTATGGGACTTACAATCTGAGGTCATCAGTCCCATAGAACTTAGAACTACTTAAACCTAACAAACCTAGGGGCATGACACACATCCATGCCCGAGGCAGGATTCGACCCTGCGATCGTAGCGGTCGCGCGGTTCCAGACTGAAGCGCCTAGAACCACTTGGCCACACCGGCCGGCGTGGCAAAGTACTCTCTTCCTTGTTTCATCATTAACCAAAATCTTGTTTCCATGTCTCGAGCGGTTTAGGAAATACCAGTGATGTAGGAATATTTCATTCCCGTGGCGTAAAATTCTGAGTGAATGCTCTACATGGGTTCCATTTTCTCGAAATCGAAGACAGATGGAGACCTCCTCCTAAGTCTAAACAAAAATTTAATATGTTAGCTGAATTTCATACTCATAAACATATGGTGTAATACGCACCAAACGCTAAATCATAGCGCCCTCTATTTTTCATTGCAAACTTTTTGAGTTTTGCGTAGTGACTTACTAAAATGTGTAGATCACAGTAAGCATGACTATTAGCCAGATAATAGGCACTTGGCCAAGAAGTTCACACGTAAAGCCACAAGTACGGAAAAAAATCAAATATTTTCAGTGAATAGTTTCTGTAAATTATTAGAGAAAGATAAAAAGGTGCGCGCGCTTCGGTTCTGTCAGCGCAGAGCGTCGCCAGTCGGCGCGTGCTAAGTACGGTGTACGTGTCGCAATATGCACTGCAGCCGCGCGACTCGTGCGGCACGTGCGTGTCGCGCTGTAGTGTCGTGTCAAATCACACGTGCTATACGCGTTTCATTTGGCGTACACGTTCGATGTTTTTCAGGCGAGCGCACAGTTTTTGGTCTCCCAGTTGGCGCCGTCTCCTCAATGTTCCCCAGCTACTTTCTAATCGCCCAGGCAGGTGCACCGGCCGATTTCGATTAACGCTGAAGTGGTTGCGGATTGCACGACGTGCTAGCTGGTACGAACTACCGTTTTGATAAAAATGCTTTGCCAGTCTACGCTCCATTATGACTAAATGCTATTTCGCGTCAAACGTAACTGAAGCTATCCCCTCCACCTCTATCCGACGCAGCTTGATTCACTCGCTTTTTAAAATCGCTAAATATTATATCTCACTGTGCATAAAACTATAAAAAGGTAGCACGTGCAAGAATGTAATGAATCATGAAGAAATCCCAAGAAAGATCATCGAAATGCCAGCAAGATTATTACCGAAGTAGACGCCTTGTGATTAACCGAAGAACCTTAACTTGGAAGCCACGGTCACATTATTTGCTACTTGTGGATGTCTGCTCATGTCCGAGAAAAGTGAACTAATAATACAAATTAAGCCCATAATACTGAAGTAGCCAGATCAGTTATTCATGTTTTCCGAGTGAGCTACGTGGTGTGCTTACAATTTAAAGCCACAGTGGCCACAAGACGGCAGCCTTTTCTGATGAACGGAGTGCTCCAGTATTCATCTACAGACAAGAAAACGAAGTAAACGCGCTCTCATACGGCTTCTATTTGACTTTCTCTGCAGGAAAGCCACAACAAACGACAAGACTAAAGAAATACTTGCATTAAGGTCTATGTCCATTCTGTTTGAATGTTTTTTGTTTTGTCATATTTTGCCTGATAAAGAGGTGATAGCTCGAAACGCGTTGCAATATTAAATAATTTAAGTAAGTGAACTGGTAGGAATTTCTGAAAAACCTGTTTGTAAAGTCCTGTGATAATATTCTTTTGTACTCGCTTCGAAAGATGTATTCGAATCCAGACCGATTGCTTCGGTTTACGCTTTCGACGACACCACCTCAGAATGAGTTTTTGATGTCGCCGTAGAGAACGTCACAACTACTTCTCACCTCAGTTGTGTACAAAACGGTGGGACCCGAGTGAGTAAACAAAAGAGTTACTATAACGGATTCAGTTTTTAGACTACAATAACGCACCGATAACTGATTACCGCCCGAATGCACGGTTATTGGTTGCGGGACTGAATTAACGCAAAAGATAACAGCAGGAACGAATCGCCTTACGTAACAGGTTAAAGAGTGACTGATACGGCGCACTCGGAGTGTCTCTTAAAAACAGTGTAAATTACCAGTCTGTGTGAGAGGATCTCTTGAAAAATACTCAGCCAGTAAGCAACTACGTCGTTCCACTATACGAAAGGTATCGACTGCCTTTATTACCTAATTCTGCCTCAAGTAAAACGTGTGAAAATGTAATTTTATTTACGTTTCGTACTCCTAACACAAAGTACCTCTTAGAAAGCCACCGAATGATTTTATAAAATAAGGGCAACAAAATATATTAGGAAAATACTTTAATCGGTCTTCATGATCAACTCCATTAGCCACGATACACTTCTGGCTACATTTATAAAGCTGGAACTGTTTTTCGGACAGATTGAAGCATTACCGCCACACTACTTCGGATGTCTGTTCGGATACCAACCACACAGCTATACCCAACTACCGTAAAGGCTACCTAAACCGTTCTGGATTGAACTATTAGTACTACGTTTTTTTGAGGATCAACCTCAATAACCACGAGGCTAACGATGTAGCTTGGATTCTTATGGGAAACCATTTCGATAAGGGAGAAACCACGAATAGATCTTACATCAAACCTCCTCCATCCTTTCTGGTGCGATAGAAACGCTTTCATATAATTTTATATGCAGGGAACAAAACCAGATCTAGACATAGGGTGGAAAAAAGTTAGCATAAATCAGGAGAACCACCCACAACGTTAATAAATATTGACGGCATCTTATGTTCGTCACTCTTCTTTCAACCTGTAGTGCAAAGTGTCGAATATTTCGAGAGGTGGGACTGTCCACCAAAACAAGAAAAAAAAATCCATTACACGTTGTAACATTACAGGACATATTGGGACATATTGAAGTATTCGATACTGTAGACTTTTAGGGGATGTCGATACAGATATGCAAAATGTAAAGGGAAACTTTGGTGATGTTTAAATATTGTGCTGTGTCAATATTAGGACTTTTGCACAGAAAGAACAAAAATAGAATTAATGTAAATATATATTAGTGTTAGTAATCTATTTTCATTCAATTTTGTAATTATATTTCATTTTGTAAAAGAAAGACTCACTGTTTGCTGTAGCTCTGATTAATTGTATAAATTATCAGTTTTGAGCTAAATTATTTCGTATAATATGGACAAGATACTTTTAAAAACTCTCCAGCTAACGAGAAAGTCTGTAAATGAACGTTTAATGCACACTTCTGGAACTTTCAATGGAGAAATTCTATATTATGATCGCAAAAATACGAAAACTTGTGAAAACTGTTTCATAACCTAATTTCGAAAGACGATTTGTATCAAGAAATATTGCTAAAAAGATTTATTTACGTTTTGAAACACGATTTAAATCATTTTACATATAAATAGTTGTTCTAAATCACTCAAGAAATATCCAGAATCAAATGTCAAAATATTTCTGGAAACACCGGTACAAATCTGGTGAAGGTTATCCAGAAGCTGGTAGAAAAATGTTATGAAATCTATTTGTAAATAATGCTTGTAAGAATTTATATGTACTGATCCTCTTCCTTACTTTAATCTGTACTAAAATTCTGTAATGTCTAATTTAGTTTTAAGTCGTGAATTGCTATCGTGTTCTAAACAAAACATTGCAAAGACTCTCATTGTTTGGAAAGATATTAATACACCTAGGAGTTATCAGTTGCCAGTTCGGATATGCAGTGCGGTTAGCTCGGAGAGTCAGTTGTTGAGTCTGTGAAGTCTGTCAGTTCTGTTTGTATATAAACGTCTGTAACGAAGAATTACTTGTTGTCGTCAATATGAACTCAAGACCTTTTGCACAAAGCAGACACCTCCTAATGCAACGTTTTAACTTGGTGTTGAGGAGCTGAAATGTTATAATTTGGTGCAGAAAGTCCTGGGACGTTATAATTTGGTTGAGGAAGCTGGGATGTCATAATTTGGTGGAGGCGCTGGAGCTGGGATATTTTAATTTGGTGGAGGAAGCAGACGATTTGACGACCACCCAGTGATTCTTCTAAATAAAATACGTCTCTTCTGGGATCACAAGAAGTAAATACGTCGATTCTGGGGTCACAAGAAGAGGAGTGAATCAACCGAGTGAAACCATCCTGGAATTGAAGAAATTTCGCAAAACACGGACACCAACGACCGCCGACGGACACTAAGATAAGTAACTGCTTCCTAAAATAATGGAAAAAGACGCAGATTTCAGTACTGACAGCGGTGTAGCGAGTACACCTATTAGGGAAAGTGCTTCTGACAGTGTAATAATGTTGGAAATGTTAAAACAAATGTTTTCAGAGTTAAACTCGAAGATGGACGATTCTCGTGCCGAATTACGTCAACAAATTGAACAGACACAACAACAGATGGACAGGTCGATTTCGAAGGCTGTGTGTGATTTAAAATCAGAAATAAACTCAAATACAGAACAGATTGCTCACACTAATCAGGTTCTCGAAGAATGGCGAATTACTTTTGAGTCAAACCAAAAAGAACTTAGTTGTCGTGTGGACACGGTTGAGTTCAAAATTTCTGTCCTTCAAACTGATTTAAGTAACAAAATTTCAAATAACCAGTCAAAACTTAAAAAAGTTGTTGATTTTGTAAATGAGGAAAATTCTCAATTGAGAAATGAATTTGACCAGACAAAACGATTTTTTGAAAACGAAATTGAATCTTTCAAATCTGATACGGAATCTCATACGGACAAAAAAGTCACAGAAATTTGTAGTAGAGTAGGTAATGTCGAAAAAACTGTAGACAGAAAATTTGTAGAAATACAAGAAACTATGTTTCAAAAAGGTTTTAGTAATAGTTGTAATGGGATATGGGGAAATTTTCCAAATAAAACTTATCCCGGTGACAAGAATATACACCCAAAAGACTTCATGCTATTCTGCAAGGAGCAGTTCACGTCCATAATGACAGATAGTGTTAAGATAAAATTTGTAAAGAAATTACTTGATGGTGAGGCGCTTTCGTGGGCCAATCAGAATTGTTATGCGGAAATGTCCTTTGAAGGTTTCGAAAAAATGTTTTCTAACCAAATTTTGGTCTGAAACTGAGCAAGCTCGAATCAAAAGTGAATTCTTGAATGGTCCTAGTTACAGAGAATCTGATGGGTCAATGAAAGCCTATTGTGAGAAACAGTTGCAAAAATTAGTGCATCTGGATAAGCCATTTGATGAGCTAACTCAAATTGATGCACTAAACCGGAGACTTCCGAAAAGAGTACAATGGGGTTTAGTTTATGGTCCAGATGAGTCCATAGAACAATTCTTGAAATATGTGGACAAACTTGATAGAGCCTTTGAACAAAACAACACATTCAACGACTTTGTAGGTTCAGCACACAGAGGGTGGGAACCGAACCGTGCTAATAATAACAGTAATAGTGAACGAAGAAACTTTAACAACAACAGGGATAATTATAATAGCAATGACAGAAGAAATTTTGGTAGGAATGATCAGCACTTTAATTCAAACAGAGAATGGGAAAATCGAAACAGGTCCTGGGGTAATGACATGAGAGAAGGTAACCCGAGGCAGGGAAACGACAGACATAGGCCTTTAAACGACTAAATGCTCCACTGGGAGTCTGTCAGTTTGAGGCAAGGAATTTTCAAAATCAGGCTAATTTCACCCGGAACAGACAGCACTATAATCAGAGACCTAACCAGTATAGACAGTATGCTATGATCGATCTGTAGATAGAGGTAATGAAAAAATTAAATTTGACAGGAAATTTTGGAATGTCATCAGAGAAAATACTAGAAACAACTGTAATAGGAACCAGGCTACCGTTGATGAAGTAGGCCTAGAAGATGATATAATTGCAAATTTATATAATCAAGAAGAAGCACCTAATGCTGAAATGAAAGGTAAGAATAACTTTGATAATTTTGGATTGTACAAACTTATGTGTGGTGATGTTTTAGATGTAAGTTGTCATAATGATGTTCGTACTGAAGTTTCTGGAGAGTCTGATATTCATGTGGATGTGGTTGGTGAAGATGGTGTTGTGAGTAATGTTGGTGATACTAGTAGTGTTTGTAGAGTAAGCTCAGGCAATGATGATGATAATGTTGATGTTAAGGCTAATGGTGATTATGTACTAGAAGATTTTGATGGTGAATTGGATGGAATAGTTTATGTTGAGGTTAAGGAGGATGTTATAAGCAATAGTGTTGAGAATAGTTGTGCCAGGAACTCTAACTACATTCCACATGAGAATCAGATTGTGGCAGTTCAGCTTAGTAATACATCGGGAGACAGGGGGGTTGATTGTGCTGATGCATCTGTGATTATTTTGAAATTTGTTTGGGACAAATTTAAAGATTACAGTGATGACAATGATGTTAAGATCAAATTAAGGGAAATTTGTGAACCAGTTTCTGCTTTTAAGCCTAATGAAATCATCAAACGGGGTACTAGTCAGGATGTGAGTGAGTTAAATAGTAATCCAGACATTCCAGTAAATTCCAGTAGACCTAGAAGTTTGAAGAAAGTATTGCCTAATAAAGAAAACCTAAATATGGAACAGAGGTATGATGAGATAGCAGAAGATCTTTTGTATGAAGAACAGGAAGAAAGGGAAAACACCACTATGGGTTGTCCATACATAAAAATTAAAGCTGCAGGTTGGGAAGGGTATTGTTTGATTGACACATGGAGTCCAATTAGTGCCATTTCAAGCAAATGAAGAGATATAATTAACCATGATCCTGACTTTGTTGAATTACCAGTTGTTGGAATAAAAATTAGAGGCATTACTGGCAAACTGAGCAAAATTGTTAATAGACAGATGTTGTTGTCCTTCAGTATAAATGATGTACAGTTTACTCGAGGATGTCCTGTAATAAGTAACCTAAATGAGAATGTACTGTTGGGTATGGACTGGATATTAAAAGCTAATGCAGCATTTGATTGGGAAAAGAGTTTGTTTACCTTTATTGATCCTAAGACGAGAGTATGTTCCAGTACTGACATGTCGGTTCAAAACTGTGCTGATAAGGGAATTGAAATTAGGGACGTTACATTTTCTAAAGACAGTGGTTATTGTGTAGAGGAAATTACTGAGGATTATGATGATGGAGAATATGGGGATATAGTTCAAGAAAAATTATGGGAATCAGATAATTTGAACCAAGAACAGAAGGTAGAGTTAGAAAGATTATTTTGGAATTACTGTGATGTTTTTGATGATAGACCTGGCAGAGTAAATAATTACCAATGTAAACTCAGGTTAAAACCACATGAGCCATTCTTTATAAAACCTTATAGTGTACCCATTGCAAAGAGAAAAGATGTAGAAAAGGAACTTCAAAAGATGGAAGAGTGGGGCATCATTGAGAGAAGTAAGAGCCAATACAATAATCCTTTGGTAGTGGTTGCAAAACGTGATGGCAGTGTCAGGCTTGTACTAGATTCAAGACACCTAAATAAGTATGTGGAAAGAGAGACCGATCATCTCGAGAATATAGACGAACTACTTCATAAATTTGAAAGAATGAAATACATGACCAGTTTAGATCTCACACCAGGATTTCACCAAGTAGAATTAGAAAATGATTCCAAAAAGTATACTGCCTTTTTGTATGGGGGAAGATGTTACCAGTATTGTGTGGTACCATTTGGGCTGAATGTCTCAGTAGCCGAATTCATTAGAGCAATTGACTTTGTTTTGGGAAAAGATCTTTTATCAAAATTAACTGTGTATGTAGATGACATTTTGATCACTGGAGAAACTTGGGAAGAACATGTTAATACTTTGAGGGAGGTTTGCAATAGATTAAGGAAAGGGGGAATGTCACTTAAATTATCTAAATGTAAGTTTGGTATGAAAAAATTGAAGTTTCTGGGGCACAGTATTTCTGAGGAAGGTATTTTGCCAGATCCTGAAAAACTCAAGGCAATTGCAAAATTCCCAATTCCAAAAACCAAGAAACAACTCAAGTCAATTTTCGGGATGTGCGGTTACTACAGAAAGTTCATTAGTACCCAAGCTCTAAATGCTCCAAGTCTTAACAGATTGCTCAAGAAAAACGCAATGTGGGTTTGGGATCAGGAATGTGAAGCTGCTTTTGAAGAAATAAAAACACAGTTATGTAACAGTCAAATTTTGTACCGTCCTGATTTAAGTTTACCTTTTTGCATTATGGCAGATAGTAGTGATTATGGCCTAGGTGCTCACCTTTTCCAAGAAGTAAATATAAATGGGAAAATAGAACACAGGTCTATTGCTTTTGCTAGTCGAACCTTGAAAAAACATGAGAGGCAATACACTGTTACCGAGAAAGAGCTTTCGGCCATTTACTGGGCATTTTCTAAATTCAGAAATTGTTTATTGGGAAACCAGGTAGTTGTCTACACAGACCATAAGGCATTAATTTATATTGAAGAATGTAGGTTGCATCATGGAAGGATTACCAGGTGGGCACTCTTGTTACAACAATTTAATTACTCAATAAAATATCTTAGAGGACCCGATAATGTAGTTGCTGATGCTTTATCTAGCCTACCTGTGGGGGCTGACTTTGAAGATGACAGTGGGGAATGTGAAAAAGAATTCAAAATTATGTATTTAAGAGGGGTGAACAATGAACAAGAAATCAGAGACATTTGTAATGACATCCGACAGAATCAGAAACACGATGAGAACTGTAAACTGGTCAAAAGTTATTTAGGGAAAAAGGGACATGAAAAAGTGGGAGATTATTACAAAATCTACAAAGGGATTCTATTCAAGAGAAACAGTGTAGATAGCGATGTATGGAAATTATGTTGGCCTGAATAGTACATCAATGTACTCATCAAGTACATTCATGAAAGTTTTGGTAATTGTGGGATTCAAAAGTGTATCCAGAAAATCCAAGAAAATGTGTACTTTAACAACATAGCCAGGAGGGTTAGAAAAATTTTAACGGGTTGTGACAGGTGCCAAAGAGTAAAAGTATCCAACCAAACTTGTCGAGGATTGATGCAAAACATCTTACCGAAAGAACAACACGAGTTTGTCGCTGGCGACTTATATGGACCATTACCAAAGACCAGAGGAGGCTATTGCTACATTTTTGTTATGGTTGATGTTTTTTTCAAAATTCATTAAGTCATACCCTCTTCGCAAGGCAAACAGTAAGAGCATTATTTCAAAAATCAGAGGAGACTATTTTGGCAGGGTTGGAAAACCTCAGAAAATCTTATCAGACAATGGGACTCAATTTACTTCTGGAGTATGGAAAGCTTTTGTTGAAGATGAAAATATAAGTCACATTCTTATTTCAGCTTATCATCTGTCAGGAAACCCTTCAGAGAGATACATGAGGGAAATTGGGCGATTCTTTAGAACCTACTGCAATACTGATCATGCTAGTTGGATTGACTATGTTGAGAAATTCGAAGATGTTGTGAACAGCCTACAGCATTAGTGTTTTCGCCGTATGAAATACAGTATAATAGCAAACCACCACATCCAATTAGTGATTTCATTGATTTTCCAGTCTGCAAACCATTAAGTACTCAAGAGAGAGAGGAAATAGTGAGAAAGACCATGAAATCTCAAGGTGATAAGAGGAAATGTAGACATGACAAAAGATTGAAGCCTACTCAATTTAAAATTGAAGACTTGGTCCTTGTTGAAACACAAGAGAAGTCTAAAGCCATCAGTGGTGAATTAAAAAAGTTTTTTGACATATATATTGGACTTTTCAAGATTCAGGACAATCCTCATCCGAATGCTTACCGTCTAGTCTACCCAAATTCTGGCAGACTGTTTGACTTACGAAACGTGACCGAACTGAAATTGTACAAAAAAATGTAAAAAAGTATTTTAGATAATAGATGTTTATAGACTTTTATATGTAATCTTACCAGGATATTTTTGTATACTTTGTTATGTTGTATTTATCTGATTCCTCAGGGGAGCATACATTCTTTGTATGCTAAGTGTTTGGCGAGCACTAGGTCCCCTAGCTATGCAATTGTCATATTTCATGTTCGTATTCTGGCATTGCATCTTACACTTATTCTGTGATCCTGTATAATCAATTTTCTCCACCTGTCAGTCTATCCTCTCTTAGCTTTAAGAAATTATTTATAGTTAATTTTCTTGAGTAATTAGACTTTAGAGAATTCAAATTTCTGTGTCCTTAAAAACCGGTGCACCGACTATTAAATGCTTTTGCTAATGTTTAACTGGGTTTGACCACTGTGTGCTGTATATTCATAGCGGACTGTGCTATTGCAGCCTGTGATAGCATGCAGTGTATATGGAAACCATACGGACTGTGAAGATGAGACTGAAATACAGTGTGCGGCATTGAGGTATACCGACCTTTAAGGAAGAAGATCACCGACCTTCAAGAAAGAAGATCACCGGTCTTCAAGAAAGAAGACACCAAAGATATGTGTAAAACTTTTCTGTTTTGTAATGTAAGGACATCAACCCTTCCGTGTTTCACATGGAAGTGCTGATGGCGGGGTTGTGTAACATTACAGGACATATTGGGACATATTGAAGTATTCGATACTGTAGACTTTTAGGGGATGTCGATACAGATATGCAAAATGTAAAGGGAAACTTTGGTGATGTTTAAATATTGTGCTGTGTCAATATTAGGACATTTTGCACAGAAAGAACAAAAATAGAATTAATGTAAATATATATTAGTGTTAGTAACCTATTTTCATTCAATTTTGTAATTATATTTCATTTTGTAATAGAAAGACTCACTGTTTGCTGTAGCTCTGATTAATTGTATAAATTATCAGTTTTGAGCTAAATTATTTCGTATAATATGGACAAGATACATTTAAAAACTCACCAGCTAAAGAGAAAGTCTGGAAATGAACGTTTAATGCACACTTCTCTAACTTTCTATGGAGAAATTCTATATTATGATCGCAAAAATACGAAAACTTGTGAAAACTGTTTCATAACCTGATTTCGAAAAACGATTTGTATCAAGAAATAGTGCTAAAAAGATTTATTTACGTTTTGAAACACGATTTAAATCATTTTACATATAAATAGTTGTTCTAAATCACTCAAGAAATATCCAGAATCAAATGTCAAGATATTTCTGGAAACACCGGTACAAATCTGGTGAAGGTTATCCAGAAGCTGGTAGAAAAATGTTATAAAATCTATTTGGAAATTATGCTTGTAAGAATTTATATGTACTGATCCTTTTACTTAATCTGTACTAAAATTCTGTAATGTCTAATTTAGTTTTAAGTCGTGAATTGCTATCGTATTGTAAACAAAACATTGTCAAAGACTCTCATTGTTTGGAAAGATATTAATACACCTAGGAGTTGTCAGTTGCCAGTTCGGATATGCAGTGCGGTTAGCTCGGAGAGTCAGTTATTGAGTTTGTGAAGTCTGTCAGTTCTGTTTGTAAATAAACGTCTGTAATGAAGAATTACTTGTTGTCGTCAATATGAACTCAAGACCTTTTGCACGAAGCAGACACCTCCTAATGCAACGTTTTAACTTGGTGTTGAGGAGCTGAAATGTTATAATTTGGTGCAGAAAGTCCTGGGACGTTATAATTTGGTTGAGGAAGCTGGGATGTTATAACGTGGATCGGGAAATGCATACTTTCTGTGATCTGTACACTTGTCCATACGAGCCGTCCATCCTGATATCCGTTAATGACATTTCTCATATGAGGTGCTCAACGTGACGTTCCTCCAATGGAAATGTATCGCTCTGATCCTCAGCTTAAGAGATCACGCACTCTCCGAAATACGCTTGCTCGTTGTTGCGTCGAAGACGCGATCCTGTAGTGTCTGGGTATCATTGACCGGCGTGGCGTCGGCTGAAATGTTACAAGCAATCTGGGTTGCTCCATCCATTGATAAAATAACACCACCCACTCCTTATGACGGAGAAATGCTGGAACACGATTCTCATCACTTTATTAAACTCTCATTAATATACTTGATTTTCACTATTGTGCCTGATAAAAATTCCAGAGGTTGTGTGTCTTAACTTACATCACTTCAGCTGAGAGAATTCGTGGGAACCTCGGAGTTCGTTTCCCCAAGAGTTGTAGAACGTACGAGGCACACAACAATGGGAATAAGGGAGGGACAGCCTGCTCACCGCTCAGAGCATTGAGTCCCCGGTTAGAAGTCCGGCAGGGCAGCTACATTGGGGCCCGCAGGGGTCACGCGCCGTTTGGAGGAGGGTGGGATCTTTGGTGTTGCGTGCGCTACTGGCGGCTAGCAGGTTTGAGTCTCAAGACCCGGCGTTAATTCCTTAGCTTTCTGGGATTGTGACTCGCGACGTCGCGCCAAAGGTACCCAGAGCTGCCGCTAGGTGTCACACTCAGCGAGTCGGCACCAGAGAGGGAGAGAGAGAGAGAGGGAGGCCAACGCCGCGACTGTGCGGCAACCGGGTTTCTCTCCAAAAATGTAGCGGAACATACGAATGGATGACAGCCAAGCGCAAACTCTGTTGTTGTACCTCTGACACTGAGGCAAGAACGTAAGATCAAATTGCGGAAAATGAGGTAGTAAACGAGTTTTGAAGTATTGTACGCTTACTGAATCTATAATGCACCTCCCTAGCGCTATTTACGCTAACAGTGTATACAGTTCTGTACAGACAAAGTAAAAATGTACATACATCAAAAAAGTTTCGCATCACCTGGGCTCCAAGAGCTCCGGAACCTGTACACAAAATTGGAATTGAGATCAACATGAATATCCTTTGCACCCTTTTTATTGCTAATGAAAGTCAGGCATTGCATCTTGTACCACCATACAGGGACACCTTCGGAGGTGGTGGTCAACATTGCTGTACACACCTCTCCCTCTAATAGCCAGTAGCACGTCCTATTGCATTGATTCGTGCCTGTATTCGTAGTGGCATTTTAGCCATAAGTTCATCAAGGCACTGTTGGTCAAGATTGTCCCACTTATCAACGGCGATTGGGCGTAGATCCCTGAGAGGGTTGGTGTGTCACGTCTTCCATAAACAGCCCTTTTCAATCTATCCCAGACATGTTCTATAGCGTTCATGTCTGGAGAAGATGCTGGCCACCCTAGTCGAGCGATGTCGTTATCCTGAAGGAAGTCATTCACAGGATGTGCACGATGGGGGCGCGAACTGTCGTCCATGAAGACGAATGCCTCGCCAATATGCTGCCGACATGGTAGTACTATCGGTCGGAAGGTGGTATTCACGTATCGTACAGCCGTTACGGCGCCTTCCATGACCACCAGCGGCGTACGTCCACCCTCCATAATGCCATCCCAAAAGAGAAGGGAACCTCCACCTTGCTGCACTCGCTGGACAGTGTATCTTGAGGCGTTCATCCTGACCGGGTTGCTTCCAAACACGTCTCCGACGATTGTCTGGTTGAAGGCATATGCGACACTCATCGGTGGATAGAACTTGATGCCAATCCTCAGCGGTCCATTCTGCGTGTTGTTGGGCCCACCTGTACCGAGCTGCAAAATGTCGTGGTTGCAAAGATCGGCTTCGCCATGGATGTCGGAAGTGAAGTTGCGCATCATGCAGCCTGTAGCGCAAAGTTTGAGTCGTAACAAGACGTCCTGTGGCTGCACGAAAAGCATTATTCAACACGGTGGCGTTGCTGTCAGAGTTCCTCCGAGCCATAATCCGTAGGATACGGTCATCCACTGCAGTAGTAGTCCTTGGACGGTCTGAACGAGGCATGTCATCGACATTTCCTCTCTCTGTGTGTATCTCCTCCATACCCGAACAACATAGCTTTGGTTCACTCCGAGACGCCTGACCCCTCCCTTCTTGAGAAACCTTCTTGGCACAAAGTAACAATGCGGACGCGATAGAATACGGTATTGACCGTCTAGGCATGGTTGAATTACAGATAAGACGAGCCGTGTACCTCCTTACTCGTGGAATGACTGGAACTGATCTGCTGTGGGATTTCCAGCTATTTTGGTGGAACGAATTATGTTTGCAGAAACAAAATAATATAGTCACATAAAACTCTCAGAGTTCATGTGAATAAAGTGAAAGAGCAAATAAATATCGTGATAAGCATCCTTCACAGAAATAGATTATAGTACTTAAAAATTCAAAAGGATAGACTGTATCTGCAGAACGATCTGCTGGTCAACTGCAAATGTGTATTGATTGCCCTTTTTGTACATACTCTAGTCACTGTGAATGTCGAGTAATTCTTTTTTCTCCATTACATGGAGAAGCGAACATATAAAGCGCACCAGTATTACTGATGGAACCTTCTGGCAGATTATTCTAGTTCTGAGAGGACGTTTCATCGCAGCGCACTCTCTGCTGCAGAGTGATATTCTTTCTGGGAGTTTTATTAGTATAGACAAGTCATTTCACATGTCTGAATCAAATTTTAATTTATTTGATTTGACTCAAATAAAATCGTATTTTCATTAGAATATTATAATTCAGTATTTCCAGTTGACAAAAAAATACAATATTAATACAATTAAAGAAACTGCTGAAAATGAGGTTCTAACCTCGAGACTGTTTCAATATGAAACTCAAATAGTTACGAACAGATTTGTATTTAAGTGAGCCGGAAAAATATCTCCCTTTTTTAGAATTAACACTTTTGAGTTTTACAAAATTGTCACGTTGTTTTAGTAAACTGATGTCTGGGCACAGATTTTCGAATTACATAAATGTACGTAAAGGAAATCGAACAGGGCCAGTCCACAAGCTCCGCTAGCCACATAACAACGTATATATACGCTCACAAGCGTAAAATCTATACCAGCTGCTGTCTGAGCAGGGTGAAAGCACATACAGAGCGCATAACAAATCCGGCAATAACTCACGCATTACAGTCATTTTCACGCCTTGAAGAAGAAAGTTTTTCCGAGTCTGACATCCAGTGGCACACATAGTGACGTCCCGAGTCACGACCCCAGGAAGCTCAGAATTTGACGCTGAGTGTCTTACCCGGTAACATCTGGAGAGAACTGACCAGTTCTTGACGAGGAGCGGCCTGCTGCTGTGTGAACCTGACCTGGTGGGGTTCAAGCGGCGTTTGCTTGGCTTGTTGGAAATTCTGAGTTGTTTATACAAGGCTCTGTTCCGTCTGCTGTCATTGGACAGAAGTACATAACGTTTTACCTGACATGCTTGTTGCCATGACGGCCCAAACTGAGGAGTTGAATGTGGATGATCGAACACTCTTGGGTCGATCGTCGTAGAGGAGACTTCTCGTGCTCGATCGCTGAGGGGAGGCGAACATTCTGGTGTTCTGCACTAGGAAGTCGTCCCGACAACTTAGCTCGGTCCACAAGTTCCATGGGGGCGCAGATCTCGTGTTGACGCACACATCTTAGTGTTGCAGGCCCTTTGCTGTTCCTTATACGTATAAACGATTTGCGAGACAATCTGAGCAGTCGCTTAGGTTGTTTGCTGATGACGCTGTCGGTTATCGACTAATAAAGTCATCAGAAGATCAAAACACATTGCAAAGAAATAGATAAATGGCTCTGAGCACTATTGGACTTAACATCTGTGGTCATCAGTCCCCTAGAACTTAGAACTACTTAAACCTAACTATCTTAGGGACATCACACATATCCATGCCCGAGGCAGGATTCGAACCTGAGATCGTAGCGGTCACGTGGTTCCAGACTGTAGCGCCTAGAACTGCTCGGCCACACCGGCCGGCAAACAAATTGCAACGACCATAAGTAACGAAAAGTGTGAGGTCATCCACATGAGTGCTAAAAGTAATCCGTTCAACTCCCGTCACACGATAAATCAGTCAAATCTAAAGGCCATACATTCAACTAAATACCTAGTAATTACATTTATGAACAACTTAAATTGTAAGGAACACACAGAAAATCATGTGGGGAAGGCTAACCCAACACTGCGTTTTTAGCAGGTACATCGAAAAAGTGCAAAGATGGTAGCATGTTTTGCATCAACGCGAAATAGGGGGGAGAGTGTCACTGAAATGATGGAGGATTTGTGATGGAGATTATTAAAACAAAGGCATTTTTCGTTGCGGAGCAATCTTCTCACGAAATTCCAGTCACCAGCTTTCTCCTCTGAATGCGAAAATATTTTGTTGACGCCGATCTAGATAGGAAGAAACGATCACTAGGATAAAATAAGGGAAGTCAGAGCTCGTACAGCCGGTCGTTGTGGCCAACCGGTTCTAGGCGCTTCGGTCTGGAACGGCGCTTCTGCTACGGTCGCAGGTTCGAATCCTGCCGCGGGCATGGATGTGTGTGTGTGGTTAGGTTCGTTAATGTTTAAGTAATTCTAAGTCCAGGGGACTGATGACCTCAGATGTTAAGTACCATAGAGCTTAGAGGCATTTGAACCATTTGAAGAGCTCGTACGAAAAAGATGTAGGTGTTTGTTATTTCCGCGCGCTATACGACATTTGGAGAATAGAGAATTTTGAAGGTGGTTCGAAGAACCCTCTGCAAGGCACTTCAACGTAATTAGCAGAGTATCGATGTAGATGTGGATGTAGATCGAGATGGCTAGTGATTGGTGAGCACATTGTAGCGGCACCAATTTGTCTGGGAGATTACCATTTTATAGTTGTACACCACCGCAGTACCGTAAGATTCCGGATACGAAGAGAGGTTCTTTTCATTTTAGTCCCGACAAGGAACCACTACATAGTAAAATTCAGATTCGTAGGGTTTATTCACATTATAATGACACATTCCGACGCAGAGACATACAACACCTCAAAGGCTGCGCCAAAGATCAAATTGAGAGGGATGTAGAATATAATCTCTGTAATGTTCATATTGGATTCGCTTTTGTTTCATACTCCAAGAAGGAGCTAAGAGACACTTTCGATTGTTGCCTTGTGAAGGACGGACGTAATTTCGGACTGTGCGGAAAGGCAGCCATGTTGTTAGTAATCATGATTTGTGCGACGAGCAGAGCAAGTCTTATTGTCTTGTGAATAAATAATTTTCGTAACACTTCGATACTTCTCACTATTTTTTAAAGTGACGTAGCATTGTATTTCCTTGGTTTCCACCGTCTACGTGAAGTGAACCGATGCCGACTTAGGAAGGTACACAAGGTCAACAAAGAGAAGAACATCGAGGGCGACTAAAGAATTAATATTGTAGCAGAAGGACTAATTCTACGTCTAAGGTGAGAACTCTGATTAAATCAACAGTGACGTAGAATTCAAAAATGTAATTAATCGGAATGGTAAATTATATTACAGGCATATTTCACGCAGCACTGAATTTGTCCGCATTCAAGCTGGTCAATACATCTCGTAAAAAAAGAAAGGCCTTTCAAAAATTCTGAAGTTATAATTCCATGTCCACAATTTTTCCTCTTTACAAAAAAATAAGAAATTTAATTTTATTATTTATTTCGCCTCAACATCGTGGAGGGAATGTGCAGCATGAACACATTATCCTTCCCTGGACATTATGCTTTTGCTGATTGTCAGTATTAGTCTAACATGTTAGACAGTTAGTCTATTGGTTTTCTTGTGTACGAAGAAGACTTTTTGCAATAAATCACCAGTTCATTTTTTACTTGAATTTCATTTAAAGAATGTAGTGTTCCTTTCATTCGATTTGCATTGTTAATTGTTTTTAAAATACAGTTATTAAGTAATTTTATACAAATTGTTCACCCTAGGACCTCATGTAAGGGCCAAATTTCAAGTAGCATATTTCCATTGTATTATGTATATCAAAACTGTATCTAAAGGGATTTGTCAGAGTCTAAATAGTCTCCGACTCTGGTAACGATTTCTAATTTCACATACATGTGGTACTGCAAGACTAACGCATTGAACTGTTCCCATAACCAAAACTACAGAGGACTGAAGTCGAGGGAACAGGGGACCAAGGTGTGCCCCCTCCGCCCCAACCATTCCAAAAGACATGAAGCGTCAGCATCCGATATTCACACACATTGCAGATGAAATGTGACATAATGCATAAACCACATCGGTAGTCTTTACTGATGTGGTACCTCCTCAGACAAGGTAAGCAAAATGTTAACAAGAAGTTGACGATAATGAGCTCCATTAAATGTTTGGAGTAGGATATATGGCCCTAGTAACTTATCACCAAGAATGTCTATCCATTAGTTGACGGAGAAATGAGGTTGATGTACTCTTTGTACAGCAGCATAGGGGTTTTCATAAGCCCACACGTGCTGAGTATGGAAGTTCACAGCACGACCCTTTGTGAACCGCACAGGATCAGAGAAATAAATTCTTCGTCGAAAACAGTGGACCTGCAGCACGCTTCTGTATGGGCCAATGACACAACTATGATAGGCTATCGTGGTCCTCTGGAATTAGTACCTGGATGTGTTGAAGGTGTTACGGATACAGCA
The DNA here is from genome assembly GCF_023897955.1 of Schistocerca gregaria. NCBI lineage: Eukaryota > Metazoa > Arthropoda > Insecta > Orthoptera > Acrididae > Schistocerca > Schistocerca gregaria. Next base: position 9,028 of record NW_026062014.1, on the reverse strand, counting down.
ATAGCTCAAGCAGTACCAGCCGGACAACAGGATGACTTATGCCTTCTGTTGGTGTCAATCGCCAAATCTCCACACTGCTGTTGCACGTCTTTCGTCCAGCAAATCTGGTATGTCCTCCTGCATCTTAGGTGTGTGAACTGACTCATGCCGTCCACTACTCGTCTTTTGGAAGCTAGAAAATCCGTGTCCTTAAGAAGCAGAAAACTTTGGGTCAACAACTTATCGCATGGTACTCTGCAACGTGGGTATTTTTCTGCGTAGTGGGAACGTGCTTACGGGCTATTTTCAATTGCTAACCCATAGCAGATAATTATATCCGTCATGTCACTTTAGGAGTAGTACGCTTCCATTGTTAACAAGCAGAAGAGAAATGGAAAATTTACCAACCCATTCGTGCACAGTGCATTACAAATATCACAGTGACAGTAAACATTGCGATATGACTTACACGGACTAGATGTTTGTCTGTGAACACATGTAATATAGAATAGCGTGATACAATTCTGAAATGTACTTAAATGCCATACTCCGAATAAATAAATGCGATACATACCCATAGTTGCAGGCAATTTACTACAAAATAACACACACTAACAACGCTAAAACTATAGTACATGCAACACAACTGCCTGTAGATTACCCAGTGCTCAGACTTGTGTGCACTGGAGTACGTCAGTACGGAAAGACACGTACAGTAGTGAACGCTATTGACGGATCATGGGTTGGGGTTCGGTTGTTTGGGGAAGGAGAGCTGACAGTGAGGTCATCGGTCTCATCGGATTAGGGAAGAACGGGGAAGATAGTCGGCCGTGCCCTTTCAAAGGAACCATCCCGGCATTTGCCTGGAGTGATTTAGGGAAACCACGGAAAACCTAAATCAGGATGGACGGACGCGGGATTGAACCGTCGTCCTCCCGAATGCGGGTCCAGTGTGCAAGCCACTGCGTCACCTCGCTCGGTTCACGGATCATGGGGGCAGCACCTGTGGCCATACATCACTTGTTTATTTAATATCTACCTTGTGTGTCAGGCGGACATATTCACACCCGAACGTCTTCAGCCACTATGGACAAGTGTAGAGATCTCACAAAGTATGCATTTCCAGACCCACGTTCAAGGTATTTTTTTTCTTGTTCTTGTGGTTGGTATCACCTATCAAAATATTTGCCACTATTTCTCCAATATCCTGTGTAGGTATTCCACCCAAGAGTCTTCAGGCGCATTTGCTCTGGTGTTCCGACAGATATTTTCGATTTCGTTTTTGGAATGTGTAGGTGGAGTGAGTCGAAATTAATACTGTTCATTACGCCTGTCATGATGTGCCACTGTCGCCGCAAAGCGTCGGTTTGTTCCCCGTTAAAAAAAAAAAATAATTTATTTTCAAAGCGGAATTTCACGTACCCATTCGGATGGAAGGGCCACAAACTAGTCTACAACGTTTTTCGCTTCATCCATTTGTATTAACAGGAGCGGGAAAACTCTAAGAATAACCGATACTCTAACAGCGACAACAAGGCCCTGGCCCAAATTGATAGCTACCGCCACTCTCCGTTCTCCAGTTTTCCTGCTAATACGTATCGCTAAAACGAATACCAATCTGGACTAATCTCGGGCCGCTCTAACGAATGAGAATGTAAAATTCCGCTTCAAACAGCATTTCGCGTGTAACGGAAACAAACCGAAGCTTTCCGTCGACGTGATGACCAGTACACGTTTGGACTGACTGCATCTACACATTTAAAATATCTACTGAAAAACCAGAAGAAATGTGCCTGAAGACTTTTAAGAGAGACATCCGGTACATTTATACACTGAAGTAGCAAAAGTCACGGAGCACGTCGTAGCATCGTGTCGGACCTCGTTTCACCCAGTACAGAGCATCATCTCCGTGTGGCGTGTACTCAAAAAGTCGATAGAAGTCCCTTGCAGAAATATTGCACGCTGCCTCTGTAGCCACACATAGTTACGAAACACTGCCTCACCTGTAATACAACACAGGCAGATGCAGCTCAAGTGCGTTCTGGGTACTGATACTCTAATAGAGGTGGTGATATCTGGCATAAAAGCTGAAACCTTACTGCCTGCAGCCTCCTGTAACAAATCGTCCCGTGTGCTGGATTTTTCCACGTGTAGAACATTCGCACTTACCTTGCTCAGAGATCCGTCCTGTTCCGCACCATTCTGTCGCTAGAGTTCCCGCCACTCATTGTCGTTAAGTGGATTATGTTGTGGATCAGCGGGTTCGATTTTCTCCAACTGTGGTGGTCCCGCCAAGGCATTCCTATTCTGCTCACGGTCCCCTCATGAGCAGTCTCTGCTTTCGTGGTGTAACGTTCTCTGGCAGCATGCATCCAAAGTGAAAGTTAAAAGAACATTTCGATGTATAATGTTCATTGCAACAAATAATTTATATGTATTTCTGTTAATTGTATTTCAAAAGGACATTTAAAAGATAATTATGAACTTTGCTATTATAAATGATTATTCAAAGACTGTTAAATACTATCTGTGGCGGAGGATGTGAAAACCGCTACAGAAGAAAGGATATGTTATCAAAAACGACAAAGACTGTACAAAAATTAGGTAAGATATAAATTGGCAATATATTGTAGTAGAATCGCTTGCCTTCTGCACAGACTGAATGGGAGAGGAACCCGTAACGTTGCATTAGGCTCTTACGTAGTCTTCATTTGTCATAAGTCGATGATCGACGCCATTTGTAGCTGGGATTGTAAACGGTGTGTAAAGATTTTAATTGTTTCTGTTAAAATATATTTATCTAGTAAAATCTGTTTGTCACAATTACTGCAAAGTTCGCACCGGACATTACCCATTTTATTTTAGAATTTCCAGCATTTTATTGGATATCGCTGGCAGTACGGAGCTGCACCGTGAGCGAGCATTCTGGAACAGCGGCAGATTAAAATATACCATCGCAATAACGACCACATCCTAAAAAGGGTACAGGTAGAGGTGAACGAAAATAAAAACGTGTTTCTTTTCACAGCATTCCATAGGCAGAATACAAAGAGATAGTAGATTTTATCTTGTGCATTCACAGGTGGATACAAGCTGCAGCTCTTTTAAATTTTCATTCAAAAAGTGATAAATTCTGAACATAACGTGAAGTGTATTTAAAAGTGGATAATTCTTCAGGAGAGCTTAGAAATATAAAAAAGAATTCATAAAGTAAAGATAGTCTTATGCTTCAAAGCTAGTCGGGCTATATCCAGTAAACAAAAATCCAGTGCAACGTGAAAATCTTTGCTAAGTTCGATGGAAAATTATATTTTCATTCTTGTACAAACAGCTGTAGTCCTTGAATAAAAATAAAACTTGAATCATTATTTTGGGAACATTCAAAGAAATTCGTTTTTATTAATCTGCAATAGAATATTTCATATGTAAAGTAATAATCATAGATGAAAAATTTATTGCAACCTTTGAAACCTCCCTTTAGAAAAATTTATGAATGATTGTGCTGATAATCTCCTTTACGTTATTTGATTTTCAAACAGCTGAGCAAAACTCAACGTACTCAGACATTTCTCTTTACTTACTCTGATCATCACTAAACGGACTCACAATATTTTAGCGCAACGCAATCTGACTTATATAATCCCCACAAAAGAATGGCCCCGACTAACAATAACCTATACCTTTCACGAATCACTAACCTCATAAAAATCTTCCTTACTCGAACTACTGCAATATAGCGAGCGCCAGTACTGCCAGCTACATAAAAGATTCTAACTATTGAAGGCACTAACTAGAAATCCAGTCCTACAAATTTACTCTGATGGACACACGTCCAGATCATCCGCTCTCAAAACTCTTGTCATCTCTCTCCCCACATCCAACACTGCTGGCGGCTCACCTCCAACTGCGCTACGCTAAGCGCTGTTCACATCCAACTGCCGAACACTACAATAGCGAATATTTCAACAATGCCAACCAGCCACAGACTGCACACAGCACAATCAGTGATTTTCATACAGAGCGCTATGTGGCGTTACCAACATAAAAACCTAAACAGCCTACTTACACCTTTCATTTCTCATGTCCATCCATGTATATGTTAAGTTTAATCTCAACGGTTTCCCAATCAAATTAAACGCAGAAAACAAAGTTTAAAACCAAACGGTCAGCTCCCGAATAATTAAATAGACAGAAAGGCATTAAAGTGGTTTCTGATCCCACTGCTTCCAGGGTTTTGTGATTGCGTTCGCGTGTCTCTTCATTCCTGTACTGATTTGCCCTATCTTTTTCTATTCCCCAGTTGTTCCCAAATTACCGCCACCCGTTATTGCTATCACCACTCAGCTGATTCAAGCCCCGTAATCGAACTCACTACGACCGCCCGTTGTTGTCGCTACTACATCTACATTTATATTGCGCAAGCCACCCAAAGGTGTGAGGCGGAGGGCACTTTACGTGCCACTCTCATTACCTCCCTTTTCTGTTCCTGTCGCGTATGGTTCGCAGGAAGAACGATTGCCGGAAAGCCTCCGTGCGCGATCGAATCTCTCTAATTTTACATTCGTGATCTCCTCGGGAGGTATAAGCGGGGGGAAGCAATATATTCGATACCTCATCCAGAAACGCACCCTCTCAAAACCTGGACAGCAAGCTACACAGTGATGCACAGCGCCTCTCTTGTAGAGTCTGCCACTTGAGTTTGCTAAACATCTCCGTAACGCTATCACGCTTAATAACCCTGTGACGAAACGCGCCGCTCTTCTTCGGATCTTCTCTATCTCCTCCGTCAACCCAATCTGGTACGGATCCCACACTGATGAGCAATATTCAAATATAGGTCGAACGAGTGTTTTGTAAGCTACCTCCTTTGTTGATGGACTACATTTTCTAAGGACTCTCCCAATGAATCTCAACCTGGTGACCGCCTTACCAAAAATTAATTTTATATGATCATTCCACTTCAAATCGTTCCGCACGCACACTCCCAGATATTTTACAGACAGAAATGCATAAAAATGGTTTTTGATCCCACTGCTTCCAGGGTTCTCGTGACCGCGTACGTGTGCCCCTTCATTCGTGTACTGATTTACCCTACGTTTTTCTATTCCCCAGTTGTTCCCAAAGGAACTAGGGTGGCCGCGTACGGTCAGTCACTCTGGTCTAGGTTTTCGACAGCGCCCGCAACTGGAATCGTGCGTTTGCGTACCGCGTGACTAGATCGTATACTTAGACACATAGTCCCCCAAATCGTACTCGAACTCTTATTGCGCCGCTTTAAATGCTTCCACATCATCCTTTCATTTTGCAAAACGATGAGGTATCAGTCCCCTATAACTTAGAACTACTTAAACCTAACTAACCAAATGACATCACACTGAAGCGCCTAGAACCGGCCGGCTGCATTTGGCAGCTGGGATGATGTGACACATGTGGGTTGGCATTATAGTCAGGCAAATACTGATCAGCTCTGCTGCTCCGAACGTATAAAATAAAAATTGATTAGCCTGTACCATGTGTTCGAGCAAACGGGCGGCGCTCGTAAATCCAGAATATTTAAGGAAGAGTATTACTATAGTGTTGTGTGGGCTCGTGCAGCCTCCGACTAGTAGGCTGAAATGAATGTGTGTGAGTGAATTCCTAAAGTACCAAACTGCTGAGATCATCACTTACACTAACCCCACCTAAGAACAACACACAACCCATGCAAGAGACAGGACTCGAACCTCCGGCAGGAAGGGCTCTCAATCCGTGACATGGCGCCTCAAACCTCGTGGCTACTCCGCCCGGCGCTGAAAGGAAAGCCTGCCGAAATTCCCTTACTGTCTCACAACGCCGCTATCTGGTCCTCATTGGCATGGCAGGTTCCCCTGCTAAGAAACAACGCACGAATTCAGTTGTGTGTGCTGGGCCACACTGGGGAAAGCACAAATTCGAACAGTTCCGACCAGGCATAGGGTGAATTCAGTTAACCGAGTTCAGGAACAACTCAAACTAACGTAGTGAAAGGAAATGCTTAAAACAGAAGCTTTGCTTTTCTCTCGCGAAGGTCTGTCCTCCGCCGCGAGAACCTCCCGCAACATTGCTTTCCCTGTAATCGCACTTATCCTCGCGTTCCGAGTCCCTCTTTGCACTTTATTCCCTGAGGCTCCAACTCCATCAGCCCCTATACATCTACATTTACATGGATACTCTGCAAATTATATTTAAGTGGCTGGCAGAGGGTTCATCGAACATCGCGCGACCGTTACGGTTGCAGGTTCGAATCCTGCCTCGGGCATGGATGTGTGCGATGTCCTTAGGTTAGTTAGGTTTAAGTAGTTCTAAGTTCTAGGGGACTGATGACCTCAGATGTTGAGTCCCATAGTGCTCAGAGCCATTTGAGCCATTTCGTCGAACAACCTTCACAATTCCCTATTATTCCAATCTCGTATAGAGCGCAGAAGAAACGAACATATATATCTTTCAATGCTAGGTCTGGTTTCCCTTATTTTATTATGCTGGTCGTTTCTTCCTATGTTGGTCTCCGTCAGCAGAATGTTTTAGCATTCGGAGGAGAACGTTGGTGATTGAAATTTCGTAGGAAGCTTCCTCTGCAACGAAAAACGCCTTTGTTTTAATGATCTCCATCCCAAAGCCTCCAACATTTCAGTGACACTCTCTCCCCTATATCGTGACAATACACTTTTTCGATGCACCCCGTCAGTCCTATGTGGTAAGGATCCCACACCGCACAGCAGTATTCTAAAAGATAACGGACAAGCATAGTGTAGGCATTCTCCTTAGCAAATGTATTACACTTCCTAAGTCTCCTGCCAGTAAAATGCAGTCTTGGGTTAGCCTTCCCCAGAACATACTCTGTGTGTTACTTACAATTTAAGTTGTTCGTAATAATAATTCCTAGGTATTTACGGCCTTTAGATTTTCTGATTTATCGTGTAACCGAAGTTTAACGGATTACGTTTAGCACTCATGTGGATTACCTCACACTTTCCGTTATTTAGGGTCGATTGCCAATTTTCGCACCATCCAGATACCTTTTCTAAATGGCTTTGCAATTTGTTTTGAACTTCTGATGACTTTATTAGCCGATAAACGACAGGGTCATCTGCAAACAATCAAACTCGTTTATACAGATGAGGAACAGCAAAGGACCCTGGAGAACGCCAGGAATCACTTCTGTTTTACTCGATGACTTGCACCACCAAACTCTGATAGGAACCTAATTGGTATACACTCTGGGCCAGAAGACGTGCCTTTATTAAGTAATTCATGTTGCTTCACTACTCCAAGGATATCTACTTCGACGTTACTCATGTTGGCACCTGATCTTGTTTCGAATTCTTGAATATTTACTTCGTGTTCCTTTGTGAAGGCATTTCGGATGACTGTGTTTAGTAGCACTGTTTTGGCAGCACTGTCTTCGATAGTATCTCCATTGCTATTGCGCAGAGAAGGCATTGATTGTGTCTTGCTGCTAGCATACTTCACATACGAACAGAATCTGTCTGAATTTTCTTCCAGGTTTGGAGATAAAGTTTCGTTGTGAAAACTATTATAAGCATGTCGCATTGAAATCAGCGCTAAATTTCGAGTCTCTTTAAAAGATCGCCAATGTTGGAGATTTTGTTTCCGTTTAAATTTGGCATGTTTGTTTCGTTGTTTCTGCAACAGTGTTTTGACGCGTTTGGCGTACCAATGAGGATGAACTGCGTCGTTTGTTAATTTATTTGGTGTAAATCTCTGAATTGCCGCCGATACTATTTCTTTGCATTCAAGTCACATCTGGCCTGCAGTGACATTATTAATGTGGAAGGAGTGGAGGAAGATGTTATGTGAATTTTTATGTGCTTTTTTGAACAGGTATATATTTCGTTTATTTGTGGAGGACTTGGGGATCTGGGTACGTTCAATAATACCAGTATACGTTTTAATCCTCGTTACTAGTTCAGGATTATTCCTTGTTGATCTGGGTACGTTCAATAATACCAGTATACGTTTTAATCCTCTTTACTAGTTCAGGATTATTCCTTGTTAACAGGTAAAGCGCGGTTTTCACAACCTTTTTCTATTCATGAAGTAACTGCTCGAAATAGTTGTCGGAGAAAGCGTTTAGCAAAATTTCGGATGATGTTTTATGCGTACCTCCGGAATTAAACATGTATTTTCACTAACATATCGAGGATAGATTAAAGGCACCACGAACTATATTTGTATGAGTCGGGTACGCGTTTGAAATTAAACTCAACTCGTCTTTGAACCTTTCAGCTACTGTATCATCTGAATTGGGAGGTCTGTAAAAGGATCCAGTTATTATTTGATTCCGGTTGCCAAGAATGTCCTCTGTGCATACTAATTCGCAGGAACTGTCTACTTCAATTTCGGGACAACCTGCTTTGAGGTGAGCCACACGTTTCTTCAAGTCACGAGCTACGTATCGTCCCCTCCGGACCAAACCTGGGTGTTGCTCACAGTAGCCGGCAGTCTGTTGCTTTATCGCCACCGCCTGCGGCCGAACTGGTGCTCGCCGTCTCTGCGACGTTAACTCCCGGCTCTCGGCAGCTCTTTGGAACAGGAACTCGGGCGCAGCAAAAGACGGAGTACGTATCGCGCTGATTCTCTGCTCTGCCTGACCCTTCGTGGCTTCCAAACGCCCGGCAGCCGCTCTCTCAGCTCGGGACAGTAGCTCTACGCGTTCACTTTGGGACAGCCACGAACGTCGCCATAACCCTGCTCTCCTGTTCTTCGAGCACTCTGTTTAGCGGCAACTGCTCGCTTTCAGCTTCACAGACGCTTCTCGACGACCCTCGACGTTTTCGCTAACTCGATCGCTATTTCATCCTGTAGCATCTTCTAAAGTCATTCGCTTTACTTTCCACGTTCCGTTCAATCTTAAGATTCGCAGCTTCTAAGTCATCAAATAGCTTTTCATTCACTTTCCTCGGCTCATTAAATTTCTCTTCAGTCCCTTCGTGAGTTCACCAACTGGCACAGAGGTTGTTTGAGCATAGTGGAAAAAAAATTTGCATGCAGTTAATGCAATACTAAATCT